>NC_140085.1:42571151-43771151 GCF_964237585.1 Gallinula chloropus | reverse complement strand
GGGATTCTTTTAATTAGTCTGTGTGATTTACCGTCACAAAGAAAACAAAGTGGACTTAGTGCAGCCAGAAGTGTGTCTTCCTGGGTGATTTTAAACAGGCCACTTTACCAGGACATGACTTAGATGCTGTACAAGATAGCTTCGATTCTCAAGGTATTTGCTTGGCTACACTGCCACGGTAACTTTTGTGGCTTTCAGACATGCTGTTTATGTATAGATAATCAATAAAATGGATACAGTAAGTGTGCAGTTCCCTTCGGGGACAGTTGCAGTTAAATTCAAAGATCCTGAAAACGTGCTGTGATCCCCACATCAGGAGCAGTGTAAAAGTTGAAAAAGGTGTAATAAAAAGGAGCATAAGGGCACTTTCTTAGAAAGCTGGTCACTTGCTTAATTCTTATAATTCAGTAGTGTATTTTCAATTACCCGTGAATTGAAGGTAGATGGTTTTCCTGACACCTCTCTGTGTTTATGCAGTGAATGACACTTTAGGCATCTCAGATTAGAATGCCTGTGCTAAGAATATGATTCTGGAAGAAGTTTTTAAATGAATTACTCAGTTCCTGTAGACTTAATGTTCTGTGGAGAAGATCATTGCTGGCAAGAAAACTGTTGCTGCGGAGCTCCCTGACATATTGGCAGATTTGCAGATTACAGCTCACCTTAGGCACTTGCTTTACATGCATTCCCACCTTGGTGAGACTGTTTTCCCTGTCTGCCCTTAAAATCCTGACTCTAAGGCAGCTTTTTTTGTTTGTTTAAAGTTTTCTGAGAAAGTGTTAGTGCATTTTCCAGTTCTCCAGTGTGTCTGTCTTAAAGATCCCATTAAGGCTTACTAATCAAGGTCGTGTTTCCATATCCATAAGATGTTTCTTACATGCACTATTTTCCCCTTCAGAACTTTGTGTAATTCAGAATTCCCCTGCATTCATCTCATTTCCCTTCAAAGTGAATATGTTATTTTACCATTGTCATCTCACCTTGTTAATTCATCACTATGCAGCATCAGTGATACATGGGAACATATCTGCCCTCACCAGCAGTATTCTGTATGTGGGGGTACTGTACCTGCAGTTTGAGGAACACCAACCTAACGAAAGAAAAAGTAACTTTCTCCTCTTTGAAAAGCTAAGAAAACTGTTACTTCATTATTTGAACTGTTAATTATGGAAAGAAAACTCTTGCCTCTAAGACTGCAAGTGCTTTTAAAAAATGCATTTACTTCAGGTGTTATTGATGATGGTTTTCCCAAAAGTGAGCCAACACTTGGTGAGATTATTTACAAGAAAGATTAAGTTAAAATATGGATTCCTAAATAACATTCCTTGAGTATTAAGTAACTAGGCCTAGTACTAGTCTTGCTGTCTAGGCTGAAGAACAACAAGAATATTTGAATATGGGAATTTAGCACTAAACTGTATATGTTTTCTCACCCCTCAAGGTGTGACAGCCAAGAAATTTATTTATCTATCTGTATGTGATTTGTGGGTAAGAAAATGGACATTAATTTGTTGTATTAATATTTTTCTGTGCTAGGGGTAAAGAAAAGTAAAACATGGTTTATGACCTTCTTAGTACATTTTATAACAGCAGCAGTAATTTATTGACTTAAAAAGAATCTTTGTTTCTATGTAGAAAATAAAGCTTCAAGTTTTTTACACAGCTGAGTGCTGTGTTAATGATATTTTTAGGAATCAATTTAACCACTATGTATTTTGGTTTTCTGTTTGCTTTAGAGTCCTGTGCAGGGACCTCTGTCCTTTGAATCTTGCATCTCAGCTTTTATCAGGGACTCCATGCACTCTTACCACACATGCTCTTTAACAAGTTTTTGTCTTTCTGTCCCAGCAGAGGGTTTTCCTCCCCTTATTTCCTCATCCCCCTTGTACCTCAAGTGCTTCCAGGATTGTCCTTTCTCCCTGCAGCCCCTGCATCAATAATCTGCACAGAAATCTTCACGAAGAAGTGTCTCTCCTTACCATTCTTTCCTCTACTCCCTTGGCCCTCTGCTTCTCAGTTAAAGTGCTTTGTTCCAGCTGATGAGCTTTGTGTCTTGTAGGACACAGTCTTACACATACCCAATGCTGGGGTGGTCATGGCTTTTATTCTTCTAACTCAGCAGAGCACTGCATGAGGGAAGAGGAGGCAATCTCTCTGCCAGCCAGCTGTTTGCTGCTGTGTGGAGTGCACTTCAGCCTGAGATGCGACCATTAGACATTTCTCTCCTATTTCATCTTCACTGGCTTACAGTCATTGTTTATGTTGCTACAGAAAAGAGAACTTATTGTTAAGAGATGAGGAAACAAAAGCCAAAGTATGATACTCTTCAGGCATCTTGTGCTGCTCTACCCTCCAGTGTTGCTTCTCCAGGGAGGACCAGACTATCCAGTTCATAAACTGCTATATTAAGAAACTGTATACTGGAAGATACAGCTTCAGCAACTCTACAGGCTCAGATGTGAAACCACAGAATTGCTTAGTCCTGTTTTGGGTGAACTGTAAGTTATTTCCTGCTCCTCTAACCATGTGACAGCTCTCTCTGAGCAGAGCTAAGATGTGGTCATTCTTTGTAAGCAGACTTTTTTTTTCCCTTTACTCCCCCTCAGCCAGCCAAAGCAAATAGAAACATCACTTGGCTTACGACACTAAATATACACAAAGGCATCCAAATAGGCTTCTCTCTGTAAAACTGTGCTTGATTTTTGTGGTTAACTGGAAAGAGGAAGAAAAGTATGAGCATCCTGTAGTGGTATGTGTTCTGTGCAATATCACAGGCAAAAGCTTCCCCTTGCGTTTACAAAGGAGGAAGTGGTAGTTTCTAATAAATAAATGCAGGGCTGTGTTTTCTGTATTTGTCTTTATTCTGTAGTGAAGAGTATGTCAGGTATGAAATACGCCTTGTAACTGGGCACACAGAATTATTAGTGTTTGTATTTTTTAGTAACCTGGCAATTAACAGATTCCCCAAAAAATACAGGTTTGGGGCCTTAATTTTATGAGATTTTGTATTGACCAGTATTTTGTAGTCATGCAATAGGTGGTGTCATTTTGACCTTTCTTAAACAGTGTTGTCCTCTTAAGTGTTATACTGCAGTTAGCACTGTTACCTTTTTGTGTAGCTGGAACGTTACATTCTAAACTATACAAGTTTTTAAAGTGTCATTGCAACAGAAAATGCCAGTTGTACTTTATCTTTAGAACTCAGTAGTGATTCAACAAACCACTTACCTCATTTAAAAAATAATTGATTTTAGTTTTGTCCTTGAGAGATGTGTCCATATGATTCAGGTGCCAATATTTTATATACTTGAGAGACTGTCACTATATCTGTATCTCTGCAGAGAACATGCCCTTCCTTGCCTTAGTTGAAGCATGTGCAAAATGCAACACTTGCAGTTGCATTATGGTTTTGTTCCATAGAATGAATGGAGTTGTTTCTGAATGTTTCTCTAGGAGGTGTAGATCTTGCTTATTTCATTTAATGGTTTTCACTTAATCTTTTTATGTCATTTAGGAGGTCTCTTTCAGTGCTTCAGTTCTTCACTGAGAGTTTTCCTTAACAGTCTCTAAACATCTCCAGCCTTTGCTGCCTGTGAACAACAAATCCTGTCTGTTCTTCTGCCCTCTGTTTGTGCTGTTTAAGTGAGGGTTGCTTAGATGAGGAACAAGTGTTCCTGCTGCTGCTCCAAGCTTCACACTGTGTAACCAAGGGGTCCGTGCCTCACAGTGGCTATACCTGTCTAGGCCCTACAGTTTTGTCCCCGTTAACCAGAACAGAGAGGCTCAAGATGTGAGATACCCACCAGGGTACTTTGAAGCTTACTTAGTACCAGAAAGATGCATCTCGTCCTTTCTCTCACCTCTGGTTTGTCAGCCAGCTGTGCTAACATATTGATGGTAACAAGCTTAAACCAGGCAGTACTGTGAACATAGGTACTGTTGTGTGACTGTCCATGGTGTTTAATTTGTTGGCATGCTTCCTGGTGCAGGTTTGGGTAATGGTAACTAGTACTCACGCAAATTAATGAGCAGGTTTGGGAAGTAGAATAAGGTAAACACAGTTCTTAATATACAATTATGGGTATGGCCATCCTTACCCTGCTTGTGTTGTGCTGGGAGGAGAGAGAGAGAGAGTGTGTTCCTCTGTGCAGATGTGGATTTTCTGTGCCCCTTGCCATTGCATCCAGAAAGCACCCCTGGTCCTTGTTACTAATCTTTGTGCAACCAGTGGAAGTTACCAGGAGACAAGAGCAGCAGCAGTGCTGGGGTGGGGAGATGGAACGGAGCTATCTGTTCTAGCGTTGTCAGTAGCATCTGCATCAAAGAATAAGGGTCAGCTCTGCCACTGTGCTCATAACTGTCCTCTTTGACATCAAGCCAGAGTCAAACCTGGTTTTCCTGCCAGCAACAAAATTCAATCTTCTGTCTCTGCTCCTAGAGATTGCTTTTGGAAACCTGAGAAAATGCAGGTGGCTAGAAGTTTCCAGCAGACTAAAATGTGTCTGTGTGTGTAAGAAGCTGCTGCAATGGACAAATTATCAGGTGCATCTGACATACTGTTAATGCAGGCTCAATATGTTCCTGCTTTTCCCCTCCAGTTTCAGGAGGGGAAAAAAAAAAAAGATTTGCCTTCTGGTAAAGAGACCTGACTAACATGTACCCCCACAGACTGTGTAAGGTACAGTGGGGGTGACCTTAAGGCTGCTGTGTTTTACTTTCGGTACTTCTTGATGACAAAGCACTGGCCTACCAAGAAAATGAATTCTGTCTAGAGCTTTCTGTTCTGATGAGCTGATTGTAAGTAATTTAAGAAAAGATCTGTGCATCTTCAGAGACTCCAGGGATGTGCTGAGGTGTCTTGGAATCTTCCCTGCAACTGCATTTTGAGGCATTTTAGTAGTTTTCTGTCAGTACTGATGCAGTACTTGATTTCCCACTCGAGCTTCAGACAGTTCTAGGGTGTAAAGTAGTGAATTTAATGATAGTTTAATCATCATATATGCTGTCTTGATGTTTCACCTTAACCACTGATTCTGTCTAGAATGTAAAGGCGTGAGAGCTCAGGAACCTTTTGAGTTCGATTTTCCACATCCACTAGATGAGCTGGGTAAATGCTAGTTTTAAACGCCTTGGTTTTGAGGACACTCACCTGAAAGTTTTATTTTACTATTTTTTTCCCTTCTAGTGTCCTGTGATCTCCTCTCCCCCCTCCAGGCTCTTTTTTTTTTTTTTTTTTTTTTTAATTTACTCCAGTGTCTGCTTCTGTAAGTCAGCGTTGGCAGGAACTGGACCCCTGGACATGCTTGGTGCTCTACAAGCACTTCTCCCACAGCAGATAGCTGTTGCTTTAGAGCAGAAAGGAGATGACTGTTCATGATGGATTTAGAAACTCAGTGATTTTAGTCTTAATTTCAGGATGGTGACTTACATGTCAATTCTGGCTGCAATAATTGCAGTAGCAATGAAATGACACAGTACCAGTACACGTATCACTGGAAGTAACTTCAAGGTCACCACATACAGGCAGTATCACTCTGATGCAAGTCTGAATTAGCAAAGGGCGTTACGTAGTTGGCTTATTCCACGTAAACAAGCCGTAAGTAAGGATGTCTGCCATGAATCATCAAGACTACTTTTTAACTTCAGCTGCTTTGGGCGCACTTCCTTGAAGTGCAGCGTGGTGCCCTGGTTTGTCAGAGTAACCTGGTCCTGATGTGAGGTGACTGATGTGTCTCTTCTTTGACTCTAGGATTCTTCAGGGGACTGCAGTGTTTCTGCAGAGCTGAAACTTTTATGTGGGGATTGGCAGATTTAGAGATCTTAGTTCCGCGTCAGCTAAAATAAAACTTTCAGGTTCTGTGTCATATTGCACATCATGTGGTGCATGGCAGGAGTTGCTTTCTGTACATTTTTGAAGATCAAGTGTTCTGTGGGACACATTCATCAGTGAAGTTGCTATCCTTTCAACTTATTTTGTTACACTGCATCTTCCTGAAATAGTTCATGTGCCCAGGAGTGAATTCCAGACTATCAAGAAATCAATATATTTCCCCCTTGCCCCCAGTTTGCTCAAGGTCTAGCCATGTTACTGGCACATCCCCTTCACCGTCTTTGTCAGACTCAATTTTCAGTGGTGTGCAGTGACAGGACAAGGGACAGTGGGCGCAGACTTGAACACAGGAAGCTCTGTCTCAATGTGAAGAAGAACCTCTTCACTGTGAGGGTGATAGAGCACTGGGACAGGCTGCCCAGAGAGGTTGTGGAGTCTCCTTTTCTGGAGACATTCAAAACCAGCGCTGTGCAACTTGCTGTAGATGATCCTGCTTTAGCAGAGGTTTGGGCTAGATGATCTCTAGAGGTCCCTTCCAACCTCTACTGATCTGTTATTCTGTGATCTTCCTGTAGGAAGATCATCAGTGTTTATACCACAATGTTGAAGCTTCCAGCAAAAAATTTAATTCCTTGACCTTTTAAGGACTCAGTTATACAGACTTTAATCTGATGTTCATAGCATTCACTGTGCTGAACCTCTGGCAACCTATTAATGCATTGCTATTATGTAGGTCTCACTCCTGCGATCATTTCTTCAAGGAGACTGGAAGAGATACCCTATTTCTATACTTATATTGAGACTTTTGAGTAGGGTTTTCCTTAAACTCTGTCTTAATCGGGTAATCATCTTGTTTTCTTTAAACTGTATTTTCCTGGGGCTGATACTATCTTGCATATATTCAATATCAAGCGTTCTGTTTCTGTGCTTACAGATTGCATCTGTTCAGGTGCTCAGAGCAATTGGTGTAGGTAGCTGGTCACAAAGGAAGGGAATATCCATGCAAAAACTGGAAACCCAGTGTCTGCTTTGACAAGAGGTACCTTCTTTGAGTGATTCATCTGAAAAGGGATCAGTCATTAATAATGACACACCCAAACCACTTTATGATTCTATATTTATTTTTTTTCCTGTTTAATGGTTACAACCAGAATTATGATAACTTTTATTCTGCTTGTCTGGTGTAGAGATATACCCGCTGCCTTTATACTGCCATAAAAGGCCTGTAACTTACCAGTTGCATCAGTGGAGGCTTTCAGAAAAGTGACAAACTCTTGATCTGACAGTAAGGCTGTCGCTGGTTTCCCAAGCAGCAGGACCCAGTGACATGAAGCATGTGAGCCTCACTGTCAGCTCCAGAACAGACTCAGAGACTTGCAGAAGCATAGTTCAGAACTGAAGCATGTAATGCTTCAAATCTAATACTTGATTAGGGTAATGATACTAGCTGATTGGACTGCCACTGTAATACAGATTGATTGTTTTCAGTATTTCATTTTCACTGGGATCAAAAGCAAACCTATCTGAATGTCTTTTTCATTAAAGCTATTTGTTTGGCTCAACTTGGGGTGTATTATTAATTGAGACAGTAGTAAAAAAGAAAGTAAAGGTCAGTTTCAGACCTAATGTTTCTTCCAAATGTTATTTGAAACAAATATTTTCTGTCTTAAGAGTTTTTTTTAAAGATGTGTTTTTGTTACAACTATATTGGCATGACTTTGTGGATTCTAAACCCTTGTATTGATCTAATAAATACTGATTTTCTTCATCATAAGATTTGTTTCTCACACAAGATTATCTAGTGCTACTTCAGTGCTGTTAGTAGAGTGAAATAACTTTCGTATTATTTGTAAATTCAGGCTGGTACATACTTTTAACTTTTCATGTAGCCTATTTGTTATTGTGGCTGAAAATGTTCACAACTCAGTAACAGGAACATGGCAGTACTGGAGGGGTAATTATCTATCTTTTTTTGGTGGGAATGTTTTTGTTCTGACCCATCCAAACATATGAATATTTAGGAATAAAAGATTGAGAGCAACACTGATGCCTCAGTTCCTCAATTCTGCCTGTAGCTGCTTGCTAGAATGCTGTGTGAAGTGGTACTACCAGCTCTGCACTGAAGGAAAAAACTAAGTTTTGTGTGTTTTTTAAATTAGTGACTGGACATGAACACCCAAGTGTTGAGTGAAAATCATATCCTGCTTTCCCCTTTCTATGATTTTTTTGTTGTATACATAAACACTTCATCATTAACTGTAAATGAGTAGATTCTTTAGTTTTTGCTGTCCTGTCTGTGCCCAGCAGAGCAGGCCACCTCGTGATAGATGGTGTTCTGGCACGTCTCAGAGTTACAGTGGAAGAATTTTGGCTTCAGGGAAGGAGCTTTCCCATTCAGCATCCCTCTGGGCATTTACTTTCAGGTAGCAGGTAGTAAGTTCAGAAAGGAAATTGTCGACTCTGTTGTTAATAGTTGAGTTCCAAAATTGTTCTCAACCTGAACTTATTTTTAAGTCCTAGCTTGGCAGAGGTCAGTTGTATCAATGTCTCTTTTCACCTTGAAAACCGAGTGTTACAAATTCAGCAATTCCTTTCTTTCTTTTTTTTCCTTTCATCAATAAACTTCACTCAAATATTGCCTTTGTACTGTTAATTTAGATAATCCAGGGGGAGAGTGTAACAGAAACACAAATTGTCCATCAGAGCTTTTCTTACATGGGAGAAATTGAAAGTTTGTCATACCTGGCTTGAGAATTTCAATACAAATCTTGTTATCTCATGCTCTGGGATATCACTGCCAAAAGTGAAACTGTTTTTAGCACTTCTTATTATGTAACCTTAACCCTTTGTAACGGAGCCCAGATGTATGGGGTGGTGATTGCCCTTATTGAAGGGCTGTGTTAGAAATCTGACAGTGTACTTAGTTTTCAAAACTACTTCTGTCAGGTGACTGTCTGGTTCCAGTTGCCAACATTGGATTTTTATTTTTCTGGTACATGGCTTCATGATTTTAGTGATCTTTATGTACTAAGACAGGGGGTTTTGTTGCTGGGATCAGGATTATTGTGGAAGAGACCACTGAGGAATTGCCAGGTAGATGGGAAATTGCTTTTTTTAATAAGAAATACTTTTCCTTTCACCACTAGTTTTGAGTTTTGCCTTGTGCTGTTTATTCTTACTTCTTAAGTGTGAATAAGTATACTGTGTAACAAGTAAGCGTGATGATGACTTACAATATCATTAATAGTTTTGTTACAAAGAAATTACAGCTTTGGTTTGTCTAAAGTGTTTGTCAGGCCCAAGATTTGCATGGAACTGACCACATAGGACCACCATTCTGTGACAGTGCTTCTGAAGTACTAAAGTTTGTTTACACAAGAGTGAATTTAAGTGGCTTTTGGCCTCTTGAACCTGTAAAGAAGGAGCCCATACAGGCAGTGGCAGTTGAGATTGTTAGCTGTAACAAATGTTGCTTTACTTGAAGGGCATCCCTCGTGGTAAGAGCATCTCCATTTCCGTATTTAAAGCATTCAACAGTGACCAGGCTATCTGGTATTAATTAATGATCATGCACAGGGGAGAAAATTAACACTAGTGATGTGGTAATTAAATTATCTTAACCTTTGCCATTAGCAGAGAAGATAACGTAGGCAGAACTTGCCAACCCCCCCCCAACATCATCCATCCACTCCCCCCTTCCCAATAATGAATTTCTTTTTGTGGTAGCATAATACTTATTTCTTCCTCGTCACTCTTTCTCAAGACACTTTATAGAGGTAGAGATCCGTATCTCCATAGTACAGATGGGTGAACTGAGATATAGGGGAGAAAAGACCACAGGCATCATGCAACAAGCTATTGCCAGAACTAAATGAAAAGCAGCAGTCTTAAACATCCAGCTGATGCTTTCACTATTAGGTAATAAGGGGCTCTGAAAGAACCTTTAGCATTGTATCTCTGGAATGAGCTTTGGGTAGGGCCAGGAGTCATGTAACTACTACATCTTCATGTTGTTTTTTTCCCACGGTGTACCTACTTTTTAGACTTGTAACTGGGAATAACTTTTATTCATAGCAGAGTCAGTGGGTAGTACATTAAAAAATAAAAACTTATGTACAATTATGAGTTTCCTTATATCTGACTTGAATTATCATTAAGTGTTCTGATCAAACATGAGCAGCTGAAGGAGGAATTAAACGTGTTGAGTTGTGGCACATTGGAAGTGTGAGGGGGTTTGCATCTCTAAGTACCTTTATGTAAGGGGATTGAGTGTGCTTTACGGGACAGGACCCAAGTTGTATACACAATTGCAAGACCAGTTGTTGGCTATTATTCAGAGAGGTTTTACTTCTAATAGCCTTTTCTCAAATTTGTTAATATTTTGAAGGGGGTTCTTTGTTTTATGTTGGCATGAAGTTTTCTTATAAAAGGGTTTTTTCTTTTAAAACAATTCAAGCTGTTTTACTTCTGTGTTCCTTAAGCATCTAAAGTAAAAATTCTGTAATATTTTCTGTCTTTAAGTGTAAAGATCATAAATGTTCACCTAAGCATCACCTTTGTAAAGCAAATACTAATTTTTATTTTTATTTTCTTAAATCTGGACCCTGGGAGTATCAGTAGATGCTAGATAGCATTTTCAAGAGCTCATTAATGAGTATTCCAGAGCTGGGATAATTCAGGAATTCCTGAGGCTTATGGTTCACATCCTTTTTTTAATCAATTGAAATGTTTTTCTGAAGATCTCTAATTGTGAATGTGATGATATAGACCCTTAAGTGGGTCTAACTTCTTAAAGAAACACCACAAAAGCAACAACAAAAAAACCCAAAACAAACAAACCCAAGCTGAACAAACCTGTTTTGGTGTTTATGGATGATAAAGGTCTGAATTATAGCATATTTTCTCAAAGCACTCTCGTATGGTATGTCCAAAGTGGGTGTGAGGATCTGCTTACAGGAACCTGTGTTAAATATGGAACTAATATGTAGCATCTGGAGAAATGATATTGCACAGAAAATGGAATGGTTGGTGAAGGCTGAAGAAAGAGGACTTCAGCACACAGAGACCATGGGTTGCTGGTAGAAGACAGCATTTGAATCGAAGGAGCTGACTTCCATTACAGCTGAATAGTCAGTGGAACAGGGCAAAACAGATCCAAGCTCCAATTTTATCCCATGCGTTGCATGAAACCTGTGATTCTTGCCTTGAATCTGTATGGCTTGAAACACCAATCTGTCATTTCTGTGTATGAAACACAGTTTTGAGAACCAGTTAATCTACATATCTGTATAGTGTTATATTTGTGAAAGGGTCATGCTGTTCTTGGGAGTCTTGATTAATTTAGAACAACTCAGAATTGAAAGGTAGACTTTAACCTTTCATCTCAAAATTCCCTGAGCTTTGAAAAGGAACAGTCTTCTGTGCCTTGATCCTGAGTGTCTTGGGAGGCTGGGAGTGGGAGTGGAGCTGCAAAACAAAATGTCTTTATTCCATAGAGTGAGTTTTTGCTCCCTGACAGTGGGACAGTGACAAATTTGTGGCTGGCCTGTGCATAGCACACTGTGTTGTTCTGAAAGTAACTAAATGTGTAACTTCAACAACAGAACACAAGTAACTGTGGTTTGTCATGTCTGCTGCTTCCTGGCCAGCCAGGGTTTCAGCAGCACTAGGCAGTGAGAGGCCCCTGAGTAAGCTACTAACGATTCTGTGCAGGTAAACAGGAAGTGACAGTGTCCAGCATCCTCATCAGTGAAAACCCCAGGCTTGCACATGTCACCTGGTAAATGATCTGCTATGGTGAGATATCTTGGAATGTCGTAATCTGGAGTGTGCTTGTGGTTATGGCTCTGTCATATCTCTGGAAGGCTGAAGTCTTGCATGTGTTGTCTGAGCTGAGGTTACAGGATTTAAAAACATCTGTAATCCGTGTCTGATAAAAGCACGTCTCTTAACCATGTGCTGTTTGATTTTGGTTTATATGCTATGCTGTTTACCCACATTTTAATTGTTGGTCTTCTGTGATCATCAGTTGAGCAACCAGTGTTTGAGAAGTAGTTGTCCAGCCCTATCTGAACTGGGAGGTACTGGAAATGTAAATTAATTTGTATCTGAAGACAGTCAGAAAAATGGGACCTGTTTGCAACTGGCTGACTAAAAATTATGAGTAAAGGATTGCTTTGCTAGGCTTAAATGTGGACCAGCACTCTTAAAATTTAGGTTTGTTAGAAAGCAGTCCCCTGTTTCATCCATGGTTTTGTTGTAGTTGTTGCTGTAACGTCGCTTAGTGATCACTGCTGCCTTCTCCACATCAGTAAAAGATCTCCAGTGAGGATATTGCAGCTGACTTAGTGCTGATCAGAACAAGTCGGGAATCTGGTCTTGGGTATTAATAATTTACTTAAAAAGCAGTTTTGGTCTCTTGATCCCTTAAATGTTTCGGGCCCTGTGCTGTGTGGAAGAAAACCATTAATTTCTTAGCATCTGTGCGTAGTGCATTTTGAACTGAGCCATTGATCATGGGAAATTCAGAAATGAAAAGCAAGCTTGAAGATTAAAATTGAACAGTGTTGATGAATGTAGCAAACAATTTTACAAGCAGTAGAACCGGTGAGGCCTCTGCAACTTGAGTAATTCTTCAACTTGTACCAAATAAAGCTTTTTGTCATGTGATTGGGTGTTTCCAAAAGGCTCTCTTGTGTCAGTTCAGCCAAATGATGTGAAATCTTGCTTTAGTTTAACTGTCTGTGGAGCGATTGGTCTGTGTTCTGAAAATAATGTCCTGTAAATGGCCTTGAAAGTAGAAAACTGTTTCCAGCTGCTGCATTTGTTGAAATTTACCAGCAAACTTCTCAAGTTCTTTATTTCTCCTTTCTATAGGACACTCATTTAAAGCCTTGTCTGTAGCATCTGAAGAGAACTTTTTTTCAATACACAATTGTCTTTAAAGATAAAATTATTAGTAACTCATTAAATAATCACTTTTTAAAATGAAGTAATCAGAGTTTACCCAAATTGCAGGTAAAGTATCCAAGTCCTCAGTGGATGAACACTGCCCCTTGGACTCATTTTGTGATGATTCTGGAGGCAACCTGATGCAAAGATGTAAATTGTAATTCTGTCTGAGAGTTGCAAAATCTAACTTACTAAAATCTAATTTTGTAGCTGTATAGCTGTATATTGTGGAGCCCTTGAGATGTACTTTTATCTACAGAAAAATGTGTACTGTCAAGACAGTATTGTCACACCTTTTTGGGGTTTTTTTGTACAAGATGTAACCATAGATGCCTGGATCCACTGTTTTTGAGGGGAAAAAGGCTAAAGAGACAGTCGGATGCATCTATCATAACGAAGTCATGTGGGGCCACAATCCTTGGGGTCCTTTCAGGTGAAGGTGTCAGCAGGCAGCAAAAGCAGCCTGCCTCTAGCGTCACTAGGCTTTTCTCTCTCCTTGTGCTGTTTCTTGGTACCACCATACCTTCATGTCTAAAACTACAGTAGTCAGTCATTATAAATTGATGCTTGTTAATACTTATTGAGACCTTTAAAATGTACTGAAAGTGTTGATCGGCGTTAACATTTCTTGCTGTTATGCCTGAATTGATCCTAAGCCATCATACAAGACACCCACCCTTAAGAGGGTGAGATTTACCTACCCCACAGGGCTAATAAATATTGTAGGTATTCTGAACCAAATTAAACTCATTTTCTAAGTTTCCATGAAAGTGCTAGGAAATATTTTTGTCTACTCTAACGAATGCCACTGCTACTTATACTGTGGAAATTGTTAGGGGAGCATACTTGTATGTTGTTTATGTGGCCTAATTAATTAGGGATCATCTGAATAGTGGCAGGCTTATTCAGTTCACTTAAGAACGTGGTTGGAGGAGATCTCAGTGCGTGCCTTCTGTAGGATTGCATGGTAATGAGAACATTCACCCTGGAGGTGGGTTATCAGGCCTTCCTAGCAGGAAAGGAACATACTGTTCCCACATGGCAGGAGACATCCTCACTGCCAAGAAAATAGCTACATTTTCTCTTGAGGGACCACTGTGCAGAAGGGAAATGGAACTGCCAGAAAGAGACAGCAGAGCATGGCTGCGTAGGCCACCAAAGCCCTTCCTTGAGAGGGAGGAGGTCCCAGTGCTTGGTCTCTGCAGCAGGTTTTGTTTATGTTTCTGTATTAGGAGCAGTGAGAGAAAATGCATAGCTTTGTTGAGCATTTAGAAACTTTTTAAACCTCTATGTAATCTATGACAGTGAAGATAAAGCAATTGCAGAGCAACCGGAAGGTTACTATCACTAACTCCAATTTAGTTTGCTTTGAGTAACATGAATTCAGTGAAGTATTGACATTAAAATCTGTAATTGTATAAACATAAGCATTTTTGAGAGAAACTAAGATTTCAAACTATTTCTACTTTATAGGTCAGTGCTATATTTTGTTTTTTTTTTCTGCAGGATACTTGTATACCCAGAGAAAGAGATGTCAGCCACTGAGTTTTATCTAATTACCTATTTTTCTTTGGATTAGCCCTGATTTCTTAGTCACCTACCCTGTATCCTCAGTTCCGCATCTTTCTTCATTCACGAGTCTTAATGAGTTTCCGCATCTTCTTCTGTGACTCAAGTAATGCTGGGCTATTAGAGATTACCTTGATACTGGAGCTTTCTGTCCTTGTTGTGGTCAAGCCTAGCATTATACCTCACTAAGCCTTTTCCAGAGTGGAGTGGTACTGGAGGTTAGCATGCTTCTCTTCCTGAACCCCACTGTCTGAGGAAGACTATTACTGTTGTTTTAATACCAATGAGTAGCAACAGCCTTTTATGTTTGAACAGTCATCCTAGAAGCAAACTGCAGGCTGTCTTCCTGGTCTTGTATCAAAGAAGAAGTAAGTGTCCCAGCCTCATCTGGTGAGGCTTCAGCATGTTGATTTAGGCATAATAAGGAGGTTTTTTTAAAAAAAAAGCCTGCCACAGGAGCCTTCTCACCAGCTCTAGCATTGGTCAGGACAGCTTTTCCACATACCTACTTTAAGGAAAATCTAATAGAAATATTGTTCTTGCAGAGGGTGGATGGCAGACAACTATTCACTATAGATTCTTTTTAAAAACATAAATCTTAAAGTAGCTAATTGCCTTCATTGTGACTTTCACACTGATTGTCTTCAGGCTGACTTTGTGAAGAAACTAAAGGCACTGTATCAAGCATATTTTCTTTCAAGATGTTACTCAGCTTGGAAACAACTGTTACTACTTGTGTTCTTACATTATAGGGCAAGGTCTTTTTCTTCCAAGTTCTGTTTGTAAGATAATTCCATGGGGTGGGAAGGGTAATGTAAGAATAGCCAGCCTGTCCTGTGTGATTCAGGTATGTATGTGTACAGAGTTCTGCACCTTTATTGGAAAAAAACACAACTCTGAAAAAAGATTGAACATCACTGCTAGTGTGTCTTAAGAAGTGCTGTCATCTTATAATCCATAACAATACTGAACCATTAGAAGAATACATTAAACTTGGCTGCATTTTCACAAGCATTGAAGTGGGAGCGGTTAAGCACTGGAACAGGTTCCTCATGGCGATTTGCAGTCTTTACAGTTAACTGGATGGGACCTTGAGCACTTGAACTCCAGGCATTTAATTACCCTCACTGTGAGCAGGGGGGTTGGACTGGAAGACTTAGAGGTCACATCCAACCAAAGTAATTTTATGAGTCTGATCTTTGCACCACAAGCAGTTGTCAGCTGTATGTGAATGCTACAAAACATCCCAATGGGCCTTGAAATGCTTTCTGTTCTGGTTTGTGCTGAGGTGGCTGAACATCCTCTTACAGTCTTAATCTTGCTAATGCTCTTTGACTTTTGGTCCACTTTGTTTTAACCTGTAGTTTCCTGTAATTTCTTAGCTTTTCACAATCCACATCAACCATAAGCAATGTAGTGTGATGCCTCTTTCTTGTAATGAGACATGCCATTGTCTCTGATGGCTTTGCTATACTGTTTTTGAGAGTAACTGAGTTACTGCAAGTCATTAACTTGACAGACTACTGCAGCAAATGTTCACACCTGAAGCTGATCAAAGTACACAGCTCTCTTGCCCAGTTGGCAACTACCAGTGGCTGCTGTGATCACACTCTATAAATGTGTGATGTCTGGTTGTGGCTACCTTTCACAGGCAAAAGGTGTTTTCATGAGCCTTTTGTTGATAGCACAGATCCTGCAGTATGTGGGTCCAAGGACAAGACAGGCTTTGCCAGTGAGGCAGCCAGTGTACATCTGACAACACCAGACATACTGCTTCATAGCTCATCAACTAAGTCCCTGGAATCAATGGCATATCCTCTATCCTCCAGCTGGAGGTTTCTGTGGAAAAAATAAAGGGAACTGGGGATGAGGTCCTCACCAAAACCGCTAAGTTTTTTAAGTAGTAGTGCCAACTTCAATATCTTCCTTCTGAAAATACAGCAGTAGCTTTAGCTATTAAGTAACAAATCAATTTACTGTATCTCAGAAAAAATGCACTGTGTGACATATTTAGTGGCAGCCCTGTTTGATTCTATGTGTAAAAATGGTGGCATGACCTCTTGTGAAGAAATATTTACATATAGCTTAAAACCCCTATGCTTTTAAATGCAACCTTCTCTTCAGGAGTGCAGTGAGAAACTGAGCTGCATATATTAATTGGCTTCAAAAGAGACAAAGTGAATGCTCATTCAGAAAATGCAGAACACTCACATTGTGGTATTTGCATAAATGTCACGCTGCAGTTCTGCAAAGTGCATTTATTTTAAATTTAATTTATGGGGCTAGGATTCATAATGAATGCAGATAGTAGATGAAGTTTATGAAACTGTGGGAAACACATGAGCTAAATCTTCCTGATAACTTTTCAGGTTCCTAAAGGCTGTGGAAGATTAAATATTTTTGCCACCTGTCTTTCAGAAGCTGGGTAGCATAAAGCACCTGCTCTGCATGAGGAAAGCAAACAGTGGCTTAAGTAAAAGCAGTCAGATTTTATTCTCATCCTTCCTGCAAAAATACACCTTGCATTTCTTTTCTGTATTGTCTTTTTATTAAAAAAAAATGATAGTGGTGTAACAGTAGAATTTGCAATTATGTGTTCTAACATGTGAAAGCCTCGTCTCAGGCTCTCAATGCTAGGAATTCACACAATGCTGATGATTACACTAAAATGTAGTGGAACTCTGAGCTTGGTAGGCCTCAAAACAACACCTTGTTCTCAAATTTGGATACCCTATGAGTAGAGTTTTAATTTACAAGGTCACATTACATCTGTTATGATTATGCAGAATGAGGGCACGCTTTTTTTTGTGTAATATTCTTCTGTCTACTGATGGGGTGGATGCTGGTTCAGGGTTTTACATGCAGTCATTGAGTTACAACAGTTACTGGTTTTCCCAGAAAATCCAGTTGGTGCTTTTGTTGCTAGATACGATAGGAGGTAATGCATAGGGAGCCCTTTCTTGACACAGATCACTGTCTTCTGTGCCTTGAATTTAAGTTACATGATTCTTGTCAAGGCTACCCACACCATTTCTATGGGTGGGTAGTCCTGTTGATGGGAAGTTTGTGGATGTGGGCTTGTTTTGGAGAGTTGAGGCAGCTTCTTCAACTGACAGTGGGATAGTTGCTGTGGTTGAATGTGATGCCTTTGTTACAACTGTAGAGGGGAAAAATGGTCTCTCATATACTTGTGACTTAGTGTCAGCTAACGTGTTGTGGTACTGTGGCGAATTCAGGAGTCTGTTCTTACTCATCTGACAAGCCCGGTTTTGATTCAGTGACTTGTATTACTTTGTAGGTTATAGGGAGATAAATTTTACTCTACACTTAGCTGTAGAGCATTTGAGGTGGCAAACTGCAAAGCTTTCACGCATGAACTTTTTCTGTAGGTTTACCGGAAAGATCAGTAGTCAGTCTGACAACTTCTGAAGAGGTGGTTGCAAAGAGGAACAGAACTGTATCTTGGCTTGTGAAAGTTAGATCACAGTTCTCGGGCAAAGGTTATAGAGCCTTCCCCAAGGACTAGCTGGCAGTCTGGCTGTATTACTTTGACTCTATTTTAACAAAATTGGAATCTTTGCTTTTTTTATTAAAAAAAAAAAAATCCCATGGAACTCAGGTTATTATTTCAGTTATTTTAAACCCATTGAAACGTGTGACATGGGAGTTGTTGATATTTAGTAGATATTCTTACAATGCAATAAGGCACGCCTACGTTCTAGATGTCAACTGTTTTAGCAAATAATGTTGGTGAAGGCAAAGTAATGCTTGTAGAGCAGGTAGGGAAAACCCATTACTTGGGCTAGATACTGTCCCGCCAGAAGGGTCTTAGAACTACAGCAAATCTATGAAAACATCTGCTTACAATGTTCTGTAGTGAAAATAAAGGAAATAAAACTCTTGGACGTACAGGGAAAGAAATAGAGAACAAACCAGAAATCACTATTACTGTGACCCTCAACTTATTAGTTCAAAAGACTAGCAAACTGGATTCATACAGAGTAAGTCTCATCCCCAATCAAATAAGGATATAGTAGGTAACATCCACGTGAGGGTGATGAGGCTGATTTTTTTTCTTGGCACATGAAAGGTTTAAAACTAGTATAATTTCCTAAACACTAGAGAACTTACAGAGCAAAGAAGTGTGACAAATATGTGTAAAAGCATGAGCATCATGGAAAGGCTACTGTGAAGCCAGTAACATTTTCTCCAGTAGAAGAACAAAGAGGGACAGACAACTGAAACTAGCAGGTGGCAAACTTGTAGTTGAGAGTAGCTAACTATTCACGAAGTGTGTAAGTTAACTGTGAAATACAGTCCTGTCCAGTGCTGTGATGCCTGTTTCATGTGGGTCTGAAGAGTACATAGATAAAATCACGAAGGAAAAATCCATCCTGAGCTGTAAAACATGTGCGGTGACTCAGGGGAGCTTTGCGCTCCAACCTGTGAGTCGCTGGGGGTGTACTCCCCTAGTGTAATGGTGTACTCTTTTACCTAGGTGTTGGGTGCTATCAGAGGGTGGATTCTGTGGTGCTATCAGAGGGTGGATTCTGGGCTAGATAGCTTCTGGTCTGTTCCATGACAGACTAAGTTTTATGTCTTTGTCTTCTTCAGAGATTCCAATTTGTTCTCCAAAGTCCTCATTGGACTCTAAAGGTAGTATACACCATACAATAGAATACATGCTCTGGAACGTTCCCAGTGACTGAAGCAATCTGATGTGGAATAATGTTCATCTTTTATTAAAATCTCTCAGTTTGAAAACAGGACTATTTCAGGTTGCCAACTGGGAATGAGCCTAGCTCATGTGAATTCTCAGGCCATGCCCAGGAATTTTAGGAGTTTGCTAGTTGGCAGAGGCTAACACCGTGCCAGAGACCATGTAGACAGTTGCGTTCCAGTACCTGGGAGTGTTTCCAGGCACTCTGTAATTTACAGTTCTAGCCTGAGTATTGCATTTCCATCCAGTTTGGAACACTAAACAGAAAGAAATCTAGTTGCACAATTGGGCTTCTCTATGTGACCACCATAGTTACTGGTCTGCTTACAGGCAAAGTCTCTTTAATTTTTATGAGCAAGAATAAAAAGCTTGGGTGGGTTCTTGTGCTATCTAAATCTTGTGTAGAAGTAGAAATCAAAAGTGTAGAGGTGATTTGGGGTTGTTTGAGCTTTACTGTCTTACCACATGAAATCATGATGGGAAAAACCATCAAAGGTGTTGCCTAGCACAAAGAACAAAATCAAGAGGTTCTTTGATAAAAGATGAAATGTAGAATTTGTGATTTTTAACCTTAAAAATAATATCAAACTTCTCTTTTTTTGTAGACGATGTCTTCAGCAGTTGTTCAAATATATGCAGCAGATCGCAATGCCATGTGGTCAAAGAAGTGCTGTGGTGTAGCTTGCCTTGTAAAGGACAATCCTCAGAGGTCGTATTTTATCAGAGTATTTGACATTAAGGTAAGCATCTTTCCTTCCTCTTCAGGCCCTTTAAGCTTGGTTGCATTCATTTTCCATTCCGAATTGCACAAATGTAGGTGGCTGTAGCTACTAACTCAGAAATCCTCAAGTCCATGGTTGTACTTTTAAGCAGTGAATTACAGTGCTTACTAATTGGCAAGTGCAACTTTCTCAGGTATTCTAAATTTAAATTATTTCACAGATATGTGTCAAATAAATATCAGATGCAATTTTTTACAGCCAACAGAAGCAGTCCTCTACAGATCTGATTAGTCAAACTACAGAGAGTCAGTATCATGTCCCTGATAAGGATAGCTGTTGAAATTCTAGGGGGTGTCACTACTTCTGGATGATATTTAAAAAAAAAAATAGTTGCTGTCTTCTATAGAAGTGGAAGTGATCTTTTTAATTAGTGTGTTTGGTGCATGTGAAAACTGCATGACATTAAAGGGTGGGGTGGGGTTTTTCTCCATCCACAATATATACATTTATACAAAGATCTTTGTCATATTACAAATTTCACTCAAGACAGTGGGAACTAAGAGGTGAAGTGTCCCAGATGTGTTTTCATAACAAAAATGATACTGAGAAACATAAGTCCCGCTGACTTTGAGTCTTTGGAAAGCTTCCCATTATCTCTGCAGCCAGGAACAGCTTGTTATCTGTCAGCATTCAGTGCTTGAAGTCTCACAGATTTGTTCAGGATTGCCAGTTGGTACTTTTATTTGGCTTTGTGATTTGGTGACTTGACTATTTGGACTTTGAGAAACCTGTTCCTGGTGTGCAGAAGTATAATGCCATTTAAATATATGAAACTTCTTAAAGTTGCCTTAAAGGGAACAAAAATCTCGCCTGTATTCAAGTCAAGCCTGAGGTAAATGTCCAGCACTTTGAATAGAACACAGTGACCCCATGGAAGTTCCAGTGTGTTTTGATTGATCTTATTTGTTGGGTTAAAAGCAAGGTAGATGCTTATCATGAGGCAGCTTCCAACTCTTCATAGGTTCTATTGTGAAACAAGTTAGAACTCTGCAATTCATCAAAGGTTTTAAAATTTAATTTTTTTTTTTCTTCTTTTCAGGATGGGAAATTATTGTGGGAGCAGGAGCTGTACAATAACTTTGTATATAATAGTCCTAGAGGATATTTTCATACCTTTGCTGGAGATGTGAGTCTCAACATCATCTTTGAATACCTATTTTAAAATGCCTTTAATTTGAACAGTAGCATCTTTTAGTGTAAACGAGGTTTTTATTTTATTCTGTAACTTATTTATGAAAGTATTTCCTGTGTTACTTGAAGGTCTTTTAAAATTATTTATAAAAAGATATTTTTGTATCTTAACTAGAAAATGAATCCATAGGACAGAAGCCTAAAATCCAGTTGTTAATTTTCAACCCTCTTTAATTTTGACTCACAGATGATGTTTGTGAAGTATCATACATTCTTAAAGTACAAGTTTTCATCCCTTCCTTTGATTTCAAGATTTTGCTCAAATTTGTTAGTCTTGATCTCTAGAAACTTGATTAGTAGACAGACATTACTAAGATAGAATGTTTCGCTAAGACTCGGTTCCAAATTTGCAGTGATGATTTTTTCTGATTATACCTTCAGAAGGTGCAAGAAGACATTTGAGAAAGCCTTTGAAACATTTTCTTAGTCATGGGTGGGGGAATATTAATGTTTTTCAGACATGTCAAGTTGGTCTTAATTTTGCTAATGAAGAAGAAGCTAAACTATTCCGCAAAACAGTAACAGATTTACTTGGACGACGACAGAGAAAATCTGGTAAATATTCAAATTAATCTTAAATTCAGGCTTGTTTGTGATGTTCTGGGGGGAGGTAGGAATCTATTTCTATGTCTGAAAGGTACTTGAGGCACTACTGCTATATTGATATTTAGGAGCAATTGTGTTACTGAAGTATACTTCTTTCTTGTGCAAAAATAATATTTTTGCAAAATAACTTAATTTGATGCTCCTTGCTGTACGTTTCCTCATAAGCCAAGACTCCAAGGTTGTGGTGTTTGAAAATATAGATTGGGATTAAGCAAAAATGGTGAGCTTTCAGTGGGAAAACTGGAAATTTTTCTGTAAGCTGTTTTCACATTTGTCTAAACCCTCTTTTAGCTCTGGGCTGTTTATAACTGATTTGTTTAAATTCAGCCCAAGTGGGTTGTAACATAGATTTTACCATCTGGTATGTGCAGTATTTCATGTGAATGAATTTTTGGCATTGGTCCAGTGTTAGTAGAGAAATATCTTTTATTCAAAATTAGTGATCTTTCTTGACGGAGGCCAAGAACAGAAGACATAATGTGCCTCTACTGTCCTTAGCACAGGGCAGTCTGAAGCACAGCATGCTTTCTCCCAGCTGCGAGATGCTTCATGAACACAGTGTTTTAAAGGGAGCTCAGGCTTCCTACAGATCTTGTCCTGGTCTTCTTCCAGGGAGCCCATAAACAACTTGCCTATCAGACAGCCATATGTCCCTGAAGAATCGGGTGATATAAGCCATAGGCTGGGGACACGTGAACGTGCTCAGGCTTGCCGTAAGCTGTAGTGTAGCTACAGAATGTGTGTTTTAGTCCATTCTGGAATTGAATTCCACTAGCAATGCAGTGTAGACTAATGTAAGACTTTATCTTGGAGTGCCATCCTCACAATGGCAACCTACATGAAGTATGTGTATTTACTTGGATTTCATCCAGGGATGATGGCTTAGGTGCAGAGCAGTTGTTCCAAAAGCTTAAATGGCTTCTTTAAGATTCCCTCTGTTCAGTATTAGAATAAGATCATATGGCTTCATGAGAAGTGGGGTTATTAAGAAATAGCATTAATATTTCACATACTTGTTTTGTAAAATCAATCTTGCATCAGTTTGCATCTCCTGTTCCTGAAGTTTTGCTCTATTATGTGTCTAAAACACTGATACAGTGCACAGACATGGCTTGGGAAATGTGTTTGCATTATTGGCTATGACAAACTTTGAAAATAGTGGTTCAGTCAAACCTACTGTTCACAGGACAAAGGTTCACCTCTGTCCTTCATGTTTGTTGTTTGGGTTTTTTTCCACAGGACATGTACATTTTTCATGTTACTTTTGAAGCTAGTATCTTGGGGTTTGTGCTCAAACTCATGTTCTAGGATATGCTTAATCCATACATTGTCTTTTAACAAACAAACGGCTCCCCCACCCCAAATGCAACTTGAAGGCAACTTTAATTAAAAAAAAAAAGAAACAAAAAACAAGAATGTTTTTTCTTAAAAGATGCAAAACAGTAATTGAAACAGCCATGAGATTGCTTAATCAAGCCACCAGATGGAGTTCTGTATTTGTAATTGATGGGACTAATTGTCCTAGAATAACAGGCACTGCATTTGCCCAAGTCAAAGCTGACTTTCTGTTGGTGTTTATATATAGAGAAAAATGCTTATATCACATACAAGTGACATGTAAGAGTTATATGTTATTTAATATGTATATATAAATTGTGTGTGTGTACTCTTAAAGCATCTTAACTTCTCAAATACAGAGATAGCAGTCCGGTGGTTTTGTTGCTTTTCTGTTTTTTACTCCCATGCCTTCCAAAATGTTTCATTTCATAGCAATACCACCTGATGTGCTTTCAGCTGAATTGAACACTCCACGTGATCACTTAGCAGACTGTTACACCATTCAGGGCTTGCTAGGAGACTTTTCCAGGAGTCTTACGGAAAGCTTATGTTGTTGGAAGGCAGCAAGAACAGCAGTTCTGGCTCACAAAATTATGTCTTAGTGCCAAGACTAGTACACAAAATATTGTCTAATGGCTGCAAGAAGAGGCAACAGTATTCTGCTCTTCCTCACTCTGCATGAAATGCACTCCGGCATTCAGACAGCTCCTGAGCAAATGCATCTGGAGTTTCTAAGAGGTGAAAGGTTGGCTCCAAATAAAGAATGTACAAAGGCTTGCAGATGTACAAAGTATCTAATAGAGAACAGAGTGAGGGAGAAAGGCAGAGAAAGAATTACTGGTATGTTGTTTTAATCTTTTCATTATCAGCTGGTTTTCATCTAGCTAAATTCTGATTTGTTTTCTTAAAGTCAATTAAATTCTTCATCTTAGCGTAGGAAGAAATTGCTATAATTAGTTAACTTTTCTGGTAAACTTACTTAAATAATCTCTACATTTGCTACTTAAACCAATCCCAAATAGTTCCACCAGTAAGCAGGGTGACCACAGTTTCTGTTCTCAGTGCTTGCCAGTGTAATGCATTGTCACTTTGGGTATTCTTGCATGTAGGTACCATTAGTTTTCATTTTATTATCTTGCCTCAAAAATGTTGATGTGTGTACACACACAAATGTCCTCTCCTCCTACACGTGCTGAGCACTTTGCCGTGAAAGGGCAGCAGAGACTTGTAGAAGAGAGATGCTCTAACTGCCTTTCTGCCTTTCTGAAGTAGGATGCTTCTTGACTTAATTTTTGTGGACCTCAGAGATCTCATGAGTGGGAGCCCCAAAGTTGCCTTTTTTCCTCCACAAGCCTTTAGCTCCTGAGGTGGATACTTAATATGGAGAGGGTTGGGGTTTTTTTGGGGGGGGGGCGGGAGGGGGGGAGGCTGTTTTTGTGTGTGTGTTTGGTCACAGCTTTTGCTGCCTGAGAGACAAAGGTATCTCTGAAGTGTTCAGCTTGCTTTGGATTCAAGTCTCAGCAGAGATCATTCCTGTTTCGAGGAATACTTGTGGAAGGGAGCTGTGTTTTTTGGACATAGGCAGCTGGTGAAGTTGGTCTGGTTTGGATCGGTAGGCATCTTCATTTTCAAAAAAGGAAAATCCACCACTCTCCAGGCTGGTCTTCTGCACTTCAGAGTAGGAGTTCATATTTTCTAGTCATCAGTGGGAGAACCACAGAAAAACAGATCTGGTATCTTTGGGCCACAAATTAATCTTTTATATACCAAGAAAAAATGACAGGAAGTGTTTAAAATGTCTTGCTTTATTTCCCACTATCTTTTCTCTTGAACTCTTTCTTCTAATGAAAACAGTGATGGATTCCCATGATTTGGCCCAAGGCCACTTAACACTTCCTATGAATACCTCCTGTTTCTGCCAGCTTCCCATCCTGCGCCCAGTGATTTGCAATCAGTCCTGCGAGATCTCCTTTGCTCTCTCTGAATTGCTGAATAAAACTCTTAATTATGTTCCAAACGTTGAGTTTGAGTTTGGGGTTGTTGGCCTTTTATTATTTTATTTTTTTTTTATTTGGCAGTACAACATCAGTGGTTTCTTAAATTGAATATTCTAGGAAGAGAAAGCACAGTATTTGGGCAAACAGCCTTTCCTCCCTCCCTGTCTTCAGACCTGATATCTTTTCCTGAGGTACCCTTGCTGAGGTTCTCCACTGCTACCTGAAAGCAACTTGCCTTGAGCTAAGAGGCAACTGTCTTTAGAAGGCTTGCTGAGCAGAAGTTGATTATCAAGGGGTACTGGTCTCTTCCCCTGAAGGTTTGATGACCTTGACAGGTTCTTTATTTCTACTTGAAGATCAGCTGATTGATACGAGACTGACTTGCCTTGCATGCTTTAAATTGTTGATTTAAAAAAAATAAAATACATTGCTTGGTCAAAATCAACTCCCTCTGTGGAGGCACCTTCTTACTTCCCCTTATGTTTGTGTCTAGAAAAATACAGTAAGCTAGAAGATTTTTTGGGACTTGCTGAAAAGTGAAATGTCTGCTAGAAATTCTTATTACAAAACTCTTGGGAAGTCCCTGGTAGAGTTCACATACTCCAGATCTGAAAGGAAGGGATGTACAGCCTTCCTCAGGGCCGTGACTTTTTGGTGTAGTGAGCTGACAAACTGCTTACCCATATGGGTACTGCTAAATCCAAAATTCTTAAGACTCTGTGTGTGTGTAGGTACACAAATAGTGTAAGGGGTTTTGAAGGAGTTGCAGGGTAGGTAAATGTTACTTGTGATGGATTTCAGGGTAGGTAAATGTGGTGGTTGGGAATTAATAATCGGTGAAAAAGATGTCTCTGAAAGGAGAATTTACTATTATAGCCTGAGAGTAGTGAGGTGTGAAATGTTTACAGCTACATTTGAAATCATCAATCCAGATTCTTCATAGTCTGAAATAGTTTGCCTGCTGTTGTGAATAGAGCATCTGAATACTCCTAAGGAGATTCTAGTTCTGTTCCTTATTATTCAGTTACCTGTTGGATAGCACGTGAAGTGACGTGCCCCTCTGTGTTCTATTTACTTTGCAAAAAACAAAAACCAAAAAAATAGGCTCTGTAGGAGAATAATACTGTATAAAAGTGTTAATTATAATTCAGATTAAAGGGAAGGAACAGTCTTAATTCAGTAGAAACCAGAAGGCATAATGCTTCAAAAATATTGCTCAGAAGTCGTACCAAAACAGCTGCTTTTGGACTATTTCACCTTACTTTGGAGTCAAAATGTCTGAAACCAAGTCAGTAGCTATTTCCTGATGCTTCTGCTTGATTTGCTCACTTGAAATCAGTGATTACTGTCTCAGATTTGGTTTTTGTTTTTCTGTAATGCTTTCTTTCAACTGCACAACAAGAAGACTAGATTCTTAAATTTGCATTCAAGGTCTTTAAAAGCTTCACTAAAAATTACAATTTAGAAAAAAATTTTCCAGTGTTACCTGTAAATTAATAGCTCTTTTTCTTTCTCAACAGAAAAAAGACGAGACCCACCAAATGGTAAGGTTTTTACATGAATCACTGTATTTTATTTTCCTTTCTGACCTACTAAACATGAGTTTTAGCTTTTTTTTTTTTATTATTCTCTCCCCCCTCCTGCTATGGGGGATGGCATGAGAAAATGGCTGTGTGGTTGTTTTAGCTGCCTGCTGGGTTAAACCATAACAGATAGGCATGTGGTGGCAAAAGCATTTAACTCTTATTCTGGAGACCAGTAGTTTATTTTTTGGTTGCTGCTCTTTGGGATTTGTTGAGTTGTAGCTTGAAAGATTTTTGGTTTATCTGGCATTTGTAAAGGATGTTTTTGGAGGAGTGTTTTATTGCAAATAGGACAGAGGCCATCCATCTTAGATTGAGAAGATAACTTTGTACCTTGCATGTGCTGTGTGGTCTTCAGAATATGCATATATAGATTCACTATACAGAAACTAATGTTGAAATTAAAAGTAAGCCTGTTTGTCTAACGGCAGGCATAATTATGACATTTAATTAAAACATCCATAAAATTTCAATTTCAGTGTCTCTGGCTAACTGTGTAATGTGGCCTTTTAGCCATGTGCTATCTATTAAACTTTTTTAAGCAAGCAGGAAGGGTTATTTGAATCTATTTGCCTCCCAGGAATACATCTCACTGCTGTGAAGGTACAGGTTCCTCAGGAGATCCTCTCATTAAAACAATGTATCAATTTAAACCAATTTTTTATTTTTTAAACCATCCTAAAACCAAGTGAAAAATGCACATCAAGTTTGGAGTCATTCCAGTTCTGGATCCACACTGAAGTCACAAAGTGCTTTCTCCTGTAGTATTTCTGTTAGTGATCCAGATCAGAGGTCATACCACTATATGCTAGCCTGCTGCTTGACCAAAGTTCTAGTCAACTGAGGTCCTCTTATGGCTTGAGGAGGTAATCTTAAATTTCTGCCATCCAAGACATCCAAGCATCTTGTTAGGTCACCACAGTAGGTAATGCATACCTAATCACGAATTACAGGAAATGCTGATCTCCTTTATATCCAAATAAGCCACCCCCAATGTTGGAGTACTTCTCAAAGAATTCTTTTTAATAAACATTACATTTTGAAGATATTCAGGCAATCATCAGTTTAGATCAGGTATTTTTAGTATAGATTCTTTCAACTGGGACTGGGTTGTTTAGTTTTAAAACAGTCATAGTAATACTACCCATGGCCATCTTAAAACCTTCCAGCTCAAGAAAGCTGGTAACTTCTCTGCCTATTGAGCAACATTTGTTTCTGTTCACTAAACAGCCCATCCCTGATAGCAATATCTGCAGCACAGATGGGAAAGAGAACAGATGTGGTGGCTGCATAGTGCCACATACTACAAAAAAAATTTAGCCTTTGTCTCTACTGGAAATTGTACCAACAGTAACACAAACAATTTGTTTTAATTTGCTATGTATGATTGGCATAAGATTTAAGAAAACAAAACCTGTTAAAACTAACCATGCAAGACCTTTTGTGCTTAAAATAGTCTCCATAATTCATCCTGTAAAACTTCAGGCAGCATATTTGTGAGAAAAATACTTACATGCTAAACTTACATCAATTAGTCCTATGCCTTTATCCTGAAAATTCTATAGAAACATAGATTTATGCCCAGTGTTCCAGTCAAAGATCTCTGACCACCTCTGCTTTTTAGTGAACACTTTCCCTGGGACATCCACATATTCTTTCACAACCTGTCCATTTTTCTTTTCTGATTGTGTCAAATTCTATAATGCCTGTCTTCTCTGCTGACAGAGCCAAGTGTGATCATGCCCTCTGTAGTCAACAGGTGAGACATGATCAGGGTATAGGTTATAGCCTCAGGTGGTTATACTCCATACAGACTCTGCATTTCTGTATTCAGAATTCAGACTAGATCATATACATACTATAAAGAGGTGTTGTAGGATCAGCTAGTGTTTTGGTTTTGCTCTCCATATGCAGTGAAATTCTACCGAGGGGGAGGGTAAACACCTGCCTCTTTGTATTGGGTGTCAATGCATAATTACCTTTAAAAACTGAAAAACAAGAACAGTCACATTTCTGTACTCACATGACCCATGCTTGAAATACTGTGGGGAATTTTTAGTGAGGCTTGTTTGCCTGGATTTTCTGCATACGTCGAAGCAGCATAGATAAAGCACCCTGTCTTTCTGTATGACGTTTTCAGTGGTAGGGATTTAGACTTTTTTTTTTTTTGTAGAATTGCAGGATTAAAATCAAATTGGCATTAGCAGTTATGTAAAATGTATTAGTCTGTAATTTCCTGGTATTTATGTTCCACTCATTTGTAATAGCTAGGTCTCTTTATACAAATAAAGAAGAGTTAAAGTGGTTGAACTGACCTCTTAGTGAAGCTCTGGATGAAATACGGATTTGTAAGAGAATTAGGTTTTGAGAGAATCTTTAAGGACCATGTGGCAGAATTTTCTTTCAGATGTTAGCTAGAGCAGTTTGCATTTAATGTAGGGCTGTCTGTAGTCTGAGACAGATGCCTAGAGGGGCTCTAAATAAAATACAGAGAATTTCATAGGATTAACATTTCAGGATGTTCTGTACCACGTTTTCTGGAGCCCCTTCTGAAGATGTCACAGATACTGATAGCAACGGATGCTTAAGGCCACTGTACTGTCAGGTACTTCCTAACGATGAGCTCTATATGCCCCTCTCGTATTCTTTTATTGAGCTGTCTGCACCCGATGGGGAAGGTGCATGTCTTATGATGGGAAAAATTTTACTGGATATAAATATGGCAGTTCTAGAAGAGTACAATTCTTTACAAGGTTCTTTTATCCCTCGTGGACACCTAAGGTCTAAACCTGATGGTAAGAAAAATTTCCTCTATTCTGGTATGAATATTATTAGTGTCAGGCTATCAGTCATTAATTTCAGCTCAGCAGAATAAAACCTATGTTTGCAAGTGGCTGCTGCTTTACATGGTTATGTATGGTTACTTCAGGGTTTTATATGCACAAAGGTGCAATTTCAGTGACTGTTAGGAACTGTGAGGAAGAGTATCAAGAGCTTCCTAGATGTGCTAAGGTGCCTGTTGCTTATTGAACCTCAGTGTAGGGCTTGAAACAACAAATATTGCTATCACAGTGAGAAAGTGAGATTGAAGTGAAAATGAGCTCCTATTGTATTCTTGGGTTTGTTTTTGAATCTAATGAAATTGAGACCATAACTTTCAATTAATCCTGAATATTTACTTAACTCCACTTTTTAAGTTTTGGGGCAATAATATTTGGCGATTAGTGAATTCGTGCTAAATTCAAGTGTGACTTTTAGAAGTCCAAATTGTTTACTTGATTGTATGTTTATGTGATTGACTTTGTTTTTTTGGTATTCTCAAAGGACAGCTGTCTAGATCATAACACTTCTAGATCAAAGCATTTCTGCTTAGCAGAAAACACTTCAGAATTTCTTCCTGCAGTTTTAGAGTTTAAGGCTCCTGCAGGGAATGTAGGAGTTTAGATGTGTTTTGTCTAGGCCAGTGTCCTGTTTCTGTTCTTATTTCTTGTTCTGGTCAATATTAGGTGCTTCCCACTGAGGTGTTAAACTCCAAATGTCAGCTGTGTTATCTATTGTATTGTCTCCTTCTCCTTTCCGATTAGGACTTTGGACTGGGAAACCTAAGGCGTGTCAGTCCTTTCAGAATGCTTAGGAGAACTTTGAATTATCCATACAAAATGCAGTTATGAAAAAATAATGTCAAAATAAAGTTCAGATTTATCAAAGACTAACAAGGCATTTTGATTTATCATCTACCCAGTAAGACTGGATGAATGAGCCTTATTTTAGTTGGTTTGCTAGTCATTGGGTAGTAACTCAGTGGTGGGGGATGCTTTTCAAACTATTTGTGGCCAAACTGTTGTTAAATTGACTGCTTGGTTTCATTTTTGGATGAATGAGATTACTTACCATTTTTGCAGGTTTCTTTAAGGGGTGTGTGCGTATATGTATGTATATATGGGAAATCCACAAAATGCCTCTTAGTATTTAAATATTACTATTGTGTACCTGTGGTGAGTGCAGTCTGTCAAAACTGAGAAACCTGAGACAAAAACGTGCTAGAGAGATTTATTTGTTAGCATTGTGCAACACTGAAATTGGCAGGAGTCTATATTTTCAGACCTATCAAAGAGTGAGCAATGTGAAAACGTGTGCTTGAAGACAGTAGTGTGTCCAAGGCAGCCATCTGAAGTTCTTGTGATGTTCTAGCTGTGTGTGCGATGGCAGAAAGCATTCCTACATGGGGCTTAGTGAGCAAAGGTTCCCTCACCTTTAAACTAAGTTTACTTTGCTGCCAGGGTAGTGGCATGTTGGGTGTTACTGGGTTCATGGCACTCCTTTAATCTTCTCTAGGATTGTAGCTACACTGTACCTTAATGTCTCTTTCCATGTGTTACATGCACATGAAAACTTTTTAGTTTAGAAATAACTTTTTTGACAATCTAAAAATCAAATTCTAGTTTAGAAAATGTTTCTGCCATTGCTCTGTTCTAGTGTCATTGGGCTATTTTTTTTCTTCAGCAAATCCAGCACATCTTCAGCTTCAACATCCAGAATCTAGCCAGATGCATGTGGCATGTAGCACTATGGCTACAGAACAAGTATTTACACATTCAGGAAAGTTTGTAGGTTAATATGTTAAATATGCCTTTTTTTAAAAAAACTTTGCCTGTACTTTGCCTTCACAGGCCCAAATCTACCAATGGCAACTGTTGACATAAAAAACCCAGAAATTACAACTAACAGATTTTATACTCCACAAGTCAACAATATTTCATATACCAAAGAAAAGAAGAAAGGAAAAACTAAAAAGAGAAGATTGACAAAGGCAGATATTGGAACACCATCTAATTTCCAGTAAGTATTTTTTTGAGTTGGGGTTTGGTTTGGATTGGGGTGCTTTTTAAATGTGTGACTATTGTGTATAACCTGAACTACAGTGACAGTGAACACTAGCTGGAATGCTCTAGGGCATAAAAGCAAGTTTATACACAGATGAGGAGTTCACTGAAACTGTAAAGAAAGAATATAGCATGCTACCCTAAAGTAGTTTAGAAAACAATTTAGCTGCATAATAGAAGTGTCTTACTGCAGTGGTCAGCTGGGTGCAGACTGGTATTCAGCCTCAGTGATCAACACTGTGACACTATTACTGGTAGGGCTGTGCCTCCTTAGCTGTGCTTCATCATACAAAATGCACACGTGGGACCACGCTCGTCACAACAGCAGAAATGACTTGGCTGTGGGTTTAACTCTGACTTTGTTTACAAACTTGCTTATTCTGCAATACAGGCTCGTGCCTGTATCTGGTGTTGGAAGTAAAGCATGTTTGTGCACACCTTTTCGGAGTGGGTTGGGTTTCTTTTTCTAATATTGTTTCTTCTGTATCCTCAGTGTTTTAGAATAGCTACAATGTACCATTTTAAGCTTCCATTTCATGAAATTTGGGTTTGGACAGTTTACTGGATGAACTGTTGTTTTCCTGAACTATAAATTGGTATTTTAATCTTCTGCCTCTTCAAATTAAGTGTACTTTATTTGCTAAAGTAACAGGAATTTAAATAGCTTGAATTTAGTTACTGGAAAGATCAGTTTCTGTGAAATATCAGAAACCCAGTGTGAGGTTTACATGCCAAGGGAATGTCTTGTTCTTTTGAAACCATTATTTTGCATCACTCCCACTGATGTGCCTTCCCAGAATAAAACTCCATAGAAGTCACGCTGGTATTACCAGCTACAGAATGGTACTGTGCAGTGTTTTGAGAGCATGCTCTGTGGGAAGGGACAGTGGATGGAAAGTAAAAGGAGAGATGGGCTAAAAAGCTTCCCAAGCCAGACTGCTTAGATGTGTCAGACATCAGCCACCTTTTTTTCTGATCTGAGCATCAGTGAAGCGCCACATCTTTCAGTGTCACTTAAACTGAGAAATGCAGGAAAGGAGGAAGAGTGGAAGAAAGAAAATGGAATAGTGATTGGTGGCTGGTCACTGCTGTAGCTCTATTGACACAGATTTCAGCATCTGGGGACCAAACTGTAAATGAGGATTTGCATTAGTGTGTGTACCCATTGATCAGAATTTGTGTGAGGGGTTGTGCAGATACAGAATGAAATTTGGGACATGTGTGAGAGCTTTTGACCATTGCAAAATACAGTGTGCATGCATAAAATACTAAAGGAGACCTAGTGAAGCTGAGAATAAATAAGATGGGAAGATGTTAAATGAAGTTCAAACAGAATGTATGTTCCCATATCATTAAATGTAATGTTAAATTGTAGGTGGTGGACCTTTGTGAAAGAAGATTGAAAGTCTGTTTTGTTTGACTTAAGGTCTAGCTAACTTTCTGGTAGAGTGCTGTGCTAAGTGTCATCTTACTGTGTAAGACACTTTATTTGCTGGGTTAGTACAAACATAGGGGAATTGGTGTTTGGCAATGTTAGGCAAGTATGTCAGTGAGACAACTTCTGTGGAACTTGTGCTGTAATACTTTTGAAGACCAACACTGTCACTGTTTATGCTGGATCAAGGCTGCAATCAGTAGATACAATTTTAAATGCCTTCTATTAGGCAGATGTGGACTTTGAGTGTTCTGAGGGGGGAAAAAGTCAAACTAGATTTAACATTAATGTAACTTCTTGCTGTATATGGTCTTTTAAGTAACATAAGAGCTGCAATTACCTGATGAGTATGTGTTTTCGTTAAAAAAGACCTCTGCAAAGCATGTGTTACAGCCTGTGTGTACAAGTAACTTATTTCACTCTGAAGAATGAAAAATAAATGAGAAGTAATGCTAACTCTACTCCATATAAGCTTTAATAGCAATTAAATGAACTCTGAATTGGATGCTCACAACCTCTTAGGGCATCATGAATTGCACAGATACACAGATGTATGGGTCAGATTGTCTTTGCTGGTAAATTTCCATCAACTTCCCTATGCCAGTTAATACATTACAATGGGCTATGACACTGTGTATTTAGGAAATATTTTTTTTTGTTACTTCCTGCCCCTCAAACTAAGTAGTTAACTAATGTAATTACACCAAGACCAAAATTGACCATCGAGCTTCAAAACTGATCACTGATCTCATTAAGTAAACTTGTGATGGTGGTGGTACTAACAGACCCAAGCAAGAATATAAGGTCTGTTGCACTGGGCACTGTATTATGGTAAAACAGTCCTTGTCATTTGACAAGCTTAGTCTGCACTATGTTGGCTACTAATGGCTCATTTGGTATTTTTAAAACTCTGAATTAGACTTCCTGAAGACTGTGTTCTGTTTCTAGAACCGGCCATTGGCAAAATGAAACCCAAAACATGGAGTGCTGGCAACATGATGGTATTAAGAATTTCTCAGTGATTTACAAGCCTAGAGGTTGAAGCTGATAGGAATCTGCAGTTATCTTGATGTCCTGTTATTTTACTTGAGGTCCTTTTCATGCTGATTAAATGGACTTTTCTGCTTTTTTAGACACATTGGACATGTTGGTTGGGATCCAAACACAGGTTTTGATGTAAGTAATTTAAGCTTTCCAGACGCTAAATAATTAAAAGCTTTAGAGGCTTTTCAATGTAAGTCGTGGAGATTAACACGAAATAAATTTAACTGTACATCAAAACAACTATAAATCATGATTTTTATAATATGATTCAAACATAAAGAGATGCTGGGGTAGAAGGAAATAGTAGATAATTGGGACTGGGGAGAAAACATGCCAAATGAGATTTTGTGCAAGTACTTACGTCTTCTGAAATAGTCCTTTCTGACTGAAAAGCCAACCCAGAGACATATTCTTGGCTTTGCTGTTCTTCTTATACTCCAGAGTTTGTGGGCTTTTTTTATCAATACATATGATAAATTCAAAGTTTTCTGTTTCAAGCCATTTAAATCTAACGTATCTGACTTGCAGGTGAACAACTTAGACCCAGAACTGAAAAACCTCTTTGATCTGTGTGGAATTTCAGAAGCTCAGCTAAAAGACAAAGAAACTTCAAAGGTCATATATGATTTCATTGAAAAAACAGGAGGTGTGGAAGCTGTTAAAAATGAACTGCGCAGACAAGGTGGGATTTCTTTTATTTCCATGTAAAAAACAGGGTGGTTTTTGCCTTAAAGAATTAGAATAGAAACTGTTGGTGATGAGCAATTTTTGTTTCTGTTCTCTGGACATCATGTCACTGCAGTTCAATTGGATTTCACAATATTTCTGTACACTGTGCTATGTAAAAATACTCGTGTGTGACCCCTGAGAGGTCCCTAGTGATTAAGGACCTTACGTAGGTCAGTTAAATAATTCCCTGTAACACTTTGACTGTAAAGCTAAGCGGTATATTCCATATAGATTTTTCAGACTGTGTGTGTTTTATATCTATTTCATAATATAAATCTTGTAAGGAAATTAATATCTTAGAAGCAATATTCCTGTTGTCAGGATGTGTCACGTCTGATGTGTGTATGTGTGGTGCCCGTTTACCCTGACAACACCGTGTAAGGAACCTGGCAATAGCTAGAGGCCTCCAAATTTTGTACAAATATTTTGAAGTAAAAAGTAGTACTTTTCAGGAGGCTTCTGCTTCAAGAAGGTGCTCAAAGAAGCCGTTTCCTGCCTAACCTTTAAATGTGAGCTCGCCTGATGCGTTATCCAGTGGAACACAGCGAGTCAGTCTGAAAATTGCACTGCCCATGTCAAGCTTCCAAAATTTGCCTAGAACACTTCTCAAGAGAAATATGGTATAAATGCCATTGAAATTGTAGCTGTTTGAAGCTAGTGAATAAATTGTTCAAGTGACTGAAGAGGTATGGATTCAGGGTACAGTGACTTTGTTACATTTATTCCTTAGGTCCCCCGCGGTGGAGCGGTATGTATTTGAGCTGGCATCTAAGCATATGCTTCAAAGTATTCATGCTGCTGTGTGATTTCTTTCCTAGATGAGAAACCTTAGTCCACATCTGTTTGAATGCAATACTAAAAATTATAGTCAGATTTCTTAGTTAAATTAGAAGCAAAATTTTAGTTATATTTGTTCCCTCAGTAAGAAATCCGTCAGTTTCTTTATGTAATCTTAATTCTGTTTACAGAGTTGTTGATCCCAAACTGCTGACAATAAATTTGGATTGAGAAGACTTGCCTTTGAGTCTTAAAACAACCTTAAAATACTTTTTAAATGCCCATTTTTCCATTATTGATGTGTTAACTTTAGGGCCATTTGCATGTATACGATTGAAAGAAAAGCTGCCTCATCTTTAACGTGCATGATAATGATCTACCTTCCTGCTTTTTGATAGAGGTAGATAAAATATTCCAGTGGCTTTATCTGAAATTATACTATTTTATGTGTAGGCTTGACTGCTGTTTGAAGTGTTCTTTCTCAATTGAAACACATTTTTCTGTGTTGCATTGCAAGAATTTCTGTGCTTATGTATTCACCCTGCTAGGATGCTGACTAGAGAATTGCAGACACATTGTTCTGCTCAGATAGGAGTTACTCTCTTGGTTTTCCTGCCCTTTCCTCATTTTGGTACTGTTGGTGTTTGGATTTTTTTAGTGACAATGCCATCAATAGAAGATTTGACATACTCTTTTTTTTAAAAAATTTCTTTTTTTAATAGCCATGTTCAAATTAATCTACATTTGTAAAAACTGGAATTATCTTCTTGCTTCCCTTGTACCATCTGTTTGTGGGGGGGAAGGGAGAGAGGATGTGGTAATAGTGCCTCCCTCCTTGCTCCTCCTCCCTCATTCTGCTCTAGCTGTCTGCAGACAAGCCGTGTAAAAACTCCTGAGCTCTATTTCCACAGATTGGATATGGCATCTCTCTCCATACAATGCAAATAAAACCTTTCCCCACAGGAAAACTTCAGCGTTGTGTTCAAAATCTACAGACAGTACAGATGCTGGAGCATGATCATGTTCTATGTCTGTTTAGCAATACAGAAAAGCTGACTGTAGTGCTTGCTGAGTAAGTTTATATTTGAAAATATTGGCCTCCAATGGCCGAAAAGGAAACCATGGCTATGTCAGCCAAAAATTGGTGGGATTTTTTTCCCAATTATTTATTTATTCAATCCAGAATGTTGGCAGTATGTCTCTCGCAAAATACATGAAGTTTAAGAGGAGATTCTCCCTGTGTTGAAGGAATGGAAAAAACCCCAAACCCAGCAGTTCAGCAGTCTGTGGAATTTAAGGAGACAACATGTAATTTTAGGAGGGGTATGTTTCTCTGGGATGAGCAAGGAAGGAGGCACTAATGTTTCCTACTTTAAAATCCCTTTTTTTAGGGATGTCCCCTCTGTTCCAGCACAGACAGCCTACTTTTTTAGCATGTAACAGGAAGGAGATAATAGAAGAGGTAAAGAAGTATCTTCTTGAGTGTAAATACCCTTTTCATTATCAAAGTATGTGAAATCAGATGTGAATTTTCTTTGTTGTATGATGGCACCTGGATTATTAAATAGTCACATGAAACAACCGCACAGCCTGAAGTACCATAAGCCATTAGATGCTTAATGGCAGAGGAGATGGTACTACTTAAAATGCCATTAGCAGAGAAAGTACATTTCAAGGTCACTTCATATAAAAGTGATCCTGTGCCTTGAGGTAGCCTTGAAGTTGTTGCCTTTTTATTGTCCCTCCCATAGATATCGTTGGAACTAATTTTCAGTTAAAAGAACAAGTCAGTTTGTGCCTCATCATAATGCATTAGGTTTTTTATTGTTACTAGAAGATGATGCCTCAAAAAATAGTTGCCTATGTAATTTCCCAATAAAATAACGGGTAGATAATACAGTGGAAATTCTGTATTTCACTCTTGAGTGTATTTTCTAAAACCTCTTTCCCTTGCCTTCTGTCCTAGCTCAGCAAAATTTTAGAAGATATTTTGAAATTACTCTGTTTTGTCATGAGAAATTGCAACCATAATTTAAGATATACTTGGATTATGAAGAAAATTACTACCATAGGATCAAGCCAGAATTAATGACCCAGCTTTTTCTGTGACTTCAGTCTTTTTATGTATTGCACTTGCTTCCTGCAGTGTTGATTTTTACAAAATGTGACAGATGTAGGGGCTGTATTCACTTGGTTTACATTCATATAAGCATAGCTTATCTTCAGCTATATTCAACTTAAACTTGCACAGGCACAGAGATCCTTGCAAAAGGCAAGGCCAAAGCCTTTTTTTCTTTTTGTGATTGCCTGAAAGACTTAGGGGCATTAAGTAGCATGTAACTGTAATTTGCTTTTGTTTCATTTCAGCTCCACCTCCACCACCACCGTGCAGAGGAGGACCCCCTCCACCTCCACCACCACCTCCCCATAGCTCAGGCCCTCCTCCTCCCCCTGCTAGGGGCCGAGGGGCACCACCTCCACCTCCTTCAAGAGCTCCCACAGCAGCACCTCCACCCCCACCTCCATCCAGACCTGGTGCCACAGTGCCCCCACCTCCTCCAAACAGGATGTATCCTCCACCACCTCCAGTGCATTCGTCATCTGCACCATCCGGCCCTCCTCCACCCCCACCACCACCGGCAAGTGGGTCATCTGTACCACCACCACCTCCTCCTCCTCCACCTCCTCCTGGTCCTCCTCCACCACCAGGCCTTCCTTCAGAGGTTGATCACCAGCTCCCAGTTCCTGCAGGAAACAAAGCAGCACTCTTGGATCAAATCAGAGAAGGAGCTCAGTTAAAGAAAGTAGAACAGAACAGTCGACCAGTGTCCTGCTCAGGAAGAGATGCACTGTTAGACCAGATACGACAGGGTATACAGCTGAAATCAGTGAGTAAAAGCTGTTTCTCATCTGTGTCTCCTTGGGACCTGGAAATGGCTGTGGTATTGTACTGTGAACTTGTGGTTGCTTTGGACTGGATCATAACTTACAGAGTTTTTGAACTGATGCGTTAAGCAGTAGTACTGAGAAAATGCTTAGAACTCATATTTGATGAGTATTGGTGCATGAAATTATCCTCCTTTCCAACTCATTTCTTACTTTGCTGAAAGGCTTTAAGCACTGATGACACCACAGCACTGTGGCTGTGAAGTACTTCAGCAGTTTTCACAAGTATCCTGAATACTTCGGTGAAATAGTCTAAGCAACTGCAGGGGATGAATTCAGCAGTTAATGGTATTGGAAGGCAAACACTGGATGTTTTATTATTAATATTATTATTCCCACACACCCAGTCCTAGGGACCTGTGCTCTGAAAATGTCGAGTCTTGCAAGAAGGTGGCTTCCTGTGTCTGGAAAAGTGCTGCCTGTGTAGGATACCTCTGCTGTTCCTGCTGCAGCTCAGACTATCACTATTATTACTACTTGTTGTCACTGAGTATCTTCCAAATTATTTTGCCTGTGGGTACTCTTTTTTTTTTTTTTTTCCCACTCCTCTGCACTTGAAGCTTCTAATGTGAAAAGTGTGAGGGCACCTTAATATTCATTTGCCATCACAGATAAGTAGCATCAAGGTCTGTTACTTTCAGAAGGGATTATCAGCCCAAAGACAATGAAAGATTGGTTAACAAACCCAAACAACAAAAGATATTTTGAGTATATACCAAGCATAAGATAAATGATTATGCAGCCACACATCTTAAGAAGCTTTTCTTTTTAGTTGAGCACTCGCTTCGTGATAGAGCTAAAATATTTCATCTTGTCTATGAGCTAGCTACAGTTGGGTTGTATTGCAAAAGAGAAAAGGTTTGGTTTTATTTATAAATAAAAGCTCAGCCTGAGCTGAAGAAACAAACTGCAGTTTCACTCTTCCTTCTGGCAGAAAACAAACTCACTAATCTTATAAGGAAGTTTGTCTCAACTTGCACAAGTTCTGTTTTGCTGATCGTATCTTTCTGATGTATCCTTTTTTCCCCTAGGTATCTGATGGTCAGGAGAGTGCACCACCTACACCTGCACCCACCTCAGGAATTGTGGGTGCATTAATGGAAGTTATGCAGAAAAGGAGCAAAGCCATTCATTCTTCAGGTGAGTCTGATGAAACTTTTCTGACCTCACAGTGTCTTGTTTCCAAGAGTTAACGCTTTTATCCAGCATTGTTGGAAAGAAGCATGGATTTCAAGCACATGGTCTGATCCAGAGTGCTCTAGGCAGACCCCTAGTGATGGGTTGAATGGTGGCTTTCTGCTGCTTTGAATTACTGGTGTATAGGAGTTTGAAGTAATACTGAATTAAAAGTAGCTAATGAAGATCAATATCCTTATAAATGTTTTTTTAACAACTGACTTGTGCACTAGAAGTCTGATGAAAGGAGGTGTCAAAATATTTTGGAAAGATCAGGCTTTTAATGCTTTTCAGAAGCCAAGGCTCTTGCAAAGACTCCTCCAGTGTGCTTTGGGTGCCATCTGCTGGATGGAAATCAAATAACTAGTGGTACTTGTCTAGTACTGTGCTAATACTGAAACAACTTCTCACACTTGAGCACTTGGAAAAAAATAAGGCTGCAAAAGGATTTGCATCTCTCAAATAAGAGCTTTTAATAAATACAGCTCAGGAGCTGTGGTGCAGCTGTTCAGTCACATCTCTTCTGTTGGACTCTGATGTATTTTTCTTCCAGAACTTCCCTTGATACCAAAACTGGACTTGCAATCTGAAGAATGTTTGACTAAGAGCAATATAGTTGGATGATTTGCTGCCTCATGTAGTAATCTCCATTATTGGTGCTTTACGTAATTACCAGAAGGGCACTAAATGCAGCGTTTCCCTAGGGAAGGGCACTAAAAACTGCATTTCCCTTATTTCTTACTTGCCTAACAAATAAGTAGCTTAATTTTAACAGATTACAATTTTAAAATAAGGATACATAAAAAATAGAAGTCTGAATAAAGTTAACAATGATCATTGATATTGAAGTGGATTACACAGACAAAAGTATTCCAGTTATCACAGTGGACTTAAGTTCACTACTTTTTTTTAATCTGCTTGCACGGGAAACTGAAATCCCATTGTGTAGTAAAACTGGGGGAGCAGTTCTAACATTTCAGAAATTAATCTGTCCTTGAAGTTTAGAACCCACTCTTGAACAAACTGGCCTCTCTCACTCTTTCCTAAGAAAGAGCAGTAAGTGTTAAATGAGAAGTTGTGCTGCTTTTTCTCATTGCATAAAACGAGATAGATACTTCCTACCAGAGAAAGGAGAGAGGGAGGAAACAAATGAGACTCCACTTTTGGCCAGTATCTGTCTAAACTGAATGTCACAGCTAGAAATCTTAAAAGTCTTGCCAGATGTATTGCTGTGACCTCCTTGAGCTGATTGTTCTGCTTTCAGAAAGTTGTGGAAGAAATCAATAGCACTTTTGTTGTGTTAATTCGGTGCATGCACTTGATTTCTTTTTTTGTCTTGCAGATGAAGATGAGGATGAAGATGATGAAGAAGACTTTGAGGATGATGATGAATGGGATGATTGATCATATATTATATATATATATTTTTTAAGGTGAATGATATACTAAACACTACTTTCTGTCTATGGATTCTGTAAAATTATCATGTAAATGTTCTACCAAGTTGCTGTATATTTTTGTTGCCTTTTGCTTTTTTATTAATCTGTGCAATACCTCATTTAATCTGTAAAGGTTTGTCATAATCTTCTACAAAGCTACTCCCTGTTACTGTGTGCAAGTTTACACCTGGGTGATCATGTACATGTGAATACTTTCCATTCCATCAATAAGGGAGTTTAAATGTAATATGTGAGACTGACAAAAACCTTAATGTAATTTAGTTATAATGCAAGAAGGAAAACACTATTTTCATACCCTACTTTTTCTGTATCTAAATTTTCTTATTAAAACGTAGTATAGCACTATGTTCTTTAAGTGATGCAGCTCTTAGTTTATTTAGCCCCTTCATTTCAAATGCAACGCTACATGAATGTTGAGGCTGGTTTATACTATTGCATGGTTTCAAATACATCACAACACTGCAGTTCAAATCTTAGCAGTATGCTTTACATAAAACAAAAATCACTAAGGAAATGCACAGCTAGTTATGAAGATTACCTTGCCCTAACGGTAGCAGTTCTGACTGCTGATGAGCAGCGGTGGTAATTAAATCCTTCAATTAGGGAACTCTCTATCTGAAGTTGAACAGGATGGCTTTATGTTGTAATAGCAGTAAAAGCATATTTTGATACAGACAAGTTCAGTTGTCTTTTTTTTCTCTTCTTTTTTTTTTTTTCCACTTTTCCTTCCCAGCTCTTCCTTTCAAAATGAAGAAGTGTAAATTACTGGGGGGGGGGGGCTATACTGGAGGCTGGCAATTGCTACAGTTTGATTTATTTTAAAAATCAATTTTATGTGATTTTTTCAAGCTGAAGGGCTGCGTTTAATGCTTGCTTCAATAATGTTTAATTACTTTTTAAAATTTGTAGGACGTTGGTGTACTAATAAAGTAAACATAAGTGGTATTACTTTGCAGTCTTTGCGTTATGGTACACAACAAATGCTGAAGCACCAGTCCTACATCCATAGAGTCAGAAAGCCATTAACTCAGAATATACACCTTGAATAAGTACTGAACTTGATGGCAATATTCTGTCTTCATATGTTGGCTTTAAGACCAAGGGTTATGATGAAGATCGAGAACCCAATTCACAAGAATAGTATTCAGATAAGCGGACGGAAAATGGGATTCTCATTTCACAGCTTGCACATTTATATAAGTTGTAGTGCAGTAAACATTGGCATATCTGCCTATTACAAAATACTAATCTATGCTATGTGGGTACTTAATATCTGCAGCATTAATTACTGTACTTACTGTAACTTTCAGGTAGAAAATCTTTTTAAAAACAACATTATCTGACACAGAATGTTTAGTTAAGTCATATTTGGCGCGTAGTTGATGCATAGTGTTCAGGGTCGTTCACTGTAGTCAAGCTATAAAACTAAGTTATCAGAATTGTATGGACTGAAACCCAGTGTTGACCTGATCTTGACAGGCTGGACCTGCATGATACGGCTTGGATTTCTAACCCAGTTATAACCTAGTCTTTAGCGAATTAATTTAGTCATATGAGAAGAAAGGAAAGTTGCTGAAAAGTAGTGGGAGAGGTAAGGTTGTAGTTAAATTATTCAGAGGATGCTAACTTCCTTCCAAGAGTAATTTAAGCACAGAACTTTCTCATTGCCCTCTGCTGCTAGAAACACTTCCTACTAGCTTTGCTGCTCGCAGCTTGAGTGTTGGATCAAGTGCAAGTGCAGCCTGGGGTAGCTAATGGCAGTGGAGTTAAGAACTTGTGTATAAGGAGAATATTTGTATGGCTTTCATATAACTTCTGGCACTGCTCCCTTATGTTTTACTGCATATAGGGCATTTTAAAATTAAGTGGATGAGGCCTAGAGGTTTTACCTAACATGCTACTTACTTGATATGTTTAGCTCTTATGTTCCCAGAATTGGAATTTCTGTAATATAGTTAATAATTAAGCATCACCGTTCATTAATCAAAATTCTGTTCCAGGTTTTGTGAGTCCTGAAGTTACCTTACTGAACAAAACTTTTGATTTGTAGATAATGGCCAAAGAAAGCTTTGGGCTTTTCTGTTTCTTTTTCTTCATACTGAAAGTACACTCACACTCTGTGGTGTCCAGGTTAATATTTACTTTAGTGTTTGTACATGATAAATTTCAGGCATAAAGACTGCAACAGTGGTTAAGTTAGTCATAACTGCATGCTTCGGCCCTCTGCCACTTGCACTGTGAGCAGAAGATGGCATTTCACGATACTGGTGCATTGTTGCTAAACATTGTGATGAAGGCCTCTCTTATATATTCTGGTTAAATCACTGTCCAGATAGCCTTAGCAATTAACAAACTAGCATGAGGCTTTTGTATCTCAAGACTCTATGTGCATAGACAATATCAGCTCGCCACTTGTACGTATGGAATCCGCAAGAACTTCTCAATCACTCAGTTTACCATTTATCAACCGGAAATTTTTAGTATGTGAATTTTTGAAATGTACAGTGAATAGGATGTTGCACTGGTGGCAATTCATCATGGAGCATAATAAAATTAATTTGACCCAACTAGCGTAACACTGTGTGGTTCTTCAGCGCTACTCGTGACACAGGTTTTAAAATAGACCTGCGTGTTGGTTACGGCTTGTAGAAGGAAGTTTGGTTGCCTGGCCAAGCTCACAAAGCAGTAAATAGCTGCTGTGAAATTGCAGTAGTTGTCTTGTCTCTGGAAAGTTGGATTGTGGTAGTGAATACACACAATGGGTGAGAATGTGACACCCTGTCCTCCTGGCAGATCTCAGCGCTGCTCAGCAGCTTCTCTGGAAACAGCTACTGCTGCCCGCAAGCGCAATAAGCCAGCAAGAGTTCAAGGTCAAACACACGCAGCTTCCTTAATAAACAAACACTCAGGGAGGAGTACTAAATAGTTAACTCTCCTCAATGCATGCTTTAACTTAGGAGGTTTTCACAGGTGTAAGTCTTTGTCTTGCATGTCCTAATGTTTGAGCTCAGGAGCTTCAGAGGTCTGCTTTCTTATAGAGCAGCTGAAGGGTCCGACACTTCAAATTTTTACCTGGTGCACACTTTCCTTTGAAGTTTTGTACTTCTGTGTCTGGGTTTGTTTTGGGTGTTTCAGGCCCCAATTGCAAGGTGCAGTTGGAGTTGTTACAGTGTGTGCCAAGGTCTATCGTTACTACCAGTCCACCTGGTTAACAGAGGCTTAAAAAGTGCTTTTCAAAGGAGGCTTCTCTTTCAGTTTTTCTGTTTAGACACAGTTAACTTTCCCAAATAAGAGGAAAAGGGAGGAGAGTGCCTTTGTTTTTGTTTAAGACTGTTACCAGTCCACTGCAACAGCTTTTATCTAATCATTAGAGGAATTCCTGGTCTAATTAAAGTTCCTGAAGCTTAAGTACAATGATAAGCAGCTTTATTTATAGAAAAGTGAAAATGGTTTAGGGAAGCTTAGAAGATACTAAACTGTTGTCTCTCAAAGGACCAGTGTTGCCCTCCAGCACTGCAGTAAGGTCTCTTGGTGCCTTGTATTAGTTTACTACCTGGAGTTTTCTAGTGAGTGAGGAGAAGGAAAGGAATAGTAGTATTGGCTACAGCCTGAGCTGTAGAGGGTGAATTGCCCATGTTTAAGCCTGACACTTACCTAATGTTTTGTTTCCAAGTTGGAGGATGTTTAGGTAGTTACAAAAGACACTTGGTAATTGCCAAACTCCCATGGCATGTCTCCTGTGCTTGAAACACCCCTCCCTGCCCCATTAGTTGTTTGAAATCACAGATTTGAAATTAATGCAGATGCATGTTGAGAAATAGAATTGTTGCACTGATATCAAGAGGTAAATAAATAATGAGTTGTTTTCTGGCAGATTTTATCTCCTACGGAGTATTTATGGAGTAAGTTGTTAAAATAAGCTAGAACAGTAACTGTATCAGGTATTCAAAGTTCTTTCTAATGTACTTTTGGGTAATACCTGCAGGACTAGTGCCATCTAATAACAACTTAATACACACCTGAAACTGCAAAGCTTGATATATGTATTGTTTTTTCTAAGCTTGATATATGTATTGTTTTTTCTATCTGTTAGTAGTGACAAACAAAGGCCCTTTTGCTAGTGCTCTAAAAGAGTTTTGGGAGTCTTTCTGGAGAGAAATTCTTGAGCCATTACTTAATGTGTGTGGTTTTTTTCCCCCCTCCCTGAAGCTTAATCATCTTTTCTGAGTTTTGTTACTCAAGCTGTATGAATTTCAAACTTACTACATGGGGATTAGATGAGGGGGTGTAAAGTTTTCTGAGGAAGAAACTTCAGAGGCATTTTGAAAAAAGCAGAAGCAGCTCTTACCCAGCCGTAACTCGCATTGTATTTTTGTATGTGCCAGCTGGGGGACACAATACGATCTGGAGATTAAAGCTTATGAAATATGATAATGCCTGTATCGTATGTCAGACACAAAGTATTTGCTTAAATTACATTGGCAGTCACGCAAAATCGGGAATTGGCTTTTCTGGATGCTGAAGCCAAAAACACCAGGCAGTAAACTGCCGGAGCAGTTGAGCTGCATTTGGAGACCTTTGTTGGTAGATGAGGCTTTCCCAGGTGTTCAGGGTACCAGGTATGCAGAGTGATAAGAAACCTGCATCATTTTTTTGGTGTGGGTTTTTTTTTTTTTATTTCTGTATGCTACTATAGATTTTTAGATCTATTTTTTTCTGGTTAGCATAGTCTTACAGACCAAAACAGTGCTTATTCCACTGCCAAGGGAAAAAATGATCCTCGACATGCAGGCCTTCGGCAGGGTTATGCCGGTTCAACTGTCAGCAGAGAGTCTGTAGTTGTATACTGAAAATGAAATGGAAAATGCAGTCTAGACCCAGTTAACAGAAACCATGTTCTCTGTGGTTCGTGTCCTGAGGGTAACGGGTGTAAGCGTGAAAGGCAAGAGGCTGAAGCACAAGTCTGGCAGGTAGCATTCTCTTTCAAGGGCCTACATCAAGAGCTAAGTTTTCACCAGTACTAGCTTTAGTACCTAATCCTCAGAGAAAATATTGCTAAAACTTCCCTGCTTTCCCCAGGACAGGTAGGAGGAGGATTATATCTGGGGACCAAGCGAGCTCCTCTGCTGCTGGTTGCGTTAAGCAGTGCTCAGGAACTGTGCTTTCTATTTTTCACCATGCTAGCTGTGGGTTATCTGGTTTGGAGACACAGCAAGCTCTTCCTATCGAAGCTGATGCCAAGAGCAGATGACAGGGGAGATAACAGGCCATGATGTTGCTTTTGGGTTAGTTTTTGAAGTGGGGGTTTTATCAATCAGTTCTCAGCATCTCATCCAGCTCCTGTTTAGTTCCTGTGCTGCCCTTTTTTATATGTAAGTCAATAACATTCCTGGATGAAAAACGTAGTGGGGACAGTACCTGAAGCTTTTCTACACCGTGTCTCCAATTTGCCAAACAGAAATAATGCGTCTTTAGAAGTATTTTTAGTTGACTTTTCCAAGCCTTCTGTCTGAATGGCATGCTGTGGTTTGGAGAAGGAGATACTGATTTTCTTGGCAGGAGGTCTCCCCACAGACTCTGTGTTCTCGGAAAAGTATTTGAATGTGGCACATTGCTGCTCTGCTCCTCAGCCAGGCAGCTATCACATGTGGGTTACTCCTTATGGAGAAAAGAGTTCTTAAAAACCTACTGTAAATCCCTTATGAATTACCCTAATTCTCATGCAAGCTATCAGATAAAGCAGAATTCTTACCAGAGAATTCTTACCAGAGAAAGGAAAGCTACCAACAAAATTTAAGACCTCAGCTAGCAAGATGGCTGGGAAGAAGGCACAGCCCTACTATGGGATTTTAGTGACCAAACTGGAGATAAATACTAAGAGTGTTCAGAGACCCTAAAAATAATAAATAAATCTGATTGCAAGTCTGCAGAAGGACCAATATATTGAGTCCAGTAAAGCCAAATAAAGAAAACTATGAAATCATTCTGTAATGTTTAAAGGGTCCCTTTCATTCTCTTAATGTTCTCCTTGCTGGCCCTACAGGAGCTGGGATACTCTTCTGACTCCTGCTGAGCTGATGTCCTACCCAAATAATCAGTGTGTCTCTTTCTCACAGACATGTTACCACATCTCAGCCCTTACTACGCTCAGCCACTCTGGTCTTCGCTACCAAGGTCTCATTCCTGGACAGCTCTCCAACCCTCATCATAAAAATGCAGTTAGCCCAATTGCCCAACAAATACCTTCAGCAGCCTATAGTGTGCAGCCGTTGCGTAACACATGAGCCATTTCAAAGTGAAGAGAAGTTGTCCTTTTTGTGGGAAAAAAATGGTCTTACCTACATACCTTGCTGAAGAATATGCAGAGATATTACATGGCCAGTAGGAAAAGCTTTGCTCTGATTGCTCTAACGAGCAACGTGAGAGATGAATGGCCAAAGGATAGGTGTAATCCAAGATGCAGTCTTCAAAGGAGTTGATCCAACACAGATCACTGCTGGCATGGAAAACAAAAAAAATACTGGAGACTTTCTTTGCTGCTGGGCATGTTACCTGGTTCATCACATATGCTGACTCGGGGCTGTGGACATCAGGAAGCCATGCGGACCTTGGGCAACAGCTGGTCAGGGAGATCATCATCTTTCCATTATTTTAGGTGAGGAATCTGCCTCCTCAATGAAGTTGCCTATCCAGTCTAGAGATGATACCTGGGTTTGGAATGAGTTTAGAGCAGCAGTCCTTGTACCTCACACTGAGGATGCTAGCTGACTAACTGAGTTGCCTTCAGCTTCGCTGTAGTGCAGGGGATTTAGTGAGACTGTGTATTCTGACCAGTAGAAATGAATTGTCACTGTGTCACCTGGAGATGGAATGTATCTCTGAGTCCTGAAAGGCTGTAGCTGCAACACCCTGAAGGAAATAAAGCGCTGTGATAGATGAAGTTCTTAGTCATGTTCCTTGTGGTTTTATTGTCAGAACAGCCTTTCTGTGGGTCCTGAAATCCTCCAAAAGTGTGATACAGTCTTTGTAGTTCCTTGACTTTCTAATAGAACTAGATTATGGGCTTCCTTGTGTCTTTCCCCAAGCCATTTTCAACACTAAGCCTCTTACCTTTGGCCCATTTTCCAGATGTTCCCTTTTTGCATAGACAGAAGTAGTGCCTTCTGGAAGACAGTAAAAAGTCAAACTGTCTGAACATTTGCCATCTTGTCTGCTCTTTGCCAAAAAACTCATTCAAGAGTTGTTAGCAGGAGGACAGTGCCCTGGATGAAGCTGCTGCAGATGCTTCTTATCTAACCTCAAGCAGATTCTCTTGGTGCTCTTTTGGAGATGACTCCAAAGAGCGGTGGCCACGAGAGAGGACTGTCTGCACAGGGTAGCTCAGGAATACATACAGAAGCCCCATGGCTCAGTATTCAAGAAATTTAGCCATGTTCTCTCCAAACAGAGGATGTGTTATTCAGAAATCAGTGGGAGATGCCTCCCAAAGTAGGCTCCTACATGTGTCCAACTTGGTCACTCTTCAGACTCTGTTTATCTCCACTGGCTGTAATGAGAATGGGGGCATCCATTGAGCAGGCAGGCATCTGTACTTCAGACACTTGGTTTTAGGTGTCTTATCTGAAACCAGATCTCACCCCAGCATGTCCTGTGCCTCAGTTGCCCATCTCTGTAATGGTAGTAACAACATACCAAAAGCAATGTATATAAATACATACAGACCATGGTACCGCAGTCCAGGCACGTGACATTTGATATAGTTTTCAAATGTCATTTTACTTGCTAAAATGTAGTTATCTCAATTTTCAGAAGACAGACATTAGGTAAGGCTTCTTTATTTCCACCAAGCCTGTTTTTCACTCAACAGCCATTTTTAAGCTCCCAAAAAGAACGACAAAACCCACTCGAGTTGTGTCTGTAAACCAGATCTAATCTGAGCAGTTTGATCACCCACGTGTGCAAATATTGGGCCATACTGTGGCGTGGCCCTAAGCTCTGCTTTTCAATTTAATACATCCTGTGTGATCAGATCACTGGAAGCCCAGCCACAGCATGCAGCTCCCCGTGGATTTAGCTTCAGTAAACTACACGAAAGACATGAATTTTGAGACTTCAAGTTACAGGGCAGTTGCTAATCCCCTCCCCTTCCCCAGTTCACAAGCCAGGCTTGCAGCACACCCTCTCACAAGGGCTCCCACCAGGAGCACGTCAACGTGATTGACGGTGTCAGAAGCTTAACTGATCCTGAACAAGGCGTCCTGGCCAGGGCCAGCCACCCGAGCCCGAGTGCGTGATCGTTGCCGGCAGCACCTGTGTGAGCGGCAGCCGCTACGTATGGCCCTATCGTATGGCCGCCCAGCGCTGCCTATGGAATGTGCCGGGCTGCCTTGCTGATCAGCCACGTGCAGACGCAAGTTTCTCCCTGAAGAGGTTTAAAACATGAGTTTCACGGGTGTAAGTCATGACAAAAGCCTCTGCTGAATCCCCACAGGTCTACAGGACCAAAGGGTGCAGCAGCGCTGCCGCCACACTCTCCAACAGCTCAGGGGCCTGGGAGGATTTTAAGTACAGGAGGCATTCTGTTTATGGCCTGGATTTGCTGCAGCTCTGGGTGCACTGGCTCCTGCTGGTTTCGTCTTACTGACCCGTCCGTCTCTATCATCTCTGTTTGAAAGGGGCCATCCTGTTTTCATCAGGGTGCACGTTGAAGCTCTGACTTACATTTGAGGAAAGGCAGCCAATAGCTTTGAAGTGGGTGATAAAGGTTCCGCTGCGGGAGAACAGTCACACTGTATCCCTCTCGGATCATCATGGGACGTCAGGAGAAATTGTGACTGGACGCAGCTGAAATCAGATTGATTTATTCTCCACTATTAAATTCCTTTTTTACTATTTGCAGTTGATAAATGCTACAGCCACAGGGCAAAAATCTGTCAGCTATTTCAGCTGAACAACGTGTTCCATCCTTTCTGAAAACTGTCAGCCTCCCCATATATTTCAAGTTCCCAACTAAGATTTTATTAAACTTTCTACAAAATTTCCAGTGAACAGCTGCACTTAGAGACAGAGAGGTCTTCCAAGAAGCAGAAGTGGAAATATAGCTCTTAAAATCTGACCTCCTGCTTTATTAACATTCTTATTTAGCAGCATCTGTTCTGCAGCATTAAAGAAGGAAAAAAGAAACAAAACCTTTGTCTTTCCTGTTGCTGGTTTGACTGAAACTGGCAAAATGTTTCTGCCCAAGGCAATTTATCAAGGAATCATAGAATCATAGAGTGGTCTGTGCTGGAAGGGACCCCAAGGATCATAGAGTTCCAAACCCCCTGCCACTGGCAGGGTCAACAACTTCCAGGCCTGGATCTACACAAGGTTGCCCAGGGCCTCATCCAACCTGGCCTTGAACACCTCCAGGGATGGGGCATCCACCACCACTCTGGGCAGCCTGTTCCAGCACCTCACCACTCTCTCTGTAAAAAGCTTCCCCTAATATCTAATCTAAACCTTCCCTCATTTAGTTTTAATCCATTCCCCCTTATCCTGCCATTGTCTACCCTTTTAAAGAGCTGATTCCCCTCCTGTTTCTCTGCTCCCTTCAGGTACTGGAAGGTTGCAGTGAGGTCCCTCCACAGCCTTCTCTTCTCCAGGCTGAACAAGCCCAGCTTCTTCAGTCTCTCCTCGTAGGGGAGGTACTCCAGCCCTCTAATCATCTGCGTGGACCTCCTCTGAACCCTCTCCAACAGTTCTCCATCAACTTCTGAAAGTCTTGCTCAATAGAAGCTCGTAGACATACTAATCCCAAAGTTTAAATACTGGTTATTCTCTTCATGTGTGTGCCAGCGTTCTGTTCAGGATCTCTATGTTTGTTCCCAAAGCTAACCAGATCAGACTACCAGAGGTTCTGTAAGGGCAATAAGCTGTTGCTGCTCGAGTTGCGAGTGGGGGAGGCTCATTTCACCCAGGCTTTTGCAGAAGTTTGTGATAAAGGTGTGTGCTCTACTCATTCCTCGTTATATCCAGTGCTATTGCATTCTACCCAGTTGTGAAATCTTTCCACCAAGCCACAAATCTTTCCACCACTACTAAACTGGAGTGAAGTCATGATATGGACTCAATCAAACTGTTGGGGATATTATGGAAATAGGCAGGATGGGAGCTCTGTGACAGCAAAGGCAGTGGTATGGCTGTACTTGGCAAACAATAAAGTAGTCTTAGTCTCAGAGAAGGATATGGGTCCACCTGGTGTGATACTTCATGCACAGGTGTGGTGAGGAGTTGAGATGGCAACCCCTACAGGGCTGGTCTTTAATATGTTCATGGAACAGCTCTCTTGTACCAGGGTTGCTTGCTGGTGACACGTGGAACGGGTATCTCTGCATCTTATTGCTGTTTCCCACTAACTGCATGCTATCTCAGAGAAGAGTGTGGCTGGTGTCCAAAACCTAAGGTTACCTTGGAGGTGGGAGCATCCAAAGCAATCTGCACAGTATGTACAAACAAAGGCCCCAGACTTCTCTCCGGGGCACGTGAGGGTTTGGCAGAACTCATAGAGCAGAAACAAAGACTGGAATTCCAGGCTCGAGAAGGGATTTATTAGGCTGTCTGAGGCAGTGCCCCATTGCACAGAAAGACATCAGGCCGTAGGAGAATATACCAGGAGATCCACAAGCTCATATTACAGTTTTGGCAATTCTTGCAAGCTGCAAAACATTTGGCCTTTGTGATGGGGGGGGAGGTAAGTGTTTGGCTGTCCAGAGGCTGGAGCTCCATAAAGGACATACCCCTCTGGTAGTGGAGAATATAATAAAAAACCATCTGATTCTGCATGCTGCAGTATGTTTATCAAAATCTCCTGATAGTTCTTTGAGTTGTAATTACTTTTATATATGGTTTGGGTGATAATGTAGCTGCTTTCCAATGAAATCTGCAAAAGAGAGTTTTAGAATAAAGAAAAGCAGCAAATCTATGTTAAGCATGCTCTGTGGGGCTCTCTTCCTTTAGAAAAAATAATGCTGAACAACATGTATCTAGATTGATAGTGGAACCTTCATTTTTATCCACCAGAGAAACGTCTCACTTATGTTTATCAGACTTCCAACCACCCTCTACCTGAAACACATTCAGGGATTTAAAAGCCTTCGTCACTGATAGTGAGACATAAGATGAAAAGCTGTCTTATGTTTCATTCTGGTTGAGAGCTAGTGGGAAGGAAAATGCAGTTGATGGAGCTTTGATTCAGACTGCAGTCATGGTTTAGGCTTTTCCTTACCTGGTGTACTTGAACCTCCCATGACCCAGACAGTGGCAGATGAGGATTAAAGTGGAAAGAAAAAGTTTTGGGGTGTCTTTTGACATGACAATATGGAGCCCAGCAGAGAGACGAGTGAGGAAAGGATTGACATTGATGAGAGGACCCTGAGCCTAAGCTAGTAACACTGAGTGTGTATCCAAGAGAATTATTAGATAGACAAAGGTCCCAAAGCAAGGACAGGTAAAAAACCTGCAAGCCTTTTCTCTGAAAAACACTGAAATGAAGGGAAGGGGTGGCACTAGAAGATAGAAGCAACAGAACCTGCTTCCTCCATTGTTTTGAAAATGGTAACTGGGGGGATGAGAAAAGACATGAAAAGAAGAAAGAAAAACTGATCATAGTTAAACCTTTCTTGGTGCCACTCAGCATGGAAGCCAAGCTGGCAACTTCCCCTGCGAGTGGGAAGTCTGGTCACCAGCAGCACAGCATCCCCCTCTGTCTCACGGCAAGGTGATCCCTCACACACTGCTCGTGGAAAGGCAAATAAAGGGACATAGCATCCTTAGTTCCTCATGTATTTTTATGCCTCCTTCCCCCATGTCCTGAGGTTTGAGTCCTGCTCACAAGCAGGGGCTGAGTCTGTACAGGGAATTCTGCCACTGGTTAGCTCAGTGTTTGCATTACGAAGCATTACAGAATAACTGTTTTAAGAGGCAGGAGACTGGAATGGAGCTACAGCTTCAACAGCATTTCCAGACTACTCCCTAATTCCACTTAAAAGCTGAATGTAACAAATTATGCAACTCCTGATCTGCCTTCGGGTCATTCCCAGGTGGTTTCAATTAAATCAGATACACTGCTTTTAAAGTGTGATGTTCTGTGTCAGAAATAACACAGCACCCAACCCCACTGCTTGGTTTTCAATGGTCCTGGAGACCTGAGGGCAGCAGGCAGGTTCTCCTGCTGACAGAAAGGCTGGAACGAGGTGGACACATGAATCTGCATGCTCCCTTGCACAGGGACCATTGCAGCTCTCCCAGCCCCAGTGAGAGGACCAAATGTCCCCATGGAGGTTTCCATCCCACAGCTTGTTGAAGAATGCAACAGTTTCATCATTTCCTCTGGGAAGAAATGAACCCTCCAGACTTCATGAAAAGTGAGAGAGGCGCCCTGAATCGACCCAAGAGATGCGTTAACCTCGAATTTCAAATAAGGAAAGGACCTATAGACAAAGCTGCAGTCAAACTGAAATTCTCTTGAGGCTTCTGCTCCACTTGGAGAAGGGGAGAAATATTTATCAACTCAGAGGCTGATTTGGAAACAAGGTGGTTAAACATGCACTGGAATACAACAGAATGAATTTCACAGCTTCACAGAGTCCCATTGCAGCAGCAGCACTGGAGACCCAGAGAGGTTCGTTCTCTCGCTCCGGACCAGAAATTCTGCCCCTGAATTGACAAATTGTCCCTTTCCAGATGAAAAAGCCATTTCTGCACCCGTGACCCCAATAGCACTTTACCCCAAGTGTCACTGCCAGCGTCAGTGCTACGACAGGACAGGATCAAATAACTGACAGGCAGAGAAATTCAAGGAGAACAATCTTGGGTCGTGCAGACCCCCAAATGTGACAATGACCCCATGTTCTTGGTTACTCACCAGCATGGCTCTTCTGGTGGGGAACACAGCAGAGGAGCTGTGGAGTGGCAGGCTGCAGGCAGAAGAGTTGACTATTTTAGAATCAATTGTGCTCTTGGAGTGATGACAGCAAGCTAATGCAATGTGCAATCAGCTATGGGATGTTAGCTTTTGAATGGATGGCATCAGAGGATCTGGTACCCTTAATATTGAACAGGTCTGGTCCCTCTGCATTTAATTAAGCAGTAGAATGAGATCCAGCATTTTGTAGTACTAACGTGCTATACAGTCACTGATGGGTGAGGCCATGCATTGCCATGTTGAGGTAGCCAAAAATGTTCCTCCATGTTCAGTGTGGTTGATACAAAAAATAACAGGGTTACTTTCCACCTGAGAAGATAAAGCACTAAAGAAGACTTTCTAGTGTATGGTCGTTTAGGGAGACTAGGGCATCCAATTATGTATTTTTAAAGACTGGTTTAATTCTGTTTGATCTCATCACTCTGGAAGCGCTTTCTATAACTAATTTTTATGGTCTACAGAGATAGGAAGCTGACTCAACTTGTTCAATGCCCTTGAGACACACCATGTCTCATAGCACGGAGCTGGCAGAGCGGGATTAGAGTTTGGGATTGTCTGACACCCAGCTGTGAGGCCAGTTCTCCATGTGACCTGTGGGATTCATCTCAGGGGGAATTTGACAGTGGCATCCAGTGGCACGGTGGGGTGATGCTGGGTGCTCAGCTGTGCTGGGCTATCAACATCCGTGGTTCTCTTGTCACAAAGAGCTTAGGGTACAGATCTGGAACAGTTTAAGACAAGCTGAATCCACACTGTTAACCCTTTGTCTCTGTTCCTACACAGAAATTCTCACCACCTCCCCTGCACCAGCAACACAAAGCTAAAACTGCAGTGAGGGAGTCTGGGGAACCAAACCAGGGATGAAGAGGCCAACAGGGACCACAACAGTGTTCCTACAGAGCTGCAAAATTGTCCTGGAGCTGATTTGACTGGTGTCGCACCTAAAATCCACCAATGAGGATGTCTGGAGTGATTGAGTCTCAATTTTTGGTCACTTTAAACTATAACAGAGACCATAAAGTTTAGCTCATAACTGTCTGGACAGAAGGTAAACCTGGCATGGGATGTAAGGAGTCATGTAGCTAGTGCTAGTGACGCCCCCAAAACCTGCATGACAATCTGGAATGAAAGGCAGGAATATTGGCACCGTTTGAGCGCTGCCTGTGCAGCTGCGCCCTACCTGGGCTGGCCTTGGTGCCTGGATCGCCAGCTTGAAATACGGGCAGCGTTTGCCTGCCCCTGCCCACCCTACAGAACCAAGAGAACCCACCACAGCCAGGGGAGACCCGGCGAAGAGGAAAACGAAGGGCTGGAGTTGGTCGGAAGTGTTCAAGAGCGCACGAAACATGAGCACTGTTGCCTTCCAGCTTGTTTGTGAAACACAGCAACGCGCGCGCGCACATCGCTGACTGAAAAAGCGGTAAGGTGAGACCCAGCGAAAGGAGTGGCTCCTCTCTGTGTACACATAAACACTTCCTTTCGGGGGGCTGTGAAATTCACTGCTTTAACTGGAGCTCATTGACAGCCCGCAGGAACGTTCGGGAGTATGTCAACAAGAAAACAACGCTATGGCTCCCAATGGGTCGCGGAAAAAGCCCTGGGAAGAAAAGGCCTGGACATATTTAGCCTTTTTTGGGGTGAGTTGATCTAATGCTCCCAGCAGAAAGGTGTAACGGGGTGCAGAAGGGGCAAGTTTCTTATTTGTGGAATTGAAATTTCAGGTATCTCCCATGAAAGAAAATGAGTCTGATGGGTAGAGGTACACTTGGTTAGTCTTGTGAAATCGTGTCCTCAGCCTCTCCTGGGAAAGAGCCCCAATTTATCCTTCTCTGGGTGCATGAACATGTCTGAGTGTCCTTTCAGTTCCTCATATATTTGTTTCTTAGGTGACTAAATGGCAGCAATGGCATACCTTCCCTTTGGTGGCATTGCTGCATGGCTGTCAGCCTTGAGATTTCTGTCCTCATGGCTTGCTCTGTCTGCATTTGCAAAATTTCCTGCCCCAGGTCATAATTTGTGCTTCTCTTACAAATGCACAGACACTCACTGCATTCATTTATCTATCCAAGCCATCAAAAAAATTCCTGTTAGCTTGAAAAGAATATTTTATATATATTTAAAATAAAATAAAATTAATGAATAAAAATTGATAATAACAAAAAGCATCTAATAGTTCTTGATATCTGAAGATCTTGGAGTGCATTGGAGCCCATGTGAACATAGGCTTTCAGTATTGTGAGGCAGATCAGGACTGCGATCTCCAAGGCAAAGTAGATGCACAAGCAATTCAGCTATTTACCCCAGGGCACACAAATAGCAGCAGCACAGCCCAGGACATGACCCCTAGTCTTGGCTCTGTGATACATGTTCTGGCTTTTACCAGGTATTCACAGAGAAATTTTTTCTGTGACAATTTTTTAAAGAGAAGCTCCTTTCCCTGTGTGAGAGTTCTGTAGAAAAACATTCATTTTTACCATTGTACAAGCTTTTAAAAATTCCATTCCTTTGAAGCTGAAAAAAAAGTTGAATCATAGAATCATAGAATGGTCTGGGTTGGAAGGGACCCCAAGGATTATAGACTTCCAAACCCCCCGCCACTGGCAGGGTCAGCAACCTTCAGGTCTGGATCTACACAAGGTTGTGCAGGGCCCCATCCAACCTGGCCTTGAACACCTCCAGGGATGGGGCATCCACCACCACTCTGGGCAGCCTGTTCCAGCACCTCACCACTCTCTGTAAAGAACTCTCCCTTAACATCTAATCTAAACCAACCTTCCTTTAGCTTCAATCCATTCCCCCTTGTCCTGCCATTGTCTACCCTTTTAAAAAGTTGATTCCCCTCCTGTTTCTCTGCTCCCTTCAGGTACTGGAAGGCTGCAATGAGGTCCCCCTGCAGCCTTCTCTTCGCTAGGCTGAACAAGCCCAGCTCCCTCAATCTCTCTTTGTAGGGGAGGTACAGCCAGGTCTTCCAGCCCTCTAATCATATGTTACAGATAAAAATAAATACACCTGATAGGCAGGTATAGTGTCCTGTTTTCAGGACAAAATCAGATTTTTTTCTGTATTTCCATTATTCTTTTGGAGTGATCCATCCTCACACCAAACAGTGACAACCAGTTGGTAGCAGTTGCCCTATTTTTCCAGCACCTTCACAAAAAAGAAAATAAACCCCTCAACGGTTGCATGCTACCTGCAGTTTCCTACCTCCCAAGGTTGTGTCTACCCTGCAGAACCAAAGCTGCGATGGACCTTCATCCCATGCTCTCCTCATAGGACAGCCCTGGCAAGCCAGGAAGCAACATGGACCACATGGAAATGGACTGTCTGTGCTGGGAGCTGCCCTGCTGCAGCTAACCCTTGCCAGTAGCCCACTTATGTTGCCGCAATTCACTCCTTCACTTTGCCTACCCAAGCTGTGACAGCACTCCTTGTTCGTAAATCCTCCTTCATGGCTCTGGGTCTTGGCAATTTCTGGTGAGGCCAAGGACTGGGAAGCTCAGGTGCCAGCTGAGAGGTGGGATGTTGGGATGTCTCTCCTCAAATGATGAAGGTTTTTTCCGGGCAGCAGTGACTAAACAGGAGTCCTCCATACTTCCAAAAGCAGGACAATGAATTGTCTGATAAAATAAATGACCTAAATACTGCAAAAATCACAGTCCCCTTCAGAAACTTCATTTACAAGTGCCTAACTTGACGCCCTACTAGTTAGCTGGTGTTTTGCACAACTGAAAAGAAAAACTTCTTGTGTGGCTTACATACAAGCAGGTGCTCCAGATCACCAGGTGCTTCTAAGGAGCATCTTCCCAGGGATACAGGAACACAGTCTAACTCCTGAGCAAGGCTTTGTCTCTTGACTGCAGGTTCTGTCCTAGCAGGTAAGGCACCATCACCACTATCCCATTTAAGAATGTAACATTCAAAATGAAGTCAGCAAACTTGAAAGTCATGGGAAACTTTAGCTGTAGCTTTTCAGGAAGCAATCTAAAAATGAATTCTGTCTCAAGTGCAGGGGTTTGGAAATGGTTCTGCCAGACCGAGACATTGCACGTACTGGGCTTATCAATGTGTGAACCAAATTCTGGTCCCTCTTTTAAGCATTTGGTTCCTCTTGGTATCAAGCATAGATGGTCAGCACCTAGTAGAAGACTTTGGTTTCCATGTGATAACCAGTTTCTAAAGTCGCATCTGACTTGCATGGCTGTGGAAATAAGGCACGTTGCTGCAAACTGTAGGAGATTTTTATAACTTTTAATACTACTCCAGCTTGCAGATCCTGTGGAGTTATCACATCTAAAAGGATTAAAATAACAATGGCAGGAGCTTCTGTGTTACTACTTTCAGGCTTCTGCTGCTGAAAGCCTCATACCCACTACCCTTTTCATAGGCTTCTTGATTTAATGCTATGTTGGTGAATTTGCCCATTCCGTTTTAATGAGAACACTGTTCAAGAAACTTCTTGCTCTAAGTGTTTAAAAATGTCTTCTAATTTCTGATCCAAATGCAGTCACGCACAGTTTCTGTCCTTTATTTATTTTTTCCTTCCCATTGGTAACAGTGTCCTGCAGCTCTTTCCCCTTTGCAGTATTTATAGATGTGAGCTGAAATCCTCTTGAGCCTTTGTTTGGTTAGACTGATCCTACCACCTGTTCTCATCTTTCTCAGAGGACAGCTCTCCAGTTGCCCAATTATCCTAGCCATTTTCTGCCCTCTTCCAACTCAAAGCAATTTATTCCTGGCTGTTAAGTTACCAGAAATGTAGAGATGCTGTTTCAGTTGGCCCTGCACCCTGGAATAGTTCTTGGAGCTACCTCTCCCCTTACATCCAGGCACCACAGGTACACTTTAAGGTGTCACTCTCTAAACAGCCTACAGACAAGTCCTCTCTGTTTTGGCTGTGGAGGTGTTCTGTCTTAACTGTTACATTTACATATCTGATGATCTTCTGAAGAAACCACGAGTGTGGCGTAGAAGACTCAAATACAACTTCTTTTCTGTGCTCCTCTCTGCCTTGCAGCCTCCATACTCTGCCCTCGTGAGGCCCCATCTGGAGTACTGTGTCCAGATCTGGGGCCTTCAATACAAGAAGGATGTGGAACTGTTGGAGAGGGTTCAGAGGAGGGCCACAAGGATGATTAGAGGGCTGGAGCACCTGCCCTACAAAGAAAGGCTGAGGGAGCTGGGCTTGTTCAGCCTGGAGAAGAGAAGGCTGTGGGGGGACCTCATTGCAGCCTTCCAGTACCTGAAGGGAGCTTATAGGCAGGAGGGGATTCGACTTTTTAAAAGAGCAGATAATGGCAGGACAAGGGGGAATGGACTAAAGCTAAAGGAGGGAGGTTTAGATTAGATATTAGGGGGAAGTTTTTTACAGAAAGAGTGGTGAGGTGCTGGAACAGGCTGCCCAGAGAGGTGGTGGATTCCCCGTCCCTGGAGGTGTTCAAGACCAGGTTGGATGGGGCCCTGGGCAGCCTTGTGTAGATCCAGGCCTGGAGGTTGGTGTCCCTGCCTGTGGCAGGGGGGTTGGAGCTCTGTGATCCTTGGGGTCCCTTCCAATCCAGATCATTCTATGATTCTCCCTAGCCCCAGGACATTCGTGTCCCATCATGTCATCCGTGTCCTACCAACAGGCTTTGACTGTGCTGCACCAGCTCCTGTGTCTTCCCCGCTGCGCGCAGCACAGACTCAGCCACCAGAAATGGATATGGCTTTGTCTAAAAGGACCCTCACTGGCAACCTGCCTTGTTTAGTGGGAGGGAAGCACTTCTGCAGAGCTGGGTCTTTGACAGTAAGTGGATGGCAACCTGCTGCAGGGAGCTCTATGAGTCCAAATGAAGAATGTCCTGGCCATCCCTTGTGCAGACACCACCCCCAGCAGTGGTGGGGGCATAGCACTGGATGTGCAGGAGCTGACCCAGGGGCCTTCTTCCTTGCAGGTGAAACAAGAGGCAATCAGGCCTTTAGAGGAGATGATTTACCTCCCTGTGACTTGAGGGAAGGGTATGGAAAAGGAATTGAGCTTACAGGCAGGACCTTACAAGGGAAACGCCCTGTTGTGGGGGTAATTTTTCCCAGGAAAGCTTGAACACGAGGGACTTGGCTTGGCACCTCTTGGCTCCTGCAAAACCATCTTCCAGTTCGGAAAGTCAGCACAGGACCTCCTGGAGACTTTTCATATACTTGTCATACAATGGTCATATAATCATGTATTCTTTAAGGTTGGAAAAACCTCTAACATCATCAAGTTGAAACATCAACCCAGTAACACCATGCCTACTAAAACATGTTCTGAAGTGACACATCTACATGGTTTTTTAACACCCCCAGAGATTGTGACTCCACCACCTCTCTGAGCAGCCTGTTCCAATACCTGACCACTCTTTCAGGGAAGAAATTTTTCCTAATAGCCAATCTAAAAAGACCCAAAAAGACCCAAACATATTGTTCCTTGGAAGCATCCTGGAGGTAGGTCTGCACCACAGGCAGCAGGGCTGACACCCACCCAAGGAGGGAAAGGGGCTGCCTTTCCCTTCAGAAGGGCAACAACATTTCAACAAGGTGTTTTCAGGGGCTCTGCCTTGTGACTCTGCAAATAGGAAACAGGCTTTGAAACGCCTCCAAGTGAAACTGCTGTGAAATTTATGTAGGCAGAAGGTAATTACCCAGATTAGACTTTGGCTAAGGTGCAGGACTGACACGTTGTGAGGGAGTGTGCCACAGGACCTTAAATAACCACATGCAGCCGTTGCTTCCGTGACTTCACATTTTAGCTGAAATATTAATCTCCATCACCAGAGTAGGCCGCAGCGCCAGAGAGGACTGATAAGCCACTTGTCAGCAATCACAGTCAGCAGCTCCAAGCTGTGCACATCATCCTCCCCCTCTGCAAAAGAGTAACTCCAGCAGCCTCACCAACCTGGAAGATTAATCTTACCTTTCTCTTTTCCTTTTTCTAGCTTTTCATCTTCTTCCATATTATTCTTCTCCTCTCTTCTTTTCTCTTCCCTTCCTGTGTCAGTTTTCAGTATTCATTTTCTTCTGCATCATCTCTTTTTGTGTATCAGTTTTCACCTCCCATACAGGTAGTTTCTCACTTTCCCTCATTCCTTAAAAGTTTAGTTTTGGGTTTTATTTAACATTTTCTTGTCTTCCTTAAAGTCCTCTCCATTGTGCTTTCCCTGAGTTCCCTTCCCTTCCTTTCATTCTCCTTCACAACTGCTTAGCTGCTTCTGGCATTCGATTAAACATTTTGCTGTTTCTCATCCTTCACAAAGCTGCTGAGTACAAGGTCTGCAGTTGCAGGTCTCCTCCTGGCTGTGGTCTGCATCCCAGCATTGCTGCCATCCTCAAAAGATCCTAAGCTCCATTTTCCATTTGGTGACAGGAGACTGACCAGAGGTTGATTTTTATGCCATGGGAGCCTATGCAATTGTAAAGGCAACTAAAGTTTAACTGTATGTACCATATTTTCTGTGATTCTGGGTCTAGAAATACTCATGAGTTGTAATCCTGAGGCAAGAGAAAAGATGTTGGAAAGTGTTTCAGTTAGTTATAAATTGCTTTTTGTAGGTTCTAGTCAATAAATACAAAAGCAAAAAGATATTTTCTCTGTTTTCTTGCTGTAACACTCCTTACAAAACACTACTGTATGCCCTCTCCATTATGCTTCATTTCCCTCCTGTATTTTTTCCCGTTTTCTGGGAAAAATCTGCCTCATTAATATTTCTAAATGCAAGCTTACCTGCATTTTCCCCATACTACTGCAATATTAGGTAATCTTAAGCAATTTTTCTCTCTGATTGTGGTTTTATGTAAAAGAAATACTAATTCTGCCAATTATTATTGAAATGAGCAAACTAATTAACATTTAGTGGTGCTCCTAAGCCTGTATCTCCTCTTGCCTTTCAACATTTTGGCCACCGCTCAGTTTTCTTCATGTTATTGCTACCTTCACACTAGCTGAAGCACCCAGAACCATAATTAATCTGACAGGGGGAGATGCCCAGTACTACAAGAAGAAGGGCTATTCATGCCATCGCCCGTGATGTGATACCTCCAGCCATGCATCTCGAAACTATATTGGCTCTGCTTCCCCCATATCATATTGACAGTTCACACCCCACTTGCTGCTCAGCTGATATCATATGAAAGTCTTTTTCCACCTGAATGCTAGACTGCTCTTCAAGTTTCTGTCTCTGAATGTCTGCTCTGGGGTTAGATCTGCCTAGATACAGCCGGGTGCACTTGTACTGAGTGCATCTCTGCTGAATAATTCTGCTGTGTCCTTAAAACACCCACATTAATTTTTAACCTTCAATTCAATATGAACTGCAGCTCTACTCAACATCCACTTCCCCTTCTGTTAGAGCAAGGTTTAGGACCTGGTATGCAACACTCTTGACTGAATATATTCCACAGCTTAATTTTCCTTCTGTATAGCCTCATGAACCTTTTTTTTCCCATGTCAGTAGGAAACTGCACTAACATGTGGGCTCAGGTACCACCCTCCAAGCAGGCTCGATGGGTGCAGCTGAGAAAGTTCTCAGATTCTTTGCCAGGAGATTTCCCTAACGGTCATGAACTTGATGCAAAGATGTGGTAGGTTTTTGCTCACACAAATACAGGACTATATGTCTGCTTGAAAGCTGCAAACCATGTTTATTGTAAATTCATGGAAAAAAAAAAGAAAAAAAGATGAAACCACAGGTTGGTAAACTATTACATCTCAGTGTGAAAGGACTTGTCCAGTGATGTGCATTTGGATATTGACAAGAATATCTAAATAAGCAGCAATTTCTGAATAGAAATCTCATTAAATAAAAAAAAGAAAATTATTTCCATATTTACAGATTACAAGGTAAATGTATCCTTAAAGCATTGTTTCACGTTTAGCAGGCCTATTTCTTTGAAATAAAAGAGAAATGGTTTAAATCTAGGGGTGTATTTTGGAGGCAGCTTGCTACACAGTCTATTTTACCACCAGTGAACAGATGAGTAGCCTCTCCTGGACCACTGCAGCACTCTGCTTCTTCTGTTGTCCAGGCTTTCACCGAAGGGCTTCTGGTACCTCCACCTACAAAAAAGAGGTGAGGTGGGGATGGTGTTTGTTATGTTTGCTGTACAGTCCGGATGGCAAAATTCCTACCAGAGCCATAGACAGACTCCTAAGATCCCTGGGCTATGCAGCATCTCCTGCAACGAGCTTGAACCTGGGAAAGTACCCCACCTTCTGCCAAAAACCATGGGCTGAGAAAAGCCTCATGGGAGGAGAGCTTCTCCACAAACCTGTTCCTAAGCTCACATTTCTTATATTTTTTTTATTATTAAACAAAACTTAGCAGAGCTTGTGCTATAACTGAGCCACAATCAGTTACTGAAATGTCACCTCTTACTTACCCGCCTTAATTGCTTGATGCTGCTTGCCCGAATTGCTTCCATAAGGTTGTCATGGAGAGACCTTTGTGGGGTGGAGGGACGGGTGGAGGGTCGTGAACCTTCCTCTGATTTTCTGTCTGGGACTGATTTTAGAGAATCTTTAATTTCTTTCAAGATGCTGTTCTCATGTTTTTTGCTTTTTTTGCCTTTTTTCTTTTTCTGTCCATTCTGTAAGGCTTTTTTTGAGTTTTCTTGCTCTTTGATGACTTCAGCTATATTCCTGGTTGGTGCCTTCTTCTCTGGAATAACTGGGGGGGGAGGAGGAGGAGGTGGAGGTGGTGGAGGAGGTGGGGGAGGAGGGGGAGGTGGGAGCGCAGGAGATGGTGGCTGACTTTTTACTGGTGGTGCTTTCTTATGGAGCTTTGGAGAGGACCAAGGTGAGCTCTTAGGTGACACATAAGGAGAGGACCGAGGCGTCCCCTTCTGCAAGACTTTGGTCTTTGGATTGACGGCTCCATCACCACCAGACTCTTGTTGCCGCTGCTCCTGCATACGCCTTTGCCTTTGTTTATCCATATTTCTTGTCAGGATACTTGTCATGCTCATTCTTGGGCCAGCCAGGTCAAAGTGGTATCCAAGCTTTACCAGAGTGGTGTTCTCTTTCAACAGTTTAACTATGTCCATTTCCACCTGGCTGCCCATGATGTGCCTTTGATTGTGGAACCGAAGTTCTGTTAGAACCTTGTTGTGCTGCAAAGCCCTCATGATGGCCAGCACTCCTTTGCCTGTGATAAAATTTGACTCAATATTCAGACTAGTTATATGCTGGTTTACCTTTAACATACCAGCAATAGCTATAGCAACGTTGTCATCAGCATGTGTGTTAGCCAAGCTGAATGACTTAACCACTGTGTTGTCCCTCAGGGCTTGAGAAAATTGTATAAGCATCTGTGAAGTGATGTTTTCAATGTTGTTCAGATTGACCTCCGTGGTATCAGGGTCATTGCTCCTAACTTTTTCCAAAGCATCCTCAATAACTGTTGGATTTCCACAAGGGTGGATGGCACTGCTTTTTGAACTCAGATTATCGGTGTCTTTTCCCTCATGGCCATTGAGTAAATTTTGATTGTCCTTTACACCGTTACACTTTTTGTGCCTGATGTGGTCAGAACTCCTGCCATCCTCAGGTCTTTCACCAGCTGCAACATTCTGCTTTTCATCATCCTCATCCTCAGCCTCACTTTCATCTTCATCTTCCTCCTCCTCTTCTTCTTCTTCTTCTTCATCCTCTTCAGTATATGCCTCCTCAGACACTTCACTATTGCTTTCTGTGAAATATTCTTCCTGAATGTCTTCTGAGTTGTCGTCTTCTTGCTCACAGTCCTGAATAGGAATGTAGGTGTGGGTGTTAAATATGATTTCAGTAATGTAGCTATTGCCTTTTTGCACAAAAACAATTACATTGAAACTTCAGAGCATTGAAAGCTAAAAATTAATCCCCAGAAACAGAGACAAGTAGAACAGAAAATGTTTCAGCACCTAATGCCTTTTTAACAGTATTTCTTTTCATGTTCTTTAGAAGACAAATGCTAAGCATTAACTGGACTGGTTTTACTGACATCAATGGTTTTTGTCAGGAGAAAATTTGATACAAGATATTGCAACATGGACATTCTCTATGCTTTCTGTGCTGGCATGTCCACAAGGGGATGATGTTATTTGAATCCTTGCCAGCAGAAACACAAGACATCGATTTCAGAATGGACGTGATCTATGAGCAACAAGTTTCTTGATTTCATAAGGATTAGACATCTGTGTCAATGCTCCAACTCCTTTGTCTTAGTACATCTAAAAAGGCATCTAAAGACTGTTATGATTTAGAACACAAACTGTTTGCGCATGTAAACATGTACATCAATGTGCAAAATAATGCAGAATTACAGGAGTCGTGTCAAAAGGACTCTTGAACCTCTGTGCAAGAGCAGTAAAAGGTATGCACCCCAGGGGAGTCTCACCCTCCAGCTGGAGGACTCCAGAAGAGGGACAGCATTATACGGGCTACCCAGACATCATGACCAACCTTATACCTCTCACCCAAAAAGATCTTCCATGACTGAATGAACTGGGGCTGTTCAGCCTTGAGAGAAGAAGACTGAGAGAAGACTGATCAATGTTTATAAATATCTTAAGTGTGGGACACAAGACGAAATGGCCAGCCCCTTTTCAGTTGTCCATGGAGACAGAACAAGGGGCAATAGCCACAAGTTGGAGCACAGGAAGTTCCACATCAACATGCAGAAGAACTTTTGCACAGAGAGTGACAGAGCCCTGGGACAGGCTGCCCAGGGAGGTGGTGGAGTCTCCATCTCTGGAGATATTCGAGACTCGTCTGGATGCCTCCCTGTGCGACCTGTCCTAGCAAACCTGCTTTGGCAGGGGGGTTGGACTCGATGATCTCTTGAGGTCCCTTCCAACCCCTACAATTCTTTGATTCTGTGATGACCCATTTTGTCTACTGGACAAGCCATAGAGTATGCTTTTTTATTCACATCCGTAAATGTTTATAAAATTCTGGATGAAACACAGTGGTTGTGTATGCACTACTCCAGCAGCGCTCAGATTTTAGTCTTCATGCACCCTGCGGAGACACGGCGCTTCTCTTTCGTGCTTCTGGAAAACCAAAGTGTTGCTAACATGACAGACTATATTTAGAAAACCTGTGCAGTTTTAGGTTTCCTCGATTACCTGGCTCTAAAAATTCAAGGAGAAGTTAAACTAACAGTAATGTCAGATGGCAGAGTACTGTCTCACAGTTTTAGGCAGATTTCCATGTTGTGACACGTGCAAAACACAGTCATTTTAATGTTTGCTAAAGTGTGACTCTAATGAAACAGGACATGGAGCTGTTCCAGCCTCTCATTCCTGAATATCCAGTGCCTGGAGAGTTTGAAGATCTCACCCCATTGCCCTGCACATAGAGAGTTCACAGGGTCCAGCCCTATTGCTCCTCTTGTGGATCATGTGTGGGTGAAGCCTTACACTGAGTGATGCTGTGTGACATGCAGAAACAGGGCTGTGTTTAACCCAGGTTTATTGTGGAGCTAAGATTTAGAAACGGGGCTGTGTTTAATCCAGGTTTGTTATGGGGCTAAGATTTAGATCTGCAGCTTCTATACATAATATGCAGACTTGTAAAGCTGAAAACATCAGGCATCCAAGACCCTATCTTCTTGGCTATGCTTTTACCTGTCCAGGAATATGTGCTAAAGCCTTCAACGCAGCTGCAGATGAGGAGACGTTGGTGCCTCTAAACGGGTTGTTAATATGCTTGATGACACTAGACTAATAAGCAAACCCCAAGCTTGACATTTTGTTTTTTGAGCAGCTTTTGTGGGATCAAAGGGAGAATATAGCTTACCGTCATATGCAATATTTGATGTCATAACAATCTGCATAAATTTGAAATAAAACCTTTAAAGACTTAGAGTCGTGCTCTGTTATCGTGACATCGTTTCAGTACAGGACTGCTGCAGGCAGCCTGCTGGGTTTCATCTCAATTTGTAGTAGCAACTTGATGAAAAGTTAGGACCAAGACAGTCAACGCAGAGAGGAAGGTATCTTTGGAGGGCAAGTCATTCACCTGAAAAGGCTATCTATCTGCAGGATGTTTGCCTTCTGGAGGGGCTGATTTCTGACCACTAACTATAGAAGGAACACAAATAACCGTCCTAGATAAGGTGTCTAACTTTCAGACAGTGGAGAGCAAGAAGAAAATTGCTTTCAAGAAACTCAGAAGGAGTTTTCTTACTGCCTTCAGCGGAGAGAGCCTTTTTGCCCTCCACATCAGTGTGTCAACATTTTCATATTTATGGATGCATTTCAGAAGTTTCTTCTCGGATCAAAAATATAGAGGCTTTTGCTAGCACTCTGAGCTTTAGTCAGTACCCATTGTCAATGCCATATAGACATGGAAAAAGAAAAAAAAAATCCTGCCATTATATATGACACCAAACGAGACCTGGTCAGAGGGTTTTTTGGAACTGTCTGGGTTTCAAGTTCCAGACTCATCTGGAAATAAACATTAATCTTGCCATTGCCTCCCTAGGACTTGACAAACAGGGAGTGAAGTCAACGTCTGCAAGCTGACACTAATGGTCTGATGACAGCTAGTGGTCTGTGCGCTTGCCTGCAAAAACATTACACCACCATTCACCAGCATGAGAGAAAGATATCCTGGATATTATTATGGCAGTCTAATTTAACCCAGGTAATTTTTCTTAAAGAGAATGTACAAACTACAATTATTGTCTTGAAAATTAACTGAGCTCCTCAATAAGGGCTCTGTCAGAAGTTCCAAGTCCAGTTTTGCTGTCATTACCACTTGTGCATTATTTTCTACTTAAAGATGGGAAAACCTGCCCTTTAAAGGAGAGTCAGAGCTTGGTATGAAGCAGTGCTTGGAAACCAAAAAGCTACTTACATCCCCAAGTCCTCACTGTGCTTAGAAACTACACAGACCCAGCGTGAAAAGAGACGTGGGTTCGGTATTTTTTTCACGGAGCTCAGTCTCATGAGCTGTTTCGGGGGGTTCCTGGGTGGGGGGCAGACATGGACATTAGCTGAGGCAGAGAGCACTCACCACCTGCTAGGACTGAGCCCTTCGGTGCTGCCTGGCTGTACCACTTATTTGCAGTTCAGGGTCCAGCTTTCATTATTAAAATTTTCATTCTGGGGGACGAGTTGCCTAACAAGCACTACCTGTTGCTTTTTTAGGAATAACAGGTAAAGTGGTTTATCCGCTCACTCTACCTCAGGCCGCTTTTAAATAACTTGAATAACTTTAAATAACCGTCTGACAACACTTGCCAGAAGATTCCCGAGCCGTGCCAGGGATCCTTAGCAGGGACAAAGCAGCAGAAGCTGCTGGCTGCAGCGCAGCCTCCTTTCAGTGAACATGAAGCCTGGTGGCTGCTTAACTTGACTTCTGACACAACATATATTAAAAATTATCTTCCTGACATGCTTCTCAGCAATCCATACTGATTATATTTTTTAAAGGAAAGCACAAGTCCGGGGTTTAACTTTTAAAGATTTTACTCCAAAGAGCACATCACCACCTGGCAGTAATTTCTATCACGACCTTTAAAATAGGTTCCTATTTCAATCGCTAATGACACTTTTTAATTGATTTTCTTCTGTTCTCAACTAAGCTTTTAAGGTACCCCCAGAGATGGAGCAAAACCTCCCTGAGCTCACACGCGATGCTTTAATGGACACAAAAGTACAGCTAACAATGTTTTAAAAAATGCTATAAGGGACTGAAAGAAAATTAAAACCCTGAGCAAGGTTATTCTGGGGAAGGACAAGCCCAAATATTTCCAGGAAACACCGAACACCCCGGTGTCTTACCTTTTCACATGCACCCAATCTCTCTTTTTCTAGGAGCTTCCTGGTCTCTCTCTCCCAGTAGGCCATCAGCGCTTCCCGGCTGAAAGTCCCTGTGGGTGTTTTCTCTGTCAGGCTCTTCTGCCGCTGCCCGACTGGGAGGTTACGGTCCGGCTCTATGTCCTCCAGCTCCCGCTCCAGCTCCTTCAGCTCCTCATCAGTAAGAGAAGCGAGGAGCTCATCTTCATCGATGTCTTCATATTTACTGAGCTCTCTTCTGTAGCCAAAGGTAGACATGGTCCCGCTTGGTCAGGCTGGAACAAACCTGAAGTGACTAGGCATTCAAGAAGGCTGCAGCAGGGAAGCTGTCTCTCGTTTGGTCAGCAACTGTTTCCCTGTGTAGCAGAGGCACCCTTTTTAAGAGTAATCATCGGGGGCTTACGACAATGCACGAAGGGATGAAAGCATGCTCCGTTTTAAGCATCAGACGTCAGCTAGACATCTGAACAGCAAGAATGTCCCAACACTAGTGTTTGCAGGTCCCTTAAAGAGGGGGATTATTGACACACTGGCCATGGCCATATTTAGAGCAGGCAGCTAGCAGGAGAATACCAGCCTCGCGGGCGGGCAGGGGGGGGCGGGTGGAGGTGGCAGCAAATAAAAGCCCCGGGTGCATTTACACAGGCTTCACGTCCAAACCGCAGTAGGGAACGAACTATGAAAGCCCATTTAATCCTTAAGCTGCCACAGGGGCTGGAAATAAAACACCCTCGCCGTTGTTCAGCGTTTCACGGTTTTCCAGCGGAACCGCGCTGTTATCCCGCCAAGGTGTTTGCAGGAGGTTGGGATCAGTGGGAAGGCAGCCCGAGGGCAGGAGGTCGGCATGACGGCACCTGCGGGGAGCACCACTCCGCAATGTCACGCCTCCTTGCTTGTAACAAATCACACAAACGGATTATTTATTATTAATTCACCCATATTTTAATTGTTTTTTCCTCAAGGGTGACCAGAGAGTCAGCTCGACGTGTCCATTTGGAGCTTCTGTGAGATTTGCTTTTTTCACGCAGAGACTTTATCTCCCCACACAGATCCCCAGAGCTTTTGGGGATACCAGTCCTGGGTGGGCAGCAGGGCTCCTTCTTCATCACTTGTGACAGCCCCTAGCAAATGAAAGCCTCTGGTGGCTATTTTAGTTAACAGCCATCGCTCGCTGCCACTGACTGATGTGCAGCTGGAGAGTGCCCTTCACTTGTTAGCTTTAAATGTGTATCTACATTATCACGTCTGCTCGTAAACGATGGATTATTCCAATAGTATTTTTATACACAGCTATCTTCCAGTGTAAGAAGCCACAGACTGAAAGGGTAAAGTTCATACTGGGGTTTTGTTGTTGTTTGTTTTTTTAAATTCTTTTCTTTATTAGCTATTAATGAACCAGCAACATCTTCTGAAAGGTGCCAGCCAGCAGTATCTGCAGACCCATGTCGGGGGAGAGAGAGTGGGGGAAGAAGAAGAGAGAAAGACAGAGAAAAGGCTAGTTTTGGTACAGGGAATTAGGAGCACATCTGTAATGACATACATAAACCTTATTAAAGATAATACATGGTGGGTTTATTTTTTAGATAGCTAGTCAGGTCAGTATTTAATACAAATGGAAATGAAAATAATTTGAACTATGTTCTTGTCTAACATAATGTCTTTTTTGGTTAGCATGGATTGGACACCTGACATGATGTATGATGTTTAGCCAAACTGCTCGTTTAGTTTTATTATTATGCATATTTCTTTACTGGTAATTGAGAGAGGAGATTGAGCATGATTTTAATAAACAGATTTGATAAAGAAATTGCAGTTTTCCTTTGATCACTTTTCTATATGAGCTGCATGCAGTTTAGCTTGCTCAAGAAGGGGGATGAAAGCTTACAAGCTTCGCCTTCCCTGACACATGAAATACATTAATAAAGCAGTCTAGAGAAAATTATGCATCTTAAAATAAATATCTGCAGGTCATTTACATTGATCAAATCTTTGCCTAAAATAAAAAACGGGAAGATGAGAATGAGTTTGGCTGAGGGAGCCAAGAGTGGTACCTCCATGCTACTGCGATGGGTCACCTGTGTCTAGACAAGGCAGTGGGTCAGTAAAAGCTCCTTCACTATTTCAGCTCCACTTGCAGAAATTATGCTTAGGCCCAATTCTGTAAGATATGGAACAGCAGGGGGGGTAGAAAAAAGGTACCTTTTTTCTTTTAACTTTGCATCATGCATGCTGACTTTGTCAGTAATTAAGTGTATATAACAAGATTCCAAACAATTTTATTTCCCTGGCATGTCTAGAACAATGGTTCACTTTGTTATCATTGGAATTAGCTGGAGAAGCAGCACCATAAAATGATTTTTCTTGGGTGCATTTTTGCAGACATCATTTTGTTGCAAACGTTTTTAGATGGAGTTGGTTAGAAACTTTGCACCAGACAAACACTAACTGAAACTGAAATACTTTTACAAATATGCTATATTTTATTGGTACAGTGTTGACATGTACAACACTGATATGTTCATATATTCAAATATAATGCTTCTGAGACAATTCTGAGCCTTCTGCTTTTCCTTTTTTCTCAGCCACAACAAAATCTGTAAGTGCCCGAATTTTCCTGGGCTGAGAGTCCATAATAAAAATTACAAACAGACAGATACCTGAATGGTCTAAAGCCTTCTATGTATCATTCAGATTTCCCAAACTTGAAGAAACTTCAAAAAATTAACATGTATCACTCACTTTTAAAATATTGTTCCAAAGGATGATTTAGACCAGTCCTTGGCAGCAACATGGATATTGCCTTCTGTGCTACTCCTTGCTGAGGCACAGTACAACACTAGGACTGTGGTGATGTTTTTCTATACATAAAATGTCTATTCTAACCATGTCATATGAGGATTTAAAGTTATGACTATGGACTGACATGGTATTTTATTGTTAATGTCTCCCCCGAAGCAGGAGGGAAACTGGCACAGTTAGGTGAGGTTATGAGAGGTTTGGGGCTTTTCTTAATCCTTTAGATGTCACCCATGGTAATTTGGGACACATTCTTTACATGGAGTTGGCCAAGGGCAAAGACCCACAAACACTCTCTAGAACAATTTCAATGAAAATAATAAGTCCATAACACATGGCAAATTGCACACAGAATAAGGATGCCAAAACTTTAAAGCTAAGTACTCACAGGTCAGAAAATGTGGGAAAAATATGTGTCCTCACCTGATGGTGCAGTCCTTAATTCCATAAATCTGTAATCATATACTTTGATCCTGGACCTGGGAGTCCCCAGGACCTTTACTCTTCTTTGGTGTACAGGAGAGATCACGCATATCTAATAAACAGCCTTTCAGCATTTTGCTTTGCCCCTGTTCTTTGGTGTATCAAGACTAACAGCTTTATTTGTCCAGCAGCCCATTCATAAGACATGAAGTTGTTACTGCCTTTGTGAGGAGGAAGAATAGAGGTACAGATTGAAAGTACCCACTAATCTGGAGTTTAGGATTCACTTTTTGGGGGTATTTGATATTACCCGAGCTGGCCAGGGCTAGGTTACTGTAGGCACCAGGCACTGCTGAAGCAGCCCACCACTTCCACTGTTCAGGTCACAGGTTCCAACTTCTGAGTGGAATTCAGCTGCAAAGATGTGATTCATCTCATTTTCCTGTTATTAGCATCCCTGACTGAAACCTTTTGTTCTTGTTCTGCATTCCCATTCCTCAGGTATTACACGTTTGGATTTCTGCAAAGAACATGCTAAAAAATAGCAGTCTGAGCATCCTGTTATACATCCCAGGCTAGGTGCTTGATTACACCATCCTAAATAGTTTAGAAAGTGAGGTGGCACAGTGAGCTTCCTTTCATCACAGAAGGCAGGAGAGCAGAGCGTGAGCCACATGTAGCAGGCGAGGGCAGGTTTATACCGGCTGTGTTGACCACTGTTCTGGATAAATCTTCCCCAGTGCTTCGCCACCTCCCCACAGAAAACCCCAAAGCACCTCCCAAACACCCTGCTGAAACCTTTGTGTACGGAAATAAACAGTTTCACATGTAGGCCACGACAACTCATCACTCAATCGACTGAATTATTACAAACTTTGTTCCTTTCAGTAACTGGGCTAAGTTAAAAAAGAAAAAAGGAAAGGAAAGGAAAGGAAAGGAAAGGAAAGGAAAGGAAAGGAAAGGAAAGGAAAGGAAAGGAAAGGAAAGGAAAGGAAAGGAAAGGAAAGGAAAGGAAAGGAAAGGAAAGGAAAGGAAAGGAAAGGAAAGGAAAGGAAAGGAAAGGAAAGGAAAGGAAAGGAAAGGAAAGGAAAGGAAAGGAAAGGAAAGGAAAGGAAAGGAAAGGAAAGGAAAGGAAAGGAAAGGAAAGGAAAGGAAAGGAAAGGAAAGGAAAGGAAAGGAAAAAGAATTAGAAGCCCCTGTTTTATAGGGACAGGTTTCCCCTCTGCCACTGTAGATGCACCCAGGTTCCTGGCTTCAAGTGGGATGGAGCCCACGCAGCAGCACCTAGATTGTAGACAAGGCTTTCGATCTTTCCTAGACAGGTGAGCTATCTTCTCAGTCGCAAAAGAGGAAACCCTTCTAAGTGCTTACACGTCCTTTTTTTTCCTCTCCATGCATCTATTTCAAGCAGCAGCACAGGCAGCCTTGTCCTGCTTCTCACACGTTTCCAGCCTTTGGGCACATCGACCCAATTGCTGAAAGGACATGAGCCACACCCAAGGTGGGAGGGGGGGTGGTAATTACCCCCCCAGCTAGGCAAAACCCACAGTTAAAGCTTTACTTCCACTCGTGTGGGTGCAGGGAATACAACAGGCAAGCAAAGAGAGGGCTGCACAACCTTGTCCTCAGGCGCGGGACACGGCCGGCCCCAGGACAGCGGCTATTTCAGTCCCAGCTCCTGGGGACAGCCTGTCAGACAGATGCGTTGGCTCATACCGAGCTGCAGTCCCACGCCGCAGGAACAGGTCCAATTACCATAGAGCACATTAAAAACAATGCACCACAGCACGTCTGGGCTTTCCCCATCTCTCCCGCTGCTCCTCTGTCTACGCTGCCCACCCCTGCCTCACGCCACTGCTTTTGCACCCCTCGTTTCTCAAACAGTTCCTTCCCTCCCACCCCAACCCCCCAGCCTCATGCAGACCCCCAGGCACCAGCTCTCCCTCCCTGTCTCCTTGCCGCTGCCTGGCCTTCTCCATCCCTGGCTCTGCACAGCCCCTCACCGTCCTCACCCGCCTCCACAGCCCGTTCCCTGACCTCTCCTTCCCTCTCCTTCCCTCTCCTCCTTGCACGTCTGTCTCCTGCCACTGTGCTCCTCACTGCCTGCCTTCCCTCTCCCACCTATGTGATTATATATACACACACACAATGCATCTATAATTATTAATGAATAATATATAGTTATAATAAAATGTATATATTATATATAACAATGTAATAATTTATTTTATATACTATTTATACATGTAATACACATATATAGTACATATAGCTATTATATCTATATTTATATATATGTATGTGTGTGTCTCAATTTCTATATGCTGCTTCTACAGGCCAGATTGAATGCAGGGTCCAAATCAGCCAAGGGATCAGCAACCTGGCATCTGGAGAGGACTGTTAGGCAGACTGATGGGACAAGCTGTAGCTCCTTCCCCCGGGAGACCAGCATAACTTGCAAAAACTGTGCTCGCCATACTGTTCCTGAAAAGGATATGTCATCACCTACTTTTAACAGTGGTATCTGCAGAGCAAATGGGATAAAGCATGTGCTGGTGGCATTTGAAGGAACAATTTTTCAGCTGTTTTTCGCTATGCCAGATGATTCTGTTGTCCAGCCCGTCTCTCCCGGTGATGCTGTAAACAGGGAGTTACACAGGAGAAAAAGATATTTCCCTTCATCAGTGCTGGAGAAAAATAAGAAGTGGGGTAAGTTTAAAGATGACCCTGATTCCAAACCAGTCTTTGCTTGGGAATTGGAATCAGCACCCTAACTCCAAGATGAATTTTTCCCACTGATCCCCTGCAGCACACCCCAGGCTACCAGGAGGGCAGATTCCAGGTTCAGATTGTAGCTTGACAACTCGGACCCATCACAAACAGTGATCAGCTTTCACTCAAAAACATGTGCATGTGGGCTGCCTTATAGCTCAGATTAGTTTTGAAAACAGCATTCCCAACAGTTGCTGGGGCCACAACCAGAAGTCTATATACAACACTATATATCCACAAACCATAGGGCAACCGCCAGGAGTGTCCAGGTTGCCTTGCTTATCACAAGAAGAGTCATAATGCGTGAAGAAGGGAATGTGGTCCAGTAGTACCGCTGATGGGAAGAGCATAAGGATGTGTCTTGGACAGGAGCGTCAGGAGTTTGATTTGGCTGCAGGGAAGCCTGGGGGAGAGGTGAGAGGGGGGAAGAAATTCATCTGGTTACAAGCACGGATCCCAAAGGTCTATTTGGTTATAGAGAGAGGCACATAGCTGGGTGCTAAGGGTGCAGCAGACTATGGGTTTATTGCTCCTTTTGCCTTCCTGTATCACACAAAAGCAGGGAAGACAAGGGGAAGAAATAAATTTTACTGCATAAACGTCATCCCCAGTTTTCTTTCCTTTTGTCACAGTACATTTTAGCCATCTTGTATCAGCATAATGCCATGTTCTGTAATAACAGGGTGAGATGAACTTTGACAGCACAATCTATTCCTGCCAGGGTTTTGATCAAAGCCAAGTGCTTCTCCACATCTCTGCGGACTGGTCATTTCCTCGGTGTCGGTTTTTGCCTCACCGAGAAGACGAACAGCTTTGTACACAGTGATGCTCTTAACGCTCTTGCTTTCATACAGCTGGTCTTACCCCTCAGGAAGAATTTCAGTGTGCTTTACAAACATTGCCAACAGATTTACAAACTATATATAGAAATCATTTCACTCGCTACTGATGCACAGACATAGGGTGACCACAGCAGCTGTTTGGAATTACATCGCGATATTGCTCAACAGGTTTGGACGGGAAGTAGAGGCCACTGTGTTGCAAAGAAAGTAGCGGAGGAACTGCTGCATGCGCAAAAAATGTGGGGTTTGGAAGCGTGGTTTGAATGGGATCCTCTCCAGGAATCTGCAGGTAAGCTCTTCTTTCCCCCCAAAAGCATGATAAGATAGGTGACATCTGCCAAAGTAAATATCGCATTGTTCCTGATGGTATTTGCATCTACACCATATTGGCATGTCCAGGTCAGGTAGTTATTGTAAGTGATTATAAAAAGCGCATGGACTTAATCCTTTGTTCAGTGCCTGAGTACCAGAAGGTTCTCCCACATAGCTTACCCAAGCAGAGTTTGCCATTCAGATATAAAATTGCTCTGTTTCTTTACAGGCAGCAAGCAATATAGGTACTTACTTCTGTATTTAAAGGCTGAGTGAACTGGGGCTGTTCAGCCTTGAGAGAAGAAGACTGAGAGGGGATCTGATCAATGTTTATAAGTATCTTAAGTGTGGGGGACAGGGGAAATGGCCAGCCTCTGTGGAGACAGGACAAGGGGCAATGGCCTCAAGTTGGAGCATATGAAGTTCTGCACCAACATGCAAAAGAACTATTTCACAGTGAGGGTGACAGAGCCCTGGGACAGGCTCCCTAGGGGGGGCGTTGTGGAGTCTCCATCTCTGGAGATATTCGAGACCCGTCTGGATGCCTCCCTGTGCAACCTGTCCTAGGGAACCTGCTTTGACAGGGGGTTTGGACTCGATGATCTCATGAGGTCCCTTCCAACCCCTACGATTCTGTGATTCTGTGATTTAGTATTTCTTTGTTTTTTCTCACTTTTTTAAACAGTGTGTGTTTATGAACATTTTTTTTTAAAGGAGAACCCATCAATATAAACAACTGATGTAATTTATAGGGAATTAAATACATGCAACAGTATTAAGTAAATTATTTATTTTCTTTCTTTGTGTCTGTTTTTTTAAATAGCCCATATTAATGATGATGGGAGTTCTGGACCCCATAGCTACCATGCACATCGAATGCAGAGAAAAGACATTTGATCAGTTTTGCCTGATCAAATGTAGAGGTGTCTACTGAAAATGTGAATTTTGAAAATTAAATGTAAATACCTTGTACATGTCTCCAGAGCTACACTGTTACATTAGTCTTACAGATACTAACAATTTTCTAATATATTTTTACAGCTTTTCAGGAGAAGTAGGAACCACAAGCTCCTCGGGGACTCTTTTTCCTGCTCTAAGTACCTCTTTGGCTGCTGTGAGTGACACTTAAGGGAGCATTTCAGCATTTCATTCCCCACTGCAATACACACCTTTAAATATTTATACAGCAATTTGGTACACTTGCCCATGTACTTCTTTCTGATTTATCCAGCATCTGTCCTGGTAAAGAATTGAGATGGATTTCTTTGAAGACTGTTCCATGGTTTTGGGGAGAGAAAGTGCATTTTTGAATCAAGGTCATTTTCTGCAGGGTGCAGAAAAGGCCTCAGAAGGATAGGCCATATGGGTGGCAAGGTGCCAGTTTTAATTAGTGCAGCCCAAACAAGCAATTTCCAGTGGAAAGGTCAGGGAAAGAACACACCAGAATAGGGCCATTAAGGCTGAAAATCACTTTGGATGGAATTACTTTTCTTTCTACCACTTTCCTGAGCAGAGATCTATCCATCCTAATGATCGCAGGATAGGGAATAAAAAAGAAGGAGAAGTGGGGGTAGGCTTTAAAAGGATTCTGACTGATTCAGTAGGTAGAGTACACCAGGGAGGCAGTGCTGGCTACACAGAAGACACAGAGGTGAGGGCAAGGGATTTGATTGGTTTCATATTTAAAGGGGGTGATGGGAAAGCAAAAGAGATGAGACCTTTTCTACAGAGGTAAGGGATCATGAATTTACACCACTTTTCTCCATGCAAACTCTGACCAGCTGGGTACTTTAGAAACCTTATTTTACCCCAGGCAAGGGTCAGAAAAAGGTCCCATTGCTCTACTGCAAGGTAGACACAAAAGAGCTCTGTGACTGTGTTTTTCCATGCATGACTCCCGTACTATCAGCAGCAGCCTGAGAAAGGGCAGCTCAGGCACCAAGGGCCCGAGCCAGGACACTGACTGCTGCCAGTGAAACAGCAAAATTGTTCCCTCTTGATACTCTGAACAAGGATCTGCTGTGCCAGCTCCCCAGCTCAGAGGGTCGCCAATGCATGGAAGTTTTATGGGAGGCAGACGACATCACGGTCCCTACAGAAAATAGCTGATCATATTGACAACTCATGGCTATGGTTTAGTCCTTCACCAAGCTATGAAAACACTTAACAGCTACAAAGTCCATCTTGTTGGTGCTGCTAAGGCTGACGTAACCACTGTTGAATGCTTGGCTCCTTGGAGAGCTCATCAGCCTGCTGCAGCTGCTTGTGTCAGATTTTATGAGAAACAGAGACCAAATGATACCTCTGCTTTCAAACATTGTCCCCAAACCAAGAGGAGTCTCTACCCCAGAGCATACCTGAATCCATGCCAGGGCATTTAATTACTTCTAGCCAACATCGCCCGTGGGGTGGGCATGCCATGGAATTGGGTTGCGGTGGAACACCACATGAGTCACACCCAAATAGCAGAGAAAATTAAATCCCAGCATTTCAAGGGTTCAATCATAGTCCGAGCAGGGGAAGGAAAAAAAAAAAAGGAGTATTTTTATTCCCTATCAATTTCTTCTTCCAGCTGTGGCTGCTGCCTTTGCCTCTTTTCACACAACCACCAGTCCTGGACCAGTCAGATTTCCTGCTCCCACCAGCACATCCTCAACTTCACAGAAGTGGTGTTCAGTGGTCTGGCTGCAAAACATGGGAATCGAAAGACCAGTGTCCATCTAATTCCTAGCTGTGCCATAAGCATGACATGGGGCAAACAGCTTGCTCTCTCTGTCTGTTTTGACTCTCATTCCATTTAAAACAAAGCCTGTCCCCCTCCATCTCCATTCAGTTCACAGATGACTTGAAAGCATTAAAGATCCTTTCTCATAATGTACTTACTCTGGCATCCAGGAAAGAAAAACTTCTATAGACACTTGTAATGTTGAAGGACAGAAAATCTTTAAAACAGGATTAAGCCGCCTTCTATAACAGCCTACCAAAGTACAAAAAGAGCCCAGATGTGTTGTTTAAAAGATAACACTATGATGTCTTTTTGGCTTATCTAATCATGTTTTAAGGACTAGTCCATGATACTTTAAACACTTGGAGCAATACTCCATCCTAGAGCTGAAGGCTTTGATGCCACATGCAATGTAACTATTCCCTGAGGCGTGTATAAAGTCCTAAATATAAACCTTGGCCCATGAACTAAAATTACTAATGGAATTTGGCTCTAGCCACAGAAAGGGTTTAAAATCTCCTGTCTAAAGCCCTATTTGATCAGGTTTCTTTTGCTGGTTGCAGTGTACTGTATCAGATATGTGACTACCCAGATTCTTGTGCTGTGGTCACTGTATTCATGAAAATTACCGCTATTTAAGACTTATTATTGTTAAGCCTGTATTTCTGTTTAGGAATTCTCACCTAGAATTATCAATTTATAGTTTATGCAGTATACATGCATCTACCCTGGTAGGTTCAGGATGCTTTGGTCAATGGAGCCTTGACTGTGGACAGCTGTGTTGGGTGTACTGAGGACTCTGTGCTCAGACCACACCTGGAGTCACCAGCCATCTGGGCCGTCCTCTTCTCAAAGCACTGGTGCAGATGGCAGGTACCTAGAAATTTCCACATATTACAAAATTCTTAACCATTAAGCCTTCTGTCCAACCCTCTCCATGTCCCAGACCAGCAATTTTCACTCCTTTCTTTTGGCCCTGTAAATCTGTCATGAGGAAGGGCAGATCCACGAAGGACTGATACAGCTGCCTTTGGAACCAGAATTGATATCTCTGGCTGAAGTGTTAATAATTAACATATGACAATGAAATCCAGCCAATGAGAAGGAGTTCTGAAGAACAGGGAGATCCAACGTAGGGAGCAGGGCAGAATGATGCTTTGGTTTATGTGTGTGTGTGGTAACCAGTGCATCTCTAAATTACGTCTCTAAATTACATGCTTCACCACACTCTGACGATGCACTGTGCAATCCTGACACCCACCAGCTGAAATCTTTTGGGTTCTTTTTTGTCTTCCTGCCCCAGCTCCCCCCAAGATGGAAGGGAGGGTAGAACGGCAAAGGAAGTAAGTGCAATCCATCCACTTTTAATAAATTCAGAGTAAGTTAAAGAACACTTTATCAGGTTTGTTTTCCCTTGGACATATGCAGAAGCATACTGCCAAGTGCATCACAGCATGACTAAGGGCCTTTAGCCTGATTAAGAAGCAATCTGTCAAAACTCTGGAGGAACTGCGCTTAAAAGTTAAGACATTGCAACATTTCTCAACTAGGGGGATATGCTGCTGATTCCCTGGGTTGGTTTGTCCATCAAAATCTACTCCTGCTTTAAAACAGCCCCCTGGAAGTTCCTTTGCTGCACGTGAGAACATGCAGTACTGCCATGCACCACGGTCATGCACTTTGCAAAAATAGCTAAAAAGAATCTTGGAAGTGTTTGGAGAATTTTATAATAGGACCATGATCTTCAAAGTTCAAAATGTGCTAAATTTCAGGCCAATTACATAACAGAGGCATGTATTTAGTGGGGTTTTTTTTGTTTGCTTTTTTATTTTTTTCCAACTTAAATTAGACATTTGTTTTCTTTTACAGATAAACTAATGCCACAAGCAAAGCAATAACTGCATTTATCATGTTTATTGGGAAGTCCACCAGGAAAATTCTTCTTTATGCATCTGAATTCTCATTTGGATTGTAGATTCTAGGTAATTATTCTGATTTTAACCTATATTTGGATAGTACAATGTGTTAAAACATGAGCTTTAGTGTACTATTTTTGAAGAAAACTTTGTTCCCATAAAAGAATTACAAACAATGAATATCAAAATGTCGTGAATGTATATAAAACACCAAACAGCTCTTTAGATAGTAAAAAATAGTAAAGAAATGGGTCAAATTACAGACTTTACAGTTATTTTTAAAACTATTCTAAATGTATCCCTTTTCCGTACAGATCATACTCTTTGTATAGGATATAGTTCTTGAGAACTGGTGGAAGTGGAAATGTCTCCATGGATGACAGTTTCTGGAGTCTCCTTAACCCCAAGAGTTTACGTATTTTCAGACGACACAGGTGTTTCAACGGGCGAGGGTTATCTAAAAGCAACAGTGAGAGAGAAATGGTGGAAAAATCAGTGCCACTCACAGTGATTGTAAGACAGTTCCCAATCCCAAAACATGCTCTAAAAAAGTTAGCATCAAATTCTATTCAGAGGCGTCATTATTGTGCCTCCTCTGAATAAAATGCCCCTTTCCAGTTCAGAATTGTGACAGCACACAATGCTGACATTAACCAAACTTCTCCCAGATACCTGTCTAACACTGCTGTCTCACTTTTGGAGACACACATGCTGTACTCTATCGCCAGGGCACCCATCTGAACACCAAAACCAGGAGTTTATTTAGCATAATCAATGGTAACCAATGAATGATCTCTTCTTTCCCTGGGTGCACATCGAGGAGAGCCATGGCACCTTTCATTTCTGCTGTATCAAATAAGGCACCAGGGACCAGGACTCAATATTCTTGGGTCTGCTGAGCCTTAAAGCAAACACTTCTTATCACAGTTTACATCAGAGAGCTCTGTTTCATTTAGCCTTCCTGAACATAACAGAAACTTTCAACATACTTGAAATATCAATAGTAAAGAGTAGCAAATTCTTTGGATGCTTCTGTGACACTAACAAAATGGATCTGCTCTACATTCCACTGTAAAATACCAAAGCAAAATTAAATATGGGGGACTAGTTTTAAACCTAAATATTTTGTTATTTACCATCTGTTAAATCACATTCTACTTAAAATTTAAAAAAATAAAAAGTCAAGCCAAAATAATTCATGCAAACAGAACATTTAATATATTCCCCAATGGATTTTTTTTTAAATAAAATTGGGTGAAACCTGTCGCTGGTGCCACCAACAGTGGAAGGTCCATCTTAACGTGCAGAACATAAAAAGTAAAGTGCACCTAAGAGATATTATTCAATTACAGTATTAGTAACTGTGACTCTAGATGTATATCATGTAAATCAGAGCTAGGAAATGATGGTAGATTGTGCTTGCATGCTCATTGTCATGACCTACCACCTTGAACACAATGGGATCTAAAATACGCTCTTACAATAATCCTTGAACTCTTAGTAGACCTGAGAGATCAAGGGAGCAAAATGAAGGATGTTAAGTGTGAGCAACATAAAACAATAAAACAGTTGTGCACCAGGGCTGTGTGATGAACAGTGTCACTTCAGTGAACAAGGAGTTTGAGAAGTACCTCAGTGGCCTGGCTTAACTAAAAGGGCTTCCCACACAGCAGTGACATCCCTTGTGAGGTTAATTCTCACCAGCTGCACATTTGCCATATTCCAGTCCAATTAAATGATTTATGACCAGTGGCAATAGGTAAACATCTGTCTCAATATGAGGACTGGATGAGAGGCACGAGTTGGTTCTTAGCTAGTACACATTTGGACGTGGCCTGACACAAGCCACATGTTGGGTGGACATGACCTGACACATGCAATTAGTGTCTCCTATAATAAATCATAACATCATTAACTGGATGTTAGATATTTACCCAGTATCTGACGTATCTCTGTCCATTCTTTCTGTGTTTCTAAGACAAACTTAATTTTTGTGCATAGAGGAACGTAATCCATGTAATCTATAAAAACACGAACCACTTTTCCTGCTAAATGTTTCAACCAAGGAACAGCAATAAAGTCACAGAACTGAAAAAGGGAAAACACATCAAGTCACAATTTCAAAATCTGTGCAGAGGAATGCCAAAATAACACATTTTAAAGCAATTACACAAGACAGTTTAAACAAAGTATTAGCAATGACCTTTAACAGTCATAAATTGATGCAGAGGTAGGTTACTTTAAAAGACGTTTTCTTCCATGCTTAACATTAGTATCTCCCTAATTTGTCTGGATAGGCCTGGAAGCCAATAATTATTATAAGCTCGCTACAATTTGCAGTGCTGTTGTGCAACAGCGATACGCCTTTGGAAACATATCTACTCCTTTGGTCAGGACAGAAACAGAAATTCCAGAATCCTGCCTCATGATTTCTTACAACTTCCTTCCTAAATCTCTAATACATGAACCCCAATCTAAACCCACCCTACATACATAGTTTTTTTCCTTATCTCAGACTAGAAAATGAAAAATGTCTGTTTGATTTTTAGGGTGTTTTAAAGAAAGGATTTTGCCTGTACGTTAACCTTCATTCTGCCCAATAACCTGGAATGTTTATAAAGCTGGCTAAGGCAAAGAGCAAAGTGAACAGAAGGAAGGAAGGGAGGTATGTATTTACTGGATTATCCTTTATTACAGAAGACGTCCAGCCGGGGAGAATCTCTTCCTCTGGAGTTGACCAGACAAAAGAATTTCCAAAGATATCGTGATGCATACAGTCAAAACACATCTCCACGTTATAGCCGTGGTTGAGCAACAGCCTCAGCATCACTTCGTCGCTCAGCGCGTACTGGATGGCGCTGGGGAAATGCGTATCGTTAACCAGCATGAAGTAGCAATTGACGTTTGCTCCGTAAGAGAGGAGCAGCCTTACAATTTCATGGTTGCCAGCCCTCACCGCCACAAGAAGGCAGTTTAAAGGATCCTTGTTGGGATTTGCCCCTGCCTTCAGCAATATTTCAGTGCACAGAATGTCATTGTTCGACACAGCAAAGTAAAGGGCGGTTTTCCTTTCGTCATCGTAGCTATTTGAAATGTGTTCAGCCAAGAGAGCATTGACATCAAAACCGTTTTCAATGAGGAGCTCCAGACACTGTGAGTTCTGGCCGTCTGCTGCAGAGTGAACAGGGCTTAACCCACTTTTCTGGATTGCAGTTTGGGATGTGACCACAATGAGATACTTCAGGGCCCTACAAAACAGTGAATAAAGCTGGTTAGGCATCCCTTCCCTGCGTGAAGAAAATGACCCTCAACCAGCTATGTGCTAAGCTATGAGCTAGACACCTTGCATGGGAAGCTCCAAAGACAGAAACGCTGGGTTTGAGCACTGTCAGATAGGAGCTTGTGTTTTATATTGTTTCTGTGGTTTCCACTCAGTTCTAACAATTAGTTTTCCATTTTACTTTTTTTATGCCAAAAAAACCCCCACCTAAAACCTAATTTGAACTAACATAACATAGGCACTTCTGATGTATAAATGAAATTTGTAATGCAATTACATTTGCAAGTTTACCACAGTCTTGTGCCACACTGTATCGTAAAGAAAAAAGCCAAGTCCAAGCTCATACTCACAGGTAATGCCCCTCATAAGCCGCTTTGTGTATGGGAAGCAGTCCTGCCTTGTTAGGCACGTTGCCACTTCCTCCATACTCCAAAAGAAGGGCTATGCAGTCTGGATTACCTCCTCCAGCTGCTTCAAACAGTATCGATGCACCATCATCTGCTAAGGCCTGGACATCTCCACCTTGAAGAAGGATACAGGGTTTAAAATTGTATCTACAGTGTTTTGCAGATCATCCTAAAAACAAGATCAGAGTACTTTCCTCTTCACTTGCAGATGTATTGAAGTTAAGACTTCACTACAACAAGAAATATTTTCTTGTGGCAAATTTAAAGTTCAAAGGCGAAACAAAAATCATAGACACAAGCTCAAATGCTCACTCTGCTTTGACCATTAACTGTTATAACAGGATTCTCAAAACTCTGTCATATTTAAAAATACTTGATTTCATTAACCAATACCTATATAATTCAGTACAAGGGAGGGAGGGAGTGAGGAAGGGGAAGGAGGAGAGGAAGAGGGAAAACGAGAGAGTAGTAAAGAGAAATAAAGAAGGGTAAGTATAGCAGTAAGTCCCTCCTTGATTGAAATGGATTGGTTTCAACTCAGTGCACTCACACGTTCTGGAAGAGTACAGGCATCACTCCAGGCTAGCAGGAACACTCATATATGCTTCCTTTCCTTCCAAGAAATCAAATCTCCTCATTCATCACTACTCTTTCTTTCCTTTTCCATGATCCAGTTTAAAACACCTCAGCAACCAGACAAGACACATGCCGGTGCAGAGATGTATTTCCCTTTTACCTACCTACATACCTTTATGAATAAGATGCTCCAGCACCTCACAGTGACCATATTCAGCAGCAACACCTAATGGTGTCACCCCGTATCCATCCCTAAGGTTCACATTTCCACCATTCTTCAGAAGAAGAGCAACGATGTCTTTGCGTCCCTGCTTCGCAGCTTCGTGCATCGCTGACCAACGCTTCACGCACGGCTGGTGGATTCTACAGTTGTGTTTAATCAGAGTGGATACCATTTCAAAAGAGCCCCTTCTTACAGCTTGAAGATATTTTAAAAAAAGAAGAAAATAATGAAATGACATTTTCAGGAATGGTGTCTTGAAAGGTAAAGATGTCTAATTAGTTCAGAAAAGTGTTTTCTTGTATACTGAGGAAATTAAAGATTCCCAGATCTAGAAATCAGGGAATCCAATTTACTGGTAAATAAATGCTGATGTTAGATGCTCAGGAAATCAAGGTAAACCAACACAAGCTGGAAAACACATCAGTTTGGAGGACAGAGGGCAAAAGCAGCACTGGTTCGATTCTGAGAAGGCAGAAGCAGATGATGTGGCTAAACTACTCATACATAGTAAAGCTCATTTCAGTCTACCAATAGCATAAAGCTTTCCACAGGAATCATCTTTCTTTAGACTAAGGTACTACCTAGAAATGCAGTTTAAATTTGCTTTCAATGCAAGAGGGAGAAGAAATAAGATGTGAGATTTTGAAACCAAAAATGCTTCCCTACTCTTGAAGAAGTGGTAAAACCAAGAATCCCCAGTAACATCCAGAAAAGGTACATTCAAGTTAAAAGAACAGCTTATTCTTGGACCTACCATACTTTTACCTTAAGATGGTCAAATAGTAACAGGTGGCCAAAGGTCTTATGGCACCTGAAGATACTAAGAATGTACCTTGAACAAAAAATAGGTCCCATTTTCTTAGGAGGAGCTCAGCAATCACCTAAAGCATAAGGAGCATCTTTAAGACCAGCTCAGTGATCACCTAGAGCATAATGAGTGCTGAGCTGAATACTAGGTACATTTCACCAAGTGCTGGTCTTTTCATCTAAAAAGATGACCAGCATCTATTGGCACAAACCAACAGGAGTCCCAGGGTGAGTCCTCAGCAAAAGGGAACCTTTGCTTAAACCCAGGGAGAGTAGGCAATTACCAATAAGGAGTGGAGTTTCTCCTTTGTCATTCGTGGTGTTGGGCCAAACACCCTTTTCCAGCAGCGTCTGCACATTTCCCACAAAGCCAGCTTTTGCTGCCAAAGTCAATGGTGTTTCTCCATCGCATGTTTTGTATTCCCACATTGCTTTATAAGATGCTAGACATAAGGAGGTGAGAAAAGATTGAAAAAACAAAATTAAAACACATGCACAGACACCAGAATTTCTTAAATGCTGAGTCTTCATGAAAATTACTTGCAATTAAGTTTAACTTAACCTAACTAGTACTGTAGAGCACAATGAATACTGAGCAGTAATTTCTGCTCTATCTGTAGATATCAGAACAAAACACTATATATGGTCCAAGTTCTTCGTTGGTATAAACTGATGTAAATTTCCCCAAAATAAAATGCACTTGAATATGTATACAACGTAAACAAGATGCTCCATGGAGGATTTGATGATACTTTTATTTTTAGCAAACAGGTCTAGCCTGTTGTTGTGGATGGCTGCTTATTGTTCCGTGCTGCTCCCCTTACCTTGGGGGATATTTTTATCTTACTCACCATCTAAAATGATCTCAAGTATCTGCTGAATTGGCTGAGCTGCTGCCTCATGCAGTGGAAACCAGCCTCTTTCATCAGCTTCATCCAAAGCATATTTCTGTTTCACAAGTTCTTGGAGCCCAAATACTTCACCTTAAAAAAAATCCAACAAATGAGTAAGACACAGTTGAAAAAGCTGATGTAAGGAAAGCCAAATTTTGCAAAGGGATATTTTATTTTAGAGTTTTTACCTTTCTTTATAGATGCTACGATTTTCCTGTTTTCCTCACTAGGTGGTACAAAACTATCCAAAAAAGAGCAGAAAGTGGTAAATAGAAACTAAAAGTAGATGCATTGCCTTATTTATTCAGTATTTTCCATTAGATTCTCATCTGAGCCAACTTTCCTTTGAGATATGTGAATTACAATCCTGACGAGCCTTGCGACCTCCTAAATTACACCTCTACTGTGCACCTTTGGAGTATCCAGTTCTCTAGCTAGGTCCAATTTCTGCTGCAGATTGACCTGGTTAGTCAGTAAAGAAGTTTAATAAAGAATTCTGATGTGGACTGAAAAGCTGTATTTTGCCCCACACTACAGAAACCAGCCCTTCAGATTCAGAAACCTTAGATGATGAATGAGGATGTAACGACGTGAAAATGGAAATATTCGCTACTGCAGAACAATTTCATGATACCAATGGTACCATTTCCCCTGAAAAAGACCTGCCATGTTTCTAACAGTATCACTTAAGCCTTCACGAGACGCAAGTTAAATACTGGCACCTTGAGATATTTTGGTGATAAAAGCATATTCAAAAATAGATCAGATTTAATTAGAAAAAACCCCAAACCCAACCGAATAATGGGACTAGCCAGTGGCTCTGCCAAGAGCCTTCAGTGAAAAGACTCCAGCCCTACGACAGCAGTCCCATGAGGACCCAAACCTACACGATTATTGATGAAGAACTTTGGCAAAGTTTAGAACTTTGTTTCACAGATAAGCTTATCGTAAGAAGGTAATTGGCCTGAAAAGCTAAGGGAAGTATTAGTTTAGCCAAGCAAATCTCACCTCCCTAAGCCCTCATCACCTCACTCTTGACTTTGATGTCATGCACGAACCCTCGCTGGAACACTCCCACAGGCTTTTTGCTGTCCTTGTTCTGGTGTGGATTTTTCTTGTACAAATATGTATCTGAGTGCAGAGGGAAAGACTGGGATGCTGTTACAGTTACAAAGCAGTCAGATCACTAACTGATCTGTATTTATTCCCTTTAAATTCTGAGAGTTTAGAAAGGTTTGAGAAAAACAAAATCAACCATTCTATTCCGTTCACTTGTTTCAGCCATTGCTTCAGACAGTGATTCACTCAGAAAGAGACCAATTAGCCAAACCAAGAACTGCTTTAAGCATGATACAAGGCCCTAAACAACAATGTCCCAAAACATTTAAATACAATTTCTAAGGCATATAGAATTGACGGTACCTGTCGTTATAGCTGGAAGACACCGGTGATTTGGCACCATTTGATTCTTGAATGCTAAGCTGTATGGCATACTCAGTGAGCAGATCTTCAACCAAATCTTCTCTTTCATCCATTGTTTTTCGTGGTGAGCTATGATGATGAGCTATTTTGAAATACACACAAAATACCTCCTGCTTAAGGTGTTTTTTATAATAAAATCAGGTGTAGACATCAAATTTATTTTAATACTGTTTTGGTGAGTTCACTCATATTTAAATATTATAAAATAACAGTTTAAAAATGGTAATAGAAAAAACCCCACAGCATCCTGGAAGCATTTAGTACTAGTTTTGCCATTTAGGAAAAGTTCTTTTTATTGTTCACACACGACATTTGTCATCTACAGAAAAATACTGGGCAATCTGTGAACCTCTTTAGAAAGCTGTGGTCATCAAGTCACTGAGAATACGATTTCCATGCAAGAATAAATAATGAACAGTAAACAAAGTTACCGCCCCATGAATGATTCCTAATCAAACACAGGCATTCACAAGGAATAATGAACATAAACATTTACAGAGAGGGTCCGCAGTTGCGCATGAAATACATGACCAGGTCTAAGGATGATCACACATCGTATTTACGCTGGATTTAAATAAACAAGAACTTATTTCAGAGAAGCAATGAATTAATTTGTTTCTTTTGCCTGGTGAAAGAGTATTTTTTCCCCACCTCCTTCACCAAGTATGTACTGGGAGCAGATACAGGATAGACCCATCAACTACTGCCTTTTGGACACAGGATTTCAGCATGAGAAATACCACAGCATGTCACTACAGTTTAGGTGGTGAGACATCACTCAGTTCTGAATGTTAAGAAAAACACACAAAACACCCAATCTACAGAACAAACTTTCCTAGTAAAGTTTTCAGCTGTAAGGTGCATGTACCCCTCCTCTCCTGGAGCTGAACCCAGCATGGATGGGTAGGAGAAATGAAGGGTTTGAGAGAGATGTCATCAAATGCAAAATCTATTTTATTTTAATACAATTATGTAATATATTTTGGACTTACAGACAGGGGTAAGTTGTAAAGCAAAACATTACAATTGTCCTGTGTCGTCATCACTTTTAGTCATCAATATATTTAAAAAAACCCCCCAAAACAACCCCCCTCCAGCCACTTGCAAACCATGCTTTACTTGTACAGCGCCAAAGCATGGTCTATCAAAGCAGAATAAAGACTCTGAGTCTCTGTGTTACTTTTGCGGTCATGAAGTTCAACAGATGTTCACGGGAGCTTGGTACCCCAGCCCTGGGTGACGGTGGGGCTGTGCCAGCTACTATTTCCAAGGTGTGAGAGTACTTGGAAGGCTCAGCAGACCAGTAACAGAGTACACCAAACCTTTTCACTATAGTCACCAGCTCAAATTCAGCCTGCTCATGTCACCAACTTTAACCATGGCTTATGTCCATCATGCCTTCTGCTAGTGATATCACACCAACCAAATGCCTTGCCTTAGAACTGGAAGGTCAGGAGTGGTGCTTTTTACACCATCTTCCTGCAGGTTCTTCAAGTGTAAAATTGTTCAGGTTTCTCAACTTCAAAGTTTACATTAATTTTATTGATCATAAAAGTTATGCAAGTAATAAAAAGTTAATGTATTTGTAACTGTACCCACCTAACTTTCTATAGACAAGCTTTGCATTTCAACAGAATTTCAATGATTGAATCAATCTTATCAGCCTAACATGTTTGGCCTTCAATCAGACTGCGGACACCAGATGTTGAATTATTTTTCTAAACAATAAAATTGCTGTTCCCACAATACAGGTGGTAATTTACCGCATCTACCACATAGAACACCTGTCATTGTCAAAGAACTGCACAAACATTAAACAATCATATTAAGCAACTGTTGGGTGGTTCTCACAGAGCGATCCTTGAAGGCTGTCCTAGTCACTTTGCACATAGAGAAGGAACATGGTAGAAATTATTTGGAGGCCATTTTCTGAAAATGATCTTCAAAAGAAAGTGCTAAGCAGATTTCCTTTTAATTTCTGCATTGTTTCAGTAAATAATAAACCAATCAAAATACCGCAGCCAATATTATAATCCCATACACAAATACTTTACTACATAGTATATTATGATAAAGCTTGAAAAACAAAATTAAATTAATAAGGGCTTAGAGTCAGATTGAATCACAGAATCACAAGGTTGGAAAAGACCTTTAAGATCACTGAGTCCAACCATTCCTGTCCTATGCTAAAATACATCCCTAAGTAACTGATCTACCCTTTTTTTAAACACATCCAGGGATGGTGACTCAACCACCTACCTGGGCAGCCTGTTCCAGGCCCTGACAACTCTTTCAGTGAAGACATTTCTCCTAACATCTAATCTGAATTGGCACACAATCACAAAATTGTAGGGGTTGGAAGGGACTTCAAGAAATCAGCATGTCAAATCCCATCCAAACTGAAGGTCTCTTGGATTCAGGCTCCCACCTCCCTCATATTGGAATCATAGAATCATTTTTATCTGCAAGGATGGACAATATAAAGTGGAAATAATCCCTACTTTCAGTCCCGTTTTCGCTGAAGGAAAAAAATATAGAACTTTGGTCCTGATTGCCCCCTCTGACTAGAAAAAAAACTTCCACAAATACTTAACACCACCCCCTCCCCCCGGGTTTTGGGGTTTTTTTTTTGCTTAGAATTGAACTTTATGCTGCTCATAACAGACTGCTTTTCTGAAGGATTCTCTGTTCCTTCCTTGTGTGTCTCCAATCAAGGCTTCAGCATAACTGTTCAAATTCAGATTTCACACATAAGCTTGACATGAACTTGTCAGATTGTGGTGTGTGTGGCTGCACTGTGTCTTTAGACACTCCCTGATGTTAAGACCACTGCATCTCATGGTCGTGCTCAGAAGTTGTGGAAGCTGTGTTTTAGCATCCTGTAGTTTAGGTAGAACTTCTCATGCAACAAAGGATTTCTGAAATGATTGAGGATGTTGACTGACTGACATCCTGTTGGAGAGGATGGACAATAGGAACTTCTTTGTAATTCTAAAGAACAATGGTAAAGACATTCTGAAACTTGTACGATCAAAATAAGCTTATGAAAGGCTATCAAATGTGTTGCAGCAAAACCAAATTCATAAGATTTGGGTTTTTTTTTTAAATATGGTTTGCTTTATGCAGAAAGGAAGGCAATCCCATGACAAATTTCCAAGCTGCAAAACAAACTATAGAAACTTCAAAAAACTAAACAAATCAAAGCAGCTGACCATATTTTTTTCTAAATGCTGCCACAAGGTTTTGGTTAACCAGAATGTAACATTTTCCTCATCAGCAGTAAGGGCATGAAACTGAGCCTTTCTTCCTCATCCCTTGTTGGCTGACAGGAAGGATTCAGAGTTGAGGTGCCATTTTCATAAACACTTTTCTCATTTTGATGGCACCTTAAAGCTTCTGTGATTTAACCCACAATTATCCCCTGTTCTGAAGCCTGACAAACCTTTCAGACAGCAGAGAAAAACTCCTCTCTTGGACTAGCAGTTTTAGAAGTGTATCTCAATAAAAACATCTACACCTTCTCTTGCCATCAGCTAAAAGGAAAGTACATTTTAGGATAAATTAACACTTCACTGGCAGACGGGAGGTGCTCCTAGTAAGACAAATAGTTCACTGATAGAAGATAATTTATTATAGAAAAACATGTAGCATTCATAATGTCTTGTTTCCCTCACAGCGGCTTCAAGGCAAACAGAAGATACCCTCCCTGTCTTCCCACCTTTCCTCATGTTTGGATAACTGTCTATTTGAAGACTTCATGCCTTTGCTGAAGTTTTTGAAGCATCTTTTCTGTAAATAATCCTCACACTATCAGATCTGCATGGAAGGACCTTCACACCCTGCAAGGCCTATTGAAGTTGCTGTCCTTAGAAGAATTGTGACTGAAAATTATTTTATTACAGGCCATCATATCATACTCACCCTAGATCCTGAACCAAAAAAACTCCCAAAGGCATACAAATTCCTTAGATTAGACCCTCACATTGCAAACTCTCTGAAAGAAAGCCGTTTTGGTATATTACAGTATCTTTATAAAGACTTTCACATATGGTTTAATCCTGTGATCAATACCCTCCAATGTCACCGATCCCAAGAGGAGTTAAGAGCACAGAGTATCTTGCAGGAATAGTCATTCAGTAAGAAAATCCTTGTATTTTCAGAAAAAAAAAATGCAGTGCCTGTCTAACTCCCTTTTCTCTCCAAAAGAATGGAAGAATAAATCAGCTTATAGGTCATCATAGAAACTTGTTTTCTTTCCTCTGGTCATACAACGTCTGTACCCATTGTGTCAGCTATCTCCTGCTTTGCTGTATTCCCCAGATTGGTTATGCCACCCTCAATACAGAGCTCTGCTTGAACAGTCTTAACCACAAAGGTCTCAGTATTTTAGAATTGTTGACTGTACTGCTTTCAAATTACCTTATCCCACAAAAATTAGTATTATGTTATAAAATGAGAAAGTTAGTAAGGTAGCAAGTGACTGTGACAGGTTAGAGTAAGTATAAAGCACACAGCTTATCACAGCACAAGTGCTGGACACATTGCCAGGGGTCTATACATGCTTCGAGGGCCTGATCTGCTATATCACTGCTGGTAAATACACCCTGCCGAGGTGACAAGGTCTGGCTGAAGCGTGGATGTTCCACCAGGACCACAGTGGAACACAACAGCATGGCTGGTACACTAAGCAGCAGCAGAGACATCCCTGCTGCATTATGTGATGTGACAACTGAAGGGCTAAAAAGCTCAAAGGCAAAAAGTCTTCTTCCATGGAATTTGTGCCACTACCAGATCCAGGTACTAGCTCACTAGGAACAACTGCAAATGCTTCCTCTGAACCAGTTTTACCTTTGGTATTACCAAGAGTATTTTCCTTAAACAACTTCTTGAATAGTCTGATATTTCTCTGATATTTTTTCCACTTATGCCTGAAAACCTCTCACTGCTTTCCTCAAAATAAAGAAAAAAAAAAAGTTCTGCTCTCTTAAATTAAATTGCTGTTGTTTTAGTTAAAAAAGTAAAAAATCTGAACTACTTGCCAATTGTGGAAGTCAGGTCTTTCCTTGGGAAGAAGCGTATCAAACGTTCATCACTTTTAAACACATAGGTATAAAGTTATGTGAGTGCTAATGTTATTCTAATTTCTTATCCTTAAAATAAACTAGACAATCCTAGCTTTGCCCTCTATAAATAGAAGGGATTTAGGCATGCAAATGGGTTATTCATAGCAATAAAATAATTAACAGCAAGCATACCCTATATTCTCACCTTAAGCATGCAAAGAGGTTATTCGTGGCAATAAAATAATCACTAATGATCACAACAGAGATTCTCACCTTTTCAACCCATTATCTTGCCACTGTTAACACTGGGGCCTGCATTTTGAACAGCCAGGAATGGTGCCCTGCAAGCTGGTCGGTCCTGTGATACTTCTAAAATTAAATATGCAGTTGCTAGATAAATTAAGGTCTGACCTTGTACAACTGTAACATAAGCAGGCTCGACCCACAGGAAAGTATTACACATGACTTCTCTAAAATCTTGTCAAGTGTAACACGAGGTCTGGATGGTATAAGATGATTATCTGTGTCCTCATTGGTTCAACAACTCTCATTAAGAAAATAAATTATTTGCCAACTTAGTCTCAAGGGCTACATTAACAAAACCTGGCAAGATGTTTACATATATTAAAACAAATCTGGGAAGGTTTAGCTTTTAACTGGTTGTAGATCCCACCATATTACATCACCAAACACTAATCTCTCCCTCTGAGGCTGGTATGATGCAAAGCTTTATAGATTCAGCGACAGCCAATTACTGTACTTCTTTAACTAGATTTAATAACTTGAAATCAGACAAAGCAGCAGGAGGCACGGCACCAGAGACAGCAGCGATGCAAATGCAGAGTAACCCAAGAGTAATGTCAAGAACAGCAGTACCCAGCACGCTAAATCACAGGCATGGGATGAGGAAGCAGCTGGATATACACACTGTCTTCTTTTGGCTTTAACCAATTATTTACTGTCTTTACCAAAATGAACAGACAATAAGGGAACAAACTGAAATTTATCTTTATTCTGATAAAATTACACTGTGAACTCTTCTGTGCCCCATGTTTCACTTGCATTTATAGAACCACAAAACTGTATGCTTAACCAAGGCACTACACACATCTTATCTTTGAACACAAGAGAAAGAAAACCATTTAATGATGATAAAAAATACTTATTGTAATTTCTTTTGCCAGCACAACCTAAATAACTGTGGTTAATCTCCAAAAAAATCCAGTCCAACAGAAGCAGACATAAACAGGGCTCAGCCCCTGCTCTACTGTTGGCTAGAAGAACAGAAATATATTCTTATATAATAAAAATATCTAATATATGTATTTATAATAAAGAAAACAAGTATTTTCATTACCTTGAGGTCTTTGATCTCCTTTACATAGCCAGGACACTCTCAGAACTAGTACAGATCCACATTACAAGCGTGGCATTGTTTTGCTTTTCAGGTATTTTTAGTAATATTTTGCACTGCTACGTAAACAGTGTCCAATTTGGCTGTTACAGCACTACTAGGTATAAATCCATCCATCAATTATGTTCCACACATGTAATGCCAGAATAAATAAGACTCTTGTCCAGATAGCAAATCATAGGGCAATTTGCAAGACTTCACAGTGAGATAAGTTCATTGGTGAGACAAAAAAAGCCAAGTCACAGCTACAGAAAGGCCTTCTTAGGGTGCCTACACGCTGTGTATGGGCACACAGGATAATAATACTCCACACAGAGTCCCCAGGGCTAAACAGGTAACAAGCTGTGAAACACTAAGTGGGCAGGTTTAGGGTGGGCCTTTTTTGTTTGTTTTCAAACCCACATAATTATTGAACACAGTGCAGTAAGACTTCTTAGATCTTGGAGTTGTTTAAAAGGAATTATGTATTGAAACAGTTTTACAATTTAGGCAACTTCCTACTGTATCAGTTCTGGATTGTTTTCATGAGCTGGCTCATCAACGTGGTGTTTTGGGTTTGTGTAGAAAGGGGGCAGCTACAGGGGTGGCTTCTGCAAGGAGCTTCCCCTAGGTCCAAGAGAGGCAATGCCAACCAGGACAAGTGCTCTATAGCCTATGGAAAGGACTCAAAATACATTCAGAAGGGGAGAAGCACAAACCCTGACTTCTGATACAATCCATATTAATCACTTTGGTTTGGTTATGGAATTGTGGTAGCGCTTTTTTATTAAAAGACTGGCTTCTCAGGGAAAACTCTACAATATTCTGAAATCTGGTCTGTTGGGTTTACCAGGTACAGCAAAGAGGAGCTCAAGAGCAGGCCAATTGAATTATAAACAAAAATTTATTCAGAATAAAGACCATATAAAAGTTATAACACAAGTAATATCAAATCTTACTATGCAAAACTCAAAGTTAGCAAGTAGGCCATAAAAGGTAAGCCTTAATAGAAAGACAACCAGATCTTCAAATGAACACATCTCCACCCATAAACTTTTATTGCTCTTTCCTCCCATACTCTCTCTCAAGTCTGTTAATTAAATTTTTTACTTACCACAAACATTTTACAGGTTTTTTTACTTTATTAACTGATCACATTAACTCAAAATTTACTTACTTGCCATATTGCTTCAGTGATTCTTATTTTTGATTCTGCTACTACTTTTAACTGAAATTAGCTACTTGAACTGGAAGAGATTAGACCTGAGGAAGAAATTCTTCACTCTGAGGGTGGTGAGGTCCTGGCACAGGCTGCTCAGAGAAACTGTAGCTGCCCCCTCCCTGGGAGTGTTCAAGGACAGGTTGGATAGGGCTTTGAGCAGCCTGGAGTGAAAGGTGTCCTTGCACACAGCAGGGGGTTGGAACTAGATGGTCTTTGAGGTCCCTCCCAACCCAAACCATTCTCTGATTCTTGCACAATTTCTTAGTCAAACCAAAATGTCACCAGTGTGGGCATAACCAGCTTTATTTCCAAGTATGTATCACACCAGTGAGCTTTCTGCAGCCATCAAACACACTTCTGAAGCTTTTAGGCTTGACAGTGTTGTTTGACTCATGAAAGGGACCTTTGATATCAACTCTGAGTCTTGTATTAAGCTTGGACGCTGCAAAACATTTTGGAAAATAAAACAACTCAAAAACTATGAACCTGTAATAGTTTTGAGAGCTCATTACTCACAGTTAACTATCACTTGGCAAAAATCAGTTGATTCAAAGTTCTGTCACCTGGCACCAAGGCCACACCAGCCTCACATGTGCTGTATCTTCACTAGAAACTTGCTGAATGCAACATACAGCACTTATTAGTTCTGCGTGATGCATTCCAACAGCGCATTCCTCACTTAGAAACTGCCAAGTTCTGCAGACCGATCAGAAGCTGTTGTCAGCAGCTTCAGGCACATAACTTCTCTCCCGGAAAACACACTTATGTTTACAAGGCTATATTCAAATCTCCGTGTCTTACAACAAAGCGTGAACTACAGCAAACCCATCCCCCCTAAAAGAACCGGGGCACAAAACCCTGGCTGCCTTCCTATGCGACACCACTCCTGAGTAAGCACTGCGGACGGGCCGGCCTGCCATGGCCTCAAGGCCGCGGACCCCCGCGCAGCCCCCTCCTCACGCAGGGACAAACCGCCCGGGCGAGTCAGAACCAATCCCCCTCCAAAGCAGGGCGGTTCCACAGCAAGGAGCTCGCAGCTGCCACACCACGCAGACAGGAGGCTTATCTTCAGAGGGGCCGGGCTAAGCGGCGCCGGGCCGGGCCGGGCCGGGCCGGGCCGAGCCGAGCCAAAGCCGACACATAACCCCATCCCACCGCACACAACTCCGCGCCCGCCGCTGTACGCATGCGCACCACCCCCTTGAGACGGCGCCTGCGCCAAGCGGTACTTCATGGCTAGGCGCGCGCTCGTGCGTTACAACCCGACTTGCTCCATTCCCCGCCCGCCGGGGTCGGGAGCGGGAGCGGCTATCGCGCATGCGCAGTGCAGCGTCCTTCGCCTTGTCCTCTAACGGGCGAGCGTAAGCGCTTGGCCGCCACGCGCGCGCCTGCGCCTCGCTGCGCCGTCGCCGGCCGGCTGGGGGAGGGGGCGGAGCCCTGCGCGCAGCCATGGCGGGGGCGCTGAGGAAGGTGAGCTGCTGTGGAGGGCCTTGAGTGGGGCGGCCTGCCGCGCCCTCGTCCTGTGTATGGGGGCTCTCTTCTCGCCACGCTCTGCCATGGCGGGTTTGCGGGGAGAGGGGAGAGGGTGCTGGAGCGGCGAGGGGGGGGGGGGGGTGGAGAGAATGGGGCACCTTGCGAGGGAAGGGCTGAGGGGAGCGGAGGGCCCGGCCTCCCTCCCCGGCCTACGGGGAACAGCGGGCCCGGCGCCAGGTGTTCGCGGGGTAGCAGGGATCGCGAGAGGACGGGACGGGCTCGTCTTGTGGGGAGGAAAGAGGCGGGTAATCCGTAGCTCATCCCACCGGGAAAGCTTTGCAGCACCTGCTTTGTAATACGAGCTGTCACTTCACTTGGCGCTCTCCCTCCCCTTCCTGTGCCCCGGTCAAAACATTGCAGATTGCTGGAACTCAGCGTGTGTGGTGGGAGGCAGAGGCTCCTGTCACAGAGTGGTGACAAGGATACAAGGGCAAGTAGTGACAGGATAAGGAGTGAGGGCTTTAAACTAAAAGCGGTTAAATTTAGATTAGGTATTAGGAAGACATTCTTTACTCTGAGGCACTGGAACAGATTGCTCAGAGAAGCTCTGGCTGCTCCCTCCCTGGCAGTGTTCAAGGCCAGGTTGGATGGGGCTTTGGGCCACCTGGTCTAGTGGAGGGTGTCCCTGCCCATAGCAGGGGGGGGTGGGAACTTGGTGACCTTTGAGGTCCCTTCCACCCCAAACCATTCTGTGATTCTGTAAGGGTCCCTGTTGAGTGTATGTTGAGCTGAAATAAAAATCGAACATGGGAATAGATGCTTAGGTACATTAAATATGTTTGTGTTCTCAATGCAGACCACTGGACTTGTAGGATTGGCTGTAGCTGAAAACCCTCATGAGGTATATCACACATCTTATTCTGTATTTACTAGAAACTGTTGATTAGATCACAGCTTGTTGTTATGTATTTGCCTGTGTAAGTATGCTTAGATGTGATGCAATCTTAATCAAAGTGTAAGAATGTTCCAAAGTGATAAAAAAAGAAAATTAATTCTTAAATGTTTAATTCTTATATTTAGGAGATATTTTGCACACATACTTTTTGTTGCATGTGCTGATTTCAAAAACCTCCTTTGTCTAATTGCTTTTATGAACCAGTTTTTGATTTCTCTCATCCCTGATGCAAACTCAAAGAACTCTTTAAATTCAATTCTTCATAGTTGTAATTTCTATTTCACAAGCTTTTTGCTGCCATGTTATGTTGGGTTTCCAACAAGAACTAAAATAACATGCCTGTCCTGAGCGGATAGGGAAGTTTTACATGGCAGAGGTTCACCACGTGGTGCAAAGCTACATTGAGGCCATGGGATGGCAGGCAGTATTGAGATTGGAATTCTTCAGTGGTTCCTGGGAGCCACATAAGATCTTGTAGCAGCTGAGTATTTTCTTTTTATTTTCTCAGGGTCAGTAGTGAATGTATGTTTGACACCTCTTGCTTGCTTATTCAGGAGGCATGACCTTTGAAGGCACTTCAGTAATTCTTTAATTTCTCTTTGCTTTGAAATTTTCCACTGTTCAATGCTCCTATTTCAAAAATGCTTTTGCCACCAAAAGTTAAGAACAGTGTCAAAAGAAACGATAATGATTTTTCCAGTAGTTGTGTACAAATGATTCTAGCTAGATCTACAGCCTTGTCAGACACCTTCTCTATGAACTTAATAAAATTTTGGATATTTTGTGACTCAAAGCCAAGAGTAAAGAAATCAACCACTTTTGTTTAACTAGATGTGTCAGTCCTCTTTGTGTTTCCTGTTTTTTTCTTCTTTGGATTTCTCTGACAGTAGTATTCTGCTTCTGTTTCTTATTTTTTCTTGTTTTGGTTTCGGCTGGTATAGAGTTAGTTTTCTTCCTAGCAGCTGGTGCAGTGCTGTGTTTTTAGATTTAGGGTGACAATAATGTTGGTAACACACTGTGGTGTTGCCAAGTAGTCAGTGACTTTTCAGCTTCTTAGACTGCTCTGAGAAGAAGGTGGGGGTTGCCCAAGAAGCCGGGAGAAGACACAACCAGGACAGCTGACCCAAAGTGGCCAAAGGGTTATTCCATACCACCATATGACATCATGCTCAGTATATAACTGGAGAAATTTGAGGTCCTTTCCAACCCAAACCATTCTGTGATTCTATGATTGATTTTCAGGTTTTAGTTCAGAAAACTAAAAGTTGTCGCTCAGAACTTTGCACCAGCATGAGGAGAAATGCCCCCTGCCCCTCCAAATTAGTCTAGTTACGCATTGGTAGTTTATGTGCTTCTTTATATCGTTCCCAGGCAATTTTCCAGAAATAGATGGTTGAGACATGAATGTGTCTAATTTCTTAAAAGCATGATCAATATTAGGAATACACCTTATATTACTTCCATTTTGCATCAAATGTACTTCAGATTTAGAGCTCCTTTTCCTTTCTCTGACAGTGGTATGGTCCCAGTCTTGATAAAACCTAGTCTTACCAAGACAAAGTTCTGTGATTCAGTTCAGACTCAGTTGTTTGGTTAATCCTGCATTTTGGGATTGAATACCATAACCCACTATTTTGTGTATAGCTTTAAGTAGTACAAGAAGTTACATAGTTGTGTGTTTTAACCGTGTCTTGTGGTCACTTCAGCGCCTGCGAATACTGTACACAAAAATCCTTGGTGTCCTGCAGAACATTCCCAAAGATGCAGCGTACAGGAAGTACACTGAGCAGATTGTAAAGCAGCGATTTAATTTGGTGCAGACGGTGAGTACGGTGCTGTGTCAAATGTCACATGTCAAAAGATGTTCAGGGTGAGAGAACGATTTTCAAAATGACTGCGTGTTTTTCAGGATTATATGTAGATTCAGAAAGTCCTGAGGCTTAATTGTGTTACTGACTGGAATATTTTGAAAGTATATTAAAAAGCATTGTTAATTTCTTACCTATGTTTTCTGTGAAAATTACAAGAAAACAGTAGGCTTGAAGATTTATTAAACAGTAACTATTTCCCCACACTTGCACAAAAAAATGCATGTGCATTTTTTGCACACCAGCATAGTATCTTAGCATGATCCTTGCCTTTGACATTTTAAAACGTTTTTTTGGTGCATTAAACAATGCAATACAGGTAATGTGGTGTGTAATGCTATAATAGGAAAGTTGTATATCATTTTATGAAAAGCTAAGATGAAAATTTTCTTTCAAGAGAAATACTAAAGCCCTTAGTTGCTGATGCTTCTTTGGATGTTGTTCAGCGGTACCTGTTTTGTATTTATCATTGAGAGTTTGATGTTCATTTTCCAATAACAAAAGTGTGGGAGAGATCTTTGATAGTGTAAACTGACAGAAACTAGCTAATTTGATGGTAGTTTTGAGGAAAGCTAGAATGTGATCTGGCTAAATTACTGATTTTATGCTTTGTCTGGGCCTTCTGCTCTTTAAAAAAACTAACCATTTATTTGTATATCTTTGAATACGCAGGAGACTGATGTGCAGAAACTACAGGACAAACTGAACAGTGGTCACATAGAAGAAGTCATCATACAGGTAAAGTGGGGAAATTTAAGGTTGAGTACAAAAGGCAGCAGTGGTCCCCGTTGTCTGAGGTTCTGTTCAGAAAATCAGTGCTTTCCCATTTCTTCCTTTGCTGCAAAAAACCCCACAAACAAGCAGGAAAAAAACAACTGAAAAGGAATTGTTGGGTAGTGATTGGAATGACTATGCTAAAAACAAACACAATTAACGTGTTTACTGTATTATGCTTACATAGATACCATGTATACCTATTTTACTTCTTAAGGAGCCTAAATCAGTGCAAAGAGTAGAAGGTGATTTAATAAAATTGGGGGATAACACAAATAAGACTGGAAAATACCATGAAGTTGTCATTGGGAATGACTAGATGAACAGGCTGTCTGGGTATTTGGAAGTGAATCAGTGTTTTATTACAAAACAAACCCACAAACCCCCAAAACACACAGTTCTGTTAGATATTTATAGATTAAATTTGTGGTAGTCCTTAACGGTGACAGGTAGTGACATCACCAAGATAATGAACTGAAATAGAGGTAACTTAATACTTTGCAGTTGTGTAGAATTTAAGAAGTTGTGTGTGGTGTTCATTAACAGGCTGAAAATGAGCTTTCCCTGGCAAGAAAAATGATGCAGTGGAAACCGTGGGAACCTCTAGTTGAAGAACCTCCTTCTGACCAGTGGAGATGGCCAATCTGATTTTCAAAATGGTGTATCCTCTTGAAAATCATTAAAAAGAGTTAATTATTAATCTATTGTTACTGACAGTTGTCTTTAAATTAAAGATAATAACTTCATAAAAGCATGTTCTGTCCTTATTTCCACTTACATTTAGCAGTCTAAAAGCTGCTTCCAATTTCTTGTAAAAATAGCTTTAAGAAAATTCTTTTCAGGTGTTGTACAACCTTGGGTTTATTACCTTTTGGAATTTATTATTAACGGTCTATTTGTGCCTCATTCCAAGTTGGGTTTGTTTTGTTTTTTTTTTTTTTAATTTAAATTTGTTTATATTGCAGACCAGTTGAAATCAAAATCAGAGCTGTAGCAAAGTATGATCCTGCCCTTCTCTCCCCCCTTTGGACACACTGCTGGTGTTCTTATGACCACACTGATACTGAGATCAGGACCTGCCGTAATGAATTCTACGCTCACAAAAAATAACAGGTTTTTTAGATTTCAGCTGAATCACTGTCTTGAACTTGAATTTACTTCGCTGCCGCATAAACAGTAATTCTGACTCAGGGGAAGGACTGGGAAGACCCAAGATTCGAGGGGTGTGGGGGAGAAGGATGATCACCCCTTAAGGTGACAGCAGGAACAGGTTTTTTGGTTAGCAGGTAGGTTACCAAACTTAGCATAATACACATGGCACAGACTTAAGCATTGGCATCTTACAAAGGCTTGTATATAAATGTGTACTTCATAGATTTATTGGTCTATTGACGATTCAGACCTCGACTATTACTTAGTAATATGAAAAACAGTGTAACTTTCTTGACATATCTGGCTAGGTTCTTTCAACCATTTCAATGGAAAGTATCTGCCTCTTCTGAAAACTCATTTACAGGCTTAAGTTACAACCCCCAGTTAACATATACAAACTAGATCTAAGGACACTGTGCAAGTTCCCTTTTAGTTGTGGGGTTTTTTTCAGTATCATTAAGTTCTTGCAAGTTTAAAGTTACCAGTGTAGCTGCATGATTAAAATCTGTAGTTTGTTGAAGGTTTATGATACTGCACTATGGTACTTCCGATAACATACTGGGCTTTCTCATAGTCATTGGACATGTGAGTTTACTTGTGATGTTGTTAGTAATGATTAATTGCATTTTTATATAATATTCCATATAATGAAGGCATGTGGGGGAGAAGGACAGTTGAAGGGAAAACCAGTAAGTATACTCAGGGCATTGACTCAAGCAACTATTTTCACTGTATTTTTAACATTGTTTTTCTCAACTGTTATTACTGTGACTGCAGAAATGTTGTAGATACTGAAAAAATACTTGCCTTATTGGTTGGTTTTGAAGACTTTCAGTCATGAATTTCAAGATAGACACTGGTCTCTTCTGAGATAAAGCCACTAGATGGCATTCCAGAAGAGGACTTGGCTGAAGTTGAAAAACACAATTTTCACATCAGACACATTAAAGGATTACAGACTTGAATGAAGGTGGATGATGTCAGATGAAAAATTAAGATGAATGATTTTTAGATCATAAGTGTTGATAAACCCCCCTGAAGTCTGGTATGAGTGATGCTGACGTGCAGTACTTGGAGCAGGGGGAAGTTGCCAGAATCTGATGACAGCTGTTAGATTTTTTTTCTACACTTTCATAACTGAGACATTGGTTGAACTCTCTTTTTGCTCAGGTATTTTCTCCCCTTCTAAAGCTGTATTTGCCACGTGACGTACAATAGCTCTCCAGTAAGCTTATGAATTGTGGTGCATGGGAGAGAAAATACTTCTTGTTCCACTGCTGCAGAAATTTGGGATCTTGTATCTTAGAGCTGAGTTTCACTGACCAAAAGCATTCTCGCATCTCCTCCCTCTCATGCATGCACAAGTATGTTCTCAGTACAGGCCCTAATGTAAGTTGTTCACTACCTTGAGTGGTAAGGTGCTGGAACAGGCTGCCAAGAGAGGTGGTGGATGCCCCATCCCTGGAAGTGTTCAAGGGCAGGTTGGACGGGGCCCTGGGGAACCTTGTGTAGATCCAGGCCTGGAGGTTGTTGGCCCTGCCTGTGTCAGGAGGTTTGGTACTCTGAGCCCTGGGGTCCCTTCCAACCCAGACCACTCTATGATTGAGGGGTATTTTTTTTTTATTTTTTTAGAGCTTTATTTCCTAATTTACATTCTCAGTGATTTTTCTGGTCTAAACTGTTTCTTTCACATAGCTCAGAATAATTTTCTAAATCTTTCTATCAAAACCACTGGAGTAGTCTTCACAAGTGCTTTAATTGAGGAATCAGTTAACTCGAGTCTTAAGACTTTCTACTTAAGTCAACTAACTAGAAATCGTTAATAAGGATTTTTCATCTTTCTTAGCTTTTTTATCAAATTACCAGGATGTGGTATTTTCATTATTTTATCATTGGTTAAAATTGGTTTCATTACATTAGCATAAACTAATCTCTGCTATGTAAGATTACAAAATTAATTAGTGTTGTGTTGTAGCGCCAACTTTCCATAGCAGTTATTGAGAACAAAGGGAGGAAAGTAAAGGATTTCAGTTTTAACATGTAACTGTGTATACTACTTGTACAGTGTCCTGCAGCTCACATCCTCCTTCTTCCTGTCTGATTTGAAAATACATCTTTGCCAGGAAGAGAAACAGTAATTTTTACCTTGGTATTAACTCTTAACTATATATCTGACATTTAAAGCCACACTGTAGCAATGAAACAGTACATGCATATTTTACAGGCAACAGTCTATACTAGGAGTACCTTGTTGCAAAGATGAATATGTTGGTAAGGCATAATATGGAGACTGACCGTGATGGTTTTTGCTTGATTTTTCTCCACTCACTGTTGAAAACACATGATGATGCAAATGATTTTATCATCATCTGCTTTAATATGGTAAGGTAAATCACTGCAAGCCTTAGAGTTAATAAACTTTAGATCTTCAAAACACTTTGAGATGGTCTGATTGCAGTCATTATGCAAGTGACAATCACCCTATCTGTAAGGGTGGGTCCTAGCACAGAGAGAGCCTGTCAAACCAGAAAAAAAAAAACATTTGGATTGGGGTGTAGCAGCCATACTGAGGGCTTTGTTATTCCTGAAGTGCTCTCTGTGCTGATGGCAAACAGGCCCGTGTTCAGATACCTGACAACATCTGTGAAACCTGGCAGCAGTGGTACTGGCATCCTCTTCCCAAGTATGGGTGTAATTTCAATGCTGGCTGAAATACAAATTATTATTTTTTTCCAGATTTTTCTGGGGTTGTGATGCAGAACTTCATACCTCACCTCTAAAATGGGTGTGTGGAGTGTAGTCTTGGTTTTCCTGTTGCCTGCTGGAACGCCTGTGAGGGCGGTCTCAGAAACCCCACGTTCAATGCCTGGGCATGCAGGTTCATACAGGTTTAATTCTGGTTTTGATGCCTTTATTTCCACTCAGCAGCCTCAGTCCTTGCACTGGAGCCAGCTGAATGCATCAAGTACGTCAGTGGTGACACGCAGCTTAGGGAAGTGAAGAGGGTCTCTACAGAGGGTTTACAGCATCCAATCACACCAACTTTGTCGCTAAGTCCAGCAAATGGTTTTGGATGCCGCAAAGATTCCTGCTGCTCTCTGCAATATAAACTGAAAGGAAAACCGGAGTGTATCCCAGGCCGACGCCTTCAGAAGCCCTGCCAGCGTCCTCAGCCTGCTGCAGGTCACGCTGCGGGGCTCGGCACCTGCCAGCGCCGTCGTGTATCGCCCTAACGAGGCGGGGCGTGGCAAGGTGCTGCCGCGGCCCGCTAACGGCCGTGAGGTACTCAGGAGCCGGGGTGTCCTCTCGGCCTCCGCCCTGTCTGTCTAACGGCTCCCCGGCCCTCCTCGGGTCTGAGCACTGGGAAGGTGCGGGGTTTCTGAGGGGGCCGCCCGCCGCTCCCGGGCCCTTCCTGCCCCGGTGCGCATGCTCGCAGGGCTCGGGCCCCGCCCGGTACCGGTTGCTGTAGCTACCGCGACGCGCCGCCAAGGCGGGAGAGCGGCCTGCGGCGGGAGGGTAGAAACGGGAGCGGGGCTGTGTCTGGGGTGCTTGGGCGGGCTGGGCCGGGCCGGGGGAGTCCCAGCTGTAGGCCGGGCTGCGGCCCTCCGGCCCCCCCACCTTCCCGGGCCAAGGGCTGCTGTCGCTGGGCTGCGCTCGGCGTGTGGGTAAGGCTGGCCCGGTCGGGCGGGTCGTGCCCGCGCAGAGCCCTCTGCCGTGCCCGCCGGGCTGGGCGGTCTGTAGGGAGCCCCGTTCGGTCCGCTCCTACCGTGAGCTTTTCCTCTTCGCTCTGGGCTTTTCTTTCCTTGCTGGCGGGGTTTGGTTTCCCCCCGGCCCAGGCTGTTTCGGGGCAGTGCGGAAAGCCGTGAGGGTGTGCTGTCTGTGTAACACTGCGGCAGGTCTCAGGGTGTGTGTGTAAACGAGGAGGAGTCACGCCGAGTGCCCGCAGGCCGTGCTGTGTAGGGTTACGCTTCCTAAACTCCAGCGAGGTGATGTGAAGTTTGCTGTGCTCGGTGGAAGCAAAAGACCTCACGCTGTTCCCAATGGGCTCTTTGGGGATAGATGTGGGAAAAGCTTTTTGGAATATTACATCGCCTGTATGTTTGGTAGGGGCCATGTGCTAGTAGTCTTAGATACGCACCGTGACTGTTCTTGGAGAAGGGTTAAAAAGCCCTGTGGCCGACTCTCTGGGAAATGGAAGACCCATCAGAAAGTAGCTTTGAGGCTGTGTTATCGGAAAGGTCGGGTGCAGAGCAGCCTGCTGCATCCCCCGGGAGAAAAGCTGTCGGGAAGGCCGAGAGCGGGGACCCAGCAGAGAAGCCTCCGCTTTCAGAAGCTCCAGGCGCTGTACAGCCAGAGGAGGGCTGCGAGCGGCTGTCTTCTCTGGAGCAGCCAAGTTCCACGCAGTGGGAATTACCCAGTGAAGGAGTCAGCACTCAAGAAGTGATCGGAATTAATGAGCAAGAGGTATTTGAGCCGGGTGCCTCATTCGACGTGTCATCTGAGAGCAGGCCTCCTGTTGCCGATGAGAACTATTCTGCTTTGCCTGAAGTGAGGGCTTTGGAAGGGGAAAAGCAAACATGCAAAAACTCAGAACTATCAGAGAATGTGGCAAGTGGGACAGCAACAGGTAAAGGCGTTACTACACTGTTGGGCGTTAGGGCTTTTAGGAGACTTTTCTTTCCCCTTCAGTTTGATTGTGGCTTCTTGCACCCCCCACCACCTTGTTCTGTTAATGTTTGCTGGTTTTTGGTCTTGAAGGGACTTTTAAAGTTCTCATATAAAACATACTTGAAACGGTGAAGGATGTATTCTTTATCCTGAGTTCTAGAAGAAATTTATAGACCAATATGGCATTTTATAGCGTGATCTTAATTTCAAGAAGCATCTGTGACTACTTGTATGTCTCTGGCACACATTTGAAAAACAGTAATGCATAATTCACATGAACACATGTGCTACAAACAGTTTAGACTAGAACATAGCACTCACTATTTAATCTCTCTGTCTCTCCTGTAACTTACCTGCCATCCGTCCTTTATCCATGCCTTTCCCCTGAAACACTTCATCATTTCCTGCACCTGTTGCCCTCCATTCCCAATTCAGTGCCCCAGTTTCATGTGTCTTCGGTGCGGAAGGTAACACATCCAGTGTAGCCAGTGAACATGGTGAGCGGCCCCTCATAGTATGAAGCTGCTGCTTCCCTCCCTCTGAGCTGGGCTGCCTTTGAGTGCTCTCATTCTGAGGAGCTGCCGATTGCATCCTAGGAAGGACACTGTACCAAAGCCAGACTGATTTATCTCTAAATAAAAAAAAAAAAAAAAGTGATTTTTGGAGCTTCAAGTTAAGCAGATCTGGTCCAGAATATAGTCTTCAAATAACCGCCACAACATTAAGTGCTGAGTAAAAGCCAACAGTGATTTGGCCATTGTGTGCTTGGAGCATGTTTAGGTAGTACTTTTCAATAAAGATTCACTGTATAAACGGGTAATTTGATTTAACATTCTGCATTTCCAAATAAATACATTTACCTACTGTAACTTCTAAAAAGTTGTAATACTAATGGCTTTTTGTTTGGTCACAGTATTACATCTTTTAAAAAGTGTATGATAATACTCTTTCAACTTTCAAGTAGACTGTCTTTCCAGCTCAAAAATCTGTGAGTATTCTGTGATGCAGTGTGTCAATAAAGTGGTCTCAATGTGAACTTGAGTTATTTTGTTTATGTGGGGTTTTTCAGAAGCATATCTGGAATTGATTCTGGTTTTACTTTTAGGAAGCGTGATTGAGGATGATGAAGGTCTTAGGAGGACTAAGGCTAACTTTGATGAAACTATCTGGTCTGAGAAGTTATGTCCCGATCAGGAACACTCTCCTGGGAAGGCAGTTCAACAGGATTACCGCATGCCTGATGCTGTAACTGTCAGAGTACAAACAGGTGAAAGCTGTTTTTAAGGATGTAGCAACGTATATAACCATGCTGTAATCTCAATCTGTTGCTAAAATAAATGATATCTCTTGGAACTTCCATTTTAACAGATTCTGATTCATTCCAAGATGTAGTTGTAAAAATTGAAAGACCTACCTATCTTAAACCATTCCTGGGTGGATTTAGGAGCAGGATAACAGGAGTGGAATTTCATAATGCAGCATCACAAACGATACCCAAAAAACGACCTGACAAAGGAATTCAGTTATTTTGTAGGGAAACACAGGTAATGGCCTTGTAGTCTCCTTTATGAATGTTGCTCTTGTCAAATATTATAGAACATCAACATGTTTATTTTCAATAGGAATAAGGAAGTAGATGAGAAATAATCGTGTAATTCAAAGTATTTGGTGGATGAATCTATTTATTCATGTGAATTTTGTTACAGATAGCTAATTTTGCCACTTATTGTAATGATGAAAAAAAAAGTTGTTATAATTGATATGCCTTTTTTTTCCCTCACAGACAGTTTTTGAAAAAAATAAGCCACAACAAACAAAAAACACGACATCAACGCAGATGACTAAAGTTGGCCTGTATGTGTCAAACATGACCGACAAACTGTTAAGTCCTGGAAAGTATCTCACAGCGGACGAATACCATAAACGTAGACTTGATGCAGTAAGTTCTTCGGTGTTTGAAACTATCTGTAAAGCAGAGTATTATGAAAGTTACCAACGTTCAGTGAGTGTTCAGAGTGTTCAAAGAGTGAATTTGAAGTGAACTTCTAAAATGCTTAATCTTCACATTTTACAGTCTTTCAGATACGTGAGAAGCACATGTTTGCTCTGTGTTTTCAGTAACATTTGAGACCTTGCAATTTCTTAGATAAGAATTACAAACGTACTCTTTTCTGTCTTAGTGAACAGTTAAGTTTCCATATAGAGCATTAGGGACTAAACCAAACTTGTCCCTGTGTCATACTCATGATCTCTTTGGAAGGACCTAAGCTACATCCTTGATGTATGGCCTCAAACAGATGGAATACTGGGTTAGGGTTTGGGAGACCTGCGTTCAGCTTTTGGGTTTTGTGTTTTTGGGGGTGGTTTGTTTGGGTTTTTTTTTTTTTTTATTTGAACAGCTTTTGGCAAATCGATCTGTTCTGGGTTGTGTTCAAGCTGCTACCTGCTTTGGCATTAAGATAAGAGTCTGGGTGTTCAAACACACACGATGGGTCTATGGGGTTTGCTGGCTGCCTCACGCGGGTGGTTCCAATGACAGGTTCTGTATATTCATTGCACAGAGGATGCCATTTAGGCATTCCAAATTGCTTTTTGAAACCCACATAATCAGTGACTGTGCGTCTAATTTAAGCAAGCCCTACATCATGTTAGGCAGGGCACTGCTTCGTAAATGCTCTAATTATTAATTTGATTGCTTAAAATAGATAGTCTGAATCTAATTAAATTGAGAAACAGATCATTCTCCAGGTGTCCAAGCAGGATAATTGTATTGATACGATTGGCAAGATGCTTTGAAATATTCTGGGTAGAAGTTTTCTGTTAGAACTTATTTGGTCAGTGTCAGCTGACAGCAGCAAGCATCTTGTAGAAGTGAAACCCAAATAGGTAACCATTTCCTTGGGATGGTTTTAATGTGATCATTAGTGCCACTTACTGAAATCTGTAATGTGTCTATAGGTAATCTATAATGCACAGTGGAAAGATATCAGCTTGGTATTGGTTCAAGTTGATGAATTCACACAGTGCAGTTTAGTTCCATATTGAAATGCCAGCTGAAGACACATTCAAGAGAAATATTAGGTTAAGATTGCTCCAGAGACCAGGCATTAGTGTAGTTTTGTCATTTCAAAAGAAATTTTGCGAATACGTGTCTGAATTATCAATCTTGGCCCCGTGTAAATAAGATGAAGATCTCTGCCTACAAAGCTGAAGAGAAAAAATAGAAACAATACATGGGAAGAGATGGTTTTCAAGGGGAGATTTTAAAAAGAAAAACATATTTTTAATGGTATTTTATATTTTAAATTGATTACTTGAACCTAGATTGTCTTTTGCACTCAGTGGTTAAACTCCTGCATTTACTTAAACAAGTAAGCATGATAGTGTTTAGACTAATAGTAAATGACTAGTTTTGTAGTGTTTAAATTAGTCTGAGTACAAAACAAATCTTGAAAAAATATAGTTAAGTCAAAAAAACCCCAAACCCAGTTAAGAACAAAATATGCTGCTTTTATTTTAAATTAATGATTCTTTGGTATTGTATTGCATCTAGGTAATAGTGATACAGACATACTTCCGTCGTTGGCATGCTATAAACATAGTCCAAAATCTGAGGGAAGAAAAGAGGCTCAGGCTGGCATGGGAGGCACAAGAAGAGTTACGGAAAAAACAAGAAAAAGAAGAAAAATTGAGAAGAGAGCACGAGCAAAGATTGAACCCTAAAACACAAGAAGACTTTGAGCTGCTGTACCATGCTTTAGAATGTAAGCTTTTTCTCAAGGGGATTCTCTTCTATCAGCAAAATAGTGCCATTCATTTAAAACAAACTTTTGTTTTTGGTGTGTTTCTATAGATGCTTCTTTGATTATTATTCATTATCTTACAGTGGAATCTCTTTCATTTTTGAATAATTCATTGACTTTCATATATTATCAGAAGTGGAAAAAAGGCCTTGATGCTGTGTAAGCTCTGTTGAGCCATATTTAAAACATCCATGTGTCATCAACACCCAAAGCATAGCATCACACAAGCTCCTGCAAAGAAAATTAACTCTCTGCTTCCTGGAAAGGTGTACTGGCTTTGGCTGGAAATCAGCTTGTAGAAATAGTGCTATTTGGTAGTTTTATTATTATTTTTTCATTGGTCTTTAGACCAATGAACAAGACCTGTTTTTTTGGATCAGTTACTTTAGTCTTTTTATGCCACATTTAAGACGCTGCAAATGATGCCATGAAGAAATTAGTGATAAGATTCATCATTTGCTGTTTAACATAGACATTATTTTATAACATATTAAATTTTTGCCCAGAATTTTACAATATACAGCTGAGGTTATTCCTTTTGTTTGTGTCTACTCATAGCTTTTATCCTTTCTAATTTATTCAATGTTTCACAAAACTGTGTTGTCAATATTTTAAACATCTCTTAGGAGTCCTCCAGGGCATCACAAAAGCCTTACTTTTCCCAATGGGGTGGATGATGTCTGTTACAGACAGGCATTTATAAACTTTCCTGGAAAAGTAAGGTGAATCCTGCAGATGATTAACATAAAACCCTTCAGGAGAGTAGTGTTGCAAAGGTAACAGAAACCCCAGAGTATGTCCTTTTGGAGAAAGAAAAAACAATAGAAAGCAGTGGAATTGTACCAGCATATAATGAAGCTGTAAGAGTTCTTTTTAAAATCTTTTAAGCAAGATGCTTGCAGTGTGACTTGTAAGAACTCATACATTCTCTAGGCTACAGTGCTTGTTTGTGGTATAACTCACTGCAGTTTGGACGTTACTGTCGCTATAGCAGAACTGGCCTAATGGATTACCTGCTTCATTGCAAAGCCACCTCATGTACCTTAAAGCATCTCAGCTATTTCTTCCATGGTAAACTGAGCATAAATTTGGTGGCATGTGTTATTCATAGAGCTTAGGATCACGATTCAAGAATTCCCAAGTTATACACTGATCTTTTAATGCTGTCATACCTCGTGTGGCATTGAACAAATGGTTTTGTCTGAATGTATAAATGACTTCTAGATACTACTGCTTGTGACAAATGTAAAAATTATTGCTGGTCATAAACTTTAGAATTTTGGAAATGGTGTCTTCATGAGATTTGTTGATTGTTAGGGGTTGGTTTTCCCTCACTCCCCTTTTTCTTCATAGTAAGTTAGCTTTTCACTTCAGAAGAATCAAGCTTTCTTAAAGCTTTGTCTGACTAGGTAATCAAAAGCCAAAGTATTCAATTTTTTTTTTTCTTCTCCTCTTATGGCAAGAGCTACTATTTAGTATTTGATTTCCCATAATATTTCCTCTAAAAAACTGCTCCACCTTTTTTTTTTAACGTGTTAAAGTATGAAGAGTCTTTATTTACAATAGAAACAACAAAGCTGACTTAAAATTGTGAATAGGTGCTGATATTCCAAATATTTTTAGATTTAACACTTAAGGTTATGTAAGTGTCTCTTGTGCTCAATTTAATGTCATTGGATTTACAAATAATAAAACTTTCAGCTGTGCACGTTCAGGAATCTGATATCTAGGCAACTGGAAAAAGCATGAGCCACTTCAAAACTGGAAAAGAACAAACCCCAGTATTTGAAATGTCTCTTTAACATTTTGTTAAAAGTAATAGTCTAGTATCAATCTTTTTGGGTTTGTTTTTGTTTACTGGTGTTGACTAGTTGCTTCTCTACATGGGGACTTGCAGTCATGCTCTTTATTTTAATAGAGCTTAGTGGTTCTAGGAAGTTTCCTTTTCTACCTGCATCTGAAACTACTTCTACATTCTTACAGTGTCAACAGTCTACACAAGCTAAATCATCGTGACAGTAATAGAATAAGACTATTGTCCTCCAGAGACCTGTGAAGGTTATTGCTGCTGATCACAACAGGGGGATATTATTACAGGGTCAGCCAGTACAAGCAATTCCTGTCGGTACAACAATTTGCCTGTTGACTGTATGGTGCAAATGATATGTATCTATATATTATTCAGCATGTTAGAGTATAGAGATATTCATTATTTATTGGAAAACTGTGAACTACTTTGTTTTACAAAAAATGGAAGAAACATTGTAATGAGTAAAATCTTTGCCCGTAGAACAGATAATCTAAGAGGAATGTTTTTAACTTGGTTGCATATATATGGTGAATCAGGAGATGAGTATCGATAGTAACTGAGAGATGCTTAATTTCTGTAAGTGCAAAATTGCTTACTGTATTTATTACCTCCACCTTTGAAGTTGCTGCCCCCTCCAGGCATATAAAGCTTCGTCTAAATTAATTCTATACAGTGTTTTTGTTTGCTGAAATGGCTTTATTTAAAAATACATCTTTGGGTACTCAGAACTTGTCAGACAGCTGTCATTAATACCAAAGCTTGGAGAGCCTTAAGGAAATGAATTGAAATATTTTAAAATGGAAAACATAAGGTATTGTAGATAAGGAAGCCACAGGCAAAAACTAAACCTCCCTCCTTTCCCTCCTCCTGCCTCTAATCTTACCTGATGCAGGATGTTACAGGCTTTTGCAGTGAGTGTGCATTGCATATTGGATTGTTTTCTTTTACACTGGATTTTGCTTTTGTGTAAGTGTTCTGGAACAATAACAACACTTCGAGGTACAATTCAGGAAAGTTGAAGTTTTGGATCTTATAAAATTCCCTACAAAACTCCAGAGCTATTTGAAATGGAACAGACTCTTCAGAGAGCTGAAGAACTGTTACAGTGTATGCAAAGGAAAACACTGTTCAGTAAACACAGTTTGGTTTTGCTAACAGATTTGTGTAAGGGGATATAGTCTGTGTACCAGCACTTAAAAGTCAAGAAAATGGGTACTGCAAAGAAAACCATGATAGGCACATGTGTTTATATCTGTCATTACATAGCCTAACTTATAATTTTAAGTGTAGCAGGTTCCTGTGAGCTGGCAATTTGACCATGAAGGTCAGAAGATCAGATCGTTATACAGCTTGTATAAGAAGCTGTCATGCTGCTGTCATTATTGCCTTGTGGTTTTCATGCCACCCCCTTCCATTTGAAGGGTTCTGTTGTAAAAAGAGGGGAAAAAAAGCGGTGGCTGTCTAATTATTAATGCGCATCCACCCGCCTTAAATGGCAAAAGATGATACCACTCAAATATTCCGTGTGAGACCCGGAGTGCTAAACGTGACTGTCAGTCAAGTTTTATCTCTGTTTTGGAGGACTTCAGGCTTCTTTAGATTGTGCTCATTTATGCAGGAAGAAGCAGTACTAGCAGTACCACAGCAAGATGCTGTCCCTAATCCGTTGAGAAGATCTCCATGGTATCTTTTCTTGTGAAAAGATGAAAAGATGAGCAATTGTTTAAAAAGGTTCCTATTGCTCATACCTTTTGGAGCTGTTTGAGACTCGGTTATTTTAGATGCAAAATCGTGAAGAATTCATTTCATCACACATTTCCACAGGAGCTAAATTCTTTTTCTCACATAAAACTCTTTTCCCTAACCCATCTTTGAGTTTGGAGTACGAACTGCCAGTTTGGATTTGATGCACACGCACATACTCTCACAGAACATCTGTATAATTTACATTTATTTCAGGGCCATTTTGTGTGTACTGAAAATATGCTTTACAACCATTCCTTTAACATGGAAACTGGCTTTTAATAAACTTTGTAAAAGTAGTCATGTGTTTTCTTAAATATGGAAGTAGAAAGTTCACTGGAAAACCTACTCTAAAAAAATGCCCCAAATATTTGTATTTGTAGTGTGGAGGCAGGAGGAGGCTGACCACATCAACAAAACTCTTACTGGACCTGAAAGGCAGGCAACATTTTGTGGACTTCTGGAACAAGAGGCACAGCTGATTGCTTCAATTGGGAGACACAAACTAAATGCAGATGAGGAGAACCAACAAAAAGCAGTATTGCGCTTTCTGAATAAGGTCAGTGATGTAATTTTGGGCTGAACACAAAGACTACTAAAATACAAGAACAGAAAATACCTCTCTGAACAACCTGCCAAAAGGAACTGTTGTAGCTTTAGCAGTTAATCACAGGAATGCTAATGTTAGAAGCATCCAAATTCTGTAGTTGTGGATGTCAGTACAATTCAGTAAATTAATTTTTCCAAGGTGAGAATTTTTTTCGCTCTGTGGCTCTTTGAAGGACTGACAGAGCATCTTTAAGACTCTTAATTGCCTGTTTCTATGTTAAATCTCAGGTGTGTGTTTATGTCAAAAAAATTGCACTGAGTGTATGAATTTTGTATTATGGTAAGTATTCTGTCTAAAGAAGATCATCCTGATGGTGCTTTATTGAAGGCTCAGATTCTAACAATGCAGAATGGTTAATCTGAGGTTATAAAGCATCACAACGTTGAGTGCAAAATATGCATGAAATATGCTATTTCTTCATCTGTTTTTGAAACTTGAAAAATCTGCCTATTAGCTTCTCTTTCAAATATACTCAGTTTCACTAATCAAATCTAATGACTAAATGATTTCCCCTCTGGTACGTTCTGTTCATTGCTCTCTGAAAAGTTTGCTACTGCATGTAAACTTAAATGCAAACATTTAAGCAAGTATTTGAAAAATTAAACTTTAACCTTTCAGAATGGGTTAATTGATTATTCTTGGGGGGGAGGGAGATTGCAGTTGTTTTTGTTAGTGTTTTGTTTTTGGTTTTTTTCTTCCCTCACACATGTTACCTTTCAGGAGCTAGATTTGTCATTTTTCCCCATTAAACACAGGCCTCTGGTCACCATATATCTGTCTTTAAAGAAATAATTTATTCTTTTTTCATGTACAGGATAGGAACCCAGACAAAGCTTTGACTGAGTCTGACATAATATTGAACTCATCTATTAATTCACTAGCTTCAGTTGTGTTAGAAACTTAATTTGAGATTTTAATCTTGTATAATCTTGGGGATGACATTTAATGCAATCATTCTTCAGGCTTTCATCTATAAAACAAAGATGAGAATTCATTCATAAACAAAAATGATTTAGAATATCATGAGATTCAATGGCGACTTAAGGTAAAATACAAAAAAAAAAGGTCCCTATAGGTAGATATTCCAGCAGTCCATCCCCTCAAAAAAAGGTTTATTTTCTGGCTGTTTCATGGTGTGTGAATTAATTGTGAAAAGAAATACTGCAATGGAAATAGATTTTCAGTATCTATTTTTTATAATGTTGACTATTTACTGCTCAAAAGAAAAAATGTTGGGTTTGTCCAAAAGAAACCTTCTTTCCCTTCTTTGCTAATTTAAATGTGTACCTCCTCATGCATGTGTCCTTCTGCAGGGGTTGCAGTTACTGTTTGGGTGGGCACTGCATTCTAGGTGGTTGTTTTTTATACTGAGCTCTTTCTTCTTCTGCATTTGTACTTTGAAGAGGAAGTATTTGATTAAGCTTTTATACAGCAATCATATTTTGTCAAGGGAATTTGTGTAATTATTAACCATTGCTCAGTTCATAACTCTCATGCTTTGTTCTATTTCTGCACACATCCTATGGAATTTTATTTTATTTTATTTTTTCTTATCTTTTTCTCTCTCTCTGTCTGTGGTGGTGTGTTTCTCTCCTCAGGTGCTTTTCCCTGTTTTCATTCATTAGCAACAATGTACAGTTACAGTAGTCTTGCTCACTGAAGTAATACAGATAACAGGATTTTTGTGAATTCTGCAGTACTGCCAGCAGACGAAAAGGCAAGAAAATGCTGGCAAAAAAAAAAATCTGGAAGTTTAGTGTTCTTGCATCAGTCTTAAATACATGAAAATAGACTTGAAATTAGAGAGCTTGTGATTCTTTATGAAGTACTGGAATTCTTCATATTGATGAGACCCCTGATTTTTTTTTTCATCAGTAAAAAGCTGCATCATTTCTTTGTCCTTAAATTATTTTATTTAATGCCCAGTTGTGATGAGGTAGTAAGAAAAATTACAGATATCATATCTTGCTTTGAATAATTTAAATGTTATAATAATATCATTGGTCTGTGTTAAGGGTCATTTGCAGAGTGGAATACCAAGACTGCTAGCTCATATTAAGGTTCTGCACATTTATCTGCAGAACTGAGTTTTAATAACCATTTCCTAGGGTAATCTCTGCCCATTGACCTTTCTGTCTAAGAAGTGATTTAATTGAAGAGTTGTAGCATGATACAGCTTAGTTGGTGGGAGTTTTTGTCGTTTTCTTGGGGTTTTTATCATTTTTTTTTCTTATTTTTAGAATTTCAAGTACTGTACAAACATAGTGAAACAGTGTCACGAGTTAGAGTAGAATGTTCCCTTTTTATGGCAAAGGGAAAATAGCCTATTTCTAGTTTAGCCAGAGTTCAAAGAATTCACTAAGGAATGAAGAGTTTTATTTCTTACTGATGTCTGGTTCTGCTTTTGCTTTTCTTAATCACCTTTGGCTCTGAATTGTGACCTCTGATTAACAATACCTCCTTTAATTAGAGTTTCACCCCCACTGATAGTATAATTAAATGTCAGTTGTTCAGTGTTTCATCCGTTTTCCAACTATTTTGTCTTTCTTTTGCTTGAATAACTTTATATATTTAAAAGTGAGGAAAGAACAATTTTGATTGTTGTGATGACCAGCCATATCTGCTCTATCTATCTGGTTTTGTTTGTATTTTTATGACTTATTGCCATAGCAAGCCTGCATGGTCAAAGTAATGATTATGTCAACTCTGGGGTTGTATCCAGAAAACTACTCAGCATGTGAGCGCTGCAGGAAGCGTTGCTGTAGTTAACTCACACGGAGATTGCAAAGTGAAGTTTGCAAGTATTTGTGAATGCTCAAGTTCCCAATGCAATGAACGGAGTAATTAATAGGCAAAATGAGCTTCCAAATAACTGTCCCAATTAAGAAAAGGGAGCGGAGTTAGGTAATGATGGGGAGCAGGTTTTGAATACTGTATTGGATTTAAATGCCTCCCTGCACAGTGAACTAGCCTCTTCTGTAGCAGTCTGGTTTGCAACAAAAAAAAACAAACCAAAAAAACCCAAACACACAAAAAAAGAGAGGAGAATCATAAAATCGCAGACTGGTTTGGGTTGGAAGAGACCTCAAAGATCATCTAGTTCCAACCCTCCTGACATGGGCAGGGACACACTCCACTACTTCAGGTTGCTCAGAGCCCCATCCAACCTGGGCTTGAGCACTGCCAGGGTGGGGGCAGTCACAGCTTCTCTGGGAAACCCGTGCCAGTGACTCACCACCCTCACAGGGAAGAATTTATTCCAAATATCAAAACCTGCCCTCTTTCAGTTTAAAGCCATTGCTCCTTGTTCTATCACTACGCACCCTGATGAAAAGCCCCTCTCCCACTTCTCTGTAGGACCCCTCTAAGTATTGGTACGCTGTAATTAGGTCAGAGCCTTCTCTTCTCTAGGCTGAACAAGCCCAACTCTTGCGGCCTGTTTTCACAGGAGAGGTGCTTGAACCCCCTGATGACTTTTGTGGCCCTCCTCTGGACTCACTCCAACAGTTCCATCTCTTTCCTCTACTGGGGACCCCAGAGCTGGACGCAGCACTCCAGATGGGGTCTCACAAGAGCAGAGTAGAGGGCAGAATCGCTTCCCTCGACTTGCTGGCCATGCTGTTCTTGATGCAGACCAGGACACAGTTGGCCTTCTGAGCTGCCAGTGCACACTGCCAGCTCATGTTGAGCTTGTCGCCCATCAGCACCCTAAAGTCCTCCTCCTCAGAGCTGTTCTCAATCCATTCTCTGACTTTTCCTACCGATCGGTGCAGCTGACACACAAAGCAACTTCCCACTGTCTATGAAAGTTAAGCTGAGAGACAATTGAAGTAGAAGGCATCTGGTATGTGGTTAAGTTAGCAAACAAGCTAGCTGAAGTATCCGATATGCTGTAAACTCATACTCAGCCTTAGTCAGCTCTAACAAAGTCTGTGCCTTCTATCTGTCTGTATAGCAAGCATAAATAGAACAGTTCCCTGGAGATATTTTGTACCGCAGTAGACTTGCAGAGGCCTTAAATTTGCAGTCTTTACACAGTCCACAGTCCCATTGACTTTCACTGATAGTTTAGAGGGATTTATGACTGAAAGGTGAAATACAGAGCAAATGTATTCTACAGCTCCTGTCAGTAGATTTGTTTTAAAGAAGTAGAGCGTATCCCTGTAGGAGAATCTTATTTAATTTTAATATACTGTAACTCAAAATTTTCATGACCTGCAACTTTAAACGAAGCGTGGCCATACGCGGCTCGCTCTGGTGGGGAAGGTACTGTGTAACTATCGGCAACAGCAGTAGCCTTTTGCATTCATCAAGCATTAATGTTGAGTCCTGATTTGCTCTCGTGAAGCTTCGTGTAATGTAATGGCCTTGTTCAGCGGGCGGGCAGATGATAATATCCCTGAATTACACAAATTGTTTCTGAAGTGTGCGCGGCCTACGAGATGGAAAGCGTATGATGGAAAAATCACTGAAATGGATACACCCCACACTCTCCGTGCCAGAGAACTGTTTGAAATCTACAAAAGCATTATCATGAATGACATCCCAAAAGAGGAGAGGATAGATGTGCTGTTAACACTCAGAAGTACGGTGAAGGTATGTTTTATTTTTCTATTTACATTCAGCTTGAAGCTGTACTTCCCAAAGATACAGTCACTTCATTATCTTGACACAGAAGTCACTTCATTATCTTGACACATAAGCAATGCTACTCCTGGCAAGCAGGTGCCAGGGCGATCAGCTGGCAGCAGGAGAAAGCCTCGTGTATCACCCGGCATGAGAGTGTAATTTACATTCCAGATGTATTCTAAATCCGTATTTCACTTTGTGATGTGCATGCTTTGTCTTCCACTTGTGTTAGAATTTTAACCCCGTGGTTTTAGACTTGTATGTTATACATAATACACTTTTACTACAAAATTTAACTTAATATTTGTAACAGCTGGATAAAAGCCACGGCAGAGATAGAAGTAGCTATTTCTGTTTTTTTTCTCTTTACTCTTTGTTCTATGTCTTTGAAGTATCTGTCTAGAACCTTATCTCTCAGTCACTTTTATGACTGATAAATACTTAGTTTATTTTTTTCTTTGACCCTTACTCTGACCCCCAATGCTGCTGCTAGTGTTCCCAGAGAGTTAGAAGCTGGTTGTATTTCTTTGAGTCCTTCATATTTCACACTATTTTTTTGAAATTCATGTACAAAAAGAATAATAGGAGTTTTGAGGTACTTTCAGGATGATGCTGTTGACACCAAACTAGAATAGAACGTTGCTTACAGGTCTTATTAAAATAAACGAACACGCTGTTTGTTTTGGTAGTACCTGAATTTGATCCAAAGCCAATAAAACTGGGAGCATCACTGGTTTACAAACTTATGCACAACTTACATTAAATTAACATTGCTGTAATGAGCAAATTCTAGAGTCTCTGTAAATTAGCACTGAATTTTAGCTGAGAAAAATATTGAACCAATTCATCTCTTTATCTCTCTTCAGTGAATCACCTGCTAAGTTTTTGAAACATTGAAATGACTTGTTTCCAAGCATAGGCATAAAGTACCCAGTGCCTTTTTGGTGGTGGGGTTTTTGTTTGGGGTTACTTTGGTGGTGGAGTTTTGGTTGGGGTTTTCTTGTGGGTTTTTTTTTAATTTTTTTGGTGATGGTGGCATTTATTTGTTTAGGTTGGTTTGTTTTGCTTTTTTTTTCACCATCTACTGTGTATATACATGACATGTCTTATCCCATAGCTGAAGGAAGCTTCTAGGGATATATTTTTGGGGGCTTTTTTTTAATGCCTCCAGGTTTACAGTTCTTCACAGCTTTGGTATATACACAGGCCCCTGAAAGCAGAATCTGTAAGCCTTCTCTTTTTACAGTTCCTTACGTTAGTTTTCTTGTAAGTTGTTTTCCTAAGACCCTAATTATATTAACATGTTCTTTCATGAACATATAGAGGTATGAATGATGATTGGCATAAAATCTATAGTTTGCTTTCATATCTGCATTAGAATTACTTTGTTTGCTTCCTTATTGTTTGTTTTCCTTGTTTCTTTGTCTTTTCTTTCAGGAACATGAATGCAAATTAACAGCGGAAATAGTGGAATTAATTGACAGGGAATTTGATCTTATATTGAGAGACGTGAAAGAATGCAACTTGGAAGGACTGAGGAAAAGGATTTGTACATTATTTCTTCAGTATATTAAAACTCCAAAGTTTAACCCTGAAGTTGCTAGGATACTTAAGGTATTACTCCTATTTTGCAGTCTGACAAAGTGGCTGTTGAACTCAGGATGGTGGAGAAGGGGAATGGAAAACAGTGAAAGATTTTTTCATTTTACCTTTTGGTGTAGAATCACTAGTGGAATTCCTCAAGAAGTAAAATTCAGCAAGGACACAGGCTTCGCACAAAAAGAGCATATGTAGTCATATAGGAAAGATGGGACGTAAACATTGGTGGAAGACCCTGACAAGAGGCTGGTAGCACTGAGAGAGCCCAGAAGCTCTATGTATGAAATGAAAATAGCTGAGAATTGTAAATCATCTATCTTATGGAAGGGTAACTGTAAAATATATGAGCTAATGGGGAACCTATAGAGAGAGCAATTGTCTTTTTTTCCACTAGACAAGGGGCAGCATCCCATGTGTCCAGAAAGGAAGAAGATTGTCATTGTCCCAGTGATGTCTAATGAGCTTGCACCTAAGCAAGAGCCGTTATTAACTTCTGTTTTACAACCAGTTACTACTTCATGAGAAGCAGATATAGCTGTCTGCTGTCTGAAGACAGTGGCAGGCATCTTTCAAATTGTGTGATTGTTTTTCTTTCTCGACTGCAGATTACAATTAACACCATGATTCACTATCATATGCTGTTGCTTTAGGCAGTGATTGATGGTGTCTTAGGAGTAAAGAATCTGTTAGTAGAAGTTAGTGGGATTTAGAACCAACTAACTGGTATTTTACACCAGGTTTCATGAACAGGGTTACCCAGACGTGTCATAGTGGAGACTGGAGATGGAGAACTTTGTCTTCTGTAGCTTTTGGATAACTGTACCTTGAATTGCAGGCTGAATTGAATCTATAACTATTTGAATCTTATTATCTTCTGTTGACCATAAAAAAGATGGCAGTTCATCAGCAGTCAGTCAAAGTGACCGAATATTCAGGGTACTTTCAGGAAAAGGCATCTGACCACAATAGGTAGCTAGCTTATCAAACTACTCAAGTTACCGAATTACAGACTCAGGCCCTCTGCACAGACTACATTATATTCTTTCCAAGAACACATGAAGAAATAAGAGTGTGAACAGCTCATTAGCAAGTTTAGTTTATTTTCTTCCTCTATATTGTTTTTGGACATGTGTCTCTGAAAATTTTATACTAATTTTATATTCTTATGCCAAGTTATTAATACACCCATAATCTCAGAGGTTTATCTGATGTGAAAGGCAGATTCTATATGAAAAATTGAATGCAGAAGAGTTAGTATTTCTTTTCTCTGTTGTCGTCTTTCTAGAATGGCTGACAATCTGCATACATAGAAGCACCAGCAAGAGCACTGGAGCATAATATCTAGGATCTTCATATAGCTCAAAACTGAATTGACTGATTTGTATAACTAATTTTAACAAGTACAGTAAAAAAAAAAGATTGATTCTTTGTCTTCTATTTAAAAAAACCCCAACAAACCCTATTGGAGATTTAAAAATAAATATTTATTGCTTTTACATATAAGAATGCTTACATGTGTGTGTGTATATATATAAATGTGTTCCAGTAGAGTTAGGGTGACCCACAATTAATGAAAAGATATTTTTTGGTAAATTAACTACTTTTTTTTTTTAAAAAAAATCTTTTAGGTTCCACAAGATCCCTTAAAGCTTTATAAAAATGTGAACTTCTGTCACAGTTGCGAAAATTACTTCCCATCTAGTGAATTTCCTGTTCCTGCTAATTCCCGCACCATTGGCAGATGTCGCTTGTGTTGTAAGCTTGATAATGAGGCTCGGCGACGGGAAGCGTTTCAGAAGTACAAACTCATGCTAGAAAATCTCAGAAAGTCTGAAGCTGATTATCAGGATGATGCTAAAATTGCTTTCTTAGTTCAGGTACTGTCTAAAAGAACATTGTTAATAGTGGGAACCAATGGCCTTGACTGTAATTTTTTTCCCTTTATTTTATGTATGTTTTTGACAGGTGGAGAAATAAGTTAAAAGCTACAAAAAATTCTTCCTGCGATATGGGATGTTCCATACCATGAAGAAGCACTTAATCTCTTGAAGTATAACTGCACCTTCAAAAATCATTACAAATTGTACATTAAAAGAAGGTGTAAGTCTAACTGACAGGTCAAAGAATCAGAGGATCCAAATTCTTCTTCTGGCTATCCTATGGTCTTCCTATAACTTAAAGATACTGGCATAATCTGTAAATCAACAGTAATACTTTTGCAACTATAATATCATTCAAGACATAATACCAGTAAAGCATTTTAAACCCTATTATTCGAACTGTTATACAACTAAACTGCTTCATGTTCTCAGAAGGAAAGACATAACAGTACTGGGGTTTTGACATTCCTGTTCTATGTCTACAGAATATCCATATAATTGGAAGATTTTCATTTATTAGGAGAAGGATCCAAAAAATATTTTAATTTTTTGTTTTTTTTTTTCTACCATCATCTGTAATAATCTGTAATCTGCAATGTTACAAAATCTCTGATGTTTCTTAATAATCTTTACTGGAACAACTCAGTTCAAGTAACTTCTTGATTCTGTCTTCAGTAAATTGTCTTTTAGTTGTTGTTACTTGTTTTGTCAACAAAAGATTTGACATCAAATATCCACTGGGAAAGTTTTATACCTGAGGTAATCACAAGTGAGATTTATTGAAAATATCAAACAGATGAGATTTATTTGAACTCTCTGAGGTTTAGTAATAAAAATCTCTACAGCATAATATTCATAGAACAGTTTTTTAACTCCATATTCACTATATGTTGAACAGCAACCAAGCAAACAAAAGCCAATCATCAATATCCCTCTGCTACCAAAACAAGCCATGCTGTGGTTTAGCACTTTGGCAGTAACAGCTGCCAAAGAAAAGATTGTGATTCTCTAATTATCAGGGCTGTGTTAAGAACTATTATCAAACAACTTGGATTTTGTACATGTTGTTCATCTACAAAAACCATCTAGTGGTTTTCACTTAGGCTGGAAAGCTTTTGTCTGTGTCTTAGTTTATTTTAATATGTAAACATCATCCAAAAATCTTTTGGACCTCTCTCACATCGCACCACTTGTGGTGGCTGGTGGCCATTGATGCCCTGAAACATAATGGGTTCTTAACTGTTGACAGTGGAAGTCCTCATCTGCAGTTCTCTTTGTGCTTCTACCACTGCAAGATCACTAGATGCTCTGTCATTTTCATCCAAACTAACTTCAAGATCTTCTCTTTAGAACTGCAAATATATAAACATAAGAGTTTTGTATAAATCACTAAAATTTTTCTTGGGTTTTTTTTTTCCCAAAATTTCCTTGTGTTATTGATTTTTTTTTGAGTTACTTGCTTTTTCCTTTTTTTGTTTCTCTTCTTCTCCTCCACAAAACTACCTGTCCCCTTCTCCACTTACATGTAGATGATAAACTCTGAGGCATTTATAACTTTCTTGGGAACAACTAAAAGTCTTTACTTGAAGGCAATTTCTGTTTCTTGTGAGCACAGAACAAATTGGGGAGGGAAGGGAAATCATAATTTGAAATTAGTTAAATGTAAGATTTAATTTCAGAAAGCATGTCTAACATTAAAAAGTGCAGAAGTCTACTAACTCAAACTCTTTCCCATAACCAGAGAAGTTTTAACACAGAACAAGCTTTTGCCTGTTTTTCAGGCAGAAAAAAATAACAATAAAATTGTAATCCAGGAAAAAGGAGGAGTCACATCATGGATATGTTATACATGGGCCCATGTACCTCGGTACAGATTTTTGCAGGTTCTGGTAACTTTAGAAGTGTGTAACTTAGGAAGAAATTGGCAGTACTGGATAATATGTCTGCTTGCAGATTTCTGGCTTCTAATAAGAAGATAGAGAAGTTATTTGAAATTTTTTGAAAAGGAGGAAATACTGAAAAATTCAATTAGTGAAACCTAATAATGGAAGCCCTGTAGGACCAGATTTAAGATGACATGTAAGCTTGTATTTTTCTGTATTTCTGGAATCCGTAGGCACAGGTTTATTATTCAGTGGAGGTTCAAAACCCAGCTTTTATCTTACATTTTCCCTGGCAAGAATTTACATGGGCTCCTGGATTTTGGGAGCAAGATGGATGAGAATACATGAGGCTGCATTTCACTTAAGCACTCTACTGGTGTAGTTCCATTTATCCTTTGTCAGAAATTTAATAAGTAATGTGTAAACACTGCTATTTAATTAATTAAAGATTTCTTTTTGGAGAAGCAAGTCTTCAAATGGCTAGCTTGGAGGAAACTGTTTAAAAGTCTTTTGTTTGCAGACTACCATAGATAAAAATCTAATAATTTTCCATGACTAATAGAGAAGAATTAATGGAGGGTGACAGAAAAAGTTGCCAGACTTAAGTAGTAACTGCTCTCTCACATTTATTTTTATTTTTTCATTCAAGAGGCTTTTTTATCAAGATTTAACAGTGATTTCAGATGGCTAGTAACAAACAAATGAAGACTAACATAAATTAGCCTTAAATATAGGTTAAAATACATTTGAAGGCCTTTCTGTATTAGAGAACTTTTACAGACAGACTTTCTATTATTTTTTGTTAATATGGTAGCCTAGCTACCTGATTTTTTAATCTCATTTGGTTAAATCAAAGCAGTATCATCAGCACAATAAACAGAGTGAGGGGAAGAAAGAAAAGCAGGTGTTAACTTGGGGTCTGTCACAGGTGGGAATTTTTCTTGTCCTAATTTCCCATATTTTTCCAGGCCAGATTATTCTGCTTATACATAAGCTTTAAGCAATTTAGTAGTGTAATAACATTAATTCTGAATCCAAGAATGAAGTGGTGAAGTCATATCAGCTTCTTCCTTCTTAACCCAGTTTTTCCTTTCAGCATCAAGATCTGCAGTACATGATTGAGTACATATGGGGCTGTCAGTCAGCTCTCAGTGCCTGCAGTGACCTCTATGATTTGGTTATGGTCAGATGGGATAAACAGCATGAGTGGTCGCCATGGAACGCTATTCTCCTCACTAAAGATGAAGCAGATGCACACCTTAAGCTGTGTAACCTCCAGAAGGTAAACTTTGATGATCTTAGTTTTTATAATTTTTTACAGTATTTATGTTTTAATAGAATACTGTAAACAATGAAGTTTGGCCAAATGAAGTCTTTGCATTCATCTGTGTTTAAATTGGTCCATTGTGACTATTTAAATTATTGTATCTGTACTATTAAATAAACAGGCAGTAGTCCAAAGGAGACATACAACACATCCACGTACCTCATGCCCTGATTCACCCTCCCAAAATGCAAGAAGCTAAGCAGCCTCATCCATGCTGCCTACCAAGACAGTGCCATGCCTATGTTCTTCCCTCAGCTGACATCAGACCAGAGCTGACCTGGATGAAAAACACTAAAGACTGGCCAGAGATACTGTGACAACCATGTTCCTGTGCTCTTGCACATTTCATTAGTTTCTGGCCTTAGAAATTTCTCATCAAGTAACAGAATGGCTATTTGTCTAGAACTTTCAATTTACTTTTGCATAGATGTAATTTGAGTATCCCTGACAATGTAATCTTACATTTGGAATTAAGCAATCAAACCATAATTGCTATTCTGAGTTAAAAACACTTAAGAATTTGTTAAAGAAGTAATTGAAACTGTATATTTTTAAACCACTTCCCCCAAAATACATATTTAAACAAGGTGATCTGGTAAATATCACACTCCACTGGACATCACATGATATTTAATTTTCCAAAGCACAAGAGAATCCCATGAGCTGCAATTAGTAATGGATTATTAAGCCTTTCACCTCAAGGTTATTGATTGATGTAACTAGTGATCGAGATCATTGTTGTACAGTGCCCTTTTGTTCAGGGTGTTCTTAATTCAGTTTCTAATGCAATATGTGTGCATCACAAATGCAACTTCATCTGTTACACGTTGCCTTTCTTTTTGGAAGTCTTAAGAGTATGTGATAACTAAACTGGCAGAGCAAATAAACTGCTGTCTTAATGAAAGGCTTGCTCTGGGGACAAAATACATCAGTCAGGGGATTCTGATATCCATGATGGATTTTTGTGTGTGTGCCCAACTTGTGTCTTCAAGCAGACAAATATTTATGTGAGCATTAACTTCAAAAGGCAAAATCAGTTTCAAGTTGGAAATTCTTTCATTGACACCCCTGTCAGGAGGCTGAGGGGAGGTCTACAATTACCTGAAAGGAGGTTGTAGAGAGGTGGGTGATGGTCTCTTTGCCCAAGGTGATAGGACGAGGGGGAATGGAGTCAAGCTGCACCAGGGCTGGTTCAGATTAGACATTAGGAAAAAATTCTTCACTGAAAGGGTTATTGGGCACTGGAACAGGCTGCCCAGGGAAGTGGTTGAGTTACTAACCCTGGATGTATTTAAAAGATAGGTAGATGAGGCGCTTAAGGATATGGTTTAGTAGAGGACAGGTACTGTTGGACTCAGTGATCTCAGAGGTCTTTTCTGACCTAAGGATTCTGTGATTCTGCCTCACTTTCAGTCAAAAAGGCTGCTCAGACTACCTAAACCTACTGATGCTTCTCTGCATCCATAAATTTGTGTTGCTAACGTTATGGCAGGCAAAGATTCTGATTATGCACCTATCTGATTTAACTATGTAAGTCTGGATGTCTTAGTCAAAGAGATGCCATTAACTTGATTGGGTGCAATGCTTCAGTGGAGGTGGGAGTTAGGCCAGAAGAGCAGCAGGTAAGGTGTGCAAGTATATCTAAAAATTGTAAGGTATTTTCACTTAGCTGTGGACCAGCTATAGTGAAGAGTCCCATTTCTTCATTAGAGATGGGCAAAACTTTGTTTTTTTGTTTTTTGGTGGTTTGATTTTTTTTTTGGGGGGGGGAAAGATTGTGAAAAAAGGAAAATGAAGCAAAGTTGGAATGTCGTAAGCTGAATCATAGTTTCTCATTCACAGAAAGGAAAAAAGGCCTCTCAGGCAGTTTAATAGCAATTATTCATAACAATGATTATAGTGATAGTAAAGGGGTTTTTCAACTAAATATTCTGGCTATTTATTACATCATCTGAGCTACTACTAATCACTAGAAATGGAGGAAAATGTCACCACTGAACACAAAAGCTGACTGAAATGCTGCAAAGTGATTGCTGCCTTGATTATTTATAGATAATGACTCTGATTCTTACCAAGGAAATTTACTAAAGTCATCACCTTGCAAATATTGATATTTAAGTATTACCTTTTTAATTTTCAAAGGAACAAATGTTCTTACCTGAAAAGAAAGAAATAAGTTTTATCTTTAACAGATGAAATAAAAGATTGCTGGAAGTTTTCCTGTTTTTAAAAGGTGACTAACACTTCACAGGGAATGCTTAGCACTTTTCACTATTAGGCCATAAGGTAGCAGTATAGAACTATAAAATATTTCATTATATCATATATGAATAAATTATCTGACAGTTTATTAAAGGGGAAACTATTTTTACCATCTAAAATATGAAGCAATGTGTTGATTTTTAGGTATTTTAATTATATTCAATGGGATTTGTTATTTTTTTTTCCTTTCAGGCTTATAAAGCAGCATTTATTCACAAAATAAGAAATAAGCATATCCAGGCAAAAAGCTACTTTGCTCGGATTCCAGCGATGGCATCACTTTTGCATACAAGTGACAATCAGGCTAATGCAATGAATTTTTAAAAGCTACATCTAGTCCTGCAGTCACAAAAACATAACTCTTGGGCAAAGTTAACTGAAGTTAAAGAAGTTAACTGAATTATTGATTGATACAATTCCTTGATTTTAAAGAAATGTACTTTTTCATCAATACCTTAATTGAATTGTGCAGATCAAAATAAACTTCTGTGGATAAAATAATTTGATTTTGACTAGTCAATATAACTGCATTTCATGTTTTGTAACCTCATTATTTAAAAAGTAAAATGTTACCGATGAGGTCTGTAAACTCTAAATTCCTAGAGCAATGGCTGTCTTTCTGTGTATGCCTGTGTGGCTTGGAACATTCTCTGCATAGTGTAGTATTCCTCTTGGGGGGAATTTAGCTAACTCTTTGTCAACTTTTAATTAGAAAAATAATTCTATAAACACCTTATTAAATTTATTTCTCTTAAGCATGTAAAGGCAGAAAATCCCACAAACCCTAAATTCTTACAGACAACAGAATTTTCATGCCCTTGCAGATATCACTGCCCTTTGCAAAAAAAAAGAGTAACTGTACTTCTTGTAGCTCATCTTGATGGTCGTAGTGGGACTGCCAGCATTAATTATTGTATCCAAGATCTTGAAATTACTGTAAATCAGACTCATAACTTGAAATATGCAATACAAACTGTTTGGAGTGTTTTCCATTTTCCAAGGAGCTTTGTGTTATTTAAAGTAGAAATTAATTCTCACTGTAAAGTTATTATATTCATGTTTGATAGTAGTTACAGAGAAAAATATGATATGGTGTACATTCGATAAAGCCTTACAGAAAGCTGCAAAGCTCTGCTTGAAACTTGTGTTCTATACATGGTTTAGACCCAGGACAAAGCCTTTTACTCCAAGAACTGTTTAGGAAAAAGCAGTAGCATTTACAAATAGAAATTAGCATATATTTGGCAGCAAAGAGCTGGAAACTGGATTGACTCCCTCAACAGACCATGAGCTGTAGAACCAGTGCCTGACTGACCAGTGCATTTTAGCATTAGTGGAGTCTTTCCACTGATTTTTACTGTTACATTCAGATTCTGGATTTTAGTTCGTTAATGAACTAATGAGAACTGCAGCACATGGGCATTGTTCACACCTTGTGCTTTCCAAGAAAGCAATGGCTGCTAAGGTTGGACTTAAAAGGATTTTTGAAGAAAATTAAGTTTTTCTCCTGCAGCTTACCTCACAGGACTCTTTTGTGAACAGGACTCTTCGATCATGAAGCAACATTCGCCTTCTACCCACCTCCAACACCACTGGCACTGTATTTCCAGAGGGAAAAGTTCCAGCTTTCTTCCCACATGCACAAGTGGGTAATATAATAATTTGGCAAAGAAAAATGCACGTTTTGCCTTCCCACTCCCAAGAGGAAAGTCCATGCTTTTTCCAGGATGTAATTTTCCCTATTTATGTCTCAAAGGAAGAAGAACTCAGAGTAATTGCACCCACCCACTGCTTGTCCCAAAAAGATGTCCCAATGAACAAAGCATTAATTCCCTTCTTAGATCATAAAATGATCATAAAATGTAATAAAAAGGGTCATAAATAATATATTTGAGGGTAGCAAAGCAGTTGTGACCAATATTTGGCATGTGGAAATTACTTTTTGCATCAAGAAATTATACTAAGTGAGATTTAAAAACAATCCCAAATCATCCAAATTTTGGATTCTTTTAATTCTTATGTATTTTTTAAAAAGCATAAATTTGCATATGCCTATAATCCAAGCTGTAGGAAGGGGTTTTTAATATGCTACTGTAGTACCATGCTATCTCCAAAACCTATCGCTCAGAATCACATTTACATGCAAAATGGATGGCACTTATTTTGGTCACCTGTCTATAGATAGCTTTTTTGGCTTGTCTTGCACTGTCCTTGTTACAACTCATCCTTTTTAGCCTGATTTACAGACCAAAATGTACCTTTATCCCCCCCCAAAAAGTGGCATTCACACTTCTTTTTATTCAATTTTTTTTTATATCAGGAATGTAGAATTCTGAAGTTGAGAGGGATTTGATTAGTTTGGGGGTTTTTTTAAGGGTTCAGAAACAAAATTAATAAGCCTCTATCATCTTGGTCTTTTCTGCCCATTATTTTTATAAGGCACATATTTCAACTTTGGCAGTAAAGGAACTACATGGGATATGTGATATACATACCGTTGAAGAAAGCATGTATAAACTCAGAGAAATGGATAGGAGTAGAATGTAAACACAAGTTACGTCAATATTATAGCCTCTCAATACAATTATTTTAGTTCAGTGGAAGTATATGGTAATTGAGACATATTTTTCATCCAGTTTACAGTTTCATAATGATTTCACATTCGTCTGTGTTTCAGTATTTTGAATTTGTGTCTGGTTTAACAAAATTAATGTGCAAGCAGTTCTAAACCTGGACTCAAGGTCATGTATGGGTTCTCAAGGAAACAGCCCTGTGGAAAATGCAACAGTAAACTGTACCTCCTTTTGTGTATACTGACAGACATCAATCAAAAGTGGGTTTAGGTTTCTGCTCACAGATAAAGGAACCACTGCAATCTTGTTTTAATTAAACGAAAGAAAGGAATCTTCTGAAAAAAAATCTCTCTTTGCAGTAGCTTTATTTTTTTCTTATCATTTGGCAAGAAATCTTTATTTTTAGGAGTGAAGATAAAAAGGAAAAGTAGCAAATATATGCAGATGCATTTGTAAGCCAAATTTACCGAGGGAGGCAAATTAAAATACCAGTCAATGGATTTTTCTGATTATTTTCTTTCAAAGCTTTCTTCACATTGGTTGTTCCCAAACTGTGGTTGGTGGAGAAATATTAAAATGGACATTATTTTTTTTTCTGTTTATCCTTCAACTCAAGTTTTTAAGGGCTTTTTCTGATGTGGCATGAAGGACGGGTGTTTAATGGACTGGGTCGAGACTGGTTGGTTGTGCCAGCAGATGTTTGTCTCAACATTGCTGGAACATCACGTTGCCTACCACTGCCACAGCAACGGAATATATTGGGCAAACCACAAGACTCCCCATTTCCTGCCTTCCTGCATATCTGCCTGTGTAGCAAAGTCTAAGAACTTTAACCCAACCTCCATGCATGTGCCCAGACCCGGGGCTGGAAAACAGAGGGGTCTGGAGACCTCTGAAGACCACCGAGAGGACGCCAGGAGACCCCTTAGTGATGGTATTGGGCCTGTGCACCACCACTGAGTGATGGGTAGGGTTAAGCTAAACAGTTCTTTGAATATGCTAATCGATTCTCTGAGGGAGCGATGCACCTCAATATAAGAGCCATGACAAGCAGCATCAAATGGAATTCCCCACCTGAATTAAAGTCCAGTTGGACTGACGGGACACGGCAGCTCTGTGGTGGTAGCTATTGCACCTTTACTTTCTTTTTTATCCATCTTTCTTTCTCTTTCTTGGATCTCTGTGAATTCTGATGTAACTATTAAACTTCTCCTTATGGCATCTGACCTTGTTTGTGTCTTAATCTCACTCTGGAAATACCACCAAATCTCCCCTAAACCTGATCTTTCTGGGTTTGGGCATGTGGCAGTCCTGGCAGTGTCAGTAATATTATGGAGGTGACCTGTTGGAACATACTCTTCATTGTTTCATGTTAGAACAGTAAAACATGCTGCTTTCCTGCTCTGTTTTGCAAAGCAAGGATCTCTCTGTATTGCACAAGCTAAAGAATGAAAAGAGTCCTGAACTGTGAAGGCATGGGCTTAGTGAAGTAAAAGGAAGTGTGGAGGTAGTAGTAATGCACTATTTCTCTGACTGCCAACTGCAGTGCAAGTCTCACAGGCTCTTGCAAAACTTTCAGTTTTGCTGGAAATTCCGCCATTCTTTTAGCATCCTGTGGGCAACCACATCCTGTACGCCTGACTTACACAATGCTGACCTTCATTTTGTCTTAATTTCTTATATGAAAGTTAATTGTAAGAAGCAGACAGGAAGATGTACAGTCCATTGGCTTTGTGGGCAGAAGATGCACAAAAGAAACCTGGCAGAACTATTTTGGACAGTTATGTGAGAAACCAGATCTCTCACATTCTGGAAGATGCTACGGAAAAGTCAACTGCTTCCAGAATTACAAAACAGTTTGTTTGTGTTTACTGAACTATTGGAATTCATATTCTCTCTATAGACTTGTCCAGTTCTACCCCTGGCTTTGTGCTCTGAATTGCTGTCCTATCTGTAAGCTTGCTTACAGACGAGCAAATGCTGGCTTGTGAAAAGGGAAATGAAGGATTTATAAAATATCTCTGAGGAGAAAAGGAGAAGTGCAATTAAAGGGTTAACCTCAGTGTTATGTTCAGATAACATGGAAAAGGAGCATGTAGATGCTTGGTTTTATTGCTTCCCTCAAAATTATTATTTTTGTCTCAGAAATCTGATTTCAGATTGAATTGATGAACAAATAGCCTTATATTAGACAACAGCACTGTGACAGCATGCTGTGAGTTAAGGCAAATGGATTTCATTAACCAAACTACATGTGCTCAGGCTCAGAAGGGCATATGTTTGACATCTTCTTTTACAATTTTCATTGTGCTTCCTTGTTTTTCCCTTATCACAACTTGTTTTAACATTGCTAACATTTTTGTGTGTGTGAATATTATCCCTAACATCTTGTTCTGATTGTGAAGAGGGAAGTGTGCCCTGTGCTGACCACGTGCTGCATGACTGCTGCCGCCTGATGCAGTCACAAGGTATAGAGACAGCTCTGTGCTTGGCAGGAACAAAAAAGTATGCTGGAGGAATTTGCTTCCCAGCTTGAAGAAGTTCTCTATGACTATTTTGATCCTTCATGAGACTTGTGAAATACTGAAGTCATGTCAGGTTCTAAAGTGATTATAATTTCCTGACTTTTGATATTTTTGATTTTGGGACAGCATAGCTCTGTGCAAAAGATAGCTGAACAATTCCATGTTTCAATGGATAGGCTCCAAGCATATGATTTTCTCACTCCCTTCCTTCTCGCTGGAATCTGCAATGGATAGATTTACTGCAGATTTCAAACCTGTCAACACCCAAATGTGTGACACCAGCTCTCAATACATGTGAAAGAGCTAAGCTGAGGGACATGATGATATGTAGCAGGGGAAGAAGAAGGAAGTTCAGCAGAATACATTTTATGCAGCGCAGAAAACTTTTCTATAAACTCCATTTTGAAGTTGAGCAACTCTGTTATCAGCCTGCAGTTATCAGGGAGTTAGAAAACAGTAGGGCAGGAGTTTGGACTTCCTGACTATCCCCCGTACTATAATGTTAGAGGAGTCTGTCAGTGCTTATACTGCAAAGAGTTTTATGAGCTGCTTAAATCATAAACGTGAAAGTTACTAACAATATGTGTAACTCCCAACTTCAAGCATAGCAAATCCATGTTTTGAAAATTCCCACTGTCGTTAGAGAGCAACTCACCCAGCAGCCTGGCTCAATCCAGATTGCTGCAACTGAACCGGAAAGTGCAGCTGTGCATACGCTCAGACTTTCCTTTGCAGCTGGCCAGATACGTACGCGCTCCCCTGGAGTCATGCTGCAGCCCTACTCTGCTGCTGGAGCCCCTCTGCTCTGCACCCTCACTGTGCTGTTCAAAATGTCTCTGTCAGCGGACCACGTACCGATGCTGCTTTGGTCAACTCAGAGGTAAGAAATCCAGTAAGAGAGTTACGTCTGCTTCTGCTGCTGCTCTGTCTGTGTGTGCAGAGTATATTGTGTATCATCGGCTGTGGTAAATAGCCCCTGAGCAAGAAAATTACCCTATAAATAAATTTGCCTCTTGGCAATTGAGCAACATAATAGATTAATTTGCCTATTCTTACTTGCAATTTTAAGTGTTCTAAGCTGGGCAGAAAGAAGGAAATAAGCCCCATGTTCTTCAAATCTGAAGCAGATATTCTCTATTCACCCCAAGGCAACTTTGAGCTTTGCTGTTTGAGATGACATGACTTGTTGGCATCACATAAGGCATTCTCACAAAAAGGAATGGATGAAAAACTGTGTGAGCAACCTTAATCCTTGCATTTTCTAACTCCCGAATCCTGATTATTTCACTTTAATGTTCTTTTTAATGCACTTTTTTTTCATAGACTACACTGCTATGGGTGTAAATTTCAGTTGTTAGGAACAACTGCAGAGTCTTGTCAGCTCCAGAGGCACTTAAAATTCAGGGGTTTGCACGTACTTATAAGACTTTGAAACTACCTTGAAAGAACCAGACCTTGTTTTTTTCCAACCAGGAATTTTATTCATGCAGACTTTAAGGATTTTATTTACTTACTTGGGATTTCCAGAGATGCATCAGCTTGGGTAGAGCACTCACTTCAGGTGGGATGCTGGATGTAGAAGATTGTTGGAGGACTATGTGCTGTTATTCACAAGGCTGTACCTGCAGGGCACACATGTTGCTTTTGTCTAGGAAGTACTGCCCAAAAATACAGTAAGCTGATGACAGAAATTTGTAAGCAAAGGATCTTGATGGGCTTATGAGGTCTGACTGGAAGGGCTAAAGGCAAGGGCCCAGTCTGGATGGGAAGGTGACAAAAGATCCTCTGTAGTCTAAATTTGCCTAAGGTGTGCTTTGACCTGGGTAAATCACTTGACTCCCTCGTGCTGATTCCTAGATCCTCCCCATCCTTAACCTGGTTTGATTAAATTTGAAGCCCTGTCATGGAGAATTCATCTCATACCCTCTGCAACCACACCCATATTATACCCAGTCCAACAGGCCCAATCCCATCTGGGTATTTGTTCCTTTCTCTAACACAAATAATCCGTCACACCGGCAGTATTTAGGATTTGTCACAATCCGGCTGGGTGACTTCACGGGCATAAAATGCTTTCCTGTACTACTAATGTCCTTGGTACACCAGGTCCTTTTGCTGGCAAGGCCAAACTGTGTGTGCCTGGGCAGGGGGAGTTAAGCTTCTGATCTCCTTTGGTCCTATCTCCTATCTCTTATCGTGTCTGAATTAATAGGATTTGGTTATTTTGTATCTTTATTGCTCTTCTAATTCCCATAGCGTTACTTGTGATTTATACTTAGTAAAGTGAGAAAGGAATCAAACCAATGGCTTCTTGGGAAGTAATTAACCTTTCAGGTAGTTGTGCTGGAGTCGCTTTGCCTTTCACGAGGCTTTGAGGCAATCTTCAACATCTTTGAGACACTGTGAATTATCTAGCTGTCACCAGGAAGATTATTAGACTAAATTCTGCTCTCATTCATCCCAGTGTAAATCTTTTCTATTTAGCTAAGATTATTAAGATTTAAATCTGAGACCTGAATCTTGTTATTCTTTTTTTTAAAATTTTTTTCCCTGTTGCTTCTTACTGTGGCACATTTAAGACAGCAATAGGAGGATTCAGAATTGTTATGAACATCAGGACTTAAAGTTCTTTAGGAGTTCTTTCTCCAGGTATAGTGCCATATACATAAGCAGGCTACTTTTCTGGTTTTTCATATGTTGTGTTGTAATGTTGAGGGCCATGGAAAACAGGAGGTATTGATTGTGTTTCTTTCATACATATCCTGGACATTGTCTTCTTTTCCCAGCAGTAATTAATACCAGATTTGACACCTGCCTATCCATATCTTAAGCATTTCTAGAAACTGAACTTCTGCTCCTTGGGGAGCCATAGCTTTGACTTACTTATTTTTCTCCCTGAAACAAAGGGCTGTCTCAACATCAAGTGTTTTTTATATTTAAAATACTTAATTGATTCACCTCTGTATAAAACAGGCACATGTATGCATACTAGAGCTCTGTATTTAAAAGCAAGGTAAATGTTGGAAAGAGCTGTTCTTAGGATAAAAGTGATCCTAAGAATCTAAGAAAACATCAGTGCTTCCTTTGTCCTACGTCCTAGTTTCTATTAACCACACACCTGTTGTCAATACAAGCAAAACCTTATCAGTTACTCCTAGGTGGTCATAAAAGCAATCTTTCCACCAAGATGCAATTAGCAACTTGCTCTACTGCAGATTGTTCAGGTTTGTACAAATCTACAGCAAGAAGATCAGGGTAATGGGCTGATTGAACCAGTTTCATCTCTCCAAGACTAGAATATATTCTAGAAGTGTTCCTCCTACCATGAACTTTGCATTTTTGAAAGGTGAAGAAATTAGTTCTGACGAAAGTCAATGAAACAATTAGAAAGAATGAATGAAACAATTAGAAAGAAGAATTATGTTGTTTTATGAAATAAAGAAACAGTAACAGCAACTTTTTTTGCTACCCGTTAACTCCGTGCTTTACATCTTGGTACTTTGCAGAGACGCAAGGTTTTCAGGGTGTGATCTGCAGGTTTATGAAGTCTGGAAACTGCTATTAAGAATTTTAGGAAGGGTAACTAACAAATGCAGCAATTATCTATGGATTTCTATTTCTATTTTGCTCATCTTTAGAAGTAGCCAGTGTTTATAAAGCTGTAGCTCAGAAGAGCTGTATTAGAAGAATATAACACTTTGAAGTATGTCTTTTATGTATTATTATTGTAATAATGCAATTAAAGATAATGTTACATGTCAGATACAGATGAAACCTGCAACTGAGAAACATATCCGGTGCGCAAAGCATAAAGGAAGTGTGATGTAAATCCTTACAGGGACATCAGTAATGCAAATATCTGCTTTCTCTAAAGAGAGAAATGACAGTTTGTACTTTCAGATAAGTATTTTCTGCCAAGCAACAGATGAAGTGGAATAACTCAGGAAGCCACAGTGTCATGCTTTTCACAAACTAATACTAATACATCAGTGGACATTCTCCAGAAAACTTTGGCTGCAAAAAAATAACCTTTATCTTAAATTAGCCTTTAAACTAATATTCCCTGGTTGCTTCTCAGAGTAGTTGAGATGGAGAGGTTCCTCTTGTATATGATTCACAGAAGAAACTTGAGTTAGCCATTTTGAACCAATGATCAGAAGAATTTCTTTCCCTACATAGATTAGAGAGGTAGTTTTAAAATTAGCTTTTGTGATTGCATCCTAATGTGTTTTGAATTTTCTCCCCTATAATAATGAACTTTCATTCTATTGCTGATACAAGTAATGGTGACATGTGAGCTTTCTGCATAAAAAGAGGTATTGGATGGTCATTTCCAATTTTTTACGTTTTTATTAGCTTGTTTACTTCTGCTGTGCAGGAAAAAATATTACTTCTTATATGTTAATTATGAAGTGACTGAAAGAGACAGGTCACAAGAATACCTTGTACAAAAGAGTTCAGAAGCCAGCTACAAAGCAAGAATGTAAGCTCACAAGTTAGAGTGATAGAAATCCTGTTATCTTACAGGATTAGAAGAATAAGAATACAGAAAAATCTGTATTCTTAAACTTCTTGTGATGACAGAGCAGTTAAGGACAAGGAAGAAGAAAAATACCAAGCTAAGCTTTCTTTTGCTCTTTCTTTAGTACATTTTCTGGCTATTGGAGGAAAGAGAGAGAAGCTTAGCTTTGTATTTCCTCATTTTTACCAAGTAGAAAAGCACATACATTAGCAGAGATGCTCCATCACTGTCACAGCTGATGACCCCAGGATGGTTCTACAGTGGAGATGTAGCAAGTAACAAGTCTGATGTGCTTGGCACGCAGATGACTGCACAAGACTGTGCATCTTTGGTCATAAAATTTTGTGTGAGCAGTCAATAGTAGCAATCAATCTGTGTGTTGGACTATTGCCTGGTTCATCTTATACCACCGCTTCCTGATCTCTTGCTGCCTGCTTGAGGTGAAGAGTTCAAAGGGATGGATCTGTTCACTGCATGCAGTAAAGCGTACCTCCAGCTTATCCATGGTGCACTGTCTGTGGCAGTCATTTATCTCCGTTTGCATTTATCTCCATGTAGCCATAGGACAAGGGGCAATGGTTTTAAACTCGAGCAGGGTAGGTTTAGATTGGTCGTTAGGAAGAAGTTCGTCACCATGGGGGTGGTGAGACACTGGGACAGGTAGCCCAGAGAGGTGGTGGAGGCCCCATCCCTGGAAACATTCAAGGATAGGCTTGATGAAGCTCTGAGCAATCTGATCTAGTATAAGATGTCCTTGCTTACTGCAGGGGCAGTGGACTAGATGACCTTTAAAGGTCCCTTCCAACCTAACCCATTCTATGGCTTCGCTCTGCAGTTCACAGTAAACATACAGTAAACAAAAAGCCAGTACAGCATACTGACATCTCTGAATGTTTGAATCATGTGAGAACATAATTTCCCCCAGCTGACAGTAGCAGCCTGTTCAGTGAAGGGGGTGGCCTTGCCTACTGCTTTGTACAGTCCTTAGCAGATATTTAAGAGAAGCAAAATAGATCTGTCTGTAATATGGTAAATAAGAGTATTAGGCAAATGCTGCATTATAGTAGAATTATTAACTAGGTGATGTAGATTTATCTTTCTAATGCTGATGCTGGAGTTACTAAAGTTGACTATTTTGAAGCTAAAAAGTCTTCCCAAACATGGTTTTCAACATTAGATAGCTAGCAAGAGCTGCCTCAAGGAACAGGGAATATCTTAGAAGCAAGCATGTTTTTAAACAGGATAATGAAATTTCTGAGGTTTTGAGTTCACAACAAAAGCCATTGTGCTGCTGCAAATAACTCTGTTTTGTTTCATGTGGTGTTATATTTTTTCCTTAATGGCAAATCTTAAAAGCTCTCAAAATATTTTTTTCCCCTAATTTAAGCATAAAATGGATAATAAATTTATTAAGTTATTCACTATTATATTCTTTCACATAAGACATTTTTAACCATCTCTTTATTTAATCTATCTTCTTTTCCTTTAATATCATTAGTATTTTGGTGTGGCCACAAAATGCATGAAGTCAGTACGTGTGTCAGTTCCTGAATAGTCAATCAGAATCTTTGAGGGGGTTTGTGTGTTAAAATGTCTTATTTTTGACATTGTGAGCTTTGACTTTTCTGAAAAGTTGAGGTATGTCTGTTACAATTTCTATGGTTATTTTTTTTCATAAACAAATCAACATGGATTTGTTTATCATTTTATCAAATGATAAAAATATTAATTCCTGCAGAGATGAGTTTGCTTCTAAATCTTGACAAGTGGAAGACAGAAGACCTGCTAGAATATAATTTTAACATCTGCACCTGTTGTCCTGAAAGTCTTCTGCATGTACTCTTCTCCCTAACACTTTCCCAAGCTCTGGAGGCAGTTTGTTATCTAGTACCACAGGACTGCACGGTTTTATCTCTGCCATGGGGGCAGTTGGAGACTTTTGATTCTCTCTCAGCATTCTTCTTTGGAATTACTGGGAAGTCTTGAAGCGAAATACAGATTTTTCTTATCTGAGAAATGACATTGTACCCCCTCCATGTGTTCATTGCCTCTTTTATGCCTTCCTCTTAAGAGACTGCAAAGATTGTTTTCATTCATAAAAGCTTGCTGTGCAAGGGTCATTTTCAATCTGCTTTTGGGTTAGAAAATTTAATAAGCAACTCAACTTCACCAAATTGCAATCATATAGTAGCTGATGTTACAGCACATGGCAATTCTCTCTATCCTGTGCTGTGTAATTAGAACTGTTTAGAGGGTCTCAAATATCTGATTTCTCAGGTCTTAGCAACAGATGCACATTTGGGGAAGATGGGAGATCAGGCTTCAATCCCTGGGTTTTCTACAGAATGACAATATTACCTTAGTCAAGACACCTAGGACCAAAAGTTGATAATAATTTTCATCCCTATAGATCCATACTGCATACCTTTAAAATCCTGATGAGGTGTTGAAAGAGTAATTCTGCCTCTTGTTTTGCCCATAACTGTTTTTTGTTGTAGTAAAACTAAATAGATAAGCTATTTACCTGTCCAAGCCTCATAATGCCAGGTTGGAAAAAGAGCCATGATCTTCCTTGGTGTCTTGAACTGTTCTGTTCAGAAGAGGTCCTGCTTCTGGAAAGGTGGCTTTTCTGAGCTGCTTCTGCAGAGTGGTTCTTAATCATGAAAGCCTCAGGAGAGAACTTACTGTTTTAAATAACAGTGAAAATCCACTTTTACTTAAAAGGTTTATGAAAAAAAATTGGTTTATGACAACTGATGGTCTAGCATGAGTTCTCTCTGGCCACCAAGCTCTCTAATGGCAATTGAAAGTGTTTTGGGAGTTGGGATTCCCTTTGGGAATACTCTTTGGAGGTTTTCAACATATTCTTCATTCCCCTTAGTAGTTTTGTTTTTTTTTTTTTGTTTAAAGATGCAACTGTGCTGTTGTGCACAAACAAGAAAGTAAGGCAAGACAGTTTTCTTGATTGAACCAATTTCGTTCCTGCTGTAACACAGTTAGTGTGGTATGGGCATAAATGGGCAAGTTCTTTTCCTCTTGAGTAGCATGAAAGTGAAGTGAACTGTAAACCTGATCTTAATCCAAAAATGATGATAGCATTTCCTGCTGCTGCATATTGAAACAAAGAATCATTGGCAGCAACCTTTACAGAAAAAACTACCAGTATTTTTCTTTCTAGGTCACAGTGGAATCCAGACACTGCTTTGCACGAAGGACACATTGTCTCATCACAGGAGCTGTCTGTACTTTTGCAACCTGTTTTTACCCAGAATTCCAGAAACCTCATCTTGTTCCTGCAAGATACAGTATGTGACATTAATTCCTTTTCTCGCACCGGTGCCAAGTGCAAGTCTGTGCCTAAAGGAGATGCCGTGGCTCCTTCTCACCTATCTACTCTGTGTTTTTCAGCTTAGTGTAGATGATTTCACATACCTCAGTGACTCCTACGGTAACAAGAATCCATTTCAAAACATTCAGGCAAGTATTTATAACTTTCATTTCTTTACAGGTGATACTTAAAAATTAAAGATATAAGAAATATGCAAACAAATGGTTGGGAAAATTAAACTGAATTGCAGCAGTTTTCCTATTTTAATTATTTATTGAAATTATTTCAGTTTAAGGAGACAGGTTATAGAAAATCAACTGAGTTTGCAGAAATGTGGGGGTTTTTTTGTAGCTATTTTATTTCTGAAGATCAAGTTTCCAGAATTCATGTAGCAGAGAAAATTGTTCCTAAATGTGCTGGAACTTTGTACTGTAAAAAACAATATAAAATTCCAGACTGACTGACTTCCCAAAATTCCATTTTGAAACCATAGGAAGACAAGTTACAGGAAACACTTATTTATTCCTGACTTTCAGAACTGGACACTTTACTTTCATAGAAATCAAAGCTCTCTTAACTCATGCAGGGAGTTAACTGTTTCATATTTGGTTGTAGTTGATATATGACTAGATACTGGATTACTTCAATCTTCATGAAAAAATAGCCATGCTATTTGCATAATCTGAAATCAGATCCAGGCACAGAAGCTAAAATAGAGCCCTCCTGAACCGGTTAGCAACTTCAACTCCTTGTCTCCCTCAGGAGGTTTACAGGCATTGTGCAGGGCATCTCTGGTTATACTTACACAGCAGTTTATTGAAGCAATGACACGTGGAAGGCATTCTTGTAGGAAGAGCAGGATGAACAGGTATTAGTAACGTGACTGGTATCAGGGCACATGAGGAAGTGTAAATTCCCAAGCACCACTCAGCGAGCTGGGTGTGTAATTAAATGCATAAATAGTGACATACTACCCTTTTTTACATCTATACTAAAAACCTCACATCTTCCTTGTGTCACTGACACTAGAGATCTCCATCCCTTTGCCACATAACAGCATTTTTAACACTGATGCTGAAACAAACCCAACAATTCAAAGTAGGTACATTGGGTTTTCTGAGGAATGAATGGGAGTACTAATCATTTGTACTGCAAGGATCAACAGTTGGGCACACAGGCAGAGGTACCAGTGCTTCTCTGGTATACCTTATCTTCTCTGTGTTTAAAATATATTTAAGGCTGTGTCTGGAGCAAATTTTGTTGCTGCCTGACAGCAAAGCTGGTTTGATTTTGGATGCTGTGTGAAATGTACACATGACTAAGCTCCAAAAAGATGTGGTGGTTGTATTTAAGTAGGCCCCAACTGTTTAAGAGGAAGGATATGAAAGTATTTTAAACCTTCTTCTTTTGCCTTGCAATCAGAACTAACCCCATCAGCACCGTATATACAGCTTATAGTGATAGTCTATATGAGATAAGTCGGGAGACGGACAGGTTTAGAAAAGGGGTGGTACACTGAGAGGATCAGGGCCCTCCCGAGGGTAGTGAGGAGTTCTGTAGCTGAACAAAGGATGATGTTTAAGTAAATATTTGTGCAGTATCTGCAGAGCTAAGTCAGGTTTTCAACAAGCTGAATAAATCTCAGTAGCAGTTTGTTTTCTTTCTGACCTTACCTCTATTTCCTTTCTGTCCTGGAGCTGGGAACCTTCTTCTCATTATAGCTGCCTTAAGACTGGAAAGTTTCTTTTGACAAATCGCTCACCTTAACTCCAACACTTTCTGGATTTTTCCTGTGGGACTTGGCAATCTTAGTACTTTTCCAGGGTAGTTTTGTGGGGGTGAGGTGCTGTAACTTGAGTGAAAGAAAATGAAATATTTATTTTTCACTTAGGTGCTCATATGGAAAATTTTGTCAGTATCTATTACATAGACTTGAGCTTTTAGGACCAGAAAGGATCTTTATAAACATCCAGGTCCATTTTGAATATAACACAGGCTACAAAAATTTGCTCATTTGCTATCGCATCAGTTGCACTCCACTTGAGCTACTTTAAGAAATAAATCCAATCTTAATCATGCTATGAAAGACTCTGTCATAATATTCACAGAACACAGGACAAAGGGAAGGTCAGGTCTGAATTTTCTCACTGGGAAAATTAGAATCTTTGATGTTGCATAATCACAAATTTTTATACCTTCACACTCTATATTATACAAGCGATTCATTAGGTTAAAATAGATGTTCCATGTCACTTGAGGATCCTCCTTTTGAACTTCAGCAATGCAAATTTATGCACAAATCTAAACTGGAGACCTCATTTAGAATGCATATGTGCAGGCAGCAGCATGGGTACTACAAAAAGGACGTGTTATTTGTAAAAGAGTTATAGGCTTGTAAGCAGCAGAGACACTTGCAGATATTAGATTTGTTCAGCTACATTAGCAGCTGTTTTGAGCTTTCGGGATCAATGGATTTGTGTGCAATAAAAGAATTTTATTTCCAGTTAATAAAAAGAATATTATAGGTAGACTATTTACCTTAAACATCCAAAGAACTTTAAAATTAAATAATAAAATACAAAAATTAGCACTTAGGGAAAATTTTGTTAAGCTGTGACCTACCCTACAAACTATTTTTTCTTTAGTATTAGCTTTGGCTTTCCCCAACCAGTGCTCGGCTCCTTACAACTGCAGTGTATGGTAGCACACTCCAATTAGTGGCCAGCTGTGCAGCTGCTTAATTATTACTGTAAGTCATTGCCATTCGTGGTTCTGTATCTCCATCGTACCCTCGCTCTGTGGCCATAGGCTGAGGAGTACTGTTCAGTCATGTGTGACTCACTTTACCTCTTGTAGTTTTATTATATTCTTTTCTGACAAGGGGGCATGCAGAATTGCATAATAATCAAGATATGCTCATCATAGGTCTATTGAGTGACATGATGATACTTTGTTCTATAATCTTTTCTAGAAAATTACCAGTATTTGATTTTTCAGTTCTGATCACTGCCCGCCACTGAACTGACATTATCAAAGAGCTATCGTACCTCTTAATGTTTCATTACTGAAGGGTAACACTCAGTTCTGAGTCTATTAACTGTTATTGTGTACATAAAATTAGTATTGTTGTTTTTTTCTCACCCTGTGCTCTGCTAAAATCAATTTACATTGAATCTTATCAGTTACTTTCTTGCCCAAGAGGGTGTACCAGAAGTTGCTTCTGTAATTCATCAGCCCTTGTCATTGCTGTCTTGAATAATTCAGTGTAATCAGCCAATTTCATTAGCTCAATATTTATGCTTTTTTACCAGATAATTTATGAAAACATAGAACAGAACAGACCTTGCTGCACGAACAGATACATTTTTCTACCCCTTGCTAGCTATCTCTTTACCTACCCTTTACCCACCTCCATGCTAAAGCGGCTTCAAATCTCTGCCAAGTACTTTTTGTGGATCCAAGTACCCTGTGTCAGCTAGAGCTCCCTGCTGTATGTGCCTACTAACTCATCTGGAGGTTTTCAGCAGAATCATGAGACAAAACTTCTTTTTGCAAAGGCCACGTCAGCTTTTTTTCCCCAGTGTAGACCTTCCTTATTGTTATAGTCAGTATTTTATTCTTTGGAATAGTTTTTCCCATTTTGGGACTTCAGGTTTGCTTCCCTGTACTTCCTCAGATCTGTCTGTAACCCTTGAAAAAAGATACGATGTTGTGTTTGGCACCACACATTACAGTGTTGTGTTTGTTCAACAACACATTCTGTAGCTGCAACATATTTTATCAGCTAAAGTATATCAGATTGGTTTTCATTAAAATAACAATAGATGGATTTTATAGATGGAGGCATGAGTTTTTAACAAAGAGTTTAATTACAAGTTTTTAATGATAAAACTAAGTTTACTTCATTCCAGTTGCAAATTGTTTAGGTGTAGTATCAGCCCAATTAGCATAACACTGAAACCAGAGCTGGGCAGGTAAGTCCAAGCACATCTTTATCATAGTGCAGCTACTTGGCTTCAGGACAGCTAGAAATGTGGACATTTATCCCACACTTACGATCAAAAAAACCTGAACAGCAATATAAGTAATCCACAAGTGAGCATTCTTGTAATATTTCACTCAGGAAATGTGCTTCAGGGGACAATAAAGAAGGTAAATATACTCAGAATCAGAGCAAGCAGCCCATAGAAAGGTTACAGATTCTGGCATTTAATGTAGGAAGTTCTGCTATCAGCCCAGCAAATCAGAAGGAGGTTTTCTTGCTTTGCCCTCTCCCTCTCCCTTCTTTCCCTTTTTTCCTTTTCCTGCTTTTCCCTTTCCCTTTCTCCTTTTCCCTTTTGTGGTGGTTTGACCCTGGCTGGAGGTCAGGTGCCCACCAAAATCACTCTATCACTCCTCTTTTCAGCTGGACAATGGAGAAAATATATATTGAGAGGTTCAGGAGTCGAGATAAGGCCAGGGAGAGATCATTCCACAATCAGCATCATGAGCAAAACAGACTCAACACAGAATAAAGGAAAGAAAACTCTAATTCATTACACTACACACACACACAGTGAGACCAGAGTTGGATAATGAGAAGTGAGACCAGATCTTAAAACACCTCCCCCCACTCCTCCCTTCTTAGCAGACACTTAACTTTATTCATTATTTCTCTCCCTTCCCCCATACCCAGGATGGCACTGGGGCGGGGGAAGGGAAATGGGGGTTTTGGTGAGTTCCTCACAAGTTGTTTTCCTTCTTAGCAGGGAGAGGGAGTATTCCTCACACCCTTCCCCTGCTCCAGCGTGGGGTCTCACCCATGGGAGACAGTCCTCCATGAACTTCTGCATCATGAGTTTTTTCCCACAGGGCTTCAGCTCTTCACCAACTGCCCCAGTGTGGCTCCCTTCCATGGGATGCTAACCTTCAGGCCCAGACTGCTCCAGCCTGATCCCCCACAGAGTCACAAGTCCCTCAGAAAACCTTCTCCGACATGAGTTGGTCTCTCCACAGGCTGCAGGTTTCGCTGACAGGCACTTGCTCCAACGTGGGCTTCCCATGGGATCACTGCATCCTTCAGATGTCTCTATCCACTCCATTGTGGGGTCCTCCATGGGCTGCAGAGGGACAGCCTGCTTCACCGTGGTTTTCTCCACAGGCTGCAGGAGAATTTTTCTCTCTTGCTCCTGGAGCGGCTCCTCCCCACCCTGCCACCTTCCCTGACCTTGGTGTCCGCACAGTTTCTTATATCTTCTCACTCCCTTCTCTGGTGGCAAAAAGTGGCTGCTTGCATTTTTTTTTTCTCCTAATGTGATTCCCAGAGGAGCTCTGACCATCGCTGATGGGCTCAGCCTTGGTCAACAACGACTCCGGCCTTGAGCCGGGTGGTGTTTGCTCTGTTGGGCCTGCAGAGAGCTTCTGGCTGCTTCTTGCAGGAGCCACCCCTGCAGCCCCCCACCTCCACCAGAACTGTGCCAGACAAAAGCACACCTCCTTTCTCTCTCCCTCTCCTTTTCAATCTCCTCTCCCCCTTTCCTAGGTATCGTGTGCTTGTACCTTTTTGTTCAGTCTTTTAGCAGAATGCAACATTGAGCGTTTCTCCACCCTTTTTGAAGTTCTTGTGTTTTGAACATGCTTGTTAACTGAAATCCTAAAATGCCTAAAGCAACATACGGGTATTGTCAAGGCAAGCCCGTGGTGACCAATGCCAAGAAGGACAAGCAGGTGGCACGGGATCAGAACAGCTACCTGAAGGATGATGTGCAGACAGCCAGCTGTGCCTGCCCTGCGGATGGAAAACAGTTGAATATCAGAGGCTGGAAGCCGAGGCAGATGGCAGTGCAGGATTGGTTAGAAGCAGAGGCACAATTCAGATATTACTCAGTAATGATGCATTTTATAACTTACTCTAAAATAAATGAGTAGTCTGGTTAATATGTATATACTTGGAAGAAGTGGCTGCTGCCGTTCTGGCTGCTGCTTGGCTGCTGCTAGGGGGCAAGGGATTAAAATATTGAAAATAAAATAATTGCATATTGCTCAGAATTTTAGCTCTGAATTCATATATGCAAACAAACCAAAATGAAATGTATCATACTTTCCTTCCAGGGTGTGCTAAAAATGCTACTCAAAGACCTATGAACCAGATCACTGCTTTCTACTGCGTTTTAATTTCTGCAGTTATTTTTCTATCAGTCTGGCAGATCAGACAATGCTTCATAATCCTTCCATACAAGCGTCTACAGAAATGTGGAAATAACTAGCCTTTGCCTAGGAAGGAGAACATGTGAGCAATTACAAAGAACCAGAGCAGGTCAGAAAAAGTAGTAGGCAGTCAGAGAACAGACAAAGAGGAAAAAGAGTAGGAGGAGAGAAGTGTTAGCAACACTACAACACTTGCATCAATTAGAGGGGGAGGGAGAGTCTCTAACAACTTGAATGTCTGAATGCTGGATCAAGTGACAGACTCAGTCCAGACTTAAATGTGGAAAACAGGAAAGCAAAATTAACAAGTTGTAATTTGTAAAATCTTCAAATATTCATGTTAAATTTGGGATACATTATTTTTTATCATTCTCAAGTCTCCATCTTACATTTCCTTCCCCTGAATATTTCAAGTTAATTCTATTATCAAGAACCTCTGGAAAGGAAGCTTCAAATTCTTGGGATGAGAATGTATTTAAATACATCTCACTGAAGTATTTTCTACAGAAACTCAGAATTATAAATAAAGTGCTAGTGTTGAGGTTTGTGTGGCAAGGTTAAATCACCACAGATAGATACCCTGATGGTTAATTATCTGAGCCAGTTCAGCCTGAGCTTTATAATTTGTATTATGAGGAGAAAAACAGAAAATACATGGCATGAAGTTTGTTAGTCTGTGTCTGGAGGCTCTATAGATAACTGACACATGTAGCTTGCTTTAATTAATAGTTAGAAAATAGACATTTTTCCATATTTTCTGCTGTACCACTATGATGTACACAAAGGAAATTATTTATTGTGCAAAGTGTGATGCTGTACAGAATAGAGCTGCTGGAGCTTGAAGTGTCTAACACTGATCCTTCTCACCCCTGAGGGTATCTAGTTAGATTGTGGTCTGATGAGCTTTGCTTCTGGCATTTCATAACCTGTCCCTCTGATACATTCTTAGTGAGAGAACTTCTATATCATCTGTGTCTCCTCTTCCACCACACGTGTAAAGGACAGTAAGAATCTGATGTCATCAAATCATAGAATGATAGAATGGGTTAGGCTGGAATGTCTCCAGGGATGGGGCCTCCACTATATCTCTGGGAAACCTGTTCCAGTGATCTACCACCCTCATAGTGAAGAACTTCTTACCAATGTCCAATCTAAACCTACCCTGCTCTAGTTTAAAACCATTGCCTCTCATCCTATCACTACAAGCCCTTACAAACAGTCCTTGCCCATCTCTCCTCTAGGCCCCTTCAGGTACTGGAAGGCTGCCATAAGGTCTCCCCAGAGCCTTCTCTTCTCCAGGTGGAACAAACCCAGCTATCTCAGCCTGTCTTCATAGGAGAGGTGCTCCAGCCCTCTGATTATCCTCATGGCCCTCCTCTGGACTTGCTGCAAGAGGTCCATGTTCTTCTTGTGCTGAGGGCTCCAGAGGTGGATGCAGCACTCCAAATGGAGTCTCGCTAGAGGGGCAGAATCACCTCCCTCGATCTGCTGGAAACACTTCTTTTGATGCATCACAGGATGTGATTGGCCTTCTGTACTGCGAGTGCACATGTCACTTAATGCCTTCAGCTTGTCCCAAGAAGGTGCAGGAATAAGAACAATGCAAGTGTCCCTCTGCTGCCCCTTTCCAGGAGCAGCCTGCTGCCAGCATCATGCTAGTGAGAACTCACATAGCATTTACCATGGTGGTTCCTCACCTTGAGTAATAAGTTAAGGACACATAAAAAGAGGTTTGTGTTTGATTATTAAGCAAGTAAATAAACTTAAATGTCATAAATTTATTACAGGAAATCCTTCAATCTTCTCCTTCATCTTTAATTTTGCCAGCTGTGGACTGCAAGGCTACCAGGTATCTTCTGAGCTTTCTTCAGGAGTCAGGAGATTGGAAGTTAACAAACATAACTGATCTCAACAACCCCCAGCTGGAAATCAATACATCTAAACCAAACTTATTGGTAGTTCACCTACAACCACGTGTCAGGTAAGAACTTGTCACAACAAAACTGACCCACATGTTTGCATGACTTTTAAAGCTTTTGAAAATTTCACTCGTATTCAGGAAATTTAAAAACCAAAATGGAAGTTTACATTGTTAGCAATGTTACTTTTCTTGCAGGGGTGAATTCAGTGGGTTTTAAAGTCTGCTGATGAGCTTACCCAGTGAATTATGTTGAGAAAGTCAGTCAGGCGTTCCTATTTTGTCTGCCTCATTATGTGAGAACAAAGGGACAACTAATAAAACTAAATGGCAACACACTTTTAGCAGGAAGGCTGAATTATTTTATGCAGCACATGATTAACCTGCAGAATTAATTGCTAGAAGGCATTCCAGGGGTCAAAAAAACTGGCAGGATAAATAAGCAAGCAAATAAACATCCAGACAAACCTAAAGTTAATGTGAATAAAGAGGCTTTTTTTCATCACTCTGGGAGAGGAGGGCTATAATTTCTCATGTTTCCAGGCCTCCAACAAGTCTGATCTAACAGAGGTAGAGAGAGACTGTTTCTTCAGATGAATACATATTTAGAAAATGTACGGCATGGGTATAATCTAGTCCCTCTGCTCAGCTTCTCCTGCTCTTTCTTCTTGGGTGTTCATAAGTGTTGGTATATGGTTCATGCATCAATGGGTCCTAAGGAAATATAAGTGCAGCTATCACGTCACTACACAAAAAAAAGACATGATACCCATTTTAAAGAGCTCAGGTACAAATGTTAGACAAGAGGCCAACACCAGATGACAAGGCAGCTGACAGAGATTGGTCAAAACAACATCAGTAGCTTCTCTGCAGCTAAGGAAGTTTGAGGGCTTTGAGGAATCAGCTGAAGATACGGTCTTTGTACTATTAATGGCTTGGCAGAAGAAATAGGTCATAAGGGGCAGATAAGAGAATGATGGAGGGACTGATGCTGGCAATAATCCTTTTACTAGGCAGTATCTTTGTACATTTCTGGATCACATTGTTCTTGCCTAGAAAATATTTTTAATTATTTTTCTTTTGCTCTTTTATAGTGGTGTAAATGAGATTTCCATGCTGGAAGCAATTGCTGAATATGGTAAGCAATACAACCAAGATATAACTAACATTTCATCATTTAAGTCTGTGTTTTCACTTGAGCAGATTGCATTCTCTAGTTCCTGGGTTTTGCTGTAATATTTGAAGGTTTTCTTTCCCCTCATATATAGTACTTATAAGCAATTATCATAGTGTTGAAGTACTGAGTGTCTAATTCAAAATCCACTGAAACAGATACAGCTCCATGGCCTGAAATGTAGTGATAATTCACCTCTGCTTCAGGCATGGGCCTTTGCTCCTCTTGGTTCGGAGTACAAACCCTGCATCTCCATGCAGTTTGGGCTGCCTCCTTGGTTCTCACCTCATGCTCTGGCAGCTGGAGATGTCAGGCTCACCTGGCACTGCGGAGGTCTTGGTCTCACCAGGGGGGGGCTGAATGAATAGGAAATATTTTTCTAGTCTTTGTAAAACAATACTGATGCCCTTCATAGCTTTTGATCTTTTGAGTCTTTTATTAAAGTCTACTTGTTAAAGTTGAATCTCTCCTATATGGATAGATTCTATAGTGCCTCCATATACACAATAACAGGATATAATAAAACTATAATAAAAATTTTCTTGTTTAGTATCTGTCTTACACCAAAGAGACACTGAGAGGCATCTGGTTTTTTGCAAGAGGTTGAGCTCTAAATCTACAAATCAATATGATGGTAGTTTCAGGGACATACAGGGTAGTGTTGTGGGCTGATAATTAAGCAGTGTTCTTAGTGCCTATGAATTTTTCTGTCCAGAGCTTGGGCTGTAATACCAGAAGCAGATTTGAAAATCAAGGGAAAATACTTTAGTACTGAAATCAGTGTTGTGTCATTTTCTCATTGTTTCTTCATTACTCCAAAGCGAGTGTGGGCTTTATACTCAAATACGCAGCTGGATTTCCATCTCTGACTTGCAGAGGAGTAGTTTCGTTCTCTTTTCTTGTCCCTAGAGCACATGAGATGTGAAAAAGTATTGGCTTAATGTTGCCCTTGGATAAAGATTAGCTTTTTCTTTATGGTACATTTCTTTCATCAGCTGCACAAACTCAAAAAGGCCAGCTTGTTTTGAACAGAAAAGTTAATGGGCAGCTGGTGGGATGACAGAGGGACATGCTATACCAACTTTCTGGTTACTGTAATCTAGCTGTTACCAAGAAAATGGTGTATGGATCAGGAAAGAAAAAATAATATTTTTTGTCACAGCAACTTCTTTCCTTTCCACTGTAGAGAATTTTAAAATCTGATGTAATAAAATGTCAGTGAAATCTCTCCTGCTGTTTTAGTCAGTTCAGACAGGAAGCTCTGTAAGATAGAACAAATGGACTCCGATTCTGCCCAAGGGAAATGTGCTGTTCTGAAATGTCTAGAAGCTGGAGTGAGCAGAGGGGTTTAGCATGTTATTAAAATGAGGTTCATTATGAAATCCAAACTGGAATTCAGAATCCAAATCTGCTCAGGTTTCAAGGGATTTGGATTTACTGTTTTCTTTATGCTAATTTTCAGGGTTTTTTTCTTTCTTTCTTTTGCATGAGGTATATTTTTGACATTATTGCTCAGTCTGTGAAAGCTTTCCTAAATGTGTCTCTGCTCAGGAGATGGTTGCATTCTGTCATGTCAGTCTTACCTGCTGGATCCAGCATACCTCAAAATCAACAGCAAAGGCTCCTCTGACTACATCTGATTAAGAGGAGGCTCTTCAATTGCTATTACATTTATCTTTTCTTAAACTCTTATTCTCAGTGCATTCCTCTTTCTGCACTTCATCTCTCCAATCCCCCCCCCCCCCCCATCTTGCTGTTTTCTATTTTTTCTCTCTTGTTCATGGTTTATACTCTTCCTTTCTTTTCAATTTTCTCCTTCCAGAACATTTCATCTCAGTTAATTTCTTCCATCCTTCCCATCCATGTGTAAAATCGCACAAAGAAATTCAGGTAGATTAGAAATTAATAATAGCACTAATCCTGCACTCCCTGGAGAAATTCAAGGGATGTGTCTTCAATGAGTTAGAGCGGTTTAATGTTTCCACCAGGGCATAGATGCAGGCAGTTTGCTAATTGGAAGGTGTTATCCTCGACAAACTGTTTTATATTCATAGATCTACATAGTGTTTCCTTGATCCATGCTCTCTAAAATTAAAAAAACCCAAACCAACAAGCCACACCAAATTCCAGTAGAACCACTCTAAAATCACTCTAACATCATTATCAACATCTGGAGATGCCTGTTCTGTTAAAGAAAGAGACTGGGATGACTAATGTTCCCATGTAGGTATATAATTTAGAATATTCTAAAATATGGTCAACAATCTGAGCCCTTTTCCTTGGAGAATTTACAAATACTTTGTAAGTAAAGTTTTGATCACATGCAAAGAAAGGTCTGTCTCAACTCTGTTGTCATAAGAGTGTTCACAGCAGTTCCTCCAAATGAAGGAATTGCCTCTAGAATCTTCCCAGTGATGTTACTGGTAACTATAGTTACACGTAGCTCTTTACTGAAGTGGAATGCAAATAACTTATTTCAGACAGCAGTTGGTTGCTTTAATGAATGAAATAAACTCAAAGAATATCTATGAATTTTTCTATGTATTATTTTTTCTTCTGCAAATTTTAGCTGAGCTTTCTGAGAATTTCCAGAGTTGTACTCTGTGCATGAAGAACACAAAATCTACATTATGGAAAGCCTTGGACCCCACACTCTATATAATTTCACTAGTATATAAGCAGCTGTTTTTCTGAGTAACTCCATTTCCTATAGAAGATCCTTTTAGCAATAGTTTTTTAGAAGGAAAATTTATGTAGCTAAGATTCTTGAACAATATGAGGAAATCAGTTTGGTTAAAACGCTGCAGAAAAAAACAATGCTTGCACTTTTACAAAAGCTAAAGATTTCACTCAGCCAGGAGACCATCGTTACCAGAAATAGAAAAGATTAAAAAGGATGATAATACAAGCTTCACTCCAAGTGTATGAAAACGAAATACAATTTCTGTAAGGTATAACCTCAAAATCTGAGAAGCCTCTATGTTCAGGCTATAAAATATCCAGACTGGTACATGGATGAGAAGTGGAAAGGCACCAAAACTGTAAATGTGAGTCTGCTTGCTTCTTTCTCTATCAGTCCCCATAACAACACTAATAATCACTCTTGATTCACAACTATTTTTCTCCTTATCATTAGCAGATGTTAATATTTCTGTGTGCAGCTTGAAAACATTTACCAGTTGTAAATATTTGTCACAACTGCCTGTGATTTCAGAACCAAGGGAGGATCTTCTGTATAGGCATCTTTGGACCTCTTTGAAAGTTTCTCTCGCCCTTACTTGACCTGCTTTTCCATTTTCAGAAATATTCCACCATATTTCTCCTTTGGCATCCACCATAGTCAACAACAAAAATTTTCACATACTTTTCAGGGTGCAGAATTGGGCTTTAAATTCACAGAAGCAACAACGAGAATTGCTGCCAATATTATGCATATCAATCCCAAAAAATAAGCTCTAGGTTTTAAGTATTTTTTTTCTCAGTGGTTGGTTTTGTGCACTTTGTAATTCACAGAACAATATATCGCTTCAGCTTATTTATTTATTTATTAACTGATCACTTGAGTAACACTATATGCATCTTGCTCTCATCTCTTAAGTGATTTATTCTGCTCTTGCTTTTAATTGCCCAAAGTTCAAACTTTCATGTATTGTTTCAATTATATTTACTTTTCAGTTTCAAAATCACTCCTTTTTCTGAACTGTTGCAATGCATTTGTTTTTTATTGTCTCAGTGAAATTGTGCATTTTTCAAGACACTGAACATGTCTTATCCCATTTGTACCTACTGACATACAAATACTATGAGCACCTAAATTGCTTAAATAAACGAAATAAGCTTAAACATCTAGTTCATTACTTCTCCAGCCACTGTAGGATTTTAGCTTTCTCAGCTTACAGAATTTGTTAAATTATGCATGTTTCTATTTATAGACAAAATAATTGGAAGACTGACCATGGATCTGCAGGAACGAGGGATTCATTTTTCAGTAATTTATACTGCAGTGAGACCTTCAAGGGTGAGTAATCTTCAGTGCCTAGAACTGTCAGATTTTTGGCATCTAACAACTTAATGTTTACAGAGGAATGCGGTAGATGATTTTCAAGGTTACACAAGCAAGCAATCTGTATTATATGAGGTTTTGACCAGAAATGATTGCATGAATTTTCATGTATGGTAGCTATATCACAGAACTATTGAAGTTTTAATGTTCTAGGAGACCATAAATCTGCCGTTGTCTTTAAGGACTGTCATTTTAGATATCTTTTCTACTTATCTCTAATGGTTTTACAGTAATTTCTATGTGGAACCTTATCAAGCTTCATGGTGCCATTGGTTAATAAAGATGGAATATTGTTAATTAACTGAAGGCTACTAATATATCCACTATTAAATTAACAAGTTTCATTCCTTTTAGTTTATATTTGGTATATACAACTGGAAGGTAAAGTTTTCACCCTTCCTGATAGTCAGAACACCATTTGTAGATCACTTGTTAGCAGTACATAGCAATGCAGAACAGTTATTTATGTGGAGCTATCTGGTTTATATTGCATGCAGGTTGTAATAAAGAAATCCTAAATTTTAATTTTTATGTGATTAAGTGGAAGACAGTCATGCCTCAAAGAAAAAATACTAAAGTTCCTTCTAAAGGAGAGGCATATGAGAGATGAATGGGCTGTATCCTAAAAATCAGCAACTTTGAAAAAAAATGTTTAGAAGTTGGAATGTTTTCAGGAGGCAACACTATGAAGAACTCAAAACTGGTCTTGATACAAGAACAGAACCTAGAAAACCTGTTTTAAATGGGTATGGAGTGAAGTCCATTTAGTTTATCCAAAAGAAGAGTAAGAGACAACTTGACTGCACATCATAAATGATCCTTAAGTCAAAAATGGATGCCAATCCCCCACAGGTGTTCTGTGTTTGATCAGAAATAATCTTGATTTTGCAGCGAGGTAGGATCTTGACCCACTGGCAGTCAAACAAGACCATTAGATTAATCCCTTTAGACCCTGGGGAAAAGGAGAGTTCTACTGCAGAAGACCTTTCTTCAGTAGAACTTTCCAGAGACTGGGTTTTTAAGACCAGACTTAGAATAGAAAGACAGAGCAGTGCAAGGAAGCAACCTCACATGGTTATTCATTGTGCTACATGTTTTTGTGGTAAAAGAGAGGACACAAGCCCAGGACTTTTGATCTCCCTTTTTTGTAAATGTTTTTGACAAAGATCCAAAATAAAAATTAAAATAATGTAATTATTGAGGCTCTTATTATTTGAGATCAAAGGAACATGGGCATTCTTAGCTGAAAATTGCATTTAGAACAATTGGAATGAAAAATATTTTTAATTACTGAAAGAATTGGTGTCAAGAGAAGGAATTTTTCAAGCAGTTTTAAAAGTTTGTTGAATTTTAAATCTCTGCATATTTCAACAGGCTTTCTAAATTAAAGTTACTTGGTTTGAGCAACTGGAGCACTTTTAAATAATTAAAACAATGTATTTTAAGATGTTCTGCTTTTTAAAAAATAAGCAATTTAAACTTTTCTTACTTCTGTAAATTCAGTGCCGTATAAAACCGTTTGAAGCATATTTTTCCTCCACAATAGCTTTAAGTTTTTACATTGCATTGAAGGTTATCAGCTTGTGTACAGAGCTAGAAAAAGCAGTTCATTGGTCTAAATATTTGCGTGAAACCTCTTAGTATGTATTGCATATATTTGGCTGTGCTTGATCTGTGGAAGATGTGAGCTGGCTTGTAACCTTAAGCTACACAATTAACTCCTGTTGCTTAAGCTTTAAATACTATATTCCTTGATCCAAAAGTTACAGGGTCACTTTCCATTGATAACCAAGGTCACTATATAAGTAAAAGGCTTTGATCATATGGGAAAAGAGTTTACATTACTCAACACATTTGAAAATCAAGAGTAATCATTCAGATTTGCACATACTAAGTTGTTTTGTATGAAAAATGAACTTTAAGTATAACACTTAAAAAAAATTATATTAAAAGGACCACTCTTTCTGATCAGGTAAATTTATTTTATGCCATGAAGCTCCTCCAAACTGCGGCTGATATACCTCTTTCCTGATAGCTCTACCTCCTCGCTATTGGGCAGTTAATGGCTTCATAACATTGTCTTGTTACATATGCTCATTCTTTTGTTGCCTCAGGCAGAGAAAAAGAAGTGTGAGAAATGCATATATTGGAAAAGATTCCAGGCTGGTATTGGCTTCACAGAAAGTGAATTAATGAGACAGGATGCAAAACCCCCCTATGATTGAATCTCTTTCCTGATTTGATGAGAAAGAGCTGTTTGGCTTTGTCAGTGCAGCCACAGATCCCTTTGGACTATCATGGCTATCAGTGAATTACCCCAGTGCACAATGATTTATTCAGGCTGGTCCTTGTTCTGTTCCAGTTTCAGCATTTGAAGCTGAAAGACAGAATTAAGACCCTGACACAGAAGATGTTTGGTGATCTAAATAAAATGGTTTCACTAATCAGTTGATGATTCCTCTGGATATCCCATCATGTCATAAAGGAGCTGCCTTTCTCCAACAAGGCAACTGCCATGCCTTGCAACTCTTGTTATAAAACGCTTTGCCTTTGAGATCTGAGTCGGGCTGACATTGAAAGAGTGATTTGTATCACCTAATTCTGGGCAAGTGAAGTGTAAATGTCTACATCTGAAGTCATCAGCCATGGTTTTCTTTACAATCAAAGACTTTTTAGGGTATGATCGTTCTGAACTATTTTGTAGGGGATTGCTGCTAGATGACATGAAACTCACACTTCATAATCTCCTTTGTCTCTGACACCCATAAAGGCAGTCTTTCTGCTCAGGTCAGATCTTGGCATATACATTTAGTCAGAGAACTCTCACTCAACATCTGTCATCTTCTTTTCCATTAAAAATATGAAATTTATCCCAAGAATTGAGGAGTTTTCTGCCACGACCATTCTTGCTTTTGAAGTTCTTCAGGAGAACCAAACCTCTCTCTGAGGTTCTTGTTCCACTCTTCCATCAGGAGTTCTCATGAATATATGAATTTTTGCGTTCTGGGGGACTATGTTTAACGTCACTCCTCTACTTGTGCTTAATGCTGGTTAGGTTTTTGGCTTGTGGATGAAATGCATAATTTTACCTTTGCTGTTGTAATTGGAGAGGTTAAAAATGCTGCAGTGATTGAAAGCTTCAAAACCTGTTTCACATCCTTCAGATCCTCATGGTGTCCATATCACATTTTTACAAATTCACTTCTGAAGACTCTGCAAGTTGGTTTTATCATCATTCTGTCTTCCCAGTTAAATTGAATGCCAAGGAATTACATATTGCCAAAAGGAGACTTATGGCTACTTCCCAGCTAATATTCATTTTGTTGACTCCACTTTTTACAGATGCATTGTGAAGTGGTGTTTAAACCTTCTCTAGTGGTGCCACATTGTCAGAGACCTTCAGCTACTGTGCGCTTTTGACACTTTTACTCTACAGTTTCTCTGCTCTAGTTGACATTTAAGTGTGTTGAATCTTTGATCCCACTCAAAGTCAAGAAATGTGAGTTATAGGAACTTTACTGAGCTGTAAGTAACAAACATGGGCATCCACAGCAGAAGTGGTTGCATTTGACGCTTATAGTGTCTCTTGAAGGTATATTCAGAGATATACTATTGATGTGCACCCTAGCTGAAGAGTATGAAAAGATTTTATCTTCTTTGACAAGTGTTTGTGGTTGCATTTTCTTTGTTTTGCCTTCTACCTAATGCATTTTTAAAAATGCATTCTATTTTACAGTGGTGCATCTTTCACTTACATCCAGATCCTCTCTTTCTTGTTGACTATTCATTTTACCAATCTGAGGAGACTAAACTCTGCAACAGCCATCCCACTGATTTCAATGTTTCTGATTAATGGAATGATTTAACCATTTAATATACTCAAATATTATTTACTGTGAGTTTTCCCATGAATTAAATGTTACAAAAGTGCTTAGAATGCCTTTTGCAGGAGCTGGGGTTGCAGGGTTAATATTCTCACACATTCTTGAATATAGAAATTGGCGTATTAATTTACTTTATATATATATATATACATATTTGAAGAAGCAATTATAGTTTGACATAATACAATAAAGCATCACTGTTTCCAACCTAAAAGAAGGAACCGCAGGAATTCCTCGTCCTCTCCTCTCACTTCTTAAAGAATTCTATTAAAATAAAAAATAAATGTTAACTTGTTGAGGAAGAACAATTTTTTTTTTTGGGGGGGGGGAGACATTGTTCTTTTATTGTTTCTTGAATCTTGTTTTATTAAATTGAGGTAAAGCTGCTTTAAATAATTACAGAAGTGTTTAAGGCTGGTTGAAGTCAGTTGTCACTCTAGATAAAAAAAAAGAACTACATTTTAGCTAAATTACCTTGGAAATTGAATGCTAAGGATGTGAGAAATGCTTGTTAGCAATGCTGTGTGATTTATTCCATGTGTTAGTGGTGAATTTGAGGAAATAACTGAAAACTAGTGTTTTACCTTTAAACATAGGCTTTGCACTAGGGCATTAAACATCACTTACTTAAAACATTTCATTTCATATTTATGTTTATATATATATATGCTTATTGACTTTATTGGGAAAGGAAGGGCAGCGTGGAACTAATTTATTACTCTTATCTGATCAGAAATTTATTTTTTTAATTTTCATATTCTAGCTAGCTTTTTAAGGCATAGCTGAAACCTATACAGGTGTTCAATATACACCAATTTTGAAAGTTGTATTTATTTTGCAATTAAAACTAATGACAAGCAAAACTGCAACGGAGCTGAGATGGTGGGGGGCACAGTTGAGGATAAATTCTGCCTTCGGTAAATAAACCAGAAATTGGTAAAATGTAGGTATAAAAATTATAGTGGATACTCTTAAAAATACAGTCACACATAAGCAGAGGTCATAAGCATAATAGTTCAAAATAAAATTAAGGTATAACACTAAAACAGAATGGAATAAATTGCATTGAGACCAGCACTGTTTAACATGTTTATTGGTGACATGGACAGTGGGATCAAGTGCACTCTCAGCAAGTTTGCTGATGGCACCAAACTGTGGTGCAGTGGACATGCTGGAGGACAGGGATGCAGTCCAGAGGGACCTTGACAGGCTGGAGAGGTGGACCTGTGCGAACTGCATGAAGTACAACAAGGCCAAGGGCAAGGTCCTGCATGCAGGTCAGCGCAGTCCCAAGCACAACTACAGTATGTGTAGAGAATGGAGTGACAGCAGCCCTGAGAAGAATGATTTGGGACTGTGACCAGAAGGATCTGGCAATGCGTGTTTACAGCCCAGAAAACCACCAGTGTTCTGGGCTGCATCAAAACCAGTGTGACTAGGAGGTCAAGGAAGTTGATTCTGCCCCTCTGCTCTGGTGGGACACCACCTGGAGTACTGCATCCAGCTCTGGGGTCCCCAGTACAAGGAAGACACTGAGCTGCTGGAACGGTTCCAGAGGAGGGCCACAAACATGTTCAGAGGGCTGGATCACCTGTCCTACAAAGACAGGCTGGGAGACTTGGGCTTGTTCTGCCTAGAGAAGAGGAGGCTCCAGGGACACCTTATAGCAGCCTTCCAGTACCTGAATGGGACCTACAGAAAGATGGGGAAGGACTGTAGTGACAGAAGGAAGGGTAATAGGTTTAGAGTAATAGAGGGCAGATTTAGATTAGACACTAGGATGAATTTCTTCACTATGATGGTGGTGAGGCACTGGCACAGGTTGCCCAGAGAAGCTGTGGATATCCCCCCCCTGGCAGTGTTCAAAGCCAGGTTGGATGGGGCTCTGGGAAACCTGGTCTAGTGAAGGGTGTCCCTGTCCATGGCAGGGGGGGGTTGGAACTAGATGATCTTTGTGGTCCCTTCCAACCCAAACTATTCTGTGATTCTATGAATGTGTATCTGTAAACAAGCATATTGATATGGCATGTTGGCAGGCATGCTAAAAACTTTCTGGAAGGGAAATGCCAAGGTAAAAAAACGATTGGAGTGTCAAAATAAATCTGTGAAGGACTGTTGTTTTATCTTAAAGTAGACAAAGATAAATATTCTGGGCATTCTAGAGTCCTGTTCTATGAACAGTCTCTGAAGACTGAGGCTGAACACAGTGTCTAAGTGATATGACTTTAATTTAAATATTGAAATTATCTACCTATCTGCGGTTTGGTGAATTGCCCCATAAGCTCCTCTGATTATGTTAACTGACACTGTTTGTAGGTGGGATATAAAATGTTTAAATACCACATATTACAATCTCAAACTGCATGTTAAAAAGCATTTTGAAAGACCATTTCTTTCCCCTCATCCTTCCCACTATGTGGAAACATCCCTAAGTGTGTCATAATTAAACAGAAGTGTCCAAAAAGCAAAATCCCATATGCAAAGAGAAAATTAAAAGGAATATACACTCTTGCACTTGAAGTACAAAATCATATGTCAGACTTAAAGAGATTCAGAGGAATAATGTGCAAAATATATGAAAAAAATTAATAAAAACATATTAGACAGGAATTCCATCAACAAGTGTTGGATCTAATAAAAGAGAGGAACCCAGAAAAATGAGTGACAACACAAAGCCAAATTAGTCTGTTGATTGTAGAGGAACAATTGTAATTTCTGACTTCAAAGAAAGTTTCAGTAGTAATTAATGCTCAACAACTTTCTCTGTTACTGAGACGGTAGTAGAAGAGATTTCAGAATAAATCAATAATGTCATATCGCCAAGGTCAGAAAATTTTCACATAAACTATAACTAAAATAAGAAACAGCCAAAATATCAGTTGTCATGATTTTGAATGAACAACTTATAAATTGTAATTTATATAATATGGATGTATGTATATATAACAAGGGGGGAGGCGGGAAAGAAATAGAAGTAAAAGAATAAAGGTAGAAAAGAAAGGATACAAATGAAAGATTGGTGTTTATAGTGGGGAGTAGTTGCCAGTGGGATCCTGTGGGGAAACAGAGTAATTGTTAGTACGGAAAGGGGGCTGAAATGTGGAGGTGCTAAAGTTTGCTGATGTATTGACAAGTGGGAGCAATCACTCACAGCACTGCATTACGGGGTGATAAAATGACAGATGAAATCCAGTATGAGGAAAGTAACACAGATAAGGAAAATGTTAAATATAGATGTTGCACTGCGGTGATTGCATGCTATTTCTCAGCAGCAGGATTACAGTGAGAATGTAAGTAGATCTCTTGGAACATCCCAGCAGTCAGCAGTGGGATGAATAGTGAGCGGAGTGTTATCAATCATTTGGAAAGGAAGAGGGCAAAACAGCAAGCGTCAGTTAGTTCATGAAGTCCTTGGGGAGTGCAAGTGGGATCACGTGTATGATTCTGGCCATCCTACCACCAAAAGGATACAGTAGAGCAATGAGATGAAAATATTTTAGCTAGAAAAAGTGGTAATCAAGAGGCAAGTAATAAATAAACTCACCAATAACAGAGGTGGGCTAACGGGAAATAATTATTCACTGTCTCTGACATGTATTCATGATTATTACCACTCACAGAATATAACACAGGAATTCAGGAGCACCAAATTCATTTAAAGAAACAAAATAAACTGGTTTTGAAAGTACATAGATTTCAGTGATTTGGTGAAATAAAGGAAGAAAAATGGGAAGGATGGAAGGAAGATCCTATCACAAATGTTCATTTGAATGCTCAAAAAGTTTCTAGCCCAAAGGTTACAGAAATCAAGGAAGGTACCCTGGGACAAGTAGTGTTTGTATTTACCCTGTTCTTAGTTTCAGCTGTTAGTTACAATCAGTAGCACTGGCAGTGAGCTAAGTGGACCTTGGGTCTCACACAGTTTAGCTGGTCTTGTGTCTTGGCAGTAGAAGGTTGGGATATTGCAATAGCATTTCTCCGGAACAGGAATGTGAAAGGTAATGTGTAACTTATTTAACTAAAGGCATGAGCCAGAAGAGGAAGCCAACAGGTTAAACAAAGCTCCACTAAAGGAAGCTCACAGACTTTCCTCCTCATACTCGTCTATTAGGTTGTGGTAGAATTGCCACTTTCAAAAATGAAAAAAAAAAAAGCCTGCTGCTTGTAAATCATTGTTCTGTTGGCAACCAGGAAATCCATAACAAAAAGGGACTGTGTCAGAGGGAAATCAGGTGGGTAGCATCTGAAACAGTTTTCCCTACTTTCAGTGCAGTGAAATGGATTGTATTCTCACGATCCTTTTGATTAAGTTCCCTCTGGGAACTGAATCCTTACCCTGTCCATTTCTACCGGTGAGCAGAGAGACTTACATCTTCAGCACCTTCTGCAGATTGGCATGATCTTTTTCAGAGGCAGATATGTATTCTCGTTTTGGGGAAAAATGAGTTAAAAAGTGGAAATGATCCCATCCACCCAAAGGATCACAGTGTTTGTGTTTCCTCCCTACATGATCCTAGGGCTGAAGAGCCAGGAGCTCAGCACTGTGTGACTAGGTAGCACCTGCATGTGGTCAGAGCAGCCTTGTCCTAAACATCTAGCTGCAGTACTTCTTGTCTTCCATCCCTTCATAGGAAATAACATTAATAAAGATGGTAGAAGAATGCTCTGGCACAACCACTGATGTGTCCCATGCACCTGCAAAAACATTTATAACCCACACCATTTCATTACTATCGCAACCTCCATTGTCTGTTCCTTTAACAGCTATTCCTTCATCACAAAGACACACTTTATCACCCTGTGTCCTGGTTTCAGCTCGGATAGATATAATTTGGTGTGGTTTAGATATAGGATGAGAACAATGTTGATAACACAATGATGTTTTAATTGTTGCCAAGCAGTCAAGGCCTTTTCAGCTTCTCGTACTGCCCTGCCAACAAGAAGATGAAGGGAACCCAAGAAGCTGGGAAGGGGCACAGCCAGGACAGCTGACCCAAAGTAGCCAAAGAAATATTCTATACCATATGACGTCATGCTCCATATAGAACTTGGGGGCTGTCCAGGAGGTTCAGCATAAGAAAGTGCTGAGCATCAGCTTTGGGTGGTAAGAAATGATGCTGTTCATAATTTCTTTTCTATATTACTTGTATATCATCATCATCAATCATTATCTTCATCATCATCCTTTTCTGTCTATTAAATGGTCTTTATCTCAAACCACAAGTTTTACTTTTTCTTGTTCCCTTTTCAATTCTGTCCTCCATCCCACTGGGGGAGGGGTATTAATGAATGGCTGTGCGGTTGTTTTAGCTGCCAGCTGGGTTAAACCACTACAAAATGCCATAAAAACTTGACGATAATCAGATCAAGGATTATAATCCCTGATCCCGGGAAGAATATATGATCTGATGACAGAATAACAAAGTCCGAAATCTTAGTGCATCCAATCTATAAGAGTTAAAACTAGTTAGAAGAGACCTGCATTATTTCAGTTTCATCTAGCATGTTGTATTCTGTCATTCTTTTCACTTTAGAAAATAATTCATTCACTTCATGTAGTGCCACTGAATGCTTCAATTTTAGAAATTTGGTAATGTGTGGTAGGAAGAATTTTTGCTGGTTTAGATCTGCTATATTTATGCATATAGTGGTTATGTGTTTCTCTACTTTCTAACTCTTAGAAGTGATCTTCTGAAGTATTAGATTCTGTTCAAAGCCATCAGGTAATGATTTTCTGCCATTTGAAACAGAAAGGAGCCGCCATCATTATTCATACTTAGCCATTGTGCATATGCAGCCATTAGACTCGTAAATACCTCATACATGCCTCTAAAATTATGATAGAGGACGATAAATTTTTTTGTATATTTATGGCTTTAACAGAGAAATATATCCTTGCTTTAGTGATGGATAGTTCTATTGAAATGTTCTCTCTAAGACTTGCTTTTATTAAAAACCTATAAACTTTTATATTAAAGTACATGAACCTGGAATAGCATGCAAGCTTCTATTAGCAAAGTTTGCACATTAGAACTTTAACAGACTGCTGGCTTTGGCTAAGAAAGCATTAATTTTCTTCATGGAAGTTAGTATGGGACTGTGTTTTAGATTTGTGGTGGGAACAATGGTGAAGACACAGGGATGTTTTCATCACTGCTGAGCAGTGCTCACATAGAGCCAAGGCCTTTTCTGCTCTTCCTACCACCCCATGAGCAAGGAGGCTGGGGGCGCAGGAGGAGTTGGGAGGGGACACAACCGGGACAGCTGACCCCAACTGACCAAAGGGATATGCCATACCATATGACATCATGCTCAGCATATAAAGCTGAAGGGAAAAGAAGAAAGAGGAAGGATGGTTCGGAGTGGTGGTGTTTGTCTTTCCAAGTAACTATTTCTGCTGATAGGAAGTGCGGAGTGAATTCCTTGTTTTGCTTTGCTTGTGTGTGTGGCTTTTGCTTTTCTTTATCTCAACCCGCAAACTTTCTTACTTTTCTCATTCTCTCCTCCATCCCAACCAGGTAAGGAGTGAGCAAGTGTCTGTGTGAGGCTTAGTTGTCATCTGGGGTTAAATCACGACACAGTCAAAGCTAAGAGCTAGGCCAGCTTGTTAATAAAATGTTGACACACTGTTATGTCAGTGTTTGCGTATTGAAATACAGATCTCATTTCTTTCGGTGGACCCATCCGTTGTAACTGACAACTTTAAATTGAATTGGATTTCAGTCAACTGATATATCATCTCTTCTTAGATAGTTGCCTAATTAGAAAATTGACTGGTTACAGAAACTTGTGGTGCTAATATCTTTTGAAGAAATAGCCCCAAACAGTCAGACCCCTGTGTTGGCACCAGCCAAACTAGACCAGACTCAGAAGCAATGGTGGGAAGGCTCTGGGACTTTCCAGTGGACCCCTGGGCTGTTGTCTGGGAATGCTGTAAAAGAAGAGGCAAATTTCACCAGCATGAGGGTGGCAAGTCTTTGTTTCTTCTGGGATTCAACCTAGTATTATAGCACTGTACTGATTCACTGCACTGTTGGCTCACTCCAACCTCACATGGGAACCTCTGTTATTGGATTGTTGTATGGCATATAGCCTTAGAGACACTGGTAGACAAAACCCAGAAATAATAGTAAAAAAAAATCCAAAAAACCCAAACAAAAATCCACTCCCCCCAAAAAAAAACCCAAACAAACAAAAAAACCAAACAAAAAAAGCAAGAAATTAGTCCTTAATTCATTCTTTCCCTGACAAAACTCCACTTATTTGTTAACGGAAGTGTTGCTGTAAAAGCCATACATGCCATGCATAAAGTATTTGATATTATTGGCGTATTTTGTTCTTGGTCTGCCCTTTTCGTTTTACTAAAGCCTCAGTGTTTACAATTTTATTGAAACATTGCAGCTGTTCTGTGATGGGATTTCTGTTTTAACTCAAATGATTGAGCGACTTCACAGATAGATATTTAATGAATCATAAAAAGCATCATTCTACATTTTAGTGCACTACAGTATGAAAGTTAAAGCCTGAGTATTCTAACAGCCAGGTATCTTTGCCTCTGGGGCTTTCAGCCAAATCACTTGCAAAACCCTGGAATAGAATAAGGAAGCTTTCTTGCCTTACACTGAGAACTACTGCAAGGTGAATGTTGGATCACACTTTGCCTCCTCACTGTTGGAAACTTGTTCCTCCTCCCCAGTGCATGATTTCCTTATGACCTGAATGATATTCCTTGGTACAGCTCTACAGTTTGTCTCAGGATCTGAACTGCCATTGGGAGTAACTAGTTCTGATTGAAACAAATCCCCAGCCAGATTTGCCATTACTTGGCCCTGAAGCTTTTCTGTAGTGAACGAATAGCAATAGGCATCAGGCTGCTAAAGCAATCCCACAGGAGTGCTGGAGGGAAGTTGGGCTTTGTTTTCTAATACCCCTCACCTTGTAAAGTCCAGTTTCCAAGTTTTAATATCAAAGTATCATGGCAAGGGTCAGTAACTACCAGCCACAGAGTTGGCAGTAATACCTAACTGCTGACATGTTGCATGCTTTGGCTCTGTTTTGTTTTAGTTGATGGGGTAGAGACTGGTGGGAGACAAAGGACTTAATGAAAATGAGAACGATGACATGGGCTGAGACTTAACTGGGAGGGTTACTAGGCTTTGGTGGAAATACATCTATTTTGAGACAAACTTGGAAGAGGAAAAAGGGTTTATCAAGAGAAAAGAAAGCATGGTGATCTCCTTCAAAAAAGCACGGATGCAATTTCTAATATTACCTTTATCTAGACTTTCTGATATGTGTTTCATGTACATATATACCTTATAGCTTACATACATGATTATCAGAAAAATTAATTGGAAAATATGCTTGGTTTAATTTCCCTGTCAAAGGGATCCAGCTTGCTAGAACTGATGGCCTTTGCCTTTTGATTCAGCAAAACTAGGAAGATAGAGCCAGGCTCCCCAGACAAGTTTCTGCAGTGCAAGTTCTGGATTTCTGTTTTCTGCAAAAGAGTTGTCACACACAGATGGAGATGCTGAAAGCAAAGAGTAGTGTTGTCACATTGAAAACAGTATTTTTACAGGGAGAATCTGACCATCTGAAAAACATACTGGTATTTGGACTGTGATTTGTTACAGGCAGGCCCGAGAAACTGGAAGAATGGTGTGTAACTTTTTAAAGTTAAAAATTAATTTGTTTTGAAATATCAATAAAAATGTGAAGTGTAACATGTATTGTCCTGTCCACACCTTTTTCTTCAAATTAGGAAAAAAAGGGAGATGGGCTCCCCAGTTTTGTACATTAATGCTCCAAAGTGCTGAAGAAACAAAACAGTAAGCAGAGAGAGGGAGATTTTTTTATCTTCAAATTTTAATTTCCTTATGACTAGCCTACATCTGGGACAAACAGTACTGGCAGCTCTCCTGGCATTGTAACACATTTGGCCCCTGTCTTCACCTTTCAATTCAGTTGCCCACCGGGCCCATATCCAACCTCTGTACAACCCTCACTACATACACGTTTCTTCTTGTTGCAGCAGAGGCTCCTCATCCTTTTGCACATCTCCCATGGCAACTTGGATTTCACATATGGATATAAGAAAGTGGGGAAAACAACCAGTTGGAGTGGGTATTCCCCTTAGTAGCCTAAAAAATAATGTAAAATCTGTAACTTCTTTTTTCTGTGTGGAAGAATTGCCTGAAACAGGGCCCAAAATCTAATATTAAAGCTGGTGAGATTGGCATCAGCAAATACTCCTTGAATGATACATCTGGTAGATTCCTTTCAGGATTAACTCTGTTTTATAATGCAAGCTCTTAAAACATTTTTTCTTTCTCTTTTGTATATTAGATCGAACTGGTACAAGATAAAGACATTCCTTTCATTGGAGTAATTGTATTTGGGCTATTTATCCTAAGTGAAATTTAAGGAGAACGATTAAGTCTAAGAGATCCTTCCACTGCTACTCCAGTTTATACATATCACATTTTACTTTCTAAAATCAAGATCTTTTTTATAGATCAATTCCTTCTCTTCCTTAAGTTAGCAAAAAAAGTTTGGTATAAAAATCTGTTAAAAATCAGAGCAAGAAAGGAACAGGAAATATCATAATTTTCTTCAGAAAATTTGGACTACTGTGGCATTTATGGATGTGCTTGTATGTCCCATACATGCAAAAAATTCTTGCCTCATTTTAAGGCCTTCCAAGCAGAATGTTTATCGCCAAGTGCTGCATCACAGCACCTTCCTCTGGTGTGGGTTTCATCACTTACATGGTCCCTGCTAACTCTCTTGTCTCTGCACCATGTTCATTTGCACAGAGGAGTCACATTCTCTGTAAATGACAGTCAAGGCATCTCTTATACAGCCCAGTGCTGCAAAAGGACAGGCCTCTGAAGAAACACATTTAGCCATAAATACACAAGCTGAGACTACAGACCATGTTTATACAGGCCACTGAACTGAGCAGGATAATAAATATTGCAGCTTTATTGTCCCTTTTAACAGAAGATCTCCAAGTGTTTGGTCATGACTTGGGTACTCTTCACAAGTCATAACAGTACTATTGATTATAAAATAGAACATTATCTTTCACAGTGAGATCATTATCTCTTACAGTGAGACATAAATTTTGACTTTAACATTTGTGTTCCAGCTTCACTTTTGAGAAAAACCCTGGGAGGTGCAGAACACCTGGTAGGAGCTGAGTATCACAGTCCCCAAGCCATTTGGCTTGCTATAGAAGCATGCATGGTTGGACAGGTCAGCCATCAGCTGATAATGTGAGCCAGTAAGCTTGCTGATATGTCCTGCAGGGCACAAAAAGTGTAGCAAATGATTGCTATTGATATAATGTACCACATTTCTGTGCATTCTTTTTCCCCTTCTTTATCAGAATATAAATAAAGAAGGGAAAATGAGGTGAACGATTCCTCTGAGCAAAATGTCACGCTATTTGACATTTATCCTGAAGTCTTGGTTAAGTTTACAGTGGCTTTACATATAAGTGAAATAGCTCAGAATTCACTTCAGTGTAATAGCAAGAAGTGGCCTAATGATTCCCTACCAGCTGCTGAAGTGGAATTGAAAAGGAGAAGGTATAGTGTTAAGGAGGAGACTGTTTTCTAGAAGTTTCTTTTCTTTTTTTTCTTTTTTCTTTTTTTTTTTTTTTTGATGAGGAGTCCATTCCAGATTCAGCAATGCAAACTTAATCCTGCTTTGAAAGCATTTTGCTTGTGTTTTCAAGTATGACCACTTCTCTGGGTCCTCTTGTAAATGCCCTCAGATCTGCGCTCTCCATCTGGATCTACCTATAGATCCATGAGGTCAGCAGGGAAAAGAATGCGATTTCTCAGAAACTCTCCACTTCTGAGTATACTTCCACTCTACACTTTCTGTATATATGTATGTGTCAGTGCACATATGTATGTGAGCCATACAGGTATCCAAGTTCACAGTTCTGCCAAGTATTTCCATAGTTCAATTATGCATGGATTTGGAAACAGACGATCTTTATTTTAAAGCATGTTTCTCTCTTTCCTTGTAACTTAGAACAAATTTTCTATTTTGTGTATCACTGAAGAGAAGTACATTACATATCTGTTTGCTTTTTCTGCATAGACTGGAGATTCTGGTCAGTTTAAAGTTTCTACTTAGGAAAAAAATTCATTAATGTTGACAGGAAATATTGCTGAGTAAAAAATATAAGGTCTCGGCTCTCACAATCCATCGAGCTTATTGTGGTTTATACATACATACAGAAATTGATTATTCTAAATGAGGTTTCTAAATTTTCCTGAATCTACTCAATCCACATTTTTACCTGTTTGGTTTTGGGTTGTTGGTTTTTTGGGGTTTTTTTTTTTTTTTGGTCTTGAGAGCTGTATCATAGTTTTACCTGATGCTTTTGCATTGAAGAGACTTAATGTGGAAGGAAAGAACAAATTCAGAAATTGAATTCTGGTTCTGCTAAGACCTGCAAGTGCAATTACTTGGGATTTGTGAAGTCTTTAGATATGTAAGTTTTACTGTATTATATGCAAATTACAAAATTTCAGGTGATTTAGTATGAACAGAAATTTCAAATTTGAAAAATTACCTTGAAGTCATGATAACTTACCACCTTTAAGATAGGTAAATGAGCAAGAAAGGCGTATTCAAATGAACTTCTGGTAATTCCTGATAAGCTAAGCATCTCCACAGGAAATATTTGGGTGTTTCTGAAGTATAATAAATAGGTCACCCTACAAACATTCCCGGTGGAAAATGTTTAAATATCGCCTGGGTTCAGTTGCAGTAGAGCAGAATTTTTGTCTCCCTCAGTTTTAAAGAATGAAAGTTAAAATTATTTACAGGTAGGTAAGATCCTTCACAACACAACACAAAAGACTGTAGTTGCTGCATCAAAGCCAGCATTTGAGTTTTGAATTTTAAGTTACTCAAAATTCTGTGCTGCTCCAAAGCAGTAGGGTTTTTTTCAGTATTATGCCTAATTTCATATCTTTGTAGGTGATGGACAGACAGTATCTCACATGGTTCACATTTTCTACTGATAAGTTAATTCGAACAATAGGGCTTGGAAAAAGTAGTAGGTAAAATATGTGCAAGTCACTTAGTAGGCAGGAAAATACATCCTACAAGAATGGGCTTCTATAACTTTTCAATTGAAAACTAGGAATCTAGGCTTTAAACACTGTGATGATTCTGCATCCTACTCAGGTCATGCTGAGGTCTAGATCTGTACACAATGTAGGACAAAACCACACAAAATCACAGAATAATTGAGGTTGGAATTGACCTCTGGCGGTCATCTAGTCCAATCTCCTTGCTCAAGCAGGGTCACCTAGAACCAGTTGACCACTATCAGGTACAGTTGGATTTGAACACTTCTGAGGATGGAGACCTCACAACTTCTTTGGGTAACCTGTACAGTGCTCAGGCACCCACACAGTAGAAAAAGTGTTTCCAGATGTTCAGAGAGAATCTCCTGTTTGTCTCTGGTCCTTTCACTGCGCATCACTGAAAAGTCTGTCTCTGTCTTTACAATCTCCCTTCTGGTAACTGTACACATTCATGAGATCCCCGTCCTGAGCCTTCTCCAGACTGAAGAGTCTTAGCTCTCTCATCATTTCCACATAGGGGAAATGCTTCAGACCCTTCCTTATTCTTGTGGCTCTTTGTTGAAGTCTCTACAGTATGTTCATGTCTCTTTTGTACTGAGGAGCCCACCACTGGACCCAGCACTCCAGGTATGGCCTTACCATACCAGTGTTGAACAAAGGGGAAGGATCACCCACCCTTGACCTTCTGGCAATATTTCATCTAATGCAGCCTGGGATACCATTAGACTTCTTTGCCACATTGACGGTTCATGTTCAATTTGGTGTCCTCCACAATCCTCAGGTCCTTTTCTGTAAAGCTGCTTTCCAGCCAGTTGGCCTCCAGTGTTTACTGGTGCCTGGGGTCATTCCTCCCCAAAGGCAGGACTTTGCACTTCCCCTTGTTGAACTGCGTGAGGGCCCTGTCAGCCCACTTGTTCACCCTGTGGAGATCCCTCTGGATGGCAGCACACCCCCCTGGTGTATCTCAGGGTTTCTGCTTGCTCTACATGTGAGTTTATAAACTTAAAACTGCAAAGAACATCTTTGTGGTTACACCAAATTCTGATATGTGCCTTTCAAATTTTTGACCTTGAGCAGTGAGATACAAACAGCCATTGCCTGCATCACAAATCTGTGGTATAGCGTTTTTCAGAAAAAATGATGTATTAAGCAGAGGTGGTGGTGATGCTGTCCATAGTAAGGCCATAATGCTACATCATTTAAAAAATATGGAGGAAAACTGACCTGTTTGCATGGGAAGGAAACTGTAATTTCAGAAATGTGATTATTTGTCCAGGACATGGATGCTGAGTGGCTTCTGATGTCCCACAACCAAACCCCACCAAGTAGTGTGGTTTGTCATTGCTGCTGGGAGCAGCACCCCTGTGCTCAGCACATGGCAGCCTCCTGGCATAACATTTTTAATGATATTTTGCAAAAGTAGACTTTAAAGATCCCTGTTAAAGTGAATTGAGAAAATTTAAGTGTACGTGGAATTGTACTTGGTATCCCATCAAAAGATTTACTGCTGCTATGTTATACCTCATCAGTCAGCCCTTCAAATTCATAACTGACCAGGGAGATTTTTTGACATCCTCCTTTGCAATGTATTTTGAGCTTTTGCCTTGTATATGAATTCCCTACATATTTTTAGGCTCTCTTCTGCATTTATAAAGTGTGATATTAACAACTAATATTTTTTTCCTTCTTTTATTAATAGTTTTTCTTTTCTTTCTTTTTTTTATCACATTCTGTGATTCTGTGAGTCTGTGAACTAGGGTATACACAGAGAACACACTGAGACCCAGAGTACCAACATGACACTAGGCTAAGATAGAAGAAAAAGGGAGTGTACCCTTCCTCCTCCTTGTCTCTCCCCTTGGAAGTACAAGGAGCCCTTCCTCTAGCTGCTACATTAAGATCAACAACTCTACAGAGAGGATGTGGTCATAGATCCACACCATAGGAAATGGAAGGGATCAATGAGCATGTTGAGGTGCACACCTAAACATAGCAATAAAAAAAGTGAAGAAGCACAAGACTGAAAAAAGAAGGCAATACCATCTGTTGAACTGATCTACAAAAATCCCACGTTGGAATGTGTGAAATGTAGCCTGCTTCTATCATTCATTACCATTCACAATTTTAGCCAATGAAAACTTTATTTTCCCAGTATTTTGTATTTTTCTTCTATGTTTGCAACCATTGAATTTATATTTGTTTGTAATTTAAAATATATAAAATGGCCACAAATCTTTTTTGTCTTGTCACTAGCCGTTCTATTCTGCAGCAGCCAACAAAAACCCAGCAACAACACCAAAACAAATGAATAATTTGGATCTAAGGTCTGTTTGCTTTGAAAAAAGATCAGTATGTTGGTGCATCAAAATGTTGCCAGATCAGCTGTCTTTCTCCTTTCCAAGAGAGATGATTCTGAATTAGGAGGCTTGCAGAACCGATCAAAGGGAAGAATTTTGCCTTCTATTGCAGGTTCAGTTGGTGATTACAGTGTTCAGTTCTTGTCTAGGACAATGCAAATTGCACCCTTTCTTTTCTGTATCTTATTTAGTTGGGTCTTGTGATTGTTCAGTGCAGATCTGAGATCAAAAATGTAATTGATAAACCCAAAGGAATAAGACAGTGACTCACACATCGCATGGTTCAGATTAGAATCATAAAATGTGTTATGTTGGGAGAGACCTTTAAAGGTCATCTAGTCCAACCTACAGTCCCCTGCAGTAAGCAAGGATATCTTCACTGGATCAGGTCGTTCATAGCCCCATCAAGCCTCACCTTGAATATCTTCAGGGATGGGGCCTCCACTACCTCCCTGGTTAACCTATTCCAGTGATCTACCAACCTCATATTGAAGAATTTTTTTCCTAATATCCAACCTAAATGTCCTCTTTTCTAGTTTAAAACTGTTGTCCCTTGTCCTATTGCTACATACACTCATGAACAATTCTTCCCCAGCTTTCTTATAGGTACCTTTCAGGTATTAGGAAAAGGTGAAGAGGGCACTAAAAATAGAATTAAATATGGTTTAATGATTGACTACATTGCCATGATGGATTAATTTGATTTACAAGAATTCGGTGTAAATACAATCAACTTCTCAAGGAAGTGTCGTGTAATTTATGGCTTAGTGTGAGATATATGGCACATGGGGAATTATTTTAATTCAGTAAGCTCATGTTTGTGCAGCAACAAAAGAATAAGACAACATGCCAGAAGCAGAGAGACAGGGATGCACTGGGGGAGCTCCCAGCTTCCCACTGCAGGTCACCTGGAAGCAGTGATTGCTGTCTTCAGGTCTCCAGTGCATTGCAGGCTGGGATGTTTCAGAGATCCTCCTTGCAGACTCAAGACTAAATTTTCTTGAATCTCCATGAGGTAATGCATTCTGATTTTGAATGTGCTGAATCACCTCACCCATGGGTAACTTACAGAAATTCGTCTTCGAGCTGAAGGGATGAATACACAGGCTGATTATGGTTTGAGGGCCATTTCTCCAGATGAGATGATGCTTTCAGGCTCCCATTTGGTGTAGTCATCCTGCCTGCTTACAGTAAGGACACTCTGGCCTGCACAGTCCACAACTGTATTTTCAGCCACACATGTGACCTAAACAAAGCAAGAGGCATTGCCTCCTTTCTTCAGCATGGGTAAATATGTTAAAACAGGTTTAATCACAGGACACTAGTGATTTTCTTAGTCCCTGGCATCCCTTCTTTACAGGCAAACACTCCTTTGGTTGTGTGCTATTTCGGAGATGCAAGCGAATCTTTATGCGAGGGCCTCAAGACAAAGTACTGGAAGCAGAGCAATAGAAATAAAGCTCTAGTCTCATGATTATATTCTAATAGCTTTCTTCTTTTTTATTTTAAGATACTTAAACCCAGTCTCCCAAGTTAGCCCAATCACAGTCTCCAATGTAACCTTGTTTTTAGCTATTAGCAGGTGGTTTTTAAAGCCCTCTTTAGATGATATGCTGGGCCCACATAGTGAAGTCAATTGTTAGACAGGATATAATTTAGACTTCAGCTCTTCCTCTCAGTTTGAAATAAAATGATTACATTTCAGGAGAGCCTAAGGGAAGATTAAAAGTTTTATATCAAAAGTTGGATATTTTCTTTTGTTTTACACTCTTCTTATAAAGAAAATGGTATTCATTTAAAATAATACATGTTCTGATGTATTTGAAAAGGCACTACCCTGGATTAAAAAGAAATTCATAAAGTATGCATGCATGGGAGAGGAAGATTGCAATCTTCATTTGAACGTTTAGTCAAAGGTTTTTAACTCAGCCCATTCCGCTTTATCTGTAGAATGTGGTATCTGCGAAGCTGCATCGTAAATAACAGATGGCCCATAGCATGTAGAGAGCTGCAGTTAAGGTGACAAAACCTTCTGGGGCTCCTCTCCACAGGCAGGTTATAAAGCGATATTATAGCCTGCCTTCCAGACTGGAAAATGGTCCTTACCTGTCTTTAAACTTGTTAAAAGTGGTTCCAGGCTGTAGCTCCACATAATTGTAGTTCTGGTAACCCCTGTGATGCCTCTCATTTCTTCTATCCCAAAGTTATCCAAGGGCAGAGGCCACTTGTAGAATACAAAGTTACAAAACTGATATGGGTCTTAAAAACACATGGAATAGCCGAGATATGAACTGAGTACAAAGTGAAGAGTCAGATGTGAACAACAGGATTAAGTTATTGTCTGATAAGGTCAGCTAGCTTTGACTGTTGTTATCAATGGGGCTGTTCTACCAAGGATGCCCTGGGCACATTTGTTAAAAAGCATTATCTATTAAAAGAAATCCCTGGAAACCTCCTAAAAGCAAATGCATATATGCAGTGTAGTCTCTTGTAGGAGTTCACCACATCAGCCAAATTAGCATAGATCTTTTCCAGAAGCCATCAGAAGAGTCTAAATATAACACTGCTGTAGTTAAGTAGCCTGCTTTCATGCCTGTTAAAATTCAAAGTGCAAAACATGTTATTGTTTCTAAGAAGGTGGTCACTGAACTGACAATTTGAAGTTTCCTTGTGATTTTTATAGCAGAAAAAAAAGATTTCTTTCAGTGTATTATTTTGTGGAAAAATAAAATATTCTGTTACATGTTAGCACTAATGATGGATACTGTCTTAAGGCAGGATTAACAACATGGTTTTACATTCATTTGCCTAATATCGGTGGTGTTTGTTTTCACATGTGGACACCTGACCACTATGGGGACTTAGCTTAATACCACCTCGTTAGCCTCCGTGCTGCCACTTAAATAGATAGACAATAATAAATAGTGAGAGGTTGATTGAGAATTTAAGAAGGATGGGTACTCATGGCACAGAATGGTGAAGGTGTGAGGTGATATTATCTCTTACAAAAGACATGAATTGTGAATGTGCTGCTATTGCAGATTTCTCGAAGAACTGCTGTGGCAGGGGAGTTAAGACGACAGTTAATGGCCACTGAGGAAGAAGACGATTTATCATACACTCCCCTGGCTGTGACCACTGGAAATGATACATGCATCCTTTTTTACGCTAGCAATTTCAGCCTTAAAGCCAACAGTTCAGTCTTTATAGATTTAACAAATCAAACGTTTGTAACGCAAAGCGTGGATACTTCATCCTCTGAGTGCTCAGACATCAACACAACGTGAGTAGCACAAGAAATTTCATACTGTAATACAGGTGATTCTGAAAACTAATCAGAAATGGCTCAATGTCGAGTTAATACTAATTTAATGTTCTTCTTCTAAGCCATCCAAAATGAAAAATACAAAATTGGATACTCTTAAAAGAAAAAGGTTGAGTCAAGACAATAAGAACTGTTCAGATGCAGCCCCTTACGGTCACAATTTTTTTCCCTCTTACATGCCTTATTTCCTTGTTTGTTTATATTTGGACCAAACTGGTTTCCCGGTGCCCAGTCTCACAGTCACAGAAATCTCCACTGCCATTAATAAGTTCATAATTTCATCATAAAATTCCCTTGAAGAGGAGTATTGCCAGTAATTCAGCTGGAAGTACATTAATGAAACATGATCTCTGTTTTCCTTTACTTTGAAGCACCTGCTCTTGGGTAAAAAAAAAAAACAACCCACAAAACCAAAACAAAACTCTCTAGAAATATTTTGTCATATTTTCCTGCGTACTGAACCTTTGCTATATGACTTTTGTAATTGCCTATTGATTTAGAATATTCCCTCCGATTGAAATGTCACAATGATCTAATTAAAGCTGACTACTCTAACATTAAAAATCTGTTTCTTATTCTTAGACTGTCATTAAAATACACAAAGCCAGTGAATGGAATCAGCAGCCTGGAGATAAGGTAACTTATGATTTATTCTTAAATAGATCTTTGTGATGTACAAAGCCTGTTTATAAATTAGGAGAAGAAAAAAAAAAAGAGAAGTTATGTGAGAACATTGCTTTCTGTTCTGAGGAGTTTCTACACAGGAGAACCAGAATACAGTCTTTACAGACAATATATTAATATGTTCAGGTAAAGTTCTGAAACGGGGTGTAGGCAAACAACCACTCTGTAAGGTAGTTTGCAACATCTTGTTCTGCTAATCGGATCAGTAGGCTGTAGGAGGACCTCACTGCAGCCTTCCAGTACCTGAAGGGAGCATACAAACAGGAGGGGAATCAAGTTTTTAAAAAAGTAGACAATAGCAGAACAAGGGGAAATAGATTGAAGCTAAAGGAAGGAAAGTTTAAATTAGATATTAGGGGGAAGTTTTTTTACAGAGAGAGTGGTGAGGTGCTGGAACAGGCTGCCCAGGGAGGTCGTGGATGTCCTGTCCCTGGAGGTGTTCAAGGCCAGATTGGATGGGGCCCTGGGCAACCTTGTGTAGATCCAGGCCTGAGGTTGGTGTCCCTGTCTGTGGCAGGGGGGTTGGAACTCTATGATCCTTGGGGTCCCTTCCAACCCATGCCGTTCTATGATTCTATGATCAGGCAGCAGTCCTGTCTCAGTGAAATCTACCTGTGATTTGTAAACAATTCTAGGGACTGAAGTCTACTTGCATGACCAGGGGTGTATTTAGTCATGATGCAGATTACAGTGTACTCTGTCATAGCTAGCTTGTGGCTACTGAGGGGTGCAAAGTGTCATAATTTTTCTGCTCTATGGACAATGACAAGACCACATTTCTCCTACCATGAGAAGAGGGAAGAAAACTTAGGGAATGGTGAGATTTGGGATGAAAAGTTAAAAGAAGAGTTTGCAGCTGTTGCTCTTGCTGGTGGATTCTAGGGATGGGGAAGGGATCTGCTGCTTTTTAAAGCTGCCATACAGCTGCTGGTCCAGAAACATCAGTTCTCTCCTCAGCAGCAGGAACAGCAGTTAAAATTGTTTTCTCAAGCTCTGGCAAAGAAAATGTGGCCCGCTCTTTTCACTCTGGTACCTCAGTTAGTTCCTTAAATTTATTTGGAAAGCACTTGGGTAAGGGAACTTCCACTAGATTAAATTGGCATACATCAGGTGATGAACTGGATGTTTGCTTGGACAAATGACTTTTGCCATCTGAAATGCTTTTGATGTCTCAAATAAGGGAAACTGAAATCCAAGGAAACTAAAGAGAGGAAATTTAAGGAAAAAATGTAGAAGACGATCAGAACTTGAACATCATTTTAGTAGAAAAGCAAAAGAAGCACATAGCACCAAGATGATAAGCACAAATGAATAAATATAATTATTTACACAAGATAAAAGGACATTCTACATGTAGATAAAAGGACCCCCCTTTGTGTTGAAGAGAGTCAGTGATGTGTTTGGAGTTGTGTTTGGAATGTATAGAGATGCTTGTAGTCATTATCAGAGGCCATGATAGGTGGCAAAACCCCAAATATGCTTTATTATTTAACATCTCCCCTCCCCCCGAAGCAACTAGAGCTTTGTGGCAGAACATAATGTACAGATAAGATTGCTGTTAGTGTAGTATTTTTACTTTTTTTACTATTGCAGTTAGCTGTGTATAAGATCCTTGAGACCCATCCTTGGTTATTGAGTCAAGCTTTTCTAGGTTTCAGTACTGTAAATTACAAACAGGACATTTCCCTGAATACCCCAGGGAACTGCAGGAACTTTCCTTTAATCCCATCCAAAAATCCTGTTCTCAAACCAAGACTCTGCCCAAGTTGTGTCTTTCACTCCAAATCACAAAATATCACTTTCTCTGGTGCTACCCTGGTGCTTTTCTGTCTGCTCTCTGCTGCTCCTGTCTCACTCTTGTACAGACACACCAAATTAGTGCCCTGCATTCCCAATTTGCGTCTTTGCTTGTACCAGTGCCAGTCTTAGCTACTCTCCTGTAATCTCTTTCTGAATGAATGAATCTGGTTGCTTCCTACATTTGTCCTGAATGTGACCATCCTCAGCATAATACCATGCTTTCTAGTAAAATTACAGTTCCAAGAAAATACTATGAATCATAAAGCACCTGAAAATCCTATGGAGCATGACACTGTGCTGCTAAACTAGCTACTGTGCTAATTGATAGATCTTAGAGGGGTTGTTTTCTTTAAAGTAGCTTTTGCTCAACTATACAACAGCAAATTGTTAACCTTAGGATGCTACTATAGAAACAAAATGCTTTGGCAGTTGAAACATTTGTCTTAGATTTTGATTGCTGCAGCAGGCATAGGAAGATCAAATGTAATGTTAGTGCTTGCATATGGACTTAATGAGGATTATTCAGATTTATGTTTAGTCATCTGTTTTTTAAAATCTCCTTTTAATTATTTATTGGGAGAAAACATTAATGTGGTTGTGAATCTGAGGTTCCTCTGAAGAGAGGAAATTTGAAGTAACTCTGCAGACAGACTGAGTGTAAATTAAAGGAGAACATTAGTACAAAAGGTGAATGGTTCATGTTTTCTATCTTTTTCTGCAATATTTTTTTACATCCTTTAAACCTCCTGTAGTAAAGGCAGAAATACTCACAAAGTTTCTCTTGACCTGTGCTTCTACTTAAGTACATTATAACTAAATACCAAAATGCATAAACTGTCCTTGAAGTTGGGATAAGAAACTTGGTCTCCACAATATGTGAGGACTTGAAAAGAGAATAGGTGAAGCCCTGGCTGCTGTCATGCCCCAGCGAGTAATTTAAATAGAATAAGCTGGCTGTGTTTTGCAGGAGAATTGGATTTATTCCATTGAGCTAGGAATGATCCAAGTTTTCAATAGCCCCTCAGGGCATTTAGACACAAAAATATTTAAATGAAATATTTTTCACATGTGATGCAGATGCTGAGAAGAAATGGAATAGAGGGATAAGAGGGTGGCTTCCAGGGTAGACATTGCTTGGGCATTTACTGTGTGTTGGCCTGCCTGGGGGAGGTAAAGAGTGATTACTTCCGTGTCACCTTTTTCCCTGTTTCCTTCACTTATTAGGCTGTCTTTATCTCAACAAGTTTCCTCATTTTTGCTTTCTATTCTCCCCTTCCCCCTCCCATCTTCTTGTGGATGGGGAGTGAACAAGCAGCTACATCAGTGCTTGGCTGGATTATCTGTTGATTTAAGAGACTATTGTGTCATTTTAGGTCTCTTTTGGCTACCATAATGCAATATTACATGGCATACAATACAAATAATAAGATATACCCAACAGAAACAGAACAATCCATTGATCTTTTCATGATTCAGGAACACTTTATTCACCTTGTTTATCTCAGCATGTCTTTCGTCAAGAGCTTCTAAAATCCACAGAGATGCATTTCAACCTCTCTTTTCCCCTTCTGGTTCAGTTCATTTTGATTACATTTCTTGTTCAAGATGACTCCTCAGCAAGATTAGAGTATGCCTCAATAAACAGGACACAAGCAGGGCAAGAGGTGGGAAGGAACAGAGTTGAGAGCCGTGACTGCATTTTTCCCCTGTAAAGGCCATTTATTAGGTGTAGGAGAGCATCCCTGGAAGACAGAAAGTGACACCAGAGAGGACCACATTCAAATACCTTGATTTATTTGTGAATAAAAGAGGCTCTAACTTTAATATCATGAGCTGGATCCTGAGTCTGGCCTTACTACCACTAGCCTACCACCTTATGCTGATCAGCTAGTCATATCCCACCTCTTACTACCAGCTGCAATACCTGCTTCAATCTATGCAAACAGCTACTATTTTTTCCCTCTCTCTAGTGAGATTTTGGCTTTTCACAGCACCGGTTCCAGTCTCATTCATCCTCCTGCACTTTCCACTGAGAGGTGAACTTTTAGAAAAGTAAAGTACTGCTGCAGGGGGTAGGAGCAGTAAGCAGTAGTTTGTGCTGGAAGAAGCATCATCTCAGCTCTCTCAGCAGCTGCTGATATCCAGCTGTTTAAGCACCTCTCTGTCATCTTCTTTGGGAAAAGGTGTCAAAGTGGATGGAAGTACAGAGCAATAGTATTTTCCCCACTTACACTGGCAAGTACTTCACTGCTGTTGTTGCTCATAGCATATACAGAATAGAATTGAACAAAGAGCCATGTTTTAAAGTCTTTTCCTTAAGAGCTGTGTTTCACTTTAAATCTCTGAAACAGTGCTAATTCCAGCTGATTTCCTTTTCAGAAACACCTCCTTGCAATGAATAGCCATGTGAGATGGCAATGGGTAACAGGTGGTAGCGGTCTTATGGTTTATCTGGCATGAAGGGAGTCTGGCCTATGACCAGACATTGTTTGTGCCACAATACATGAATACATGTCTGTGTGAAAGATTCCTGTATTTGCTCTGGTGCTTAACACCAAGACAGAACGACCTGTGAAAGAAAAGGTACTTTCAGTTCTCCATATAAAATCCTTGCTGTCTCTCCTCCCTCTGGCATGATAGTTGTGTCAGTTATCAGTTAAGCCTGTGTCTGGTGGAGGCGGTTCACTGTCAGTTGTTTGGAAAAATGCTAAGGATAAAAGCCTGTATTATGAAGTTAACCAGTCTCAACTAGTTCACTAATTAGAACCTTAATTCTCATAGATCTGCAAGTAACATAAAATGTTAGTCTTTGGTGCGACATGAAGAGACAGTGTTCTCTTGGAGGTCACTTTAGACTGTACTTACACATATAGCCTTATAAAACTTGTTTGTTCATATGGTAAAGCTCCAAAGAATTTCCTTGTTTACCACATATCTTCTCAGCAAATGTACAGAGCACACCCTGCACCTGTGGTTAGCACAAACATTTAAATAAACTTCTCTGTGCTTATAACTGGCCTTCAGCTAGTTCAGCCTGTAACATCGCCACTGAGACACCATGAAAATTCTATTCAGATTGTGCTGTGTTTCAGAAAAAGATTCCTTTCTTCTAGCAATTAATACTTGTTAATTTTGTAGCTTTATCACTATAACAATAGAACATTTTCCATATTTTTTTTGTGAATGTGTGCTAGGTTAATTTTTTTTCTTTCTTCTTTTTCACTGATGCTTGCAGCTGAATGTTGTATGGAAAGCGCTAGTTAGGCTCAACATCTAAGGAATGCCATGAGAAAAAACATCTTTTTCTCACCTGAATGACACTTCTTCTGGGATTCTTTCTGAACATTTTTAAACTCTTGAGAATTATGAAGTAATGTGAATCAAAACCCACATATTATTATTTAAAAAAAAAAGAAAAAAGAAAGGAAAAGGCTCAATTACTGTGGTAACCTAGCCTGACATATTTTGTGTGCTACTCCTACAGACTGTTGTTTCTGTTGAGTTTAGGCTCTATGTTGTGTAGATGATATGCTACTGAAAGCAGCAGATTTGAACAAACAAGCAACATTCTACAACAGAGAATATTCTCTCTATATGTACATGTAACATCTATATAACAAAATATTCAATATTGTGCCACCTTTACAGATTACTGCTTATTTTTTAAACCTGTCATAGTTGCATTTAAGTATTACCCCAAATTTTAAAATCCACATACAGTGTTACCCATTGTGTATAAACATATTAGAATATTTTATTTTGTGGCAAGTCTCACTGCTAAAAGATTTCTCTTTTACATTTTTTGTGGTTAAGCAAAAAGAAAAATCTTCAGCAAATTATACAGAGCAATGTATACTTAGACCAAGTAGGGTTAAAGTATTTAGGAACATAATATAAGGAGAAAAGTTTATCATTTCCTTTTGAGATAACTTGAGTACCTAAAAGTAACTGGGTAAAAAGTGGCAAAGACTTGGCCGTAGTCCTGTTGTGTGAAGGATCAGGATGTACTTCTGCATGTTCTCAACTATTTCTGATTCAGAACATTTGGGAGGTGTTCAGACTGAGGTGGCAGTAACATATATATAAATCCCATGATGATAAACTACTGGAAACTGCTGCAATACCACACCAACAGATCTTTTCAAAATGAGAAAATGTTTATTTGCACCTAACTCACTACGAACTGAGAAACTAGGGTTGACGACCCCTGTCCACCCTCCAGTGAGAAAAAAAACCCCACTGACTTCTACTGCAAATTCAAACATTTGCAAAGGAAATTGCCATTTAGGCATCTGAGCCAAGGAAGAATTGCAATGATATATCAGAATGGTTATCATGCCCGTACCCATCATGAAAGCAATTTTCAAAAAAATCACATGAAATGTTTATTGAGAGACACTGCAGGTCGACTGACAGTGACAGCCTTTCAGGTTCTGCTCGACTGATTGTAAACTGTTAGTAACCGGTGAAATACTGCACAGGCAGAGGCCCTTGCAGAATGAAATTGCGTTTGCTCCTTGCCTGCCCCAGCTATGGAAAGCTGTGCTTGTGAGATGAAACTCTAAGAAGCAGTAAAAACATATTCACAGAGCCTCTTCACTTATGAACAATCCTAATGACGTGGGAGGCCAGGCTCAGATACCAACCGTGATGTTTGCAGCTAGCAATAGCGAACCTTTATCTGCCGCTGGTACTTTATCAATTGGATATTAACTTTTTCTTTCCGTCATTTTGACTTGTCTCCCCCACCCCTCTGTTGTCTTTCCAGGTTTTTAATGACCAACAAGTTCTATGGAGGCTCGGCTAGAAATTGGTCCACTTTAGATTCAGTTGAGATTGTACAAGACGGAGAAAAGTTTGCTAAATTCAATGTTTCTGTCATCTCTGCTCCTGCAGAGTATTCATTTCATTGTCAGCTGGTGGGAACAAGCAATCTTTATCCTGCAAAGTTGATTCCATCCAACAATGAAGCAAAAAACTGGGATGTTTTCATTTCCAGGTTGCAAGTGAGTACACATTGCCATTTCAGAGATAATTCCAAGAACTATTACTTGCTATTGTAGGTGCTGAACGACACACATTCATAATGCCCTTGCTTTCATTTCAGCCTGAGGGAAAATGTAAAAGAAAAGCTGTTCCCCCTAGGTGAGCTATTCAATAAAGGGGTAAAAAGGAGGCAGTTGCTGAACAATAAGAACATGAAAGCACAGCTTTGAAAAACAAAAAACTCTGAAGCTGTCCGCAGAAAAGAAAACCCAATAAAACTAAATGTGCTTAATCAGGCAAAGAATGACTAAGTCCCCATGCTTGTTTAATAAATTGGGCTGCTATTGGAAACATGGGCTTCTTAGGTGGGTGGCTTTATGCCACTTACTTTGTTTTTATTTGATTTCTTTGCACTTTGTTTATCTAGGAAAGCCCAGCTTAGTGTGGTTACTGTTAGTGACACAGACTGTCTGTCCTCCTACAGGCAGAAACAAAGCCCGCTGCAATTAGATTTAATGGAGGGTTTGACATGGACATGGGTTGGGAGCAATACCAAGTCCTGCATGGCCCAGAAGGAAAGCAGTTGGCTTTTTCCTTCCCTTCCCTTCCCTTCCCTTCCCTTCCCTTCCCTTCCCTTCCCTTCCCTTCCCTTCCCTTCCCTTCCCTTCCCTTCCCTTCCCTTCCCTTCCCTTCCCTTCCCTTCCCTTCCCTTCCCTTCCCTTCCCTTCCCTTCCCTTCCCTTCCCTTCCCTTCCCTTCCCTTCCCTTCCCTTCCCTTCCCTTCCCTTCCCTTCCCTTCCCTTCCCTTCCCTTCCCTTCCCTTCCCTTCCCTTCCCTTCCCTTCCCTTCCCTTCTCTTCTTTTCTATGAAGCATAGATTTTCTGTGTATCTGTGCAGAGTACAGATGTGAGGTGTAGAGGATTGCATCTTTATTTTTATGAACACTGATCTTGACTTGGGAGAAACACAGCAACATATTTAAACCACACTACACATGGGCCTGGCTCCATGCTTGTAGGCCTCCTTTCATTGAGTTCTTGGTCAAGAGTAGCAGTAGTAGGTTTCACACCTTCCATATTGATTTGGAGCATCAGGTGCTTCCACTGTTCAAACAACAGAACTTCTGGTTCCTCTTGAGAAAGGCCTTTTTATCTGATCAAGTCCTAAACATGGGACACAACCTGCAAAGTCCTGTTCTGATCTTCTCTGTTGTGTGTGAAAACAGAAAGTCAACAGTCTGGGCTTGTGTCTATCTGGACTAGATGACACCTTTCCAGATGTCTTCCACTGATACGTAGTACAATCAGTATCAGCCTTTGCTCTAGAATGAGGTTTAGAAAACCCCAAATGCTGTGGCATGGGGAAAAAAAGCACATGGGATGTGGTTGGTGGTTGCAGCCAGCACAGAATCCTGTTGCTGAAACTAAGGAACATGATTTTCATGTCATTGTGATGCAATGAATTCTAAACAAGGATCCAATGTCAATCAAGCTGGTCCAACTGCACTTTGCAGTGTTGGGTAGGACTGTATTAGAGGGACACAGCACCTGCAGAGTGAAGCCTTGAGTAGCTTGTTCCAAGGCAAGGCTGAACTGATGCAGCTCTTTACTTTAGTTCTGGAGCTAGGTCAGTCACTACCACCTAAAGAACCTCCGTGGGATGTTCTCTAAGTGTGCTCACAGTCTAGGATGTCACCGCTCACAGCTGTACACAACACCAAAACTGCTCTGGTTCTACCACAGTAGCCTTTATCCTTTTGAGGATCTCAGATCTGCCTGACATTAAAGAGGAAACCACTACCAAAAACACTGGTTTTCTTTTAGTATGTGTCATAATGGTTTAGAACCACCTTTGCTCCCAAGGAAAACTGCCAAAAAACATGAAAATCAAGAATATTATGATTTATTTTGGCTAAAATATTTCTAAGTTCAAAACAAATTAGATGTTCAGTGTACAGTTAGCCATGAAAATGAAAAGTCTTATAGAAGGGTTTGTCAAAAGTCAAATGATGGGAAAATTCCATTTTTTTTTTTTTAATTAACTGTAATTGTAGTTTAGTATAACCAAGACAAATGGCGATGGTCCAAACAGTAAAATTAAAACTTCCACAGTACAGAAGCCTGTATGCAGGCTTTTACATTCATAAAAAGTAGAGAACCACATGCAGGTATTTTAACTTTTCTATAGGTAGAAATGCTGTTAGGAATCACATTTTTCTCGCCCACCTGGGATCTAACACCCCCACAGGAATGATAAAGCTTCAGTAAAGCAATAAAAGAACCCTGCATATACTTCATCTCCCACCTAAGAGTAGACATAGCATTTAAATAATGTACAATTAAAGCTTTCACCACAAAGGTTCAATAAGCATAATCCTGCTTCAAAAAAATCCACAGTAGGATTGACAGAATAAAATTCAATATTTCTGGCTCTAAATCAGAAGTGTTAAAACCTTTCTAATCCAAATATACCTGTTAAGTTCTTGCAAATGTGGTAACAAATGTGTCTTGTTTTCCAAATTTTCAAACCATTTTTTTTGAAAATGAATGACGCAAATCATCACCTGCTTTCTCTTTTTATTGTAAATAAGTCTTTCAGACATTTCATGACTCCTGTTCACATTCTTGTCTGTTGTCAGAGAAGTGGCTTAACAAGGGAAGGCTTTGGTAATCACCCCTGTTCTCTAAAACTGTGCAAACAGCTATCCAACCCAAAAGCTTATTTTCACTAATCCTGCTTTAATCAGAAGTCTGACTGCCTATAGTGAAAGCAGCAGCGTTTGCAAGTTAGCTACCAGGATCTGACTTGGAAAGATTCTTCCAAGAGGCCCAGAAGAGTTTAAATTGCCTAAGTTGACCTTACCTCCATAGTACTTAAATAGCCCTTAGTTCTGCATACAATAATTGTTTTATTAATCATCATTCTTGAAGGTAGAGACATTGGTCTTAACACTCATACTATGTACAAATTACCTTTACATCCCTGAGCCATGAGTGAACTCAGAGAATGCTTGCTGGTGGAGCACAGTATGCAAGGCACAAACTGATTTCGTCAATGTTTGTACAAATACCTTTACTAGGAAGTTCAAGCTTTTTTATTATCATGAAGCTTTTAATTTAGTTTATCATAAAGCAGAGAGTAATCATGGGGTGGGAACCTAGAAAAGTAGAAATCCATGATCTTTTACTTCCTTGTTTATTGCCTAGTGAGGGAAACGATTTAATTAATCTTTTTTTTTTTTATTCTATAATATTTGGTATAAACAGGTCAGTTTTAAGGTGTTGTTGCTTTACTGGTGGATTTATGACCTTTGTCCTTACACACCCATTTCAAATAATCTCTAAATACATGAGATTCTCAGTCTCTATCTTTCTTTATAAAATTATTTAAGAAAGACTCAAAGCCACAGAGCAGTTATTTCCTTCCCTCATTTTCTTCCACCAGTTAGATTCCCTTCCTTCTGAATGAATCACTGCTTATGTCATTATGTATACGTGTGTAGAGGGAAGACTGTTGTTCTTTAAAGTTTTTTAATACTTTGGCTTTAACAAAATTTTTAGAAGGATAGTGGTCTCAAAGTCATTCAGTTTGTTGATAAATTTTTGGAAAAAAGGTGGCTAGGCAGACATTAGATCCTCAAATTAGTTGATTTTTTTTCTGAGGGAAATAGTATGGTAGGAGCTCAGACAGCTGCAGACCTTGAGAATCTAGACATGGAAGACCGATTTTTCCAACTGCTGGAAAAGCTTATATAGGTTTCATATGTTAATAGACACAAATCTCACAACTCAAAAAATCAAGCCCCCTCTCCTGTTTTGAGTATCTGTTGTCTAAGGAGAGTGGAAGAAAGTTTTCACAAGTCTTTTTTCCTTGAATTTTCACGAACACTCAGCCAAAAAGGTCATCTTCATTAGACTTTAAAGTAGGTTTCAGGAGTTCTGCTTGTCACTTTTAAAAGTAACATAAATTTCTGAAGTGGGAAATGTACCTCTTGCCAAATATATGAATTATGCATCTTTAATTTCCTGGGTGAAAAGGGTATGTGGCATATTTTTATGCAGAGGATTTGGCTCTTTTTTAATGGGCAGAGAGTGAGTAGTAATTTACAGGTGGAGGTTTTTTGTAATTACCACATGTATCTTGGAATTAGGGCCTACTCTCCACACTTAGTTGCATTTATCTATCTACCTATTTTCATTTTCAGGTTCAAGGCTTCAATGTTGAAAACAACCAGTTTTCTTATGCAAGTGACTGTACAGGTTTCTTCGCTCCTGGAATCTGGATGGGCTTGGTGACATCTATAATTTTACTGTGGATCCTGGCCTATGGAATCCATATGATCATGCAGCTCACAACAAACAGCAGATTTGATGATCCCAAAGGTCCAGCTCTGTCAGTTCCTCAGACAGAATAGTCATGGATTAACTTAATGCTGCTATGGCTTTTCCTAGTCTGATATTTATGGTTTTTATAACCTTGCTACTGTGTAATCTAAAAGATATAATAGCAGAAAGAGATAAATTACATATAAAAAAAGAACCTTATGCTTGGCAGCAATAATAATTCTACTTGTTATTGCTGTCATTTATTAACAGCTATAGTGTTAAGGGTCTAAGGTGAGGCTGTAGAGGTTATTACTATTACTGTATCTAGCTATTAGAAAGACTACTAAAAACTGCCTTCAGATTAATTATTATTGGCAAAGAAAGGACATCACAATCTGCCATCAGATTAACTATTATTGGCAAAGAAAGGACATCACAAAAAAGATAAATAGTAACTTATTTGTTAGGAAACTATACCTTGAAGCTACTAGTCTCTCTGAAGGATCTTTAGTACATATGTTTTGTTGAAGCTACATCTTGAGAAGGCTAAGCTGTGTCTTGTCATTTTTTCTCTTGAGAAAACCATGCAGAATTGTACAGAACTGATAATGTATGTCGCTAAATAAATGGTCTTGAAAAGTCTTTTCAAAATGCATCACTTGGTTCAGATGTCATATCAAAAATGAGATAGGGTGGATTAAGGTTTAGCATCCCTCTAATGTTAATTTATGCATGTAGATAATTATGTTGAGTAATGCTAATTTATGTGGTTTAGCCATGAACAGCTGATGGAGTTACTAAGCATGATAGGTCCTTGTCCAAACTGATCACAAAATTCTTTGCAGTGACATGGCAATGAATGCAAGTTTTTGAGCTCATAACCTAGTGTGATTCAATGTGCCAGTGCAAACAACATCCTAACAGAGATAAGGTAATTTTCCTAGCAGCCCTCCCTTTCCAAGTATCTTTGGGGTAGCTATGAAATTTGTACAAAAAGGGGAAAAAAAAAAGATATATATGAAGTCATTAGAAGCACTGTGCTAATGTACTGTTTCAGTCTGAGTGTGTTTATGGTCATCTCAATGAATTTCAGAAGCCTGAAAACATTCAGTGTTTTGAATCCTTCTGTAATTAATAAAGACACTAAATCTTCTCATCGAACAATCTGAGTGTGGAGTAAATTAGCAAATGTTATGAAAATCTAGGAAAGAGTAGAAGTACAATGGTAAAATGATTAAAAAAAGTAAAAAATTACATTTTCATTCTTCTGTAATGCTTTGTTATGACTGTGTATGTTCTGTTAGTAGTTAAAGAACAAAAAAGATATCATTTTGACATAATTGCATTTATCACATGAGAAAAATGATAACTTTTCTGATCTTGGTCCATGTCATAGGATAATGACACAGGGGAAAGATAGTTAGAATCAACTATTTAACCAGGCCAAAAATATTTTCTACCCATCATTCCTGCATGTCACATTTTTATTATGCAGTCAGAGAAGTAAATTAAATGCTCTCTTGAAGCTTTTCCTCCTGAATCATTCAATCCTGAGCTGGAAAACAAAAAGAAAACTGGCATGTAACTAGCAGAGGTGACTTCTCTTCTGTAATATTTTTCCCAAATGTTTTTCAAAACATCAAAGAATGCTGGCATTTCATCTGCACAAAAATGCTGTGTTAGAAAGGCACATTTTCTCTGCGAAAATTAGTTGCCAGGAGAAACAACTGGACTTGCTTTATTAATTCTCCCTTCAAAGTAAGTTACACAAATGCGACAACTGAAAATTGACATAATAGTCATGAAACTGATAGCTAGAAGAGAGGAAGGCTATTACAAAGGATTTAGTTTGTACAAGACAGCTTTCTTACAAACTTTTTTCTAGATTCAAAAACATTTGAAACATATCTTGTTCAACAGTGGTGATACGTAAGAACAGCTTCACTAGACCACCCAGCTCAGGAGCTGGCAGTGGCATGAGAATAGTGAGCACACAGAGTACTTTCTGCAGATGTTTTCTGCTTCTCCAGCATTGAAACCCAGGGACTTCCTCTGCCAGAAGTGGTGTCTTTGATTTAATAACTCTGTGTAGTTATAGTCTATGAATTTGTCCAGCTTCCTCCATTTTTTACCATTGCTCTTTTACTATTACCTGGTTTTTCACAACGTTTGGTGCCACTGGGCTGGATTCTGGAGAAGAGAAGGAGGAAAGAGTCTTGTATAAGCTATACTATAGGAAAGAGATAAGTGTCTTTCAGAAGAGCTCCAACTTCAAGACATCTTGGAAGATTGTTAGATTAGCTTATCACTGATTTTTCACTGAAGCCATCTGAAAAGAACTAGACTGAACTGTCTGCTGTGTCTGGTAACACACATTCCAGGGTGAAGTGGGAGGACGTCTTTGGAGAGAGGAAAACTTTTTTCATCTACCTTTTCTCATAGCAGTGACACCATTAATGCTTTGGCAAGCATGGCCTGTAAGGGTAGATAGTCTGTTTCTATGGTGAGTTAGGACATCTCTATGATGGAAAACTCAAGCCATATGTTGTAGTCCTTAATGTGGAAGGGTTATCCTTGTGAGGTCTGTGCTGGGAAAAAACAGTAGAAAAGGAAGAACATGACCTACAGCCCTCGATGTTCTGGGGGGCAGGTGTATGGCTTTGGAGACAATGGCCAGTCCCTCTCAGAAATGGATTAACTGCTCTCTGTCCACACGTGGTGGGTTGACCTTGACTGGCTGACAGCCACCCGCACAATTGTTCTGACCTCTTCTCACAGAGGACACCCCTGCTGCCAGCACCTGGACACAGGCATCCAATACACCACCTCAGAGGACAATGTGTGCTGCTGGAGTCCCCATGCCATCTTGAACCCCTCCAGTTACACACCACAATGCCCTGTGGCTGGAGACAAAGGCAACTGATCGCTGATTTCAGCAAGGCTGCATCTCTTCCTTTTATACAGGGCTGGGCCTCAAGAAATTCTAGCAGGATTTTGCACCTACTTGTGTTTGCTTACCTTTCCGAATAAAGTTTGAAATCTGTCAAGGGCCTTCAAGTTCTGTGTACTTCTGATTTCACAATTCAGCTTAATCACAGGTGTACTTGTTAAAACATGCCTGCTTTGGGAACTGTTTCAGGCAGACTTGCCTGGAAGGTGTGAGCCTTTAGGACTTCCCCTAGAGCTCACTGTTGTGTGAACTACTGTCTTCCTTGAGCGCCAGCTCATTTCTCTACAAAGTACAAAAGTTCTTAATAAAGAGGGAAGATATGATGGGAAAAAGCATCAGTTGGAAAAGCAGAAGCTTTTTATTTTGCTTTCAGATTTATAAATAAAGTAGCGAGAAAACAATATCAGAAACTATCAAAAAGCTGTGGCACAACTTGAAAAAAATGAATTTAACTGTGAAAAATCAAGACTAAATCCAGAGAAACCCCAAACTAAATTTAAAAAGTCCTGAAGGCATAAATTAAGCTATCTATTCACTAAAATTTATCCATGATCACTTCTTGGAGGGAAAAGCTGAAGTGACGTTAGAATCTGAGCCTCCTGACCAGATACTGGTTTGCCTTGTGTCCTGGTCTGTTGGCTTCTCTGCTTGTAAAATTATTTATTTCACAACTCATGTGTAAACCCAGCAATGACTTGTAATGAAACAGAATTATAATAGAAATAATCCAAGAGTAGTATTTTTACATAGGCAGTAGAGGAAGATAGTCATTCCATCTGTCAAAGGAAGACTCAATGAAGCAATTGACTCCTCCCTTCCTTCTGGGTGACTGATAAATAATTAATACACACATCTAAATCAGTTAATTATTAGGCAGAGTCCAGGCATTAGAGGACTCTGTAATTATTTCAACATAAGCTTGGGTCAGGCAGGGGAAACTACAGAAGCTGAAAACAAGGAAGAAGTTAAGAAAACATGAGAAGTTAACTCCTAAAATAATCAGAGAGACAAAAAGAAGCCTGAGTGTTGGATACTGGTCACTGCTGGGAAAAAAATCCTTAGCAGTAGTCAAAGAAGGTGGTGGTGACTGTGGAGGAAAGTGATAACCTTACATTGAACAAGAGGATGAGAAAGCCCATGCAAGGAGGGCAGGAACTCCTTTTTCTACAGGCTATTTTTAATGTTGCATCCTTTAGTGGATTGACCTTGGCCAGCTGTCAGACACCCACTTGGCTGCTCTCTTACTCCTCCTCCTCAATAGTACAGGAGACCCTTATGGGTAGAATAAAGTCTAGGAAGGGACATTACTTTCCAGTTACCATCATGGGCAAACCAGACTTATGGAAGATTAATTTATTGCCAATTAAAATAGGTTGGGTAGTAAAAAGCAAAACCAAAATTAAAATAAAGTCTTCAATCTGCTCAAATGCCAAAAATTCCTGTGATGTCTAATATCTTCCAGTAAAGAAACCTGATCTTCAGTTTTTTAATAAAGACTCTGCGCTCCTCTGCACTCTGCTTGGTCCATTCCCTATCAAAACTCAATGCAAAATAAAGGAGAAATCATAGAATCATAGAATGTGTTAGGTTGGAATGGACCTTTAAGGGTCATCTAGTCCACAGCCCCTGTAGTAAGCAGGGACACCTTTAACTATATTCAGTAACTTCATCAAGCCTGACTTAGAATGTCTCTAGAGATGGGGCCTCCCCCACCTCTCTGGGCAACCTGTTCCAGTGTCTCACCACCCTCATAGTGAAGAACTTCTTCCTAATGTCTAATCTAAACCTACCCTGCTCTAGTTTAAAACAACCATCACTTGTCCTGTTGCTATCTGCCCTTACAAACAGTCCTTCCCCAGCTTTCCCGTAGGGCCCTTCAGGTACTGGAAAAGAGAAAAGAGCTGCATCTTCAGAACTCAGATTTCTAAAGGCTTACAAGTTATTGAAGTGAAGGAAAAAAAAAAAAAAAACAAGGAAAAAAAAAGAAAGAAATGAGAACTTGCCAAGGGGTGGTTCCCTAAGTAAGTAGTCTCTCACTTCCCCAGTGTGGGACAGTGTCTTAGTCTTCCTACCTGTGTGGGTGGAAAGTAGATGTACAGTGACTGAGCCCAAGAGCAAATCATCGGCTATAGATGTCCCACAAACGAAGTGGATTCCTTATCTTCACCACAACATTTTGTGTGCCTCCTGTTTGAACACAGGTTCCCTGCTCCAGATTGGCTGGATTTCTGTATAACCCCTGGACCTGGTACGTTCCTGAATTACTATAATTGAGCTTAGTTTTAGACTATTTCACGTAGCATTCATTATTGCTGTAACAGAAGATCATTTACTGAATTATCATACTTTTTCTGCTTTGCAAATGGCAATGTGGGTGTCCAGTGGAAGACTGGAAAACCCATTTTGGGTCTGTCTTAGCAGTCCTTAAACTAGTCGTGTAGACGTAACGTAAAATGAATGTACAGTCACCATGACATCATATGCAACTTTGTATAGTTAATGAAACTGTGCAAAAAGAATGTTTTCAACAGAAAATAAACCCAAAAAATTATTTCAGAAAAATGCTTTTGGAAGGTGGATAAGTTAGGGACCTTCTGATGGAATATTTGAGTTATAATTTTGTGTATCCTATTTATTCTGGATAAATATGGATACATATGGATAGTAGCTGTTTAACAGATACCTTTCACTGAAGCATGATGGCATGACTTGAGATATTAGTGTCCCTATCTACCCTGTCTCTCATTCACATATACCTGTGTCTCAGCTGTTCATTAAGTTCACACTGCTGTGCTTGCTTTTTCCACCAAGGATGTAATATATTAAATTTTGCACTAGAGTAGCTGAGATGCAGGTGCTTGTCTGAGTCTGTCATTCCTGCTGCTGAGTAATAAAATCCTGTCAGAGGAGCAAAGCGGATAGCTGCAAACACTGATGTCTTAACACATTATAGTGATATTGGGGAAGGATTTTTATTACAGCTGTCAGAAGGGGAAACCAAAGCATGCAAGCAGCCATGTGCCTTGTCAGGGTCAAAGACCACATCACTGACAGACAGCACCAGCTCTGCTTCAGGCAGTGTGTTTTTGGTCTCTGTGTGCCTGAACACAGTTCAGCTAATAACTTGTGTTAGGGCAAGCTCAGGAGTGCTCTGTTTCATGTCCTGCTACAAGGACCCCTAAAGGCTGTACAGGCAGAAGATACTTGAATAGGACCAGGATCTAGCTGTCCCCTCCTTCTATCACTCTCTATCTTCAAACTACAATTGACAGGGATGTCCCAGGCCTCCAATGGCTGCAACCCTTCTCTTTAGAGGAAAAGTGGAAAAACAAGTATGGAAGACGAGGGGCAATACAAACCATCCTATTTTCCTCAATAAACAGTGAAGTTTGGACTTGCCATCAGAGTCCTTGCCTGGAAAACCAAGGGTGACAACAAAGAGCCCTGTCATACCTGTCGGTGAGGATATGCACAGATCTGTGATGCTGGGCTGTCTTGGAAGGTCACCCAACTCTTCAGCTTTCTCTCCCAGAACCACTCTTTGGAGCCATCTGTGAATTAAGGCAGGAGCTGCCACTTTGGCTGCCCTCCAGAAACACTGAGGTAGCTGAAAGGGAGTGGGAGGAAGGAACTCTGCAGCTATATCCCATTTATCTTGCCGCGTGAACAAAGTGACAGAATTGGATCCCAGGGTGTTTGAAACCAACACTTGGATTCTGAATGGAAAAATCTGAGGTTTCATCTATCTTTTTATAGTTAACTAGTACTACAATTACAAAATATATGGTCTGGTTCTGCTTGCAGAGTTTTCATGCATATGTACAGCAAGAGCGGACCAGCTGCATCAGTTTTCATTGATTCAGATTTCCACAGAAAACTTTGTGTGTATACTGGTTTGTTTTGAGGCCAGAATTTAGACTGCAATGGCTTACTGCTAACAATTTGTGTGGTCTAATAGTGATTAACAGATACCTAAACAGAGAGAAATTGTGGGGGGAGAGGGGGAGAAATGGGTTTGTTTGGGGTATCTTTTGTTTACTTTAAATAACACAAGAAGTATTTACTGGATATATCAGGAATTTGATTTTTTATCATGGTCCAATGTAATTTGAACCCATCTCTACTATAATTGCTTTTATACCACTCTGAAGTTCAAGGGGGCAGAAAGGGTTTAGTGGTCATAGATTCTTGGGATGAGCACGCGTCTGGCAACAGATAAATGAGCTAAAGATTAACAGTCAGTTTTAAATGTAATATCTGAAAGTCTTCCCTGAACACAGTTGGTGTCCAAGAATTAAGAAAGACATGTGGCTTTGCCTAATGAATTACTACCTTCGGTTTGTTATGAAACTCTTGGTTAACACATGAGCTAGCTACTTTTACCACCTTACCTTATCAGAAAGGTGAAGGACTGCTGTAGTAGGGTCATTGTTTTCATTTGGAATAGCCAAAGGTTTCACTTCAAAGATTCAGTAAGACTGTGTGTTACTCATTAAGTAAATCCTGCACCTTGTCTAATCAGCAGTGTGTATGTCTACCGCAAATTCAGGGCTGGATTCAGCTGCTGTGCAATGGGACTCTCATTCTAAAAGCTGTTTATGGTGAGGCCATTGCTGTACCTGGAAATTACATAGTGATCAGAATTATAGCTCACTTGTTCCTCGGCTACTGTAATGTATTGGACCACCTGCCTCAAATTGTTAGCACAGAGCTTCAACCACAATATCATCTGCACTCCAGCCCTTCATATGCATTGTGGGAAAGAAAGTCTAAAGGGCACTTGTAACAGAGGACGCGATGCCTGTTATTAGTGTCCTAAGCAAAATAATTTCATTATTGTCGTGACATTATGGTTTTAGTGTATTTGAAAGGAGGATGATCTTTTCCCTTTAAACCCTAAGTCCAATGTTAAACAATCACCTATTAGATACTCCGGGTAAGGAATTTAGTTACCTTGCTTTACTGGTGGTGCTGTGGTGGCAATCACTGCATATCTGATACTAATAAAACTTCTGATAGTGGTTTGGCCCTGCCTGGAGGCCAGATGCCCACAAAAAACACACTATCACTCCCCTTTTCAGCTGCACAGGGGAGAAAATATATATTGAGAGGCTTAGGAGTTGAGATAAGGACAGGGAGAGATCATTCCACAATCAGTGTCATGGGCAAAACAGACTCAACACTGAAGAAAGGAAAGAAAACTCTAATTTATTACACTGCACAGCACACACAGTGAAACCAGAGTCGGATAATGAGAAGTGGGACCAGGTCTTAAAGCACCTTCCCCCACCCCTCCCTTCTTAGCAGACTTCACTTTAGTCATGATTTCGATCCCTTCTTCCTCCCATTCGCCATTGTGACATGCGGAGGGCACAGGGAATGGGGAATGGAGGTTTTGGTCAATTCCTCATGAGCTGTTTTCCTTCTTAGCCCACTGGCTGGGGGAGGCATTCCTCACAGCTTTCCCCTGCTGCACTGTGGGGTCCCACCTATGGGAGACAGTCCTCCACAAACTTCTCCAAGATGAGTCCTTTCCCACGGGGCTTCAGTTCTTCCCCAGCTGCCCCAGTGTGGGTCACTGCTACGGTGTGCAGCCATAAATATAGAATGTCGCTCAGTCTCTCATGCCCAGACTGCTCCAGCCTGGTCCTCCACAGAGTCACAAGCCTTTCCCCACAGCAAACCTGCTCCGGCATGGGTCTTTCTCTCTCTCTCTCTTATCTCTGTGGGGCCTCTCCACAGGCTGCAGGTTCTTTTCCATGGACTGTGGGGGACACCCACTGCACCATGGGTTTCTCCACAGGCTGCAGGAAAATCTTTCTCTTTTGTGCCTGGAGCGCCTTTTTCCCACCTTTCACTGACCTTGGTGTTTGCACAGTTTCTTACATCTTTTCACTCCCTCCTCTGGTGGCAAAAAGCAGCTGCTTGCATTTTCTTTCTTCTAAACGTGATTCCCAGAGGTGCTGTGACCATCGCTGGTGGGCTCAGCCTTGGTCAGCAGTGACTCTGGCACGAGCTGGCTGGTGTTTGCTCTGTCCGGCCTGCAGAGAGCTTCTGGCTGCTTCTTGCAGAAGCCACCCCTGCACCCCCCCTCCTCCACCAGAACCCAAGGTTTCTGAATCAAATATATCGATGGAAATTGCTTCATGTGTATGGAATGAATGCCACTGTCTGACAGAATACAGCCTCTACTTACCAGTGTGCTACAGCACGGTATGAAATTGTCTAGTAAGTGAAGAACACAGTTTATATCTGAGGTGACACTGTATAGGCCATGTGGTTTGGCCAAGACAATAAAACTAGACATTTTCACCCAAAATCTGAAGGGTTAATGTGAAGAATATACAGATTTATGTTTCCCTCCTCTGCAGTGTATTGAACCCAGGACCTTTCAGAAACACTGCTGCACCAGTGCCACTCACCAGTGCAGCTTCCAGCAACAGCCACCGGGTCTGTTGATCTGACTGATTGCTTTGCCTGTCTGGTCCTAGGTTAGGAGGTCCTGGTGGTTAGGAGACAGAAGATCATGAGTCATTGCCTAGTTTTTCTGAAGTTCAATTTTTGTAAGCTCACCAAAAGCACAAGTAAGACAGAACTTACGTCTATTAAAAAAAAATTTAGCCACAAAGCTGGAAGGATCAACAGTCAAGTGGCAAACCTTAAGTCTCCTTCTGATGAAAAGAGCTGTACTTGCTTACATCTGAATAATTCCAATTAGAAATTAGAAAATGGAGGCATGAGGAAAAAAATATCATCCTTCATATATGCAACATCTCTAGAATATATGCAGGACTTCTATATAAATCTATGAAATGCTGCAGAAATTTTAATAAGAAACCTGTAAAGAAGATGATGAAATTCCTCTCTTCACAGTTTTCTTCCTGTGGGGAATAATCCATAAATAAATAAATGGGAAAATATAGCAACTGCTTTAAAATGTCAGGAATGTTTCTGTCACCATACACTTTGTTCAGTAGCAATGCATATGTTGTGAAAAACAACATGCAAACAGATTTTTCTCCAAATTAAGCTTGTATTCTGAGAAAGGATCTGCCTCTACTGAAAAGGGGAGCACCACTATATTTGCTCTTTGAAAACAGACTCCAAGGGAGACTCTGTGGTGTCAGGCTGCTCCCAGTACTGTGTGCCTGCTCTGAACACATCAGGCTGGGAAAAGCAACACCCCGCTGTGCTGTTCTGGTCCATCCCTTGCAGACTGTGGGCTGGCATGCCTCACGTTGTCTTACATTTTATGGAGTGGGGAAGCGAGGTGTCCTCTCTCCTTCTTTGTCCTTGCAAGCAACAGGCACAGCAGCAGTTATCTATGTTCTCCTGAAAACGAAGAGCGTTTCTGAAAAGCACATAAAGTGATGTTAGCCCTCTTCTACAAAAAACCCCAGAAGTGTTTTGGCAGCTGAATATTGAGCCTTCTGTTGTTTCATCCTTTTTATTGGTAGGATTGTGCTGTCCAACTGGACATCCGACTTTAAGCTTTGCCTGAGCTGAAGCTCTCCTGTTTCCCCTTTTTGTCATGTATTCCGTGGGCCCATTTGCTAGTAAACAGCAGAAGTGAGGGGCTGACCCGATTTGATTTGGAAATACCATGAGGTCCAGAACATTCCCTGTCTGTTCACACACAAGGCAGCACCTTCTAGCTGGTCCTTCCTGTGAGGTGACCCAATTGCTTAGAGCTGAGCTTAGTGCTTAAAAGCATTTGGCAAATGCAATGCATATCTGAGAGCGGCATAAGTACCATTTGTGGTCCTTTGCACAGGGAAAAGCTGCTTATTTGTTTAGGAAATAGAGGCTATCGTGCTTAACTTGTGATATTTCAGTCACTTCCATGGCAACAGACTCTGAGAGAACAAAGCAGGACTTCACCAGATCACATAACAGCTTGAAAACAGAATAGAGAAAATTTAACATAGCAACACTGTGAAGTTTCCTTTAACTTTTGATTTTTACCTTTGCTAGTTAATTGATGATTTAATCAGTGAAATAATTGCTGTTCTGCCAAGCAGTTATGAGCATATTGACAGTGATTTCTTTTGGTTGTCAGGCATCCCTTGTTTCTGTAATGAAAGGGGATGTGCCAGCACAGTGTGGTGTCCCTCTCCCCCTCTGCCCAAGGATAGGTTTTGGCTATGGTGACTTTTGGTTGAGTCACCATCCCTGGAGGTATTTAAAAGATGTGTAGATGTGCCACCCAGGGACATGGTTTAGGGTAGACTTGGCAGTGGACTTGGACTCAATGACCCACCCAAATGATTCTATGATTCTATAATACACCATAGCTGGCATATGCCTTGTGATGATAACTGTATTTAAGGGGCAGCATCAGTCAGAAATGATGGCCTGGTTCAAAGGCATTGGCATTTTCCCATCTTATGTGAGCTTCAGATTTGGCCACTTTTTAGAAATGTGGCACAGCTGACTGCATGATCTGGTGAGTAAGAGGTTGCAAAGCATGTGCTGAGTGATGGTATGATGAGCCTCCTGTGTTTTGAAGGCAAATCTGTTATGTTCCCAGTCTGAATTAGATCTGGTCGCTGGGATTTTTATCCCCTGCTGCAGGCAGAGAGAGGGAGACACTACTTTACTCCTGGGGTCCTTGTGTTATGGGCATCACTTGCTCCATTCCCTTTGGCTGGCTCAGGCAGGTCCTGCCAGAGAGGGCTACAGTGCCCATGTGTCAGAGGGTTTATTGTCAGGCTTACACGTACTGCAGGAAAAGGGAGGGTTGTTAAACAAAGTGCTGATAGAGAAAACCAATACATGCTGTTTTGCTAACAAAGTATTCTCTCATACACCTCTAGTAAAGAAATCAGAAATTGCTGATGAAGTATGATGGGCAAGAAAAGCCTCAACGCCAAAGGCAACTTCATGCAATTGGCAGCAGATACATAAATTATGATCTAAATAACCGGTTAAGTAGATCCATAAGTGAATTTCAAACTCTTAAAACTTTAAGTTTGTTGCTAGAAGTGAACCATTTCTTCTTGATTAGCATTTCTGTCGTGTCTTTGACAACATAGCCTTCACCATGACCAGAACAAGTCAGTGAGATCTGGCTGGCTTTTAGCAGACAAAATAAGGGACTCAGATTGCAGTGTGACTTTTGACTTCTAAAAGGAACAAAGTGCTCACCAGCCGTGTTAGACCAATAATTTTTCAGGTTTTGTCTCGTTTAGTGATGGTGAACTAACAGAGAAGGGTAACAGTCAGACCTTTCAGCTTTAGGACTTACCACTCTGCACTTGCTCCTACCTACCCCTTGCACAGCCTGGTATTTGCCCCACCAGCCTGTCACAACCCTTTGCTCAGGCAGCTTTAGGAATAAAATAAAGAAGTTGCTGCTCCTCAAAAGCTGCTCTCTTTATAAGCATGTAATTTTATACTCTGCTTTGAACAGCCTCAGTTTATATACTAGGAGACACATGATAAGAAGCTGTGATTTTATTCATGTTGCAGAAATCTGTACTGGTCCGGCATGGTGGTACGTGCGACTGACAGATGTTCATGTCAGTGTGGTTTGATGTTCATCCCTCTGCACTGATATTTCACATTGCTTTTCTGATTTACTCTGTATGAAGCAGACGTTTGAGCTAAAATGCTTCATCCTAAGTTTTCTTTGGTCTTAAAATAATAAGGTCCTGAATATAATTCTGGTTTGCGAGTACATCAGGAAGACTTGGAATGTGGAGGCAAAATTGCCTAGAGGTCAGAAGTGGGGAAAATCCATTTTTGTTCGTTGTTATTTAGTCTACTGAAAAATCTACAATATGTCATTTAGCAGTAAATCATCAGTCTCAAATTATGGACACAATTTTATGATACCTGTAGTTGGAATTTAGAGAAAGACCTGAAGTAAAGGTCCTCACACACCTGGCTGGTTAAGAAAATAGATGTTTTCCCATGCAGCAAGTGTTATGACAGATGAAGGCTACACTTTTAGAGACTGGAAATTAACTCTGTTGAGAGTTAAACCCCTTTATCATGGAAAGACTCCCAAGTACAGGCTGCTTTCAAAAATTCAGACCTCCCTCTCCATGTGCCTCAATATCTGCTTCAGTAAAACGGTAAACCACTGAGATGTGCCATGAGATGCTCCAGTACATGATGCCATGCAACTGCAAAGTCCTTTATGCTTCTTTTGATAGCTGAACATCCACTTTTTCAGGCAAAGGATCTGAACCCGTATTTCTTTTGTGCCAGCAAAACAGCATTAGTTTAAAATAAACTGGAAAAGTTTTTTTTTTATTTTAGATTAAATGGTACTTAGACTCTTGACAGCTGTTCTAATTTTCCTCTCACTTATTGCAGTGGTAAAGCAAGATTTGTTTCACTGAAGTAAATTAAAAGAAACTTTTGATGTTATTTCGTTGTTTTGGGTTTTTTTTTCAAGTTTTGATTTTATTCTATTTTTTCCTTTTCAAGGTAATGACAAGTTTTCAAGTTAGAAGGGAACTAAACATTAAACCCTCAGTGCAATGTATTACCAGCTTCAGTTTGTGTCCTGCAGGACAGGCTGAAATATAAATAATTTAGAACACAGATGAGGATGATTGGAAAAAAAAAGGCCCAAAAGAACATAAACCTTGATCATAAGTTATTTAGTTAAGTTACTCTGATGGATTTAATAACTTATATCCTGTTCTGGAGCTGTATCTAAGTTGAACATTTCTCTGGAGGGAAGAGGTTTTCTAGCTTGTTTTGATGGTGAAAATTAAGCAGCTGGAAGACAGGATTCACAGGATTCACAGAATTCAAAGGAATCTTTAGCAAATTGCATCCTTGTTTGTGTTTCAATATGAAGTAATATGAAAATTCCTGGAAGTGATGAATCCTGGTTGTTGGGACTTTTTTTGTTGTCGTCTCCCCCAGCTTTTGTAACCTGCTTTTGAGAAGCAAAGCAAGCTATGGTAGTTCTTTATAAAATTATAATTCTGTCTGCTTTTGTTCATGAATATTTGCATCCAGCTGCTCTTAGGAAGTATCTAGGAAGGACCAGTGCCTTGACCTTCAAATCAGTGGCAAATACTGACATTTTATCCTCTTCATTTATCATTTACCATTTTATCATATTTTGCCCAATGATTTTGCCTAATTAAAAAACCAAATAAGAACCAAATACCAAATTAATATTCTCCTGTTGTTCATGTTTTCAGTTCATGCCTTTTTAGAGCAGAAAACACAAAATAGTCTTAATAGGGAACCTAGGTCTTTAAGCTAACCACATAAAAACATGGAGCTTGGACTTAAAACAATGTGTTTTTGACAGATAAACCCTCATTCATTATTTATTCAGTTAAAAATGTGAGGTACTTCACAGAAATTTTGGGATCAGCAATGCTGCTACAGAAGGCACGTACTTTGCCATCGCTTGGCGGGAATCAGAGACACCTCCTCTACTTTGCCATTGCTACACCCAGCCACATAGGGAACCAGAACAAGAGCTCGTTGTGTCACCATCACTTAAAATGAATCTTATCATCATTTAGTCTGACCTCAGACCTTGCATAATTGTTTTTACTGTTTCCACCCAGCACTCCCATGAACTTCCCTGAATATCTGCTCTACTATCTAATTGGTTTTGGTGTTAGAAGCAATTTTCATAATGTCAAATGTTCAGTACATTTTAATTTGTTCAGTTCTCTCACTGTGGTTTTCTTTTCCTGACGTTCAGTAAGTACCTGTAACAGAGTCAGGTCCTCAGGCATCTAACTCACATTGTTTCCTTACAACTTGCTGCAAGAAAAAAAGCATTCTGATTTCTTGTGTATGAGAAAAATGAGGAAAAGCTCTGTAAACAGTACTTTTTCTGAAAGATTTTTAAAAGTTCCAAGGGGAAGAAGTGAGACATTTAATCCCTTCTCTTCCTGCAGGAGAATTGTTCTCCTTCAACAACCCTTTGAGCAAGTAATCCTTCAAACATGGTAAATAAACATTAGAACTTCAGGAACGTGATGTTAATTTTTATATTTTATTAGCTAGGGAATGAATGAAAACTGATAGGATACCTAGGTTAGAGACAAATGACCCAGAGTTTGGTTTCTTCTTGCAAAGCCTGGAGACTTTCAACAAGTCAGTGAAGCCGAGTGCTTTGAAAAGCCAGTTTTGAAAACTTCCATTTGATTACTTCCTCCTGAAGTAATACTGTTTGTAACAGAAATCAAGCTTTTGACAGAAATCTGTCTGTGGTGAAACAAATTGAACTGGGAGGAATGTGCCTGACTTAAGCAGAGAAAGGAACCATTTTTAATGCCGATTTTTCTGCCCGTGAGCTTGCCACTCCACTGAGGAGCAGATAGAAAGGAAAGACAGAGCAGAGAGACAGAAACTATAAGATGTACCAAAAGTGAGATTAAAAAAAAAGGAAGAACAATCAAAAAAACCACTGGAAATTCTCTTTTTTTTTTTCGTCCTAAAAATCCGCTTCGGATACTGTGAGCAAGGCACTGTTGATAGGAAAAGCACAACTCTGACAGTCAGCAGAAGGGAAGTTGAATAAATGTCACAACTAGAACTGAATAAATGCTATGAACGGATTTGCTTTGATTGATGACATCTTTTTAGTTTATTTTTTGTGGATATTCTAGCAAGCTTGTTGTAATCTAAACGCCTTAGATATACGTATGAGCTTCAATAACAAAGTACTAAAAATTCAGAATCTTTAGCAAAACAGATGTAAACAAACATAAGATCCTTCCCCCTCCCCCCCAAATAATTCCTCTTTTCTTTCCTTTAGGGTGTGATAAGACACACAGAAAATGTATAGTAGCAAAGATTACTGGAAAGTTTTAACAAAGAGATCTTTCACGTTGTGTACTAACGGTACACTGTGTAGCCCATAAATAATCTCACCAAACCCAGCCTTAAGTGGTAAATGTTTTATATTACAAACATTTGAAAGCTTACCACCCTTCAAATTCATTTTACTGACTCACAAAACAGAGCTTACGAGAAACTTCGAGCATTGACAATAGTTTTTCATGTTGCTGTGTGGTGACTTTGAACTTTATACACACCTATGTCACAAATATAGCATGTGCTTGCTATAAAATATGTTTTTACTGCAATGTATTGGCAGCCTGTTGATCTCCTGTTTTCTGTAAGAAAGGTTTGTCGAATCAAGCTACAGCAAAAAATGGAGAACCACTGCAAAGAGCAACCTTGGAAAAATAATGTAAATGCAAAAAGAGTTAAAATAAGGTGAATTAGTAGAAAATTTGGAACCCTGCATACAGATTTTTGAAACTCAGCTAAAAACACAGCGCGTGCTGTGTTATACTCACAGTTACACTTATCTATAACTTACCACACTGCCTGAATTTGACACAGCCACTGTTTGCAACACATTGGTCACTACCTGTAATCCAAATATCTTGCACCATAGAGATTAATCAAGGTAAATTTGCATTATGTAAGGAGGTTAATTCTTAATTACTGTATGTATAGTTCCATTGTTTGCAGTATCGGTAACACAGGGTATGGACTTAAGAAGAATGCTGTTTTGCAGCTTGGCCTATTCTGATTATGATATTTAATTCACTTTTTTAAACTAATGGATGGTCCTGAATAGCAGTGGCCTGGTCCACAATATCCCTGACCTCTTCTTTAGGTCTGCAGCCACCTATTTCGAAGTCTGGTGGTGCAGTTCAAACCCCGAATAAAATATCAGCCCTTTGCCCCGAAATATGGCAGTGACAGCACAGCTCTGGTGATGTTGCCTGGTCTCTCTGTGCAAGCATCTCCCAGAGCTGAGTTTGCTGCGTGGCCTGTCAACAGGGCAGACGGGCGAGAAAGATATTAACAGAGTTAATGGCTTTTAACAAGGCTGCTGACAGCACAGTTCCCTTTGCCTCTAAGGGTGAGCAGCAGGATCTAACTAATCTTATCCTGAGTGTTGGCCACCAAAAAGCCATTTGGACCACACAGTTGGGAAGCCTTGAGCCAGGCACATTTAACATTTGGTTTGTGGATATGGATGTTTTCATGCTGATCCTTTAAATAGGAAGTAGGTCATCTGCAGCCAACAGGAAAGAAGGCAAGATGGGGGAAATGGCTTCAGGCACAGAGCATGCTGAGGGACCAGGCACGTTCAAGAGCCATCAAGGAAAGGTAACGAGGGAGCAGGGCATGGAGCTGGGAACCTGCAGCATGGAGATTGGAAGTGTTGTGAGGACCAGGGAGCAGCCAGCCAGCCCCTGCCAGGGCCAGAAGGAAGCCTTTCCAGATCAGGAGAGGCTGCACAGAATTTGCTATGGTCAGGAAGCCACAAAACTAGCTAAAGCCAGCTCAGAATAAAGGACTATGTTGGAGAGGGAGAGCTATGTATAAATAAATGTTATTTATATATTTAATTTTATTAGCCTCTTAACTAGCCAAATTTTTCCTATTTAAAATGTCAGGTGACTCACTTTATATTATAATAAAGCTTGTTTGGGTGGGTTTTTTTGCTTCTTTGTTTAAAGCCACTCGGTCACTTGCCCTTAAGGAGCTATGGAGAAATGGCCTATAGGAGAACCTCAGTGCTGTGCCCAGCTTTCAGTCTCACCACCCAGGTCTGTGGTCAGCTATTCCCCAGCCCCAGCAACACGAACTTGAGCCTGGCTGGGGACCAAATTGCAATAATACAGAGAATTTCTCTTCTTGGTTGCTCTGCAACTAGCAGCAGCAGGTTTCCTGTGCTTAGATCACCCTGACACTTGCGAAGGAATGTGGAGGCATTGAACCTTGTGACAGAGGAATTTGCAGACTGCCTGATTAGCCAGGAGAGAGTTTCCAGAACCTGACGGAAACTCTCATTAACCCCCTACTGTCATTTTTCAGAATGCTTAGGGAAAGGGGTGTGTGTCCACATAAACATACAACTTACCCTGTAAAGGAGAGCTGCCCTGACTACTCTTAGCATATTTGGCTATAGTGGGATAACAGTGCTTGTTGTCTGTATGCAGTTAGAGCATAAGGACCCTGAATGAAATGGAAGATCATTTGGTGGATGCTGTTAACACACAGAAATAGAAATCTCTATTGCAAACTGTGTCCACCTCAGCAGTCCAAAGAGACAGATCTGGTTTTGGGAAATCAGAGGTCAGGCTACTGTCCTTCCCCTGGACCAGGGGCTGCCTCTGCTTCTGGCTGGCAGCTGTGTGCAGGCAGGAGGAATTTGACTGTTTAGGCAGTGATTGCTGTTTACCAGCAGTCACCCTTTCCCAGGGAGATGCAGAAAGTGGAGATGTCCCATAGGAAAAGCTGAGGTGTGGGATGAGCCAGCGCTGAGCTGTGCCAACCTCAGTGCAGTAGAAGAATAAATGGAGATGCATTGCCCCTGTTGGGGGGTTAAATGTAGACAAACTAAGTCATACACTGTCAGTCTGGCCTTGAGTACTAGACCTGGGAATGTAATTCTTGTTTTCAGGAAGTATTTTCTTTGTATTGAAAAATGGGTGTGTTACAGTGAATTTTAAACTGTTCAATCAGGTAATAACATTTTTCATAACATCAGGGAAGTTGACCAGGGACTGCAGGGTGGTTTTTTTCCATGAAAGTTACTGGGTCACACAACAGGAAGGGAAAGAAAAGGTTAATTTCAATGAAATGCTGGGAATTTGTTTAAAGTGTATTCAACAATTGGCCCAGGAGTTCATTTAAGCTACTCTTGTTTAGTTTGCTTTGTAAGAATCCGGCCCTTGAAAGTTCAGAGCCGCTGTGACTTGCTACCCAGCAGCACACAAAACCGCAGTCTTTTCCCCTGAACTATTGCCTTCTGCCTTCTCCATGAGTAAAGTTGTAATTACTCAGGATGTGTCAGAAAAAAAAAAGATGCTGTTCTGAAAAAGTCAGAACAGAATTCAAGATTTTTGAGGGGTTTTTAAAATTATTATTCCACTAATTAATGTATTTGTTTTGGTTATGTTTGGTTTTTTGTTTTGAAGGAGGTGGGGTGAAGAACAGAATCCAGGATTTAACTTGGAAGAACCAGAAAGACAGGAAGCTTGCAGGGATATCTGGAGCTCATTCCTACAATCAGAATCTGTAAATCTTTTACGGAGCTATATATGTAAATTGGCTGCTTGTTAATCTTTGCAAAGATTAAGAGTAAAGGTAGTGACCTGAAGCCAAGTTAGAAGGTACAGTCATTAATGTCTCTCCATAACTAATTTCAGTAAGGAATTCCAGACTGCCATACTTCGCATGATTTGGAGTTGTATATCCCTTCTATTTCTCCTTCATATTTTATTGGGAATTGGAAACAGAAGGCTGATGAAGCCTTTCCTATAAATCTAAAGAAATACTGTTGTTTTGTAAGAAATGAAAGACACTTCTGTTTTCAGACCTGTTACAGTGGGGTTTGGGTCATTTTTTTCCTGACTGACACCCACTGGTTCTGGTAGTTTGACCTAAGCAGATCCTTCAGGCAAACAGCTTGCAATGGGTCAGTTAATATAAAATACTTGCCTTTGTTTTGAATCAGATTGAAACTAAATTAAAAGCAAAAAAATATTAAAATCTTTCAGATTAGACGTTTAAGACAGGTGGAACAAATCTTTCTAAGACATGAAGAGTTTCCAAAATAAATTTTCTAGCTGGCATTGGCATTGACATCTGCTGCTGGAAATGTAACCTGGCTACCTGAACAAGTGCCTATGCATCACTGTTACTGATATGGCAAGATCTAGAGCACTGAGTCATTTATTTCTGGTTCATATCTACTGTACCAAGTTAATAGCCAGCATGCTGTAAATCCATCTCCTAAGTTCTGTTGAAATCTCTTGTTGGAGAAGCCTTGTGCACCACTGAGTAAACTTGTGAAAGCCCATTGACCCCAGAGACTGGAGGCTCAGCCTCACGTGACTGAACTGGCAAGGACCTAGGGACTTCCAAGACTCTGTTGAGGGACTAATTTCTGCAGAATTCTTCTGGAGTCTCAACAAAAATACATCCTAGGGACTGGGAGGCTTCTGCAGAGCATTTCCAGGCATTGGGTGGGATGTGTCCGATAAAACAGCACAATTTAGAAGTGCCAGCCCTGCTCCTTTTCTTACACTTCGCCATTTCTGTGGGGAATCACCATGGCTTCTATTCTTTCTTCCATCATGGTCAGCTCCTGAAGGAATGTGAATATTCCCCCAGACTGCAGCATAACTGAACAGATTTGTTATTTATTAGGTGCCCACTGTGTACTGAGAACTCCTGTTGGCATCAAAGGATGACACAAATAGGCTTTAAGTGAACAATTGCTGAAGACCTGGAATCCACACATGGGGAAAAAAAAACCCTCATAAAAATATCTGAAGATCCTAAGTACAGGCTCAGAATTACTTCTAATAACAAAGTAATAGCATCTTTCTGGGGATTTCATACATCCTCTTAGGTACAATTAAGAATTCTGAATCTTCCCACAAAAATGGCATGGGCCTAAAATATTAATTTATAGCTTGCTTTGAACCTGAAATAAGTAATTATTTAAGAATGAGGGAGAAAAGGATGGGTTCTAGCCAAGCCTCACTATTAGTGCCCTCTGATCTTTCAGACTGTTAGAAGTCAGAACTGATTCAAATTCAGATGAGGCAAATTGAAAGATGCTTAAAATCTGGTTCAGTGCAACTCTGGACCTGATCTCTGACCTTGCTCTAATTTAAAAGAAAATATTAATGATTAAGCAATTAGAGATTAATATCTTTCTGTTCTGTATTTTTTATTTATTAGAGTAATATTAATAAACAGGTTACAGGATTCAAAGTGAGATTTATAACACAACTTCACATCTGAATTTTAGTCTTTAATCATTGAAATATATTTTCCTTGAAATATATGTGCTCATTGGAATATGTTTTCCTTCACTGTTGATTAAATAGCATTGACACAAATATGTTCTCCTGTTATGAAACTGCACTTATACCCCATGAAAAACAGTTTACTTGAAAGGAAAAAAAAAACACCCTTTTGCAGCGTGGCATATGAAGTCTCATGTTACCTATCTCATGGCACAATAAGGGGATTACTGCCAACTTCAGTGAAACTCCCTGCAAGATAGTTAGTTGCAAACACTCCATCTATCTATCTAAGGCAGACACTTGCTAATTCATGCAGATTAATTCCATGGCTATAAAAGAATTTGCATTTGGTCAGTTTTCATCTCAGAAGCATTAATATTTTCAAAAATAACTTCTCAGGTGACTTTTTTTCCCCTGCCACTCTATTACCCTTTCAGTGAATCCCTGTGACAATGCTGGGCCAATGCGGATGTAGATGCAGATGTCCTGTCACTGTATCTGTATTCTGGACTGTTTTGTAAGACATGCTATTAATGACATGGCTACCTTAATTTTCTGTGATTAATTTCAGTCAGTAGTGAAATTAGTACACATAGACATGGTTGTGAAGATGGGAGTGGACTGTCTCCACCCACTTTCACCCCACCCTGGTGGAAGTTGTGTGGCTCCAACCTCCACTCACCTCTGCAGTTTCAGCCTGAAATTTGAAGTTCATTAACAGGAAAATTCCTGGACCGTGCTGAATGGGGCTGCTGACATGACATGTGTACTAGCACCTTACTCTCTTGTTCAAGCAGCGACTTGCTCCATGAGCCTGGTACATTTTGCTGGGACTGATTGACTTGGGGCTTGCTACAAGCCCACACCTACTACCAGCAAGGTGCTCATCCTCCTGGCAGCGCAGGAGACACTATGCCAAGCCAAACTTCTGAAGTGTTTACGAGGTGTTGACAGAGTTCCCACAGAGTGAGTAAAAAGAGGAATGTGTTCAGCTAGCTCCAAGACTTCACAAGCCAATTTTATTGCAAGTTGAGTTTGTTTGCTCCAGCATGAGGAGATGGGAGTATTTATGTGGTTTGTTTTGCTGGTGCGTTTCACAGGAGTTTTTTTCTGAGACAATCTAGATTACAAAGAATCCCTGAGAAAATATACCTGAGTGTTTATTGTCTAAAATGAATGAAAGATTAGGAAGTAAAGTCTCAACTAAGATAAATCTAGCTTTGATCTAGCTATGAAATATCCTCAGGACTTTAAAAACGCAAATGACGACCACAATTTTATTATTGATGATAACCCTGCCTCTGAAAGAGATACAAAAAATGGCTGAAAATTGGAGGAAGGGACAAGAAAAATGGGACTGAAGATTAGCTAAAATATATGCCTGTCAATGAGAAGGCTCTGTATGAGCTCATCTAGCAGTTTGTATAAAGACCATAAATTTTAAAAATCTCTACCAAGAACAAAAATTGGAATTATACTCTTATCGTTTGAATGTAGAGAGTAAGTAGTTAATATAAAAGAAATTTGATCTGTAAAATGCCAGCTGGGGAAAAAAATAATCCACAAACATTTCTTTTCCCGCAAAGTTAAACATGATGGAGGAATATTAAATGAATGTAAGGGCTTTTAAAGTGTATTAATAAAATGGAAACTAAAATATCTGTTACTGAAAGGAAGGAAAGAAACTGTTAAAGTTATTAACTATGAAATGATAAAAAATAAGGTTAAGTCTAGGAATGATCAGTTTAGAGCACTGCTGAGAAATTTCACATAGTGACATTGATCAGTTAAAACTTCCTACATATTTTTGACAAACTATTCCATTTTCTGTGTCATCAGAATAAATTTATTGCTCTCTTTTGTAATAATTTATCCTCTGTGGCTTCCAAGGAAGCAGAAGTTGAACTTTGTTCTGAATATAAATCAAATATAACAGTTAATGGGTTTGGCTGATTAGCCTTTCTCCTCAACAACAACACAACTGATCAAACATCTTAGACAAAAGCCAGCATGGTTGATGACATGCTAATGTCATCAACACACAGACAACATCAATTGCAAAAAGTACAATTATACCATTTCCAATTAGCTGTCATCACCTGAAGTAATTAAACAACAAAAAGCTCTTAAGCTAGCAAACAATTGATGAAATGATTTAAATATTTTCCCTTCTAATGTTGCTTTTCAAAAGACATCATTATGGCACTATTGACTCAAGTTTTAGCTGATAAAATACCACATAAAATAGATTTTTTTCTGTCATTCAGGAAAGCCCCCTGCCAAGTAACACTTAGTGCCGTTCTAGGCAGACTTTTTTCCTGTTGCTTTTGCATTCTGTATGAGTTTAAACATACAATGGTTTCTGTTGGAAGGTGCCTTTAAAGATCACCTAGTCCATCACCTTGCTGTGGGCAGGGAGACTTTTCACTAGATCAGGTTGCCCAAAACCCTGGCCAACCTGACCGTGAACATGGAGTTTCCCAGACATGAAAACCCTGATCTGGGAGCCATATTGTGCAATTAATTTAAAAGTAAAATTCCTCCTCCAAAATGATAAAAATCTAGAGCATAGTATGGTGTTTAATCAGGTAGCATCTGCTCTTTTGTAGCTCAGATTGTCTGCTGAAAATTTTGCACTGTTTTCAGAAATATGTTTTTAAATTCACTGCCAAGCTTGTGTTTTGTATGTTTGAAGAATATTATTAGCACTTCATGAAATGAAGAGGCTTACAAATCTATGTTTACTCTAGCGCAGTCTCTATCACCTTGTTATATGAGGAATGTACACATTCCTGTGGGAAGAAGTCTGAAAAGTCTGTGCTAAAATCTTCAGGAGAGCATTAGAATATGATATATGGCAAACATCCCAGGAAAGCATTAGTCCATGGTACATGGCAGACAGATCTGCCTCTATAGCCTTGGGGGTGTCTTCTCTGTTAAGAAGACAGGTCCATGCAAATCTACTACAGGTTAAATGTTTTAGTGTACACAGGAGTCTTGGATTCACACAGCACTGACTACACAGCTATCATGTAACAAAAATAAATATGGAAGCCATATTTTCAGGAGCCAAAAGTTGTTAAATGGTGAATTAGGGCTATAAAAGATTCAAGGTTGGTGTTCTGCTTTTGTGCCAGAGCTGTGTGACAGCAGCCTGGAGGATGTGTCTCTTAATGATATTATTGCCTGTTCAGTCAGTGAGCAGGACATGCAGGAAGACAGAAAGGTTTTGAAGACTTGGGTGTTTTTTCATCACATACTGCTAATTGAGAAAGGAAGTTTGCCAGAATTTAGGAGCAGAGGAATTAGTTGCTCAAAGGCAAAATGAATGTTGCCTTTAAAAGGACGTGGATAACCCTGTGCAGGAGGCTGAGGCATTCAGTGAAGCCTCTGAATGAGGAGGGAGCAAAACATTGGACAAGGTGAATCATGGTAGTTCCTTCATCAAGAGGACCATACTGAGCTCGACAGACTGGTCCTGGCCAAGTAACTAATTTAGGCTGTGGAAGCTAAGTGTCAGGTTCCTTGGGCAGGTTTCCAGGATTGGTTCCAGTATGTGGAATTGGACTCATCTAGTTGATGCCATGGTCTATGCAGGAAACACGCTCAGCAGGACTTACTTGCATGCATTGATGAAACTAAATTTCTTCCAGTTCTGAAGTTTACCTGCTTACAGCTTGTTCAGAGGTGGAAAAGAAATGTTGTCAAGGACTTGTTTGGGAGAAGCAGATTGATGTAGAGACAGACTTAGTATAATGAGTCTCAGGTAACTGGGCCTTTTTAAGATTGCAGGGTATGCTTCATGTATGAGAGAACAATATCAGGGCTCCTTATTGTTTTAAAATCCCATTATTCATTTGCATTTTACATCTCCACAGGAAGTTTATATGTAGTTTATATCTGGGTAATGCTACTTTATGTCACTGGCCAGTGATACTGATGGGAAGACTCACAGGATTAGAGCATCCGGGATGAAAAAAGAGTATATTGGAGGAGCTTTGTGCTATCTTGTGTCATTAGAAGAGAGGATTCTGCTTCAGAAAGATAGAAGATTATATAGTAATTGCTGAAGCACTTGAACTGATTCAAAGAAAAAGCCTGTAAGTACAGGTCTTCTTGACAAATCACAGCATTACTGTCCTTTGGTCCCAGTGGGTTTCTATTCAAAACTAGAAGAAATGACATAATGTGCTTACGATGAATAGTGAGCCTTTTAGTCTTTAAAATTTTCAAAGTCAAGTCATTAAGTTTTGTTTCTCTTCAGTGTGTTTGGCTTCATTCAGTCAGGTGTCTGGAAATGTATTGAACATGTCAGGCTCTGTCCATTCAGAAATACAGCCTGAATGCAGGTATGAAATTCTCTCTCATCACATGCTGAAAATAGATCTAATCTGTAGTGAACTACTTCTCCAAAAATTGTCAATAATCTCTTCCAAACAGCACTTTCCCAGCAGTTCCGTAGTTTAGAAACAGAGATGCAAGGTAAATTGGAAAGGAATAGTGATTTGTAGGGCTTTTTTAGCTACCACATCAACCCAGGATCACAGGAATACAACATTCAAATTATTTCAGAAGCTCCCATCCTCAGTGTGGAGATAAAGCTCATATATTGTCCAGTCTTGAGTCCCATGTTATTAAAATCCAGAAAGGTACTTTTTGTTTTCTGACTGGTCTGCATGTCAGTTTACCTCTTCTTCCATATAAATCTCATTGTCCCTCATAGTGTTCTGCTAAGCTTAGAAGAGACTGTTATGTAAGAGACAGATTAAAAAAAGAAGAGCGATGGAAAAATAAAAAGCCCACAGTTTAAAATGCATCAAATCACATTTCCATAAAGATTTACTAACTTAGAGAGTTTTTAGAGTTGTTGGAGCAGTTCTCTGTCATCGTGTTGGATATGTACTTAGAAATGGGAGCACTTCAGGATGGGATTTCATCCAACACCCCTAGGTGCTAAATTTTAGACATGTTATTACATTTTTCTAACATCTGTTGCTTTGACTCCCTTGTAGTTTTTGGAGAAGCAAATCTTGATTAAGGCCCAGCACTTTCGTATCATTTCTCTTTGCTACTGCTTCAGCGGGACACACTGTTTCTGGTGGGAGACACCTGTGGCTCCATGCTCAATTCTGCCGCTGATCCTCATGTAATTCTGACTGCTTTGACTTCCCTGCTTTCACATCTCTAACAGGGAGAAAAGGAGGGAGGAGACTTTCATTCTCTTCAGATGCATTTTCTAGGGATATAAATGGAATTTTCAGTGCCAAAAGTAGATATGCTTTTGAGGAAAAATAATGAATGGTAGCAATGGGAAACAGCCAGGGAAAATTTCCTGAGCTGGTTAAAAACCTTGCAGATTATGCAAGCTCTTGGGGAATTAGTGCTTGTGATTTATTTTCCACGTTTTCAACATTTATTATTTATAGTAAACATTTATTCTCAATGGCATCTTCCAAAGGGTGGCAATTAATGTTGGGTTCATACTCAAGATATTTAAGTTTTTTCTAGTAATAAAGAAATCCTTTCATGCCAACCACTGGTAAATTAATACACAAAATTAGAGATGTTTTCCACTTTTGCAGTGATGAGAAGGGAGTGAAAGCTAATTATTCAATAATAATAATGAAGTTTATAATTCTGATGCAATCTTGTTTATTGATGGGTACATGCTATAGCCTGTTGACTTAAACTTTAAGACCCAATTGAAAGAGTTATTTCTTTGCTCAGTGATCCAGGTCTTTAGCAGCCATACTTGGCTTCAGATAGCTTCTTAAGATTTTTTTTTCCCAAACAGGCAGAGGATAGAACACATCTGTCCTAGCATCTACAAGTTAGACATCTTGCTCCAACTCATTTGCATAGGGCTTTTTGCAGTCAGTGAAGAGAAATATTCTTTTTTAGAGTGCAATTCACCACAGCCTGGTATAAGTACCTCATTTAAGCAGGGTGGAAGTACTTACATCTCTCTGTAGAGTGTGAAAAAAGTTTATGGTGACCAGTTTAGATATGGATATGTAAAATCATAAATTAATCCCATGCAGTCCTTACTTAGGCTATTTCTGGAGCTTTCTTGCTCCAGAAGCTATCCTTGCATGTAACCCACTAAATGTTTTAGAACATGGTAACTTCAGAATCCAGCACTCTCTTATATAGAAAAGTTAACTTCTTTTGATAATGCCTCTCAATTTTGTTATCAATAGGTATATAAGTAATTTTGAGAATCATTAATAACATTTTTAAAAAGTATAAATCCCTGAAATATTTTTGAGAAGCTGCTTCTATAAAATTACTTTGCCCTGATTGTTTTTCCACTGATGTCTTCCCGTTGGGCAGTATCTTACTCATCTTACAGCTCCCGTGTGTGTGCTGTATATATACAGCAATATATATATATATATTGCTTTTCTGTTACAGTAATTAGTCATATATTGGTATAACAAATACTTTGCTGCTCAGAAATGTTGCTTATCTCTTTCTATAAAGGTATCCTGCTAATCCTATATGATCAACATGGAAATACTGATTTTTTTTTCTCCACATTTCCAAGGATCCTGCTGTGCTGAACAGTGTAGAAACATTTTGCATGATTTTGAAATTCCCTTAACTAAGGTATTCCTCTAATTTGTGTACAGCAATATCACTATCATATCTGTGATGATCGAAAGTTGAATGGTAATGAAATTTACAAGGCCATTGCTAAGGTGTGGTGGGTTAACCTAGTTCAGCAGGTAAGCACTACCCTGCTACTTATGTGTTCTGTCCTCAGTGGGACAGGGGAGAGAATAGGAAGAATAAATGTGAGAAAACTTATGGGTTGAGATAGTTTAATAAGTGAAGGAAATCAGAAGAAAAAAAAACCCAAAATAAAACAATTGACACAAAGAAAATCACTTACCACTTCCCACAAGTAGACCAATGTCCACACAGCATCTGAGCAATGCCTCCTTCCCAAAACACCTCTTTTTACTGCTGAGCATGATTTTGTATGGCATGAAATATTCCTTTGGTCAGTTGGGGTCAGCTGCCTTTGTTGTGTCTTTTCCCAACTTGTTGCATAATGCCAGCCTACTCACTGGGAGAGCAGAGTAGGAATGTCTTGATGCTATGAAAGGACTGCTCAGCACCAACTAACTCTGGTGTATTTTCTACACTTTAGTCACAAATCCAAAACATCACAAGATCCAAAACACCACCATATGGGCTGCTATGAACAAAATCCATCTATTCATCCCATCCAGGCCCAGTGTAATCTCCACCCTTTATTCATTGTCGTTTATGTTATGCTCAGGTATTACAATATCCCATACATTCCCACTAAGCTTCACCCTCCTTCCTGTCATGTCTTATATAGATGTATAAATACAGATAGATATATACTCCCTTAGTCTATGGGAAACCCATGTAAAATGTTCATAAAGTGTCCATTAAGGCCATGACTTGGGGTTCACGTGTTATGGTGGTTGCATAGCAGACATGGCATATTGTGTTAAGTTATTGGCTCAGGTTGGATCATTGTTGTCTATGCCTAGTTTCTTGTGAGGCTCAGGTGATTCTTGATGCAGTGCTTCCTATTATACACAAGTGAAATTGCACATTATTTTCCCCCAATGTTTAATCTCCTTGGGGTACATGCTAGGTTACTTCTTTCTTCTGCATTAGCCATCAACCCAGGTCTTTGAGCAAAATGCCCTACATTGTAGTTCAGAACCCTAGAAGCTGACTTTCGGTCTCTCCAGGTGCTTTCTTCCAGAGGCCCCAGTTGAGGTCATGCTCCCTGACAGCAGCACAGAGAATGTTTCTCACATATGGTCCTATCTGAACTGACCCATGGGCTACTGCATGAACTGCTCAGGGCGTCAGTCCAAATAGTTCTCAACAGAGAACTCGACAGCGATGACTCATACGCTGAATGTGACCTAGAATACTCATTCTCTATAATCCCTAGGAGAGTTTGGATTCCTTTTTCACTAACTGGTGAGGGCATGACTGTTACCTTATTGGTCATATCTATTGGGATGAGAGAATGACCATCTTGCCATTTTATTCCCCGTAATTGGATGACTCATGCAAGTCCTTTGTTCTTGCATTGTTTTATGGCAAAATTGGTTTTGGAAGAATCGTAATTTTACTTTCCTCTTTCTTAAGCACATCCCTTCCTCATGTTGCCCCACGCAATGATGAGTTTCTGACCACACAAGCCCTTCTTCGGGTATGAAAGAGAAATAGTAGTCCTCAACCAAGTTGCGAATACAGCTATCTGGATAAAGCTTCAGAATAAAAGGATCATCCCCACAGACTTTCCTGATTATCTGGAAGAATGAACCACAAAACTCAGTTCAGCTACTGAGAAAATACACAAGAGTTATCCTGTTAACTCAAAACATAAAAATAAGTAAAGCATTCCAAGTAGACTATGGAGTCAGATATCAATACTGACCCAGATCAGCTAAGTTCCTGGTATAACAAAAAATATTCTTTCTCCCAACAAACATCACTTGTCTTCTATAATTTTCATTGTTACAAACACATCTATATTTTTCAAACTGATTTTTTTTCCCCCTAATAACTCGGTAAAACATCAAATCACATTAGAACCCCTTTCTGCTTCATACACAAAGCTGTATGTTTAAGGTCCTTGTAAGCAGCTTTCCATACCTGTGCTTGCTCCTGGTACCTGCCTGTAAGGAGAGTGTTGTGCCAAAATCAGTGGTCTCTCAGAAATCTGTCCTCCACTAACCTTATTCCACTACAAATTATGTTTGGACTTGATAATTTTAAAGTTCTTTTCCAACCAAAACAATGTTATGATTCCATGAGTCTATGATTCATTATTTAGCTGAGCATCTACCTGTTGATCAAGTTACCTGTTTGACCAGGAAGAAAACCTCTTCCTTTTAACCTACTGGTTTCGCCTGGCCATCTCTGTAGGTTTCAGACCAGGACCTTGCAATCAGGCTTGAGAATTTCAGTGCTAATTCTGCAGACCAGTTTCTACTGCCTCATCAGAAATATTGGCTTGTATTAGCACTGGAAGTTTCTTTCCCTTTTCTCTTCTGTTCTGAAATGTGTATCTCTGCAAAATCTCCACAAAACATTTTCCTACAACAATAATGGTTTGAGAATGCTGAAAAAATGCCAGCCTTTATAGTCTAATATCACCCAGAATGTATTATTATCTTTGTCTTGCCCATTTCTAGCTTATGATTCAAAATATTAATGAAAATACAGGTGATAAAATTAATCAGAATAGACCACTTTAGAGACCCCATTTGAAACGTCATCTAAGTATGAATGTGAAACATTTGTAACTGCTCTTCATCAAGAACATTTTTTTCAGTTGTGCACCCAAACATAATTTCCCCTAGAGCATTTCTTCTATGCTTACTTCTCAATTGCCCTTAGTCCAGCTAAAAAGTGTATTAACACAAAATAAAATGCATATATTTTATATCTTTGTCCACTAAGCTAGTTGCCCCATAAAAGAAGAAAATGAGATTATGTTCATGTGACATATTAACCATATTCCATTTCCATGGGTGTCTGACCAATTTTCTAGGAGCTTGTAATCCTACAGCTTTTCAAATATATGGCATATCAGAATATATTCAAATATATTCTAAAACAGTTCTCAGATTACTGCATAAATTCCCACCCATGAATTCTGGGTGAATTTCATCTGGAACTGTTGACTTGAATACATATATTAAATCTAAATATTCAGTACTCCCACCAGCACGATGCCCACAGTGCATTCCCTTTTCCATGTTAGCATTCATTTAATTAGAGAATTGACTGTCATTTACCTTTGTGAAGACACAAGCAAAGAATGTGTTGAACACTCCAGCACCATCTGCAGTTTGTCTTCTCTTCTGTTTACTAATCTCCATTTTCTTCTTCTTAGATTTCAACAGAAATTTTCTTTGACATCTCCAACTGAAGTATATTTCACATGACAATCTTCCTGAATTTATTCATCTATATTTTTCTTATTCCTTTATAGCACTCCTCAGGCACTTGCCAATTTTTTCCAGATCTCATGTAATTCCTTATTCCTTTTGGATATTTGAAGCTTTCCTGATGCAGGCACCATAATGTCCCTCTCTGCTCACTGTCTCTGAATTCTTTAAACCAAGTTTGTCATATATTTAGAATAGCACCTTTTCAAAAGCCACTAGTTCACTTGAACTTCTTTATCTTTTACATTACCTTCTCAAGAGGACTCAGTCTCACCTGCCTAGGTTGTGTTAAATCTATTTTTCCAATTCTTCCTGTGCAGTATGAAAGATGTTTCATTATTACTTTCATCCCCAAATTATTTCCCCCCTTTGGGTTTTTATCATTTCCTTCCTATCAGATCTGAAATACCGCTTTCCTAGTAAAACCAAAATCCTACCTCCCTAAAACCAAAAGTTTGTCTGCAATGCTGGCAATCTGATCACTTGGTGTGTCTGTACCCTGACACATGGGATCTTTATAATCAAAAAAATTGTATGTATAGTAGAAATCTACCTTATTATCTGGCCTTTGGATGGTTCTGATGATAGCTCAAAGACTCCTTCATCTGTCTCCTCTTCCATTTTTTTGCTTCATGTAAGATTCTGAGGAGTGTGTTCTTTCTATTTTTGATCTTTGCCTACAGATAGTGTACAAGCCTCTTTCCTACCTTTTCCTCTTCTTTATTTGATGCTCTTCTGTTATATTACAAAGGCTGTAGCAAGTTTTCATTCATTGAAAACAGAAAAATTCAAGCAAAAGGATTTATTTATTTTTCACCTTTGTCTCAAAAACTCTCCTAGTCTTAGTCTTCCTCAGAGCTTTATATGATGTATATAAAACACCTTATCTTGTTCCTGCATGAAAAAGAAAACAATCATACAATCCCTGCCAGGCAAGACAGGAAAAAAATCTGTTTTTCTCCTATATTTCAAATTTTAGACATAATCAATAGAAAGACTAAGATTGGAAGGGACTTCTGTGGATCATGTACTTCAACATTTTGCTCAAAGCCAAGTAAAGTTCAGAGCTAGATCAGGTTGCTCAGGACCTTGTTCTATCAAGTTTTGAATATATCTCCACAGATGGAGATGAAGGTAAAGAATTTTTTCAGTAAAATGATCTTGGATATATTTTCATATAATATCATAATTGGTTTTGAACGTGTATTCTACATATATTAGATGCTTTGATTTCCTACTGAAGCCAACAGTGACTGGAAGAGCACCTGAAATTTGTTGTTGTCTAGTTGTCTAAAACTTGCTTTAATTACATAAAATTGTTATGAGGAAGAGCAGGGAGAGAAAGGCATGAGGAGGCTGACATCTAGCCTTGGTTTATGATGAACACTTATCTTATCAACCTACTGTTAATAAACTCACTAAAACAATAAAGAGCAAGATTTAATTTTAACTTGGTTTACTGGCCTGCTTTAGCAATGGCTAAAGGTGATAGCTTGGAAAAATATTAATCAGAGTCAGCTATTTAAAGTCAGACCTATTTTTTTGGCAGTTTCTTCAGGAAAGTTCATCTACTGGGCATCAACCATGAAGATTCTAAGCTACCTTCTGGTTTACCGAAGGTTTCTGCTCATTGTTCTCACCCCACTGCTTTTACTTCCACTTCCACTTATCATCAAAACCAAAGTAAGTGACCTTCTTTGAGAGGTAATTATTCTGCACCCGTATTTTAAAGCTGAGATTCCCAGATTTTTTTCATAATCATTGAACCATAGAATGGTTTGGGTTGCAAGGACACTTGAATGATATTATGGTGTGGAGTTTCTTTTCTTTTTCTCTTTTTGGTTTTTTTAATAGATTATTTGTGTAGAAATGTAGAGAAAACCCCAGCTTTAATGTAAGATTCTGTGCTGTTTGCATGAAGTTCTGAATTATATTTTTAGTTTCTTGTTCAGGAAATGTTGTTCCCATTTAATATCATCTAGACTACCCTGAAAATCCTGTCCTTACTATTACATTTTGGGCACTTTTAAACAGCTCTGTATGATTGACAGTGGAGATGAATTGTCAGGAAAACAGCTGCAATTAGCTTTTTATTTGATGATAAATTTTGTCAAATTCATTGTGTTTTCTGATAGCAAATGACTTGAATCAAAGACTGAGAAATTCCCTCTGGTTCCTAAATAGAGCAAAGTTTGTGGCAGGACACCATAGCTATAGTTTACTTGAAATAAATTCTTCTGGCATTCAGTACCTCTTGTGACAACTTCAAGCTGATGAATTTTATTAGTGATTCTGTTCTGATGTCAGCAGAATGAAATGGAATTCAGCTGTGACTATCACACATACATTATATTCATAACATGTAACAATACATGAAAGTCCAGTTCAGAAGTCCTTGCATCACAGATAGATAGTGGTGACAGAGCAGCATGCTTCATGCTGTCTCACATCACAGATTCATTATTTCACTTCCCTCTCTGAGAGGAAATTCTTGAGAAATTTTTAATATGGTAGGACTTAAGGAAGATGGATATTTGCTAGGCAATAAATGAAATGACACTACTGAATTATTATACATAACACGAGCTTCCCATAAAAATACACACTAGCTAGAACTGACTGATTTGACATTGCTGTTTTCTGGTCAGAGGTTTCCAGAGACACACAGACCATCTCTGCTGCTGTTGTGTAATTTCACACCCTAACTGGTGGCATTGAAGATCTAAACCATTTTCTTCAAGAGCGTAAACATAAATCAAAACTACACAAAAGGCGTTTCTAGGATTCTGGGAAAAACTGGATTCACTTGATCTCATTATATTTGGCTGTGACTGCATTTTATGGGCAGCACTCAAGTAAACTCTCCTTTTGATTCAAGTAATTTGCTATCAGAAAACACAATGAATTTGACAAAAAACTGTTTACTGGGAGTTTAAATAAAGACACTCACTAAAATTAAAAGCCTTAAAGAGAACTGTGATTCTTGTCAGTCCTGCACAATGGCTTTTATATTATATTATATTATATTATATTATATTATATTATATTATATTATATTATATTATATTATATTATATTATATTATATTATATTATATTATATTATATCCTCGGCTTATTGATGCTGATGACAAAAATTCATTGATTACAAGAGAGACAAAATTTCACCTGTTATTGACTGTGAGTACTCCTAGAGGTTTAAAGGTTTGCTTGCAGCTGCAGAATGTTTGTGATTTATGTTAATTCATGGTCTGAGTATGCTCCAAAATGACCTATATGATTAATTGTGCATGAAAGAAAAGGTACCTTTTTTTTCCACCTTTCGTAAGTGGTAGAATTTAAGCAATTTTATTATCCCTTGGAAAACAAACAAACAATCAAACAGCTATTTCACAGGTTATGTTTCATATCTTAGCAGGATTATAAATAGCAGACAATAAGTACCCCACACTCAGGTCCCCTGACTCCTACTTGATCCATCAGGGGGGAATCTCTCTACTGACATAGCTGGAGATTTTGCAATTTTGATTATTTTCCTGAATGATCCACTCATATTTTTGTTGGTTCCTTTTGTATTCCAGGAAGCAGAATGTGCGTACACGTTATTTGTAGTTGCCATCTTTTGGCTCACAGAAGCTTTGCCACTGGCTGTTTCAGCTTTGCTCCCTGCCTTTATGTTCCCATTGTTTGGTATAATGGAGTCCAAGGAGGTAACCCTTTTCTTCCTCTCTGTCATATTATGGATTTCAAAGATAAAAACTCCTAAGAGACACGTAATGTTGAAACCTAATAACCTAACCCATGGATTTGTTGAGTGCCAATCACAGTAGGTCTACGTCAGGACTTGCTTACATGCTTTGTCCTCAGGACTTTTTCATCCTTCTTTATATACTTTTTCAAGATTGTGATTCAGTGCTTAGATACCAGTCACTGGGAAAATACTAGACTGATACAAAATATCCCTAATTGTACAGAACCATGATGACACACTGAAAACGTTCATGTCCGTGTCAAAGAGAGGACACCACAGATGATCATACTCTGTGTTTAAGTTGTTCTTTTATCTGCTGCATAGATGACTAAATTAACAAAAGCAGCAATTCATTGGTGGTTAGTATATGAGATGTGATCAATGATTTTAGGTTGCTTGCATCATAAATCTTATTTTTCATTTTGTTTTAACCCTGTGCACTTTAGTGCAGTTACTCTTACATACTTGGTAAAATGAAATCAACAGTTTCAATAAAATAAACAGGTTTAAACTTAAGCCAGAAATATTTCTCATTATTTACTTCAATATGTACCCTTACTGATACTATTAGAAATACCAAAATACTCTTAGAAAGTTACTGTTCAGTTAATAAAATATTTTTGTTTTTATTTCAGGTAGCATCTGCTTATTTTAAAGATTTTCATCTGTTGCTAATTGGTGTAATTTGTTTGGCAACGTCAATAGAAAAGTGGAATTTCCATAAAAGAGTGGCTTTAAGAATGGTGATGCTGGTGGGTGTCAACCCTGCATGGTATGTGCTAAAGTGTCTTGAAGGGCAATAATACTTGTGGAACACTGTATTCCAGATACAATTGCCTGCAGCTTTTTCTGTAGTAGAAATCCAGCCTTTCTTTTCTAGCAAGACAAAGTAGATATTTGAAATGATATGATTGATTTGTAGGTGACACTTTATTATTTTGCTGAAAACCTAATTGAAAGTTTCCTGCAGTGATTCTGTTCTTAATAAGGATCCTTCTGAACAAAAAATGTGATTAATTTAAGAATAATACAGGGGTCCTGTTTCCTAATGGTGGTTAATCCATTATGTATCAGATGCCTACAACTGAAAATTGCTGTGCTTATTATTAATTGGTATTTCAGTTAATGCGGTTTGCAAAATTCTGGATGCTTACCAAAGATATAAGAAGAGTTCAAATACATAGTGAGGAACAAAAGTGATAAAACTAAAGATGTGTTAGGGAAGGGAAAACACATCAAATGCAATTTCTTTATTTGTGGTTTTCTCTTTGTCTACCTATGAAGACAATAACAAAGGAATAGGAACTTCCCCAGGTGGATAAGGTGATAAGGGAAATGAAATCACACACTCTCTACTTACTCACTACCAACATATATCTTATGAAGTGAAAACTCTTTTCTTTGCTTGTTCTACAAGCTTGCAGAAAAGCTTTCAGGCCACAGGTTCATTTGCCAGCACACTGGCAAGGCTGCAGATAAGACCTATAGAGTGAGTCTGACTTCTGAGAATACATGATGCTTATGACTCCTTGTCAGGAAGCAGACAGTGACAGGAAGTGAAAAGAAAATAGAAACTCCAGGTCTAAAAGATGAGATGCCTCCTAAGTCATCTATCAAAAAACACCTCCCGGAATTCTGAATTATTTTTATTCCTCAGTGATTCATCTGTCCTGACTTATATCATATGTATTTTGATTTTCCCTGCATTTTTTGATAGCTGGTAGCTTTCTTTTTTTGACAAAATGCTCCTTCTTGCTCAACTACTTCCCATTACCTTTAGCTATATCCATGAGCTATGTGGTTTTGGTTATTTCAACTTCTCTCTTTTTTTGGATCAATTCTAAATCCTCCACTTTTGGCTGAAATTTTGAAAGGAAGAACAAAACTGGACATGTGCTGTGCTAAGATGAACACTGCTGGGGACACAGGAACCCACAGACAGCTCCTGAGGATACTTAGTATTCCATAACTATCTCAGCTCTATCATGTTCCCTGATCATGACAAAAGGTTGATAAAATGATGATAAGATGATCTGTGAAGGAGAAGAATCTCCCACCTCTCATCATCTGCTGCCCACTGCAAAGCGATGATGCTGTTCTCTTTGCATAGCCCTCCTTCACTAGCAGGAGTCCCTAGCCAGCCTGTGAACATTGGAGCCTCGTGCAGCCAAAGGAAGACATACCATTGTAGGAGGTATCTGCACTAGAGGACATGCAGTATTGGAAGTAGAATAGCAAGAACCTTATGGATTTTGGATCCTGCTGTCTTGAGGAAATTCAGGCTTATATCAGAAACAGCGTGGCCAGCAGGACTCGGCACTTGTGAGGCTACCCTGTTAGTACTGTGTTTAGTTTTGGGTCCCTCAGTACAAGAAAGACATTGAGGTGCTGAAGCATGTCCAAAGAAGAGCAATGAAGCTGGTGAAGGGTCTATGTGAAGTACAAATCTTATGAGGAGGAGCTGAAGTAACTGGGTATGTTTAGCCCAGAGAAACAGAAGCTCAGAAGAGATCTTATCACTCTGTACAGCTGAAATTAGGTTGTAGCCAGTTGGGTGTTGGTCTTTCCTCCTAATTAACAGACAAGGAGAAGAAATAGCCTCAAGTTGTGTCAGGATATTAGGAAAAAATTCTTCACTGAAAGGGTTGTCAATCACTTCAACAGACTGCCCAGGGAAGTAGTTGATTCACCATTCCTGAAGGTATTTAAAAGATGTGCAGATGTGGCACTTAGAGACATGATTTAGTGGTAGACTTGGCAGTGCTAGGTTAATAGTTGGACTTGATGATCTTAACAGTCTTTTCCAACCTAAATGAGTCTATGAGTCCCTAAAGGCCTCCCATCATTTGAGCTATGTGGTCTGGTCTGCAGGCTAACAGGGAGGGGTTCACATATAAGGAGCCTGCAAGGACTAGAACAAGTAATAAAACATTGATTGTGCATTATATACCAAAGAGTGACTTTATAGTTGACCAAGTTACGATCCCAGATTCCATTCAGAATATTTTTAACACCACCACATGGAGAATAATAAAGAAAAACTTGTGCTGAACAGGTTAGGATATACTTTATTATTTTTTAATCAATTTTAGAGTAAGTTTTTAGAGTACATATACCAGACTAAATTGTCCCCTGACCATCAGTCTGTAAAATGCTGGAAAATTATGATTAAGAGTTTAGGAACATGTTTGTGAATGTCTTAATTTGCTTTAGCTTTAAATACTCTTGCAAGTTGTAGTAAAATTTTATTTCTCCACTACATGAACATTCACAGTTTATGGGTCAGTATTAAAGGGATGGTAGGGACTGGTGACACTATAGTGGAAGTCTGTTACAGGCCACCTGACCAGGAAGACCAAGTGGATGAGGCCATCTAGACAGACAGAAGAAGTCTCATGCTCACAAGCCCTGTTCCTCACGAGGGACTTCAACCACCCCAGTATCTGTTAGACACAACGCAAGTGGGCACAAGCAGTCCAGGACGTTCCTGGAGTGCATTGGTGATAACTTCCTTCTCCAAGTGATAGAGGAACTAACAAGGTGATGTGTATGCTGAACCTTGTTCTCATGAAGGAGGGGCATGTGGGAACTGTGAAGCTCAAGGGCAGCCTTGGCTGCAGTGACCATGAAATACTGAGTTCAAGATCCTTAGGAAAGTAAGGAGGGTACACAGCAAGCTAACTACCCTGGACCTCAGGAGAGCAGGCTTTGGCTTTTTCAGGGACCTGTTTGGTAGAGTTCCATGGCCCTTGAAGATAGAGGGATCCAAGGAAGTTGGTTAGTATACAAGGATCCCCTCCTCCAAGCTCTGGAGTGATGCATCCCAATAAAGAGTCAGGCGTATTTGAGAAGTTCTGGAAGTCCGGTGAAGTTCCCACTGACTAGAATGATCCCAATTTTTAAAAAGGAAAAGAATAAAGACTTGGAGAACTACAAGTTTACATATGTGTCCAGCAAGATCATGAAGCAATTCCTCCTGGAAATTATGCTCAGGCACATGGAAAATAAGGAGATGATCAGTGACAGCCAACATGGTTTCACTAAGGGCAAATCATTCCTAACAAATTTAGTGGCCTTCTACAAAGGGGTTACAGCATAAGGGAAGAGTGACAGATGTCATCTACCTGGACTTGTGCAAGCATTTGTCACTTTCCCAAATTACATTCTTGTATCTCAATTGGGAAGACATGGATTTGATTGATGGATTTATCCACTCAGTGGATAAGGAATTGGCTGGATGGTCACACTCAAAGAGTTATGGTTAAAGGTAGATGTCCAAGTGGAGAGCAGTGATGGTTGGTATTGGGACTGGCACTGTTCAACATCTTTATCAGCGACACAGAGAGTAGGATTGAGTGCACACTCCATTTGTCAAAAACTACTGAGCTGTGTGTTGAAGTCAACATGATGGAGGGAAGGGATGCTATTCAGAGGGACCTTGACAGATTTGAAAGGTGGGCCTATGAGAACATCATGGACTGCATCAAAAGAAGCATGAATAACAGGTGAAAGGAGGTGACTCTCACCCTCTTCTCCGCTCTTGTGAAATCCCCTGGAGTACTGCAACCAGCTCTGAGGTTCCCAGTTCAAGACATGGACCTGTTGAAGCCAGTCCAGAGATGTGCCACAAAGACAGGCTGAGATACTTAGGCTCCAGCAAGACGTTATTGCAGCCTTCCAGTATATGAAGGAGGCCTATAGTAAAGCTAGGAAGGAACAGTTTACAAGGGCACGTTGTGAAAGAACAATTGGTAATGGCCTTAAGGTGAAAGAGAGTAGATTTATATCACGTATTAGGAAGAAATTCTTTACTGTGAGGGGGTTGGTCCCCAACTTTCATCTGAGGAGGCAATCAAAAACTGCGTAAATTTAATGGGGTTTTACACTATCAATGACAGTTGGTGTTGAACCATGTCCACTACTTGCAGGTCTGCAGATTAAGTCATTATTATGCAATTAGAAGTCCAGAGACAATGCAAGGGGCCCATATTGAGACAAAATCAAGTGTGAAATATTGTTGCTATTAGCTGAAATGAAAGGCTACAAGATGCACTTTGTATGGCATTTTTATGTTACAAAATACTGCTTACATTATTTTTGTCTAAAATCTTCTTTGTGTGCTAAGTGATCCTGACAGTTTTTGTGAAACTTTTGATCAAGTCTAGGCAAAGAGCTTTACAAATTTCACAGGTGACTTCTCACAATGCTACATCACAGTTCCCTACACTCAATTTTTCTGTTCCTGAGGTGATGCACGGCAGATGTTTAATGACACTGCCAAGACATTGGGACAGGAAGTCCCAACTCCCCAGGAGTCAGGAGGGCTACTCTCATTTAAAACTCCAAGAGATGTCTTAAACATGAAAATATGGCCTGTATACTAAGTTTACTGTCCAAATTCATCACATATGACATAGAATAGTTGATTATTTTTTTTAGTTTAAGATTAGAGCGGCTCCAGTCACTGATGCAAATAAGGGATTGCACAGATGCAATTCCTGTTTGTAGTAAACTTAGCAAAAGCTGTGCCAAAGACAGACTAAGACAGACAAAGACCTTCACTTTCCTATTTACTATCAAATATGGTATTTATTGAAGCACAAATAACCCCTACATCTGTCTTGGGGCTCTGATTAAGAACTAAGTACCACTTATTGAATTGTAAATATTTCTTCCTGGACTCGTCTCTAGAGGACTTAAATCCTAATTGAGAAGTCCAGTCTAGTTTGAACTAGTTTGTATTATATGATATTAATATCATTAGCAGAATAGCCATTTTAACTCTCATTGGAAGTTGTGAACTTTCATTTGAACTTTCTTTAGAGATTATACAAATGCAGAATCATTCTGCAAATAAGCAGTATTGCTTCTATTTCAGTTTATAATCCCTTAAACTACAATAATTTCAGTGTCTTTTTGATAAGAGAATTTTAATTAATAAAATTCCTCAGAGGTCAATTACATGCTTTAAATTTTCAGTGTTTTCTACGGTCAAGATTTCTGTTGAAAAAGCTTTCCATTTGTATTAAATAGAGTGGTGATAGGAGGTGTTGCTGAAGCAGCCACAGACTCTTCTCTTCCGTTCCAGGCTTACGCTGGGTTTCATGGTTAGCTGTGCTTTCTTGTCAATGTGGCTCAGCAACACCTCTGCTGCTGCCATGGTGATGCCAATTGTAGAGGCTGTAGCTCAGCAGATCATCAGAGCTGAAGGAGAAGCTGAGGCGCTGGAGGTGTCTTATTCTAACGGCTCCATCAACCCTGCACTAGAGCTGGACGGTAGGCAAGCAGTGCAGTTTTTGTCTTTGCCCATCCTCACCCTTCAGTGGAGCAAGCACCACATTAACATAAAGATATGTGGCTAGGGAAGTACTAGCATCATTGAGTGCTTCATTGTGGGACTTCTTGTGGATTACCATGTGTGAGGTCTGTCATGTTCATAAAGATTAATTAAAACAGAACAAGTGCAGGATATGGCTGTTTCATGAGAGGAGGGGAGAAGAGGCTGTGCTGTTGAGCCTAGTAAAAGGACTGAAAAGAAATATGACTACAGGCTGTAATTTCACTGGGGGTTAAAAGTTAGCAAGAGAAAAGAGCTCTAAGCTCTAGGGTAATGTTGGAAGAAAAAAATTAATCTAAACTGGTTACACATGTAGTTGAACTATAAATTGGAAAGATTTTTCTTCATTAGAAGATTCAGACTCTGGGAAAAAGGAGTAGGGCAGAAGTCAGCTGTTTTTAAGATGGGCACCTGTAAATTCATGGGACGATTTGAAGTGATTGTATGTAATGGGACATGGTGATGAAGCTTTTCCAGTTTTGCTCCCTTAAATACTTACTTGTCTTTGCATATATGTCTTACAGAAAACATAGGAGAATGTGAAAGCGGTGACTGGAAAGAAAAAGAAAAAGAAGTTCATGGGTAATAGTTATTCATTTACTAAATTCTGTTCTAAGAATTCATCTAAATAGAGTATCTGTTGACTACAATGCATACCTTTGTTTTTCCAGATATGACAATGACGTGGGTAGTACTGTGTGCACAATTGAAAAGGAAAATGAAAAAGAAAAGCAACAGGTACTTAACGTGTCTTTTTATTATGCAGCTAATGTGTGTAACTTGGCTCTAACCTAAACCTTGCTTCTATGTAATACCTAACATGGCACAGCTAGTACTGGCTTTTTCCACAAGTTAAACCAATCTTACTGGAGTATGAGCTCTATATATCAAGTGTGTATATATATATCAGTATATATAAAGGAAGTTATTGTGTAAAGAGTGAGACAGCTCAGGAAAAGGATTTCAGGACTTTTGACTCTGCCTCTTTTTCCTTGGCATGAACTGTGGCAGTACCACTGTAACTGCAAACCAAACCTGCAGCGTACTGCTGTATTGCCAGTAAATTGTCTGGCTTTTCTGGGACATCCTTGATTCCTAGTTTTGGGCTTGATGATGAGCCCTTCTTATATATTAATTGGTGTATATTCTTTCTAAGCAGAATGTACCACCTGATGAAACAGGGACAAAAAGCAGAGAGGAAAAACACAGTGGGATTTTCAAAGTGATGTGCTTGTGTGTTGCTTATTCTGCTACCATTGGAGGGCTGACTACAATCACAGGAACATCGACTAATCTGATTTTTGCTGAGCACTTCAATACGTAAGAGACTGTATTAAATCATTTGCATTCTTCTTAATCCAGATTTTAACCTGTTCTTTTTTGAACTCTCACACAGCTCGCCTAAAATGCATTAGAAACTTTACCCTTTGATCTGATGTTGTTTGATTCTATTATTTCCGTTGTCTGTTTGTTTGTTTGTTTTTGTTAAAGAGATAAAATTATATTGCACCAATATATTTGCCTTACACTGGGAAAGGCCGTAAGCAATGATCCAGAACAAGATGACCATTATATCATTTAGTAGTATTTCACTCTTTGAACAGCTGTGTGGAAAAATAGAATCATAAAATCATTTTGGATGGAAAAGACTTTTAACGTCATCAAGTGCAACCATTAACCTAGCATTCCCAAGTCCACCACTAAACCACCTCCCTAAGTGTCACAGCTACACATCTTTTAAATACCTCCAGGGATGGTGGATGGTGACTCAATCACTTCCCTGGGCAGCCTGTTCCAGTGATTTGCAACCCTTTCAGTGAAGAAATTTTTCCTAATATCCAATCTAAACCTGGTGCAACTTGAAGCCTATCTGGAGAGGGAAACACTACTTAGCATGAATATGGCAGACACTATCTGGCCTTACAGGACTGCTATTCATTTCTACGTACATCAGGAGCTACGTTTGGGTCTGCTTAGCAAAAAGAATCATGAGACTTTCACAACACCATGCTTAGTGCATTGTTGACATAAGGAACCTAGGTCCTTTAATCAAAGACAAAGTAAATACTTTCAAACCAGTCTGAAACTTTACATTCAGAGCAATGGTTGTTAAAAATGGCTTTTTAATTTGTTTTCTAAGCAGAACTACTTTGAAAAGAAAATTGGCATATTTCATGCCAAAGCTTTTGAAAAAAACCCAATAGTTTTTTCTGAATGTTTTTTCTTCAGCAAAATACTCATTGCCAGAAGCATTCCTGCTCTCATTTTACAATAGAACAAAATAAAGCACAATCCTTTTAATACCATCTTCCCACTATTCTGCATAGCATGTGGCAAAATGGTGACAGACCAATTATTGATAGACTTTCTTCCAAACTCTGTTCCCAAATGGATGAAATTTGACTTCAGCGCGCTGCTGAAGAGAACTGAAGTAGTACAGTCTGGAGAATATCAGCAATGGAGACGTTATGAGTGTCTATTATTGGGGCTAAAGAACTGCACAAGGCAAACTATGGAATTCTAAGTCCTTCAGACTTAAACTTTCAGACATCTAAGCATTTCTGGTTCAAGCAGGCTTCGCATTCAGAAGACTAGAAGAATCAGAGAATGATTACTAGAGGTAACAACTGTTCTTATTAATTTCCTTGAAGTTGTAGAAAACTTGAAGAAAACTGGCTTGCAGCTGGTTTTTCAGTTTGCCTTAGCTGTTAACAATCTCTTCAAGAATGCATAATCAGATTGTTGCTCTCTCCTTGAGTCTTCGCCCTCTGCTAGGAACACGGAGTACTGCACATGTAATCCGGTTTTATAACCCCCAGGATTTTGTTTAATCTTTACACAACCACTGAGCCTAATCCTTAATTTAAGATGAATCTACCACCTAACTGTGCAAATATTTTTATCTTTAACTGTCTTACTCCCCTTCTCCTTAGAGGCCCCGTTTGTTTTTATGCCCTCTCCGAAGTGGGAATTGACCTGTTAGCGTGATTTGGACTCACTTGCAGTACACCTTCATGTATCCTAAGCATCTGAAGTAGAATAAAACAGCAAAAGACCTATACATATAGCATATTCCTGAGTTTCCCAGAGGGAGGAAGGGTTACCAGACAATACTGTGTCGGGTAGAAAACTGAGTTCTGTGCTTGGGGAAGAGTAAATCTTACGGCGAAACCTTTGGCTCTCCAGTCAGGCTCACTGATAGGTAACTCAATTTCCTGAATCCTTCTCTGGTTATTGACTTTGACCTTCCAACATGAAGAATCAAGCTTTGCCAACAATACACTATTTTCAACTTAAGCAATTTTATAAAAGTCATAAAAGGAATAATATTATCTGGATTTGTTCTATGAACCAAACTTGTTGGCATTCGTAGCGTTTGTCTGAAAAGAGTTTATTGTTATTGGCACTGCATCACTGCAAAATGAGGATGATTAAAACAAACCACACTTTTTCTTTTTCCAAAGGAAATAGGTCTAGAAAATAAATAGTTTGGTGTGTCCTGTCCATCCTTGCCTCAGGCAAGATTTGTAGTAGATATTTGAACAATATCAGATAATGCAACCAACACTTTATAGTAGATAATTTTCTTAATCATTTGAATCGATCATCCAGTCTACCTGAGACATATTTTCTCTGGAGAGGAAGAATACCTAAATAGAATTTCTAGAAATTACTGGATTACTAGAAATACTTACATAGACATTCATCCCACACAAACTTACTATGAAAACTGGACAAAATAAACTAATATTTTATAAAAGAGTTGACTCCTTAGTATAAAGTTTTCAAGAGCTTGTTTTGTTGCTCAGTAAGGAATTATCACAAATAATTCAGAAAATATTATAAACACTTCAACAAGTGATGAAATGCTAAGTCATTGCTATGCTGATGTCAGCTTTTTCCAGTCTTGGAATTCGTACGTTCAAAAACTGATGTGGCTAATCAAGTAATAAAAGCTAAATAGCCACATAATTCATTATGTGCCTTTTCTTGTTCCAGTTTCGCTGTCTCACCACTATGTACAGTTACAATTTATAGCATAAACTCAAAAAAGTGGGTAGGGCTTTTGGGTTCAGTAACTGCTGGCACTTTAATTGCAGTATATGTGAGCATCCCAATAAATATAATTTAATCTTAAAATCTACATGTTTCTTGATAAAGCATTTATATTGCACATTCACTGTCTCAAAGACCTATGCAGCCATCAGAATTCCTTTTCTTCTAGCAAGTCCTGAAACACAAAAGACTGACTAATAATTGGAAATAGTCACTTATTTTCCTTCCATGTTATTTTTTTGTCAAGGAGGAAGGCTGTTCAAGAAGACTAGAGCTGTCTTACTTTTAGCATTAAAAGCTCTCTCAGTAGTTTCTCATTCAACAGTAAATAATTTCTTTCAGAAAACTAAAGCCCATTTCTCAGTTTCTTAAATACCCATAGCAAGGAGAGCTGTGGTTGACTGGCCCACATCTTTAAACACTAGGTTAAGATAGTCTGAAAGAGACAAGGTGACAGGAAAGAGAATCTACCTAACAAATTAACATTCCTGCCTTTCCTACGAATTAGTAATAATAATAATAAGCTGGTTTTAATCAGTTCAAATCCCTTATGGAACATTGAACAATACTCAATGTTGTCTCCACTATTGTCTTCTAAGTTCATTGGAGTTTGTTCATTGGAATATATTTTCTTGTGGTAAAGTCTCCTCTCAAAGAACTGCTTCTCTTCAGGTTCTGTTTCTTCATAGTCCTAATGGTCCATGTCACTATGAGTGGCCCTTCCTTGCCTCCTGAACCTGGATTAGACACATTGTAGTTCATTGTCAGATATCTCCCCAGATCTTTTGTTGATCCAGTGCTCAAATAACTGGCAAAGGTAGTTTCTACAGTGATCATGATAATCAGGAACAGGATGGGAGGGTGAGGCAAGAGGACACCAGAGGCCACCTCACGTTTAAGTCAGCTGCTGTCCAGAAGCATTCTCTTGTAGCAGGGATTACTGACACTTCTCACAAGTCTTCAAGCCTTTGCAAAGCTCAATTGGTTGTTTTTTTTTTTCTTTCATGCAGACGTTACCCAACTTGCCAGTGCATCAATTTTGGATCCTGGTTTATCCTTTCCATCCCCATCACAGTTATTATTCTGGTGCTTTCCTGGGTCTGGCTCCAGTGGCTTTTCCTTGGGTTTGAGTAAGTACATCAATAAAACTAAAGATTGAAGACATAAAAATACTTTATTCAAGAGCAAATATTGCATCTACGTTTAACAGGCTTAATAGGAAGATAATGCAGCAATGTGATTTCATATCCGTGATTAGTATGGTTGAGTGTGTGGATGGGACAAGAATTTCCTAAAATAAGGATCCTTGACTACTCATCCAAATGTGAAAAGTCCAGAACTGATGATTCCCCTTCCTTTAGAATATACAGGCATCATCATTAAACAGCGCATGCGTTCAGGACAGAAGAACACTGAAATTTTACACATGTTGGTCTAAGACTGGAAGATTTATAGTCAGAATGTTGCCCTTAATTGGAGTCAGGCATCTTGAGCAATATCTGTGTTAGGTAACTGTATTTGTAAGTGTAAGGCAAAAACCTTCCACTTTTCCAAAATATCTATGTAATGGTATGGTGAGGTTTTTTTCTGCCTCAAAGCTTGTGCTTTTAAGGTTTTGTAGTGGAAAATACTTCTTTGAGTCTGATTCTTCAAACACTTGCTCTCCATGAGTTCACTAACATATGCAGAGATAACAATGGGGACACCTGCCTTCCACAGTTATGTGTCTACTTCTGATGCAAGAGATGAAGTGTGAGACTGTCTACTCTTAAAGAAGCTTAGAATCATCCCACACTTATCACTTTATATGTAGATCAGGGCAAATAGCCTGCTGATCTGTATGCAGGCTACTCACACAATACAAACTTTTTCATTACGAAAAAAACCCTAAAGCAAAGTCATAGATGGCTTTCATTAAGTATCCAGGTTATGTATTTGATTGCTTCAATTAGTTCCTATGATTAAAGTTTCATCCTTCCTGGGCAAATAAGCTAGTCAATAACAGGACACATTTTGTTGCTGCCTTTGTCCATCTCCCACTGGGCTTTGTCAATTAATTCCAATATGCTCAGTTTGGTGACTATGGGAGATACTGCATTGTAAAGTTAAAATTTTGCTTATATAATGTGCAGTTGCTAACTGGAAAGTTTGGAGGGGGTTTTGTTTGTTTGTCTTGGGTTTTTTTTTGTAGAATCATAGAATCACAGAATGCTTGGGCTTGGAAGGGATCTCAAAGATCATCTAGTTTCAACCCCCTTGCATGGGCAGAGAAACCTTCACTAGCTCAGGTTGTCCAAAGCCTCATCCAACCTGGCCTTGAACACTGCAAAGGAGGGGGACAGCCACAGCTTCTCTGAGAAACCTGTTCCAGTGCCTTGTCACTCTCATAGGGAAGAATTTCTTCCAAATGTAGAATCTACATCTACCATCTTTTAGTTTACAACCATTAACCCTTCTCCTATCACTATTTTCCGTTGTAAACAGTCTTTCTCCAGCTTTTCTATGGGACCCCTTTAGGTACTGGAAGACTTCAATAAGGTCTCCTCAGAGCCTTCTCTTCTCAGTGCTAAATAACCTCAAGTCTCTCAGCCTGTCTTCATAGGAGAGGTGCTCAGATCATCTTTCTGGTCCTCCTCTAGTAGCTCAGTGTCCATTTTATGTTGAGAGTCCCAGAGATGGATGCAGCACTCCAGGTGGGGTCTCATGAGAGTGGAGTAGAGGGACAGAATCACATCCCTTGACCTGTTGGTCATGCTTCTTTTGATGTAGCCCAGGATACAAGTGACTTTCTGAGATGCAAGTGCACATTTCCAGCTCATGTTGAGCTTTAACATCCACCAGCCCTCCCAAGTCCTTCTCATCAAGGCTGCTCTCAACCCATTCTCAGACTAGACTGTAGTTGTGCTTTGGATTATGCTGTATGCACTGTTAATTCATCATTCAATATTGCTGATTTTCATTCCAGTTTTAAAAACATGTTCAAATGTGGCAAGACAAAAACAGCTAGAGAAGAGGCCTCAGCACAGGTGATTCGGGTGGAGTACAAGAAGCTTGGACCAATGAGGTATGTCAAACTATAAATCTGCAAACAAGTGTCAGTAAATCCAATTATGAATTCACTAAAATGTATAATCTCTTCTGTTTCTGCTATAGCTACCCAGAAATTGTTACACTTGTCCTGTTCATTCTAATGACCCTGCTGTGGTTCACCAGAGAACCTGGCTTCATCCCAGGATGGTCTTCACTTTTCCCAAAGTAAGTAATCTTTTTGATGTGCCAACAAGAAAGTATTGGTATCTTAACTACATACCTTCTTTTCCTCTCAATTTAAAAATAAAAATTAAAAAATGTTTTCAATAGTTCAGAAATATTCCAGGGTGAAGTTGTTGAAAATCTTTGTAGCATATACAGGATGGGTAAACACCAGCAGTTTCATAGATGTGTGTGTGCAATAGCTGAAATGTGCTAAACCCATTACAGGATAACATAAAGTGTCCCCTAAGAGGGATTATGCCTAGTTTTTAGACTTGATCCAGTGTGGGGGTATGCATAATGATTGATGTATCTGACTTCCTCATCAAATCTGTAATTCCAAGAATAAATCTTTGGTTAGAACTTTTTGTTCTATTGTCCTTAGTGACAGCCACACTTGTCTGCATACAGGTCAACAACCTCTACTTTGACAGCTCTAATTAACAATATAATTACTATCATACATAACTCTTTCAACATCACAGTTCAACTAACCACCAAAACACTAGGAACAATTCAGGAACTATTGCATTCTTTTACCTTCTGCTATGGCTTGGTTACACAGCCCCTTCCCCAGGATCACCTAGGCTTTTTTTCTCCAAGAAATAGGTTGTTCTTGCAAGAACTTACAATACTGTGACATTTCCTGTTCTTTTGCTGTAATTACAGTAATTTCAGCTCTGTTGTTCTGTGATAAAGGTCTGAGTTTTGCTCTGGAGTACTGGGAAGTAGTTGCAGGTTTGGGAGGAGCAGGACTTTGTGCTCTTTAAATCCTTCTTGATTTAACATTTATTACTAGGTGGGTCAAAGGACAGTGCTGGACTTGTATGGTAATTTTCCATTCTGTTTTCCTGTGTGTCTTTGATAGATGGTATATAAATATGTTCCATCACACCTCCTGTCTTTAAATATATTCCCACTACCCATACACTTATACATCCACTCCAGTGCTCTGCCAGAAAGTGTGGTAAGGGTGTTACCACATAATTGTACCCCTTTGAACATTTAAAGAGCAAAGAAAAATAATTTTGTGTAAAAATATCATTTAGAAGTGTATTTAATTTCTTTTAAATTCTTTATTTTTTGATTATTAAAAAAATGCAAAAGCATGTATTTTCCCTTATAACAGCAGAAGAGATGATGATCATTGTCTCATATGAAACACTGCACTCTTGAAGGGGTTTTGGAGTGTTGAACTAATCAAGCAATCAGCTAGCTAAGTAATCAGACTGCCTTTGCTTTTCTTTCTGCTTCATAATAACATTCAGTGCTCATCAAGCACCATTTAAAGAGATACATCTGATATAGAAAAACAGGCATTGTAAACAACCTTTTAAATATAGGAATTATGGCTCAAATGAGTGATTTCAGTTCAGAGATCCACATGGTCCTATTTGAAGTCTTCTGGTTACTGTTGTCTGTGGATTTTGTTCACTGACAAGGAAAAGCGGAATGTTCTCATAGTAAGTGTGGTTAAAGGTTCTGCACGCGATGTTACTTTGTGGATACCCTCCAATGTTTTCCTTGGAAGGGAGTGAAAGCATGTGTCATGTCACATTAGGCTGAATCATGTTATAATTTGGGTGAGGTAACCTGAAGAGAAACAAAGCCAGTGCTACTCTGTAAAAAATAAGTTTAAGAGGAAAGAAAGCATTTATTACTATTCAAGTCATACCTATTTCTAGATAGCTTTCATTTATCAATCAATTGCATTCACAGGCATAAAATCAGGCAATTAGGTTTTTACTTTTCTGAACAAAGAGAACTTCTCAGATGAGATACAGGGGTGGGGCAAAGAGCCAACACAGGTACAGCTGGTAGCAGTAATAATCCATCTTCTTTGAACAAGAAAAGGAAAGAGGAAAAATAACTCAAACCCCAGGAACAGTGGTTCTATCAATGGTTACATTGCACTCACCACCTTGACGTCCAAGAGGCTTCTAGTAGTGCATGAGCTGTGGCTTGCACCTCTCATTGCTTGTACCCTAATTCCCCCACATGCAAAATTGTTCAGTGTTTTGTATTTACGTGTATCAATAGGCATGTGCATGACTGCCTGAGGTTTATGTTACAGGAAACAACTGTAAGGAAGCATTCTCTGCCCTTAGAAACCTCATTTCTTCTCAGAGATATGATACTACTTACTTTCTGAAGGATATTATCCCACAGTCTCAAGCCAGAGTCAAGGAAATACTGTCACGTGCACAGATGAGCTTTGTCCTTATGAAAAGCCACAACATCAGAGCTATAAGTAACCTTGAGACCCTTCTGAATCAATGAGTAGGTCCTATTAGGTGGGAATCACATCATTCCCAGGGTCTTAAGCTAGATAGGACTGCCAGTTCATTTATTCTAGCATAAGATCAGAAGAGCTCTGACGTGGCTGGCCCTGTGTGGAGCCAGGAGTTGGACTTGATCCTTGGATGACCCTTCCAAGTCAGGATATTCTGTAATTCTGCTGTTTCACATTGTTCTGTGTGTTAAGCCCAGTACAGATTTGTTTTATTAGACCATGAATTCCCAGAAAGCAACCAGGCTTGATTTCAAGGTAGTAAAGCACAGGTTCCTCAGATTTTTGGAATTTACCTTTGTCCTTGATAGTCTGTTTTAGTGGATAATCACCTCTGTTGCAAAACTAAATAAGATACACTCACACCTAGTTTTCTGTCTGAATATAGCTTTCAGCCATCTGTTTTTGTCTTTCACTGACAGATTAAAACCTCTTCTGCGATAGGTGCTTTAAAGATATAAATATCTGTTTAATTATATCACATTATCAGCTTTGTTTTGACAAACTAAATGGAATAATCAAAGTTTTGCTTAAAAAATAAATTCTCATCATTCTCACCACCCATGTTCATGTTTTCAACCCCTTGTGTGCAACTTACTGAATGCCCCTTTAAAATACAAACAGTGATTATTTTTGTTTTAAATCACAACAGAAACATTGATATTTAATGATACCTCCCAACTTATTAAGGGCTACTTCTTGAAATGTCAGACAATTTTAATCCACATTTATGCTGCATCAGTATTGAGTAGAGCTCATTTTTTAGCAGTGTTGTCAGATGCCTTTCAAAAATACATTGCCTTTACCACATCATTTTTCTTACAAAAAGACTAATCCTTTACTGTCCTGCCCTGAGTCCTTGTTACCTCCCTCTGAAGGCAGACAGCAGGATGTTTTAATAAATGTTGTATAACACTACAGAGAGCAGCACAGGGTAAAAACGCCTGTTTCTTCCCCATCTGTTGACAGCACAGGATCACACATCATTTCTGCTACACCAGTTTCCTTCCATGTCCTGGCCTGATTCCAGGCTGTAGGGTATTAGCTTAAATTAGAGTAGTTTCAAGTTGGCCTTTGGCCAGGACTTTATGATCCTCATAAGTCATAGAAAGCTCAATGCTGGGCTGCAACTGACGACAGCTGATGTATGCACGGTGGGCTTCCCTCGCGCTTCCTCAGATTACTGCCTGAGTGTATTCTTTTTTCTGCATGATTTATTCCTTTCTCTGCAGACAATACAAGACCACTGTGTACTCTTGAACACAGCCCTTTTGCCTATGATGATCTCGAAGTGATTGTGAAACCTCCTTGATCAATGCCTTTTTTGTTTCCATATAGTACAATCAATCAGATTTGCAGCATTATAAGCAGGTACATGCTGTATATGCAACTGTATTACAGCCTGGATAAATGGGCTTTGAAAAATGTTTATCTTAAAATTTGATAATTACTGAAAAGCTTATGTTTGGAATGGTGCCATCTGTGTCTTCATAGTAGTCTGACTAACTGTAGGCTGGTGTGTGTCCCCCAAGCAGGTTTTCTGAGAATAATGTTTTGCATCAGGAATACTAAGGTTTTAGGAGAAAAACGTTGCACCTCCCTAGCTCAGCAAGAGGAGATGCAAAGTGCTGTACTTGGGGAGGAACAACCCCAGGCACCAGTACACACTAGGGGCCACCGAGCTGGAATGCAGCTTGGTGAAAAAGGACCTGGGAGTCCTGATAGATACCAAGATGATGAACCAGCAACATGCTTTTGCTGCAAAGGCATCAGATGTTATCCTGGACAGATACTGCCTCTCTGTGTATCACTGCTGAGGCCATGCCTCGAGTCTGCATCCAGTTCTGGGGTCTCTACCACAAGACATGCCTCTACAGGAGAGAGTCCAACAAAGGGCCACAAAGATGATTAAGAGGCTGGAGGATCTCCCCTATGAGAAGGGGATGATAGAGGTGGGATTGTTTAGCCCAGAGAAGGGAAGGCTACAGAGGCATTTTGTCAATGTTTAAAAATACCTGGGAGGATGCAGAGAGGATGAGGCCAGGTTCTTTTCAGTGATGCCCAGTGACAGTATAAGAGGCAATGGGCCAAAAGTGAAACCTAGGGGGTTTCTCCTGAACGTCAGGAAATGTCTTTTACCTGGGAGGGTGACCAAGCACTAGCACAAGTTGTCCAGAGTTTCAGTGTATCACTCCTTAAGATGTACAAAAGTCATAAGGACATGATCCAACTGGCTCTGGGTGACCCTGCTTGAGCAGGGGGGGTTGGGCCAGGTAACCTCCAGAGGTCCTTTTCAACCTCAATCATTCTGTGAAGAAGCAACTGCCTATAAGAAAGTGGCAGCATGAATTGTTTCTGTATCTAAATCTTGTCTTCCTTCAAAACTCCTAGCAAGTCTTAAGACAGCGCAGGATAGCATCCTAGAGGAAGAGATTTTCTGCTCGACACCCAGTGCTGGGTTTTTACTTTCTTTGACAAAATTCTTATTTCTTTGAATATTCCTGACTGAAGTAAGACAGGCTGGGATATGTCACCACTGACAGTATGTAGCAGAGTCACATGTTTGTGTTAAAATGGCCCTAGAGCTCAGCTTTGCACTTTACCTGATCTTAGGGCTACAAGTTAGAAGGACATCAGTTTAGGAAGCACTACTGCAAGCAGTTCTCATGCACTGGATGACCAAAATAAACATGGCCCTCATGTTTGTGACCCTAGTAATAACAGACATAGGAGGATGATAATAAATCTTTGCTGCCTTCTCATAGCTATAAAAGAGTCATCCTTTGTGGGTGTGCACAGTGCTCTTAAGGCCTGTTGGATTGAATCTATTTCAGATCATAATAAAGTTATTAAATTTATCATTGAACTGTGAAAATTAGTTGTTTAAACATCAGCTATTCCCAAACATTTCCCCTCCCCTGTGTGACAAAATAACCTATGCTTACTCAAGATGCAGATTTATTAATTCAGAGGTTTTCCATCTAATATTTCTATAGCTGTGGTGAGCTGACCTTGGCTGGCTGCCAGATGCCTGGCAGCATCCCCCCACTCTCACATCCCCCCTGTCCCCCCACTAACCGGACAGGGGAGAAAATAAGGTCAAAAACTTGTGGGTTACAATAAAGATACGGAGATCCCTCACCAGTCACCATCATGAGCAAAGCAGACTTGATTTGGGGAATACTGATTTAATTTAAAGGTCAATTAATAATAGAGCTGGATGGCAAGAAACAAAGACCAAATCTAAAACACTTTCCACCTTCCCCTTTCTCTGTAGGTTCAATTTCAGTCCTTCATTCCTGATTCTTCTTCTTTCCACTCTACCAGGTGGTACAGGGGCTGGAGAAAGAGGGGTTGTGGTCAGTCCATAAGAGCTCCTTTCTGCCTCTCCATCCTCCTCCTCCTCACTCCTTTCCCCTGATCCTCCTCCCTTTATATTTATATGGATTTTTTTTTTCCTTGTTCACTTCTCCTTAGGTACAAAGGCTATGCTACGGATTCAACAACTGCCTTAGTGATAGGACTCCTGTTCTTTATTATTCCGGCAAAAACATTGTCCAGGACTTCAAATGGAGAAAACAGTTGAGTATATTTTGATGTAGATTTTACTACAGAAAAGGTATCTAAGAAGCAACTATAAATAAAACTTACTGCACTTGTTAGAGAAATGTTTACTGAAGTTACAATCTTAAAACAGGGCAATATCTTACTGGGATACAAAACGTCCCTGTCCTGGAAGTCAGTGCCACCAATTAAGCAATGTGAGCCCCAGGAGCTAATGCTGTGCAGGACATCTGGTACCTGCATCCCACCGCCGCCAATGGAAGCCACCTTTCCATTGACTGCAATGGGCTTTGAATGGGACTGCAAGGGGCAGGAATGGGTTTATTTAAGGTACTCCATAAAATTTGACACGGTAAATGAGTCCATTCTCATTTAATTTTTCTGCTCTAAAATGGAATTTACCCTGATTAAAGTATACTTCCAGCTTGTCCTCTTCATGCATTCAATCCTGATGCTGAAATCAATGAGATCCAGGGGTTTACAGAGAATGCAAGAGCAGAAGGTAGATGGGTCTAAGTGAAACAGCATTCATTCAGCAATCTGAATAGTGCAGTTTTATTGAGGAAATTAAACTCATTGATATCCCATAGCTATCTTCCACATAGGGAAGGAGGGGAGAGGGACCAATGCTCATCTGTTGGAAACCACTATAGCTCTACTGTCTACAGGCTATGGCAGTTTTCACTAGATAAGAATCTGTCCTGGGAAGTGCAAGTTGTTCAAGTCAGACTTTCTTTGTGTTACAATGACGAATTTTTGCCTTTGAATATTTCCCAAGTACTTCCTCAGACACATAATTTAAAACTGTGTTTCAATACATTTTTAAATGTTGGGTTTTTTCCTTCTTTTTTTTTCCCCTAGCTGCTTTTGGTTACACTCCACTGATTACTTGGAAGGAATTTCAGTCATGCATGCCCTGGGAAATAGCTATTCTTGTTGGTGGTGGGTTTGCACTGGCAGACGGCTGTGAGGTAAGGCAATTTATAGAAGATACTGAACAATTAGCATGACCCACAACAGGAACAATTCAAACATGTAGTGAATTCAGTTATTCTTTTGTTTTAACAGACTATGAAGGGAACACATAAACAGGAGGGGAATCAACTTTTTAAAAGGGTAGACAGTGGCAGGACAAGAGGGAATGGATTGAAGCTAAAGGAGGGCTGGTTTATATTGGATATTAGGGGGAAGTTCTTTCTAGAGGGAGTGGTGAGGCACTGGAACAGGCTGCCCAGCGAGGTGATGGATGCCCCATCCCTGGAGGTGTTCAAGACCAGGTTGGATGGGGTCCTGGGCAACATTGTCTAGATCATGCCCAGAGGTTGGTGGCCCTGCCTGGGGCGGGGAGGTTGGAACTCTGTGATCCTTGGGGTCCCTTCCAGCCTAGATCATTCTGTGATTCCATGATTCTTTGATTTTGTAGGAATATTGAACACAATAAATGTGACACCTATCCAGGATGTTCAGAAAGCAAGTTTACAAAAAAAAGTTTACTTTGTCTTCAGAGAGTGTGCACAATGATGACTACTATTTTTTATTTAGTTTAAACCTGATGGTGGTAGTTGTTGAGCAGACAGACAGTTTCCAAAGCATTAGGGTTAATGTCCTGGATCACTGAGGAGCTCTGATGGCTACTCCGGTATATTAATGTTTGGGCCAGAACTCTGGTTATGAAGCCTGATATACATAGATCACAGTTTTCAGCTCCTCTGAATGTCTCAGAGGTGCAAATAGAAATATTGGGAATGTAGTTTGCGTTGGTTTCTATAGGACACCACTTCACTAGGAAAAATTGCTTAAAAAACCATGATAGGAATAGAAAATGTAGTTCACAATTATGAGATTAATAAATTTCCATTCTATACCATTTATTATAACTTCTTTTCAGTGATTTGCAAAACATAATTGTGTTCTTGTATTCGTTATACAGGTTTCAAAACTTTCAGAATGGGTAGCGAGTAAATTGACACCTCTAGGATCATTACCTTTGTGGCTCGTTATCCTGATATCATGCCTTATTGTCACTTCAGTAACAGAGGTGGCCAGCAACCCAGCTACCATTACAATATTTTTACCCATACTAGCTCCTTTGGTGAGTATGGCACAGGCTGTTCTTAATCAGAATCTGCTCTGTCATCCAAGTAATAATACAGACACTCAAAGATGCAGGTTTTTTAAGTTTGCATAAAATGCATCATGCTTTGGTTTTTCTTTTCTTTTTTTTCTGTGCAGTGTTGTGCATTAGGTACTTGGTTGTTTTGAGGCTTTCTTACAAAAGATACTGAAAATTCAGTAAAATTGGGTAAAACCTCAACACCCAAAAATCAACACTGTTACCATTTTTTTGCAAATAGTCAAATCAAAGTAAAGGTCTCTCAGTGTTTCCTCAGGACCACTTCTTCAGTGAACATGGCTAACACTGTAACTTTCAATTTGTTACCAAAGAGAAGAGAGGGCTAATAGATGTGCTTTATACATGAAACCCCTCATTTCTTCCCTCCTTAACTCAATTGTGTCCTTTCTTCTCATCATCTTTATAAAAACACCCAGTTCTTTCTTCTTCTTAAAAACTTACTGATCATCTTCTAGTCAGTAGATCTTCCTCTCAGCCAGCCTAGACACACACTAATGCCCTTTCCCCCTCCTACAGAGAAACCTTAGTCCTGGTCTTATTGAATCCCTCCTATGTATTATATACAAATTCAACTTCATCATATCTCTTTGCGGTGTTCTTGCTTTCTGTGCTTGTGCAGTGCGTGCACGCTTTGCAATAGTCTTATTTTATGGAATGAACTACAGCTAGAAAACATCAGGCATGAATTTCAAGTTCAGTAGCTGTTCTGTAAAAAAATCACCTTTTTCTCCTCTGAAGCATTCCCAGATATAATCTTAAAAATGAGTTATCGAAAGAGGTTATTTCTCATTATTTAAACTGGCAGTTCTGTCCACAGTTTACTTGTGTTAATATAATAAGTTTGTATTTCTGTGTTTCATTTGGCAAACGTGTCCCTTGACAGCTGTTCTCTCTCTTTTATTTTACGACAGGCTGAAGCCATTCATGTGAACCCACTTTTCATTTTGATACCTGCTACTTTGTGTACTTCCTTTGCATTCCTCCTTCCCGTAGCAAACCCAGCCAATGCCATTGTATTTTCATACGGTCATTTAACTGTTATGGACATGGTAAGTTTTAAGCAGAACTCCTTAAGGGGATTTTTAACATTTAAAATAATTTCTTCAGTGTTTCTGCTTTCTTTTCCCTCTCCTTTAGGTGAAAGCTGGCTTGGGCATTAACATCATCGGAGTTGCTGTAGTTATGCTTGCAATTATGACATGGATAGTGCCAATATTCAATCTCTACACTTACCCGAGTTGGGCACCAATCATTCCTGCTGCAAATAGCACTGGGCTGTAAAAAAACAACCAAACAAAAAAAAGTCCTGGGCATTGTTTTGGATTAGTTTTGTTTCTTTTCTTTTCCGTTGACTTGTGGTGAGTCACTTAAAATGCTTTTTGTCACCACAGCAATAGGGATCCGCATTACTATAAATACCGTATTTCACAGTCCCAGAGACTGATGGTCCAGTCTGAGAGTCTAATCAAGAACACTAGACTTTCTAAATGTCATGAAGTTAGATGAAGTTTCTAATCTAGTTCAGCTAGTCTGAATTTTTATATCTTCATGTTATGAAGGAACAAGTAAATGTGCATAGCCATTATCACTGGCAGTTTGCTCGCTTTCTCAGGGTAGTGGAATAATGAGATTTAGGATTTATTAGTTCACATAACTTTTCTTACTATTACTTTGGTGATATTTGGGGCTTCTTGAAGAGCGTATCTGTTTTCTGGATTCAAACACTGTTTGAAATGGTGTTGATCACAAACACAAGATTGGACAGGTGGATTGTCTTGAACACACAGTTTACAGAGCTGTCAAAAATGCGCAGAAAAAGGAGAGCAGCATGGCCATTTACGCAGCACTTTATATGTTAAGCACCTTGTAATTTGGAAGGAGAACAAATACTTAAGCTTATGTTTAGTCTACCTCCTTCCAGGACCTCACTGAAACATGATGTTGTTGTTGTCATTTAGTCTTTTTTTAGATAGACAGGTATTGATAGGTCTGAGTTGATCTATATGAACAGAGGTTAAATTACCATCATACCGCTTTGCCAAAAATAGAGATATATCCCCTCGATGAATGAAAGCACAAGGTAGTGTGCTGAAGACGTGACGCGCAATCCATCAATCAAGACTACAGTGCATCTTCACCAGGAGGCTCACGATCTCCACAGGACAGGTGGCAGTTTAAGGTTTCTAGACTGTGTTAGTGTTGTAAACACAAAACTGTGCAATGTAGTCAGAATGTGAGCTTGGAGTTCAAAGATATCTAAATAATGATGGTTTACATTGTTGTTACATGTCTTTCACTGTAAGGGCTACAGCATTGTTCTTTTTGCCTGTTGGGAAGACCCGTGACAATTTGTAAAGAGAGTTTAGTTAGTAGTCTCAATCAAAGCTGCATGTAGTTACTTTGGGTCATCCCCTGGGGTGCCTCTATGACGGTTGTAAACCTTAATCTGTCTTTTACAGATACCATAAATTATCCATTTTTCCTAACAACAACAAGAAAAGCGCTTTTGTTTTTTGATTAGATGGTTTATATCTATTTTTGATAGTTTGTATTTAGAGTAGAGATGTCAGTCATGACTTCTATAATGACAAAATACAGTGTATAGGGTTATTGTATATGTAGCTTGATTCCATTAGCTACTGGTTATGGATCCAGCTACAATCCATTATTGAAGAAGCACTTTTTTCTTAAGGACGATGTTTTCGTGTGAGTAACTGCTGTCTGTACAAGCCATTCACACTTTCCAGCCTGAGTGAGGCTGCTGTTTCTGTAGGGTGGCTACCTCCTTTTGTTTTCTTTTCTTTTTTAATTTTTTATTTTTTATACAGTCCTTGGCAAAACAGGGCTACGCCTGCAATGACTTGGCCAATCAGGAGCTGCCACTATGCAAGTAATATTAATGGATCCCCTGAAATAACGATTATGACTGTAGAGATACAATACCTGGCTAAAGGAAGCCTCTGACCCGTCAGGTGCTAGAGGGAAATGTTTATGCAAGTAGCTAATGCAAGACATATGTCTTAGATTATATTATGCAGTATCTTCCCAGAAGGATGTGCAACACAGAACCAGTGCACTCATGGTTTATGTAGGCTTTTGGTCCTGCAGGCATAGAGTTGAGAGCCAGCTAAGAGATTGCCCTTAGTTTAAGATTCCCAGGTATCACATTTCTATTTCAGTCAGCAATTTCCAGATTATTCAAGAGCAGTAGAATCAATGAGTCATACAATTCAAGTGGAAGGGACCTCATCCACCATCTTGATCATCTCATCCAGCCTCTTGCTCAAAGCAGGGTTAGTACTGAATTCAGACCAGGTTGCTGAGGGATTTTTCTAGTCACATCTTAAAAAATGTCCAAGATGTAGACTGAATAACTTCTTTGTGCAATGTTCTTGAGTGCTTTACTGTCAGTGAAATGGTTTGTCTTTAAAAAAATGAAAAAATGGACAAAAATACATTCATGTTCTTCCTTTTATTTGTGGTAGATTTTTTTTTAATGTGTAAAACTGTGGAGGTTTTTTAATTTCTCAAAGAAACATGAAAAAGAGGGACAGTCCTCTTGGTAGCCTTACATTCCCCACTCCCAGCAGACATGGTATGAATCACCAGTATTATAACTATGTGGCAACTATTTTTCAGCCGGAGGAAATTTTTTTAACCATTTACGAGCTGTCCCCCAGTTTTATTAATGTTCACAATACAGAATTGGCTGTTGTAACCTCAGCCTTGAACATGACATTGAGGTCTACAGAAGTCCATGAATGCACTGATTTATGAAATCAAGCTTCAAGTCCTGTATTCTCTCTTCCAGTTATATATATTCATGGAAGAAAATAATAATTTTGTACCATTTAAGAGAACTTTTCAGAAGTTCTCACCTGTAGGAAGTGATAGAGCTTTCAGTGTAAGGTGCAGCTCAGTTTGTGCTGGATGATTTTCAGCTGTTCATTTGCTTTGCTTTTTGGTTTATTCATAGACATTATGATATAAAACAGCCCATTGTATATAAACCCTCACATAATGCAGATTTTCCCTAAACTTATTTTTCAAGACAGACAGCACGATAAAGTACCTTAGTAAACAAGAAAGATTTAAATTGTATTGAATTTTCACCACAATATATGTACTCAAAAAAAGAGAAGAGAGGGATTTGTAAATAAAGTTTCTCATTTGTTGGGCCATGTGTATTTCTAAGTTATCAATGAAATGGAGATTATAAACAAACGATTTCAGTGAACAGCATCTTAATTCTCACAATGTGACCAATTATTGACAAAAATTAAATGATCAACAATGAGATTTTTGAAAGATTATATCCTGTAAATAAAACATTCATGAATAAATGAGTGTGTGGTAGTAGGAATGTAAGGTTTCACCAGGACATTTTTCCCTTGTTTTGCTGTAAGTTTAAGGAATGGGTCAGACACAAACTTTAAGCTGAGTTGTTATTATTGCTAACTTATTTTTAAAGCTATTAAGAACCTTTTGTGTCAAAATGAACAACTCTGCAGTGCAGAGATTAATACTGCTACAACTTCCTCACCTGAGAGTGTTGAAATGGAGGAAAAAGTGAATTTCAAGCTGTTGTCTCTCTGTGTACCCAACAAATGGGTTTGGCTCTGGGGGCGGGCACAGAGCACTGTGCTGAAAACATGCTCTTTGTAAGTCACTTTTGTATTCATTGCTTTGTCCACAGTATGACAGTGTTGTGACAAATGGTGGAAATGCATCTGTAATTATTTTGAGTTGATTAATACATTAACTATTTGTAAATTGCTTTGTGCATAATTTTCATATTAAACGGTGTGTTTTTTCTTTGTCTCAGCTGAGTCTAATTAGCCTAGTGTGTAAGTAATATTTATGACTTGGGGGGGTTGGACTTGATGATCTCTGGAGGTCCTTTCCAACTCCTGAAATTCTGTGACTTACTATTTATTTGCGGTCCGATTCCTGCTGAATTAAGTGGAGCCTTTGCCATGTTCTGCATTAGGGGAGATATGCTGGGTCTTTGTTCTCCTTTTCTATGGCTCTGCTATATTCAATATACTTTCACTTGGTTTTCAGAAGACGTGTTTTTAGGTTATCAAAAAACCAACATAACAAGTGAACCCTGGAAAAAGCTTCTTGGCTGTTCTATTGCTATAATCAGATCATCAGATCAATCTTGCAGTGCAAATCCCCTTGTGTACTTTTAAAATGAAATACCTGTGTTTGTTTACTGCAAGAGTCTTGCTTGCTTACAGTCAACCAGCCTGTAGCCTGAGGGCTCACTGAGGAGCAATGCAGCACAGCAGCTCAGAAAAAAAAGCAGTGAAAACAAACTTTTTACAACTTTCTGACTAGGTGAGATGCTAAGCCAGTTTGTGTATTAATTACAACCATCAAAAGACTGTTGCATGTTATGTAAAATTACTGGCAGGATTGGAATTCTTCTAGTGACCCCTTCGATGCACAGAAGCCTATTCCTGTGTCCCCTTTCCTGCCCCGCTATGGGCAGCCCATGCTAGGACAGTGCCACCTTGCTGCCCCAGAGCTCCCAAGGCTGAGGATATCCCCCAGGGGCCAGGTCTGCACAGATTTCACATTGCGTTGCACCTATTAGTGACTAATGATAACATCAGTTACCAGCTTGGTTATTTGTCTCTGCAAAGTTGAGTTGGTGATTTCTGTTTTTTAACAATTACTGAACTCAGTGTTATGTCTCAATACTTTTGCCTTGTGTTTTTGGAAGCTACTGTATGTTACTTTACCTGCACAATATTCAATTTCTGTACAACTTTCCTTTACAATACTGATCTACTCTATTTAAAATAAACATTTCCCAAATGCTGTACAGTTCAACATGTATTTAGTGATGAATTAGCAAGAGGTAAAATTGTGATCAGCTGTGGTGGGTTGACCCTGGCTGAAGGCTAGATTTCCCCCAAAGCCACTCTATCATTCCCCTCAGCAGGACAGGGGAGAGAAGATAAAACAAAAGGGTCACAGGTCAAGATAAGGACAGGTAGAGATCACTCATCAGTTACTGTCACAGGCAAAACTCAACTTGGGGAAATGTATACCAAATAAAAATCAAAGTAGAGCAATGAGAAATAAAAGCAAATCTTAAAACAAGTGTCATCGTCTCCCCTCCCTTCCCTTCTTGCCAGGCTGAACTTTACTCCCAAAGTCTCTCCTTTCTCCCCCGAAGCAGTGCGAAGAGATGGGAATGGAGGTTGAGGTCAGTTCATCTCCTGTTGTCTCTGCCACTCTTCCTCCTCACGGGCATGACTCCTCACACTCTTCCCTTGCTACAGCATGGGGTACCTCCACAGGAGACAGTCCTCCATCAACCTCTCCAATGTGAGTCCATCCCATGAATTGCCCCAGCATGGGTCTCTTCCATAGGGTGCAGATCTTCAGGAATAGAGTGATCCAGCATGGTTCCCCACAGGGTCACAAATCCTGCCAGCAAACCTGCTCCAGTATGGGCTCCTATTTCCACAGGGCCACAGGTCCGGCCAGAACCCTGCTCCAGTGCAGGCTTCCCACCAGGTCAGAGCCTTCTTTGGGCTGCTCAGGCATGAGGTCTTCCATGGGCTGCAGGTGGATATCTGCTCTACCATTAACCTTCATGGGTTGCAAGGGAATCTCTGCTCTAGTGCCTGGAGTACCTTCTCCCTCTCTTTCTTCTCTGACCCCATTGGTGTCTTCAGGGTTGCTCCTCTCACAAATTTTCACTCCTCTCTCTGGCTACAATTGCTCTTGCTGTTTCACAGCAGTATTTACTACTTTTTTTGTCTATGTTACTCCAGAGGTTCTAGGCCTTGGCCAGCAATGGGTCCACCTTGCAGCCAGCTGTCATTGACTTTATTGGACATGGGGAAGCTTCCGGAGGCTTCTCACAGAAATTTTGCCATTCATACCCAGTGCATCTGTGAAGAAAGGTTATCTGTTAGTTAAAGTGCCGGAGATTTCTTAAATCTTCTATATTGTTATAATAGTATCAACTCCTGATATACATGGCAGAGTACATGCTGAGAATAATTTAAACTTATGGAATACAAAATAATTCCACTTTTTAAATGATTCAAAAAAGAGAGAGTCCTTTAAATGCTTTCTAAAACAATCAAAGTAAAAAATCTGTTCTCCGTAAGTTCATCTACAAATAGAATAAATACATCAGAGTTTCTAACTTCTTGGTTCTTCATTAAAAAATCAAAACCCAATACATATATATGTGAAAAATAGTCCCTGCATGCCTGGTACTTGATTCAGTGTGCCTTGAAGGCAGGAAGAGTCATTTTATGTGAGGGTGCTAAAGCAGACCCACAAGGATAGCTGGAAGACTCACTTCCATGAGTTACATTTGGCTGTCCTCTGAAGAGAGGTCTCACGTTCTGCCAAATTCACTTTAGGCAAATGTGGAAATTTGGGTGTCACGCTCCAAGAGTGAGCTTCAGATTGCTGTCCTACATTCTCAAAACTCCTGTACAAGATATGGGGGGAAAAGTAGTTTACCACATGGGGGTTGAAGAACCAGCAAATTGGTACACCCAAACCACCCAAAATGCTAATGTAAAGTGTGTGCCTGAAACTGTTTTCAGACATCGATCCAAGAATGCTGCAGTGCACTTTTGTGCAGCCTGCTTCCTTCCCTTAGAGACCCATTTCCATCCTCCAACATCCTCTAGCAACACAGGAAGAGTCAAAACTTCTTTTGTGAGCTCTCCTAAAACACTGAGTGATTTGAACCCACTGTTTTTACTTCCCAAAAGAGACCTCCATATTACCAGCCTACAAGATGCATTGTCCTCCAGACCAGTTCTGTACAGCCAACACAGAAAAATTCATGAGCCCCTAAAGGATGACTAGAAGCTCATAGCATGGGCAATGAGCTGTGAGGGAAAGGTCTGGTTCTGGCAGCTGGTACCACAATCATCACACTTTTGCCCTCTCCCACTGGTAGCCCTTCAAGGCATGAGCTTCACCCTGGGCAGCGAAGGGTCAGAAAGTCTTGCTGTAGTTGGATCATGGTCCCATACCCCACAGAGAGAGACACAGGCACAGTGACATCTGGAGATGCCTAAAGTAGGAATCAATCAGAACAGTTTATAAGAGTAATTTAATATTTCCAGAACTAAGCAGGTAGTCAAGATCTGTGGATTTTTCTTTGGGTATAGGCCTCTGGGTAAGTAAGCATGGGAAAAAAATATTTTCAAGCCTATGTAGAAGGCAAAAGCTGGACCTTCAGGTCAGGAGGTTTTCTTTAACTAAAAATAAAACCTTTTTTATTAGAAGTGGTTTTTAACACAGGATTTACTAGGATTTAACAGGCTAAGAAGCTCAGCTTTTACAGTACACAGAGTATCGCTGAGATAAGATGGTTTTCACCTTGAACATTGTGATTCCTGCTATATGATGTCCATCTTCCTCTGTGCACGTCACAGTGCAGCTTGCAAAGCAAAAATAAAGTGGCAAGCATATGCACCGAGGCTAAACAACGTAAGCATTGCAGGCATGTGTAACTAAGTCACCACATTTGGTAAGTTTTACTACTTGTCTTAGCAGAAATGAACAGAATAAAAGTTCCATTGTTTATCGTAGCACTTGCTTGGGAGCATAACAAATGACAAAAGCATTTTCTGCTCTCCTAGATGATTTCTCTGAACAATTGTTCTTTACCAGACTTTTATGTTCTCTTGAAAAACTCTGGTTCTTATTGTAAAGAAATAAAAGGAAGGGAGAAAAAAAAGAAAAAGAAAAGGACAAGAGAGCAGGGAAGAGGGAAAGGAAGGAATGGAGGGAGGGAGAGAGAAAGAAGCTAACCTACAATCTGCAGTTCTGAGTCTCACCTTTCAAACCTGGTAATGATCCATATAAAAGACTGACAGCCTTTGCTGACATCCTTCATGGATTTGAAAAGTTCAGTTTGCATAACACAGAAACCCATGTGTTGCCTCGTTCTTTAGATGCTTTATTATGCATCAGCGGAGAAGGAAATGGATGGCATAGATAGTACCATAATTTTCCTTGTTCACAGTGTGAAAGCAGATGGAGTTTTGCACCCATTAAGAACAATTCTTTAGTTCCAATAAGCCATTAACCCTTTCCTGGCTGTGCTGTATGTTTTCAGTGTAGCAAATCTAGAATTCCTGGCTTAAGAGATATCCCAAGAGTGGTATTTTTGATCACCACTCTTGAAATTCTTAGGTGTGGAGCACCCTTCAGATAATAGCAGATTATAATTAAAGCCTTATAATCAGACCCAAGATTCCAGTGTCCTTCTGCAGCCACTTACCCCCTCACTCTCAAGCTGTGTTGCACTTCCAGGATGTTTTTTACAGATCACACAGATAAAACAGATTATCTTACATACAGTGCTGACAAGGTCAAAGAAGGCTGTTACATGAAGTTGCCAGAAGCATTATTTTCTACTGCTGCTACACAGCCATGGTGGGGCTAAATCACAGGAAATCTAAACTTCCTCCTAGGTAATGGGAGATGAAAACTCCCACCTGATTTGGTTCCCCGTCAAAGCTAGCAAAGCACAGGAGTGGGGAGAAGATCTTGGTTCAGCCAAACAGGTCCTTTGTCTCTAATGTCCCCTCTAACTGCATTACAACTAACTAAATGTTCGCTGGACCCTAGCCTGATCTCTCATCATGGGGCTTTACCTTCCTTGGAGCACAGCTCTCAAGAGATCTCTGGAAATGGCCTTCTGACGGTGGATACCACTACAAGCAGCTTGCAGTCCAAGAAGGCATCCTCAACCTGATTCAGCTTCTGCAGCAAGTTCTAGAATGAGCCTCTCCTGAGCACATCTTGGGTCTTCATCCTTGTCCGCGTCTGAGAAACGTCAGGCTATATCTGCTTTGAAGGCACTGCGGTCTTACTCTGAAAAGTAGCTAATGTTAGCAAAAAAGTAGAAAATACTAAGAAAACAATAGCACTGATTACTGCTGGCTACTTTATTGTGTAGGGCCTTAGCAGAATTGTGAAGGTCTTTTGGGTTAGCAATGAAAATGAAAGTAACAGAAAACTTTAGAGCTACTGGCAACAGACAATGTTATGCAAGTTTGGAGCTATTTAACAGTGGATCAGGGTTACAGAAAAATCCCGCTCATTTTAGTGGTAAGAATAGTTGCAAGCCCTTTCAGCATGATTACCCAAGGTTGTGAGCCACAACCTGCTGAAATTCATTTGTAAATAAAATTCATACACTTTTCCTACATAAATAAAATCTCATCACTTGATTATGGTTGCAAATTAAATGGAACTGTTGCCCAAAATATGTGCTCCCCTGGGATAAAATGATGCATCTCAGCAGGACAAAGCAATTCATTGCCAGCATTATATTGGCTTCTTTCTTAATTATGAAAATTGCTAAGGATTGATTGGAATGAGGAATTTGCTTGGGCTTTTTTCATGCTTTTTTCCTGTGGCTACTAAGACCTTAAGGCATAGAAATAGCAAAATATTTTTGTAGCTGCTTATTATTACAAATTCAGAGGAGAAATATTGCTTTGTAATTTTGATTATAGCCAAGACAGGAATGAAATTGTATTATAATACCTGTAAATGCAAAAAATGTGGTAAAATGATTAAATGGTTTGAATTTGGTTAACATATTAGCATTTGTGAGTGATAATGCTGCTATTAACTTCAGGAGGTACTACTCCAGCTAGAAATTAATAGCTAATGAGAAAAGAGATCTGCATTCAGATAAATGCCAAGTTCATCTACTGAATCATTCAACAAAGTAGACTTCAGGTAGCACATTGCAGAAAGTTGTATAATACAGATTCTAATCCCTGATATAGAACCTAATTTTTTCCTCATGTAAATTAGTCACATCTCAACTAGCACCAGAGGACATGGTGACCGACTGATCATTGTTCCTCATAAAGGATTCTTTTCTTTTTTTTCCCCCTTTTGTCTGTTTTTAATGCCTGCAGTTGCCATTCTGTCTCTTACTCTGCTTTCTAGCCTAAACAACTAACGTGCCTGTTCCTGGGCATGATGCCAACGGCCAGTCATGAGTAGAGAAAACAGGTACCTGCAAAGAGACAATCTATGCCTTAACTCACTGTGGGAATCTGCTTAGCTGTACTGTTCATGTCATTATCTATGTATAGCAGCAGTAGGTCCTTTTTGAAATTCAGTAGCCTGAGGTCCTGGGTACACAGAAAAACATACACAAAAGTGTGGGAAAAGCCATATATGTTTTAAGTAGGCTGTAAGTATTTAACTGACAGAGGAAAAGTTTTAGTAGGATGTCTAGTGGGGTATTCAACGTCATACCATTTTGCATTGCTAAATCATCCAATCACCTCAGTTCTTTTCTACTTTACTATAATGTTTTCTAAATTTGTCATCTGTTCTTGTTTTGTTTGGTTTGGTTTGGTTTGGTTTTAATCTGCTTCTGGGCTATTTTCAGTATAGTGACATCCATCCTGAATACAGAAGTGCCCACAGAAACAGAGGATCCCTGTGATTCCATTAATACAGGCAGATAGACCTAATAAATCTAGACGTGACCACTGGTATTTGTATTCGAATTCTGAACAAAGATGCAAGCCCACATTGTAAACTTTTCTTGTAGGTCATATCACCCTGATTTGCTTAGGAGAATATAATGGAACAAAAACCTTTCCAAAACCAAGCTACATTGCTTTTTATTGCTTCTTTATCTGTTAGGCCAAAGTCACTGGGTAGTCAGAGAAGGAATTGCTTTCTTTGACATGACTTGCTCTTGACAAATTAGTGTTGGCTGTTTCTTATTGAGTTATTATCCTCTAAATATTTAACATTGATTATTTAATTACTTGTTTCAGTAGCTTTCTGAATATCAGAGTGAGCTTGACACATTTAGTTGATCTTTCTCTACTCCTGGCAGACCTCACCATCTGCTGTGAGGTCTCACAAACAAGTGCTAATTATTCAGGAATTGTTTCATGTAAATTCCTTAAGTACTCAAGAGGGCAAATTTGATCCGTTAACCCTGGGCTGAATACATTGTATCTATCCAAGTATTCTTTCACCTGGTCTTTTCCTACTCTGGCTTCCTTCCTATAGCCCTAATAATTTCCATGTATTGAGCATCTGGTCACAACTGACCTTTTGCATGAAAACAAAAGTAAAAGATTTTGTCTTCTCAGTGACATTATTAATTGTCCCATTGTCCCTCTTAAATTATTGCCTACATTTTATATTCCTTCTAATTAATTTGTTAAGCATTTTTTTGTCTAATCTTTTACGTCCTTTACTACTTGTAATGCATTTTGAATATTGGCTAGGGAGGATTCTGAAAAGGCAGGAACCAATAAGTAGCTACTAGTAAGGAGTGCTAGTTCATGGCTTTTGCTCAGCATGGTGTCTTTGTGCACATTAGGCAGCAGGAGTGTGGGTGCTGTCAGATATCTAGACTTCAGGACCCTGTCACTGTAAAGGCCATGGAAAACCCGACGTTGTACTGAAAGGTATGAGTCTGTTCCTCAAATGTACGCAAAAGTGGAGTGGATGAGATTCACAGAATCACAGAATTGTAGGGGTTGGAAGGGACCTCCAGAGATCAAGTCCAACTCCTCTGCCAAAGCAGGTTCCTTAGGACAGGTCACACAGAGAGGCATCCAGAGGGGTCTTGAATATCTCCAGAGATGGAGATTCTACAACCTCCCGGGGCAACCTGTCCCAGGGCTCTGTCACCCTCACTGTGAAAAATTCTGCATGTTGGTGGGAACTTCCTATGCTCCAACTTGAGGCCATTGCCCCTTGTCCTGTCTCCACAGACCACTGAAAAGGAGCTGGCTATTTCCCCCTGTGTCCCACACTTACAATATTTACAGACATTAATCAGATCCCCTCTCAGTCTTCTTTTCTCAAGGCTGAACAGCTGTTTATAAGGGAGACAGGAGGTACTTATATTCAGTTTAATTAGAAGTTAAATATTTTACATTAAGTTCTACAGTTTTGGTTTTACCTCACATATGGCAACTATGTGGTTTAGCCATGGCTTTTCTTTACCTGATTTCTTTCTCTATGGTCCACTCATGCCAAAGGAATTTCAGTAAAATGAAAATAGAAGAAACATTCTCAGTGTGAAGAGACACATAAATGGGCTATTTTCACATCACATTTTTTCTGCTTCAGGACACATATCATTATTGAACTAATTATTCAGGAGCATGTAGGAAGTTCTTTAAACAGCGGTGCAGAAACTCAAAGGTGTCTACCTAGGATGCAACTTAGTGGCAATTTTGTCTATTTTGTTTCTGAGGAGTGTCCATATTTATCCATGCTTTGCTGGTTCCACAGAACCTTGATGAAGTGCCTCCAAGAAGCAAGCAATGACATCTAAATTATTTAAGGGAACATTCACAGCACTGTAATGACTACTAACCCATCTCAAGAATAAAGGTCAGTAAATCTATTAGGGTCCTTGAGCTTTGCCTTGCTGATATTTCCAAATCCTCTAGTTCATTCCTTCTTATTTTTAAGAAAGGTAATATAACTTGACCTTGAATTTGTTAATGGTCTATGCCACTAACTGGAGTGCAGGTAGCAGTTAGTAAAACACAAGGAAGATGAAATTAAATGATCATCAACATGCTTTTAGATTCAGTTTTAATTAAGATTGCCTCAGCTAAACAGTTAAGTGAATATGCAACATTACATACTCAGATATAAATATATTCGTGTCAGAAACTATTTAATGGCTTTGTGACCAAATAATAAATTGTATTCATGTAGCAACATGGTACTCAACACTCAACTCCCATTGCAAAAATGTACAGAAGTTCAGTGGGGTGACTAAGAGAGAACCCTGAGTTAGGAGACATGGGCTTCTCTTCAGTGTTTTGCTAATCAATATTTCAACCTTCTTGTGACTTTTTCCTGTATCAACACTATCAAAGATGATGGGAAAAAAATCCCTCTCTCTCATTTTCTTCTACAAGAAATTGTTCAATATTATTAGAGTTAGAATTAATATTTTCATTGGTACAAGGAGAAAAGCCAGAAAAAATTGATATTTATGAAGGTGCCTAGTGTGTTGAAACGTTCACTATATTACGCTGTTAATTTGACACATCATAAAATAAAAATTCTCCCCAGCTGAGATAGTGCAATTCAGTACACAAAGCACTTTCCAGCTTTAGCAAAATGATGAAATGCAGAAGGTCTTCAGTAGTAAAGGGGGCAACACTTACTTCTTAACCTGGTCAGAAGGACTCAATAGCTTCTATTTAGTAGAAGCTTAGTAGTGAAGCTACTTACCAACCCCCTGGGTACACTGTGACATGAATGTGGCTGTAAAGCCATATAGTATGGCATCTGCAGATAACTGAGTTGTGTACCAATTATCATTCTGTTCAAAAAACCATAAAACAAAGAAGCCCCCCCCCACCCCCCACCCCCCGCCACACACACACACACACAAAACCAAACAAAAAAGTGGTGCTCAGATGAGACTTATGTTGAGGATAATATGGTAATATTGTATATTATTCAGGTCTAGCAATAACAAAATCATTTGGGTTAATGGTTTCCCATACTGAGAACTATCCATAGGTGAGACAGTCTCCTCTTGAGATGTTAGAGCCCAGTGTGTTTTGAAGCTAACAGGTGAAGAAAATCTCCACTCCCTTTTTAGCAAGGAATGTTCTAAAGTGGTTGGCTCTCCTAGCTAGTTCAGTTTCGAACTACTTTTTATTAAAAAAAAATAAAACTAAATCTTCTCTGAATTGTTTCACTCTTTTTATCCTGAAAGAAACGTTCAAGCACATGCGCAAAAGTCAATTGTCCACAGAAACTTCAGAAGACTGGATTAGGGTTTGGTTGGTCTTGTTCAAATGCCCACAAAACAGTAGGAATGTTTTGTTTTACAAAAATGCCACACAGTCAATAAATCCCATATTCCCAACAGTTCTACTAACTATTGGTTTGGTCATTATTGCTTTTCCTTTGATGTGACCCACAATCATGCCAGCTGGTATCAGGGTAAATCCCCCACACAGAGAGGAGTGCTAGCATGTGGAGATCAAAAGAAAGAGTTATGACTTATTGAAGACATTGTCTTCCTGAAACATCCCTTCAGGACATCGTACCAAGATAATTTGGATATTGGAAAAATAACCATCTGAAAGGGTCTCACAGGTGGCTAACTAAGAGTTTTGTGAATAAATGCCGTTTATTCCCAGAGTAGAATTTAAATTAATAGTCCCATTTGTAACAAATTAGTGTCTTTGTAGTATAGGAAGAATTACTGCTCTCCAAGAATTAAAGATCGTGCTGCGAGGTCAGACGCTCAATGGAAATACTATTAATGTGAGTTACAGAACTTAAAGCCAAAAGGTGGTTTCTGATCAAACAATCTGTCTCACTTGCTTTTAAAGGTTCTGGAGATAATACTTTATACTTTAATACATGTAACACTTATAACACTTGTCATCCATGGTTTTGATGCTGGTCAGAAAGAACATGGCTGTTTCAATGTTCAGTGTTCACCCAAGGGAAGATATTGTAAACTGTTAATTTTTATGGAAACAAAATAAAATGTTGTGGCTGTTGGATGAGAAAAGTAGCCTTTTTACTTCAGAAAAAAGTGTGCAAGTGGGAGAAAAACCAACTGCTGGCATTTATGGTAAGCAAATGACAGATGTGAAAAATCTAATAACATATTCTTTACAAGGTGGAAGTACTAAGCATATATTCAGAGAGAGAATCTCCAGGTATCCTATTCTGACAAGATATGACTATATTTCAGCAACAGTAGCAACAAAATACTGTCATCACAGAAATGGTCATTAGCATTCCCTTTTATTTTGTTCTCTTTATTAAATACAGATTCAAAAGAAGTGAATTATTACTTATCTGGAATTTAGACTGCAGAGAGAGCAACAGTTCTGCTAACTGAGTTTTGCACTGAAAAAAAAAAAGGGGGAAAAAAGAATAATTGATGTGATTTTTCAACACATTTTGGTTAAATAGTATTTTTGAATCAACTACATATAGGTGTCTTTAAGAAGCAGCAGGATAGTATTTGGTGCAGGGCTTGTCAAACTGCTTATCGCTGGTTTGTTCCAATATGCTACTGGGGAGTCTGGCTTGAAACCAGGGCATCATGTCCTTAAAACTAAGCAATGTGTAAGTGCTTTACTGGAGAGCAGCCAATGGTGCCAGGCAAGATAAAGCCCATTGAGCTTTTAATGCTGCAGTTGTATAGTTAAAAATTACAGATAAGATAAACTGGATATACACAAGAGTATCTTAATCTGTTCATCATATTTGGGAACCTACCCAAGTGTTTTTCTTTCTGTTTATTGTGAATAGATTTACACAGAAGACCATATTTTTTCCTTTAAATTCCACCTGTCCTGGAGGGGAGCCAGCTGCCTGACAGGATGAATGCTTTAAAAAAAAAAAAAAGCCTAAGTACCTGTAATAACACATATTTTCTTTCAGTAGCAGTGATGACATTTTTAAGCTCCAAGACCATCTCAGTTGTTTTTGCTTTCCTCATAGTCACAGGGACTGTAGGTACTTGAATAAGGTGGGAAATTAGTTATTTTATTTTTTTTCCCAAAACTCATCTAAAAACTGTAGGACAATGGTCAGAGGCAATTCTCCTGTTTTCCTATTTCTTTGACTCCCTGTCCCTCACGTGTGTTTTGAGTTTGTTACTGTTCGCAGCCAGCCTCTAGGCTGCTTATGGACTTGGTACGAACAATACATCAAACCAAAAATAACCTGGATTAATATATAAATATTTAATGGTTTAGGTCCAGAGGCAGACCTGAGTTGCTGCTATATACCCCAAAAATAGTATGTTTCATGGTAGAATGCTTAGGAAAGCAATATGAAATAGGTAGAAGGGTTTTGGAATATCATTGAATATCCTTGAAAATGGTATTCTAGTAAAAACAAATTAGACATAAGGGTGACACCAGATTTGGAGTAGGAACAAATAGCTCTTGCACACTCACCTTATATTTTGTACACTTAAAAGTGCAAATTGCTTTTCCATTAGAGAAGTCCAAGAGGATGTTAGTGTTTGCCAAGGAGTATTTTCCTTAAATTTCATTAATATCGTGGATATGCCTTAGAGAAAAAATCAATATACACAGACTATTGGGAACTCTTCAAGCCTTGCTGGATGTCTGTCACCACTGATGCATTTAATTGGGTGCTTTTCCTGCTCCCAGGCTCCCACAAACTCCTAATGTTGCCTCAAAGGTGAGCACTTGGCTTTTGTTTCATGCTTTTCCAATCCTCCAAATTTTCATTTCTTCCCCATCCTCCTCTCCCCATTCCTGTTATCACAAGGTCTGGTCTGTTTTCCCTTTACCAGCTTTTCTCATCTATGCACATGGTGTGTGCAAAGCAGGGAGAAGCACTCGGTAGCTGAGAGGGGACAGGACCTCTGCTCTGCCCCCATCATGGTCCAAGAAGGCCTGATTTCTTCCTGCAGCCCTTGACAGGAGGAAGCATTGTTGATGAGCTGCTCAATTAAATGCAATAAACAAGCATGTGTATAAGCATGTGTTTAGACAATCACAGCATAACCATGTTTTTTTGCCTACAGAGGCCTACCTGTGCTTTCTATCATGAATAAATTAATCAAGAACAGCTCATACGTATAAAAATACTATCCCTGCCGTGCAGCCAGGAAACACACTGTCTGCAATATCATGATCATTTGAATTGGTTATTCTGTTGCAAATTAAAACTGCCTGAAGGCAGCTTTATTTCATCTAAAGAACTTTTTCATGTCTTCATATAAAATGAGAAAGAGAGATTCTAGCCTTTTAATGGAGTTTATTAAAAGCAGTTTTGTAGCCTCTTTTGGTCATTGTCCTCTTCCTTACATGAACAAGATAAATAATTCACCTTTAAAGCCATGGCTATTGGTCAAAAAAAATCAAAATGTGAGGTTTTTCAAGCAAAAATATGGGCTGAAGTAGGAGCTGATTGAAACATTGATATTTTTCTCTGCATGAAATTCTTCTCACCACATTTTAGCCATCTCCAGTACAGGTGTTTCAATTAATTCACTTGCCTAGAGTCCTTTTCCAGTTGAGAGGGAGACATGTCCTTAGAAGGAAATTTGTTTGACTCAGCAGCTATCCTACACAGTACAGCTTTGTCACTCTGAAATGGCTTCTTCCAGAGGCAAGGGAGAGAGACTGGCAAGGGGATGCTACAGTCAACATGTTTAACAATGGCTTGAAGTTTAGCCTTCTTCAATGTAGTGCTATTTACTACAAAGAGCCAAGAAACATCAGCTCGTTAAACCTGGTGGCCAATGTCATCAACCCAAAGCTCCCCGCAGTTAGCTGGCAGGTTGCAAAGGATGGCTGAGCTGTGCAGACCCTGACTGGTCATACTGACAGGCATGGCTGCAGTCTGTGACCAAAACTTAGTAGCCCTAGAGATACTGGCTATTGCTGCCTTCATTTTTTGGCTAGAAATACCCTCATGGGAGTACCACAGTGACACAGAGCCTATTACCAGGTCTTTCTTTATTTGTCCCTTCTTGCAATGCCTTTAGGGCATTTTGTAGTTTAAGACTGGCAGGAGAAGCAACTGACAGTCAGTAAACTATGGCAATTTCCAGGAAGCCTATGGCTCCTGAAGTGATCACTGTCAGTTGGTTTAAATTACAGAAATCTTCAGGCTATTCTGTCAGTGTCTGGATTTCTCAGGGTTATGAGAAAAAAAAAAAAGTCAAGGATATTTTCTCCTCTGCTCAGTAAAGGGACAAGAAAATTTCTCCCTGTAGGTTAGCTTAAAGAGAAAAACAAAAGGTAAAAAGAAACCCAAAACCTTTTTCATTGATTCTGTTCATATGAACAAGACATCAAAATTTTAAGTAATGACATTAGAATCTTTTTGATATGGTCTCTGGGGTCGCAGAGGAACAGAACAGAGAGAGATGTGTACTGCCTCACACAACTCATACCATGGTCCCAGCTTGCTCCAAACATTATCCCATCTATCCCAATTCATAAAGTCATTTCAGAAGAAGGAGAGAGAAAGTCATTACTGATTTTTCAGTATTTCATCCCAAGTTACATTCTCTCAGAAATTATTTTTCGGCCCATAATGAGCCAATTAAATGGCACTTACAAAAAACAAGAAAAAAGTTTGAAAGACTTTTTTTGATTCTGTCATCTGACTTCATTGCTTTTTTCAGGCATTCACCCAGCAATTTATTTAACCATAAGCATAAATTATCTACCTGCTACCCAAAGAGCTCTTGATAAATGAATGTGACAGAAAGACTGAAAGACTGAGATTAGATGACCAGTTCTTTTTTCCACAGAACCTGTAGCTCTAATTTTAAATCCTATCACATTAATTTGCTTTTCCTGCACAAATTATTTTTAGTTCCAGCCCTTTCAGATTGATGTGTATAGATATAAAACAAGGCAGGCGCATGAGCTCCCTCCTTTTTATTCCTCAGTGTTACATTTTAATATTTATCAGTGGTGAAAGTAAGAGCCAACAACGAGGTTTCAACACAGGATTGCACAGTACCTCTTTGGAAAGATATTTGTACGATTAATAATGGTTGTTGAGAGCACAGGATATGAATCAGCCTCTATGTCCTAGTGATTGGCTCTGGGAGAAGAAAAAAATCATCATACCAGGGGAAAAAATGTAGTTATGAAAAATTACTGTAAGTAATTTAAAGAAAACTACTTGCTGACTTACTTATCTAGGTAATCACTATGGCTGTGGTATAAGGAAAGGAAGATTTCTGGTGTGGCTTCAGTTTAAAAATATGACTTGATAACTCAGACCATGACCCCTGAAAAGGTCATTTCTGCTTCTTCTGCACTGGGCAGCATAACCACTTGGTGAAAGGCATAATACTGTGAATACAATGTCCCTGGCATAAAAAGGAAAGACAAAACCTTACTGAGCAGATCTGAAAACTGGTACAAATGCAGACCTACCTTAATAACTCCAAAACCCCAAAAGGCTGTCTTTGAATTATCTCAGATCAATAGTGAATCTCTGGCTATACAATGCAGAAATAGGTATTCCTGTGTATTCTGTGATACGGCAATTTGTCCTTGCTTTTCCTTTGGTAATAGGTCTCATCTAGAGAAAAGTTGGGATGAACATATTCAATTAGCTTCCTGAAATACAGTGTCATTGTTTCTTTCTCCTACCTTTTTATCCATGGACATTTTCCCAGTCATTTTTAGTTACTGCCTCCTGTGGGCTTCTGTAGCAGACATGCTGACTCCTTAATTAAAATTGCATGCCAGGAAGTAAGTAACTGCCAGCTGAATGCTTGCCTCCTACTGTTGCATTCTGTCAGCTCAGGGATGGTTTTCTTTCTCCTCCCCCCTTATTTTTTATTATTTTTTTTAAGGAAATGTCAGTTGCTGTTTCTGAAAGTAAATTTGGGAAACTCTGAAAAATGCACTTAATCTGGTGATTAAATCTAGAAAATGTCATGGGTTTTTTTTTCTGTAGAAGAAAAACACATTAGAAGTATTAAGTCAGTTTTCTGGGTCTGAATAACCCAACAACCATGCAAATGAATACTGGGATAAAAACAGTGATCGACAAACCAGAGTGGCTTATGCTACAGGTTGTTAGCCATCTGGAGACCTATCTGTGGAATTAAGCAAGAACCTCCCATGTACATGTCCCACCCCCTAAATATTTCTCTATTCTCTCAGAGGTACAGTCCTGTTCAAAGAGGAATGAGAAGTGTGGATGCCTGCCTGAAGCTTCTCAGGCTTTGGTAAGAGATGCAGGGCAGCAGCTGGCCTTCAACAACACGCAGGCGAGGTGTGTGCACCTCTGCAGAGCAAGCAGGCTTGCATGCTAGCAGTGCCTCTGCGGACTATCGCCAAGAGGGCTGTGTCTGGGAGGCAGCAGAAGGTTGGATGCCCCATGCTAGTGCCCTTCTGGAGGCTGCTGCTTCTTCTTTGTGCATGTGCACTGAGCATCACCTAGGATTTTTGCCTTTGGCAAAGAAAAATAAAAATAACACCACCTTTACTCTGAACCAAGGTGCAGTGGAGAATTAACAGCCATTTCTCGAGTAAGAAGGGTGAAGACACAATAATTAGGGCCCAAATTAGGCTCCAGAATGCCTCAGGTAGAGGCCAAGACACCTGCTCTTGTCTGCTTATAGCAAAGCGCTCAAGCAATTGTGCTTCCAGTATTTCTTCAGGCTCCCTTCACTGCGACGAGCAGAAAAAGATGCTCTAGAAGCACAGCATTAAATCCGAAATAAGCACCCATGTCTCTACATCAGTACGTTTGCAGTGCCGTGCATTGTACTGTATTCACATTGGCTGCTGAATGGCATTCATGTTTAAAAGTACAAACAATGAGAACTGCTGACTTCCAGGCACCTCCTGCTCTACCAGGTCCCAAGAATGGAGCTCCAGAGCCGCCGAAGGCCTTGGCAGTTTGCAGTTCACGTACGTGTTGTGCTCCACAGCTTCCAGGGAGGAACAAGAGCTTAGCAGCTGTGATAGCTGGCTACTTTAGCATTTCATACCTTTGGGGTATGATTTATTTATATATATATATTTTTTTTTTATTTTATTTTTACAATCACCTTTGGTTTTTTTTCACTTACAGAGTAAAATTTTCACCCCGGGAGACACGATAGGAAAGTTCCCATTGATTTTATCTAAGCTAGAATGCCAACCTAATATCGTAAAATGGGAAGCAAAGCAAAGGTTTTAGAGACAAGTAACATCTTTTATTACAGTAACTGACATACTTGGAATAAAACAGGTAAGCCTTTGGGCACACAGGCTTTATAGCTTGCATTGCACTAGGTTAAATATTCGTCTAAAGATGAAATATATATGAACACAAATAAACTAAACACAGCAGGGCTAATTTATTAACTGATCCCCAAATTAATCACACTTTTCAGAATTAATTTTGAAAGTAACACTCATTTCAGGCTTCCATTTTTAGGTTCAAATTGATAAAGTACCAAGTTTCACCACACCCAAAATACTGAAAAGGAAAACAAATAAAACAAAGACTAAAAATAACCTTCTGATTTGCTCTGGGTTATTTTCTCTGTCTAAGCTGTCACAGTGCAAACTGAAAAACAGCTAAGAATAAATCCTCAAGTAGATGGATGGGGTGGGGGTGTTGGATCTTTAAAGTCCTTTACAACCCAAACCATTCTATGATTCTATGGTTTTATGATTCTGTGATTCTAGATGAGATAGCAATGGCTCTCTTGCCCTGGTTTGTATTTTAGTTTTGATTTTCTCTTTATTGCAAGCAGATAGGAGTGAAGATTATGAGTTCAGATGTCTGGCTGCATTCAAACTTTCTTGACTTTGAAGTCTAATGACAAGAAAAGGAGCAGAGAAAAACATGGGTAAATACATGATAAAATTTGAAACAAAACTTTTTTTAAACTAATCATGGTTGCTAAGTAACAAAAACATACTTAACCTTTGCTAATGATTAACAAACCTCAAAATTCACATAAACCAGGAAACAAGTAGCAAAAGGAGTTTTGCAGACATCCTTTTGTTTTTGGAGTTTTCCAGGTTGCTTAACAGCTTTTTGCTTCTCTAAATTTGCAAGGAGAGAAGAGAGAGAGGGAATTACCCAGATTACTGAACTAAAGAAGGCATTGTTCCCTTGTGAATAATCTGACGCATGATGTTTGTTTTCTGAAGATTTTTTTTTTCCCTGAGCGACACTCACCCTGAGATGAGATATGAGCCTGAATATACCAAGGTAGGGCAGGGGCCTGTTTTTGCAAGGTTTATGTCACCTACTCATCACCGCAAAGACACTGTGCATAACCTTCACTTTGACTGTTAAGCGTCAATTGATGATAAGAGTCTTCACAGAATATATTCCTTGTCAGGTCTTTATCCATTTTCTCTTAGCATAGGTAATCACAGATATTGCTTAAACACTATTGTTTCTGCCCTTGGGAATGTCTTACTGCGCCTGCTAAAGTTAAATCCAGTCTAGCTCATCTACATATCTTTAACTTGATTTATAAATCCCCTATCACTGTGTTTTGTTAAATTTCTTGCAAACTTCCCAAAGAGGTGGTATATAGGGGATCACACCCATTTCTCTTTAAGGTCAGCTTAAGGATGTACAGTGAGGTACAAGCATCAGGTCATGAAAAATGTATTCAGATATCCATGAGACCATGATTCAATCCAAGGCTATCAGTGCCTAAAAATCATGTTACTTCCCAACTAGTTTTTTGCCTATAAATATCTCAGAAAATCAAAGAATTTAGAAGACAAACTGTCTCCCTGCCTATCTAATGAAGTCCAGCTAGATTAGGTTAGATTTATCCTTTCTTTACAGGTCCTCTAAGTCTGCTGTGTGTATCTGCCTGTTTGAGAATGGGAGAAGTGACAATCTGCAGTTATGAAAGTGAAGATTTTTGTGTCTGGATGATTGTAAGATCCTTGATCTTTGCTCCTCTCTGCCGTGTGATTCCATTTCTGCACCTAGTGAGATCTGTTATTGTTATTTTCTATTTTAGTTTCCCTTTCTGCCTTTCATTAGCAGGCAGTACATCCTCACAGGGTACACTGGTATCACGTAAAGAGTCAGTGTCTGTTACTATCACACAGGCTTTGTCTGAACCGTCAAAGACCAGGGAGTAGGACAGAGTTTTCTCATTATTACCACTCAGAATAGGATGTCACACACCTGTGTACTGGAAAACAAAAAAGCCAGGAAAAAATCTTGGGTATTTTGGGGGATGATACGCTTTGTTCTCAGAAAAATAACATTTTATTGAAACATTGAAAAGGAGCAACATTGACATCTTTCCATCCAATTTCTTTTATAAAAATACAATTTCCAGTTTCCAAGTTTGAAATTACACTTAGCTTCATAATTTACGTTAACAAGAGAGATGTTAAAAATGAACCAATATCTAAAAATAATTCAGAGTCAATTGGAACACTATGCTTTGATTGACACAAACAAACTAACAAACATAAATATGATCATCATTATGCCAAAAACTTTGAAGTTATCAACTGTTTATCTTGAGCTTGTAAAGGAAATCCTTTTGATATCACAAAAAACATTGTGGGGATGAAAAAAGCTTACTTTCTGGAAAAGTAATTATCTTTTTCTCAAATCTGAAGGACAAACAGACTAAGGATAAGAATGCCAGACAGATCAGTAATAACTTCACAATTTATGTCTTTATCAGTTCTTAATTTAAAAGTTTATACTTCAGTAGATGTCAATTTAAACCACTCATGTAGCAAGCTACTACAGATGAATTCACCCTCTGATCTTCAGAAGATCCTTTGAAGAACTAGATTTGGAGGATGTATCAGAAACCCAGATATAAAAAACAGTTTTCATAAATATTTTTAATAATAAAGATAACTTTAAAAAAAAATTTCATTCAAAGTTTATTTGTGACATCTCTACAGTTAGACACCTAAGCCTCAACTGATATACTCAGTTTGTAATCAAGAGATTAAAAGTGGGACATTCTGTTGGCGGTTTATCGGGCTTATCCTAGAGATGAAGCTGAATTTCTCTGCTTGCATATTTGCCCATGTTGATGGTTATGGCAGCCTAGGATACCTAGGTTTAACTTAAAGGTCTAAGGTTTGGGTACCTAAATAAAAAAAAGACGATTTCTCAAGATTATTTGTGTTATTTTGAGAACATCTAAGACCAAAATAATGATGTCTTATTCAGATTGTCATGATGGTTCAAAATGTTTCTCCTTCATGTACATGCTTTACCCATGGTGCTGGTTAAACACAGCTGTGTATATACTTACTCATCTCTGGAGATGATTATTAGATCTTTGTGTTGCTGTAGGTAAGATTAGTCACAAACACAAGACTTCTATTAGAACTTCCAGTGTACTAAAATGCTTCCAATATAAGCAAACTGAAATTGCCCCAGGATTATGGATGCCATCTTAATGGCTTGTTTCATAATAATGATCTTTTCAAAGCATTAGGCATCAAATTAATTTTAAATGCCAAGATCTGAAATCAAGGGGAGATTTAAAATATAGGTTCAGTTTACATAAATATTTTTTGACTTTTAGAATTTCTGGGTAAAACTGAGTGAGCTAAACACACCCTCCTCACTGATGTTTACAGTTAGGAGCTCATATGAAACAGGAGAAAAAATTGGCCAAATCCTGATTGGGTTAATAAATTAGAGTTATCAAGGCTGATGAAATTAGGTAAACAGACTCTGCTACAAACAATAAAAACAGTTTTAATGGATGTTTCTTTTACTGTGGAAGTTACATGAAGCTAGCCAACCTACTACTGGCAAAAGAAAACATTGATGGGCTGGAGGAAACTTGGTGCATCAGCCACTATATTCTCCAGACGTAATACTTTGTACATTTGTAAGCCATAAGGAGACAAAACTGAAAAGAAATTCCAGGCAGCTAAAAATTCATGCAATATAAGTCACCAGGCTGAAAGGCTTCCTGAAAAAATTTTCTGTAGAAAGTTAGAAGTTCCATGGCCGAGATATCTAGCTTTGCGCTATCGAAAGATTAATGATATAAGCATCTAAAAAAGCATAGAAATATCACCTGACCTATACTTTTAAACAACACAAACACCCCTTCATTTAAAGTATAGTTACTTATATTTCCAACAGATACATGCCAAGTGTGATATATGCCAACTGAGATGATGGGAGGCTAACATGACACTGGAAGTGTACTTGACCTCCCCTGCACACTTTCCCTGGCACACTTAAAATTTTTGAGATTTTATGTCTTTTGTACTAGTAGTCATAAATTTGTCATAAAACTTGAGAATTTTTTCTGAGCTTGAAGTGAGTAAGAAGAAGGGAAAATGATGGGGGAAAAGTCAGACTCATTAATCTAATTGGTCTCCTCTAGACCCACATTTCTGAGTAAGAGTTATACCTTGTTGCCCCCTTTCTGGCTGACTCCTACACATATACACTCACGCATACATGTTTCTTTGTTGATAATTTCTAAACTTATAACAACTGCCCTAATTAATTTATATTTCCAAGGGGGGAAGATAATTATGATAATGAAAGGGACTAGAGACTTAGTTTTTCAAACAAGATCCTTCTCTCTTCTGGCAGCATCTTCACAGGACGGGGAATTCCCTGCTCCGTCAAAATTCAGATTCTAGTTCTGCGGTTACTGTCAGAATTTAAATGGTCTCATACAACACTCCATAGGTAAAACTCATTTGTATTCTTATGAGCAGTTTAATTTTCAATATTCTGCTTGAAATTTTGTATCAGCTACCCATGTTCCTCATTAAAAGATGAATTTATTTTCAAGGACTGTTTCCAGAACTCCGTGCATTAAACAAAAGCAAGAAAAGCCTCACAGAAAGCAGTAGAAAAGATTTACTACCCTGAAGAAATACGGCCTTCAAGCCAAAATCCTGGATCAGGCAGGCTGGACTGCATATGTGATGTAGACTAGGAAATATCTATTCACAGGCCTGAGAAAGACAAGGCAGAGTGATATTTTCATGCCTGACAGAAAATAAACACCATTTTATTAACAGAATTTTAACTATTTTATGGCAGAAAACATAATCAGCCTTCTACTCTGTACATGTAGTGCTCCAGAGACAATTCCTTATTCTGTATAAAGATTCACATGTGTGTCTCCACAAAGGAAAGCTCCCCCGCAATCAGTTGTCACCTCTGAAACCTGATTTCAGTGCCAGAGCATTATGGCCACCGGACAGCTCAAACAGAGCCTGAAGAGGGATAGACAGGCTGATTTAATCGTTTGTCTGTCAGAATAGAAAATGAGTTCTCAGTTCTATTGGCATTAGCATTTCAAAGAGAGTGTGACAGGCATATGTAGTTTTTAAAAAATAATAATTCTGTTTCTTCCCAGATGCAGAATCCAGCTGTTTGAAACTAGCACCAAAAGAAAAGCAGAGTGCATCGCACATAATCCAAATGGGATGACACTGCTGATCTCCACTTAAAGGCCGGATATGACAAAAATGTTTGAAATTCTATTTTATTTTTTGAGCTATTAATTATTTCAGGAACAGGAACACTTCAAGAAAATCTGACAAAGCAGTAACAAAACCACAAAGGTTAAATGTGAGATACCAAGCCCCACCCCTGTCTGTAGGGAAGTGTTCAAATGTCCATAACATGTAATCCTGAGCTGCTACTGAATCTAAAATTCAGCAGGTGCTTCTGTTTTGGCTCTGAAAGTTCCCTTTCCTTTGGCACCAGACTTTAATCTCATGAGACATCCTCACCATTGACAGCACCAAGTCCTACAAAAGGCACAGCTGTTATCTCTCAGACTCACAGCAAACGGAGAGGTGCAGTTGGATCCTGCCAAGTGCTACCAGTCCAGGAAAGCAAGATCAGGGTTTAATTACCTCCCTAATTTGATGGCATTCAAAGCCATATCCCCCCACAAGAATGGTGCAACCATTAGACTACAAAATACTATCAAGTGGATGGAAGTATAAATATAGGCCACTGCCTACAATTATCTGAAAGGAGGTTGCAGAGACGTGGGAGATGATCCCTTCACCCAAGTGACAGGTGATAGGTCAAGGGGAAACGGCATTAAGCTGTGCCAGGGCAGGTTCAGATTAGACTTCAGGAAAAAGTTCTTCACTGAAAGAGTTGTCAGGGCCTGGAACAGGCTGCCCAGGGAGGTGGTTGAGTCACCATCCCTGGATGTGTTTAAAAAAAAGGGTAGATGAGGTACTTAGGGATATGGTTTAGCATAGGATGGGAACGGTTGGACTCAATGATCTTAGAGGTCTTTTCCAACCTAGTGATTCTGTGATCCTCTGAGCAGACCCAATTCATGCTTTTGCTAAGGAGAAAGAGGGATTCAGGTACTGTCTGTGCTCATTCCTCCATCGATTATCTCTGAGCAGCTCCCTTCCGAAGCAAGATTCTGTAGACCATTCTGAGACAGGTGTATGCCTCAAGTCACTAATCAATGAATCATCTTTATAAGGCAACTTTACTCTTATCCCTCACTACATTACAAGGAATATAGTAGCCTTAGTTTGACCCTCCAAGTTATCCTAATAGGGTTAGTGCCAAATTTTATGGTGATGCAATATTAGATTTGTCAGGGTTTAAATGGCTTCTTTTCATCTCAACCTGACCTCACAAGGCCCTCAAGGGATTCCTGTAGAATGGAGATAAAAATGTATTCCCTGTGGCTACATGGGAGTTTAGATTTATTTTTTTTTCCTGCAAATATGTCCTTTGGCTTCATGAATGTTTCTACAGGCCAGGATTTTGTATGAACTACCCTACATCAGAATCAAAAGAAAAATTGCTCTTTTCTAACCTGAATGCATGAAAAATTAGTTCCTTCATTGACTGAAAGGCTCTTACTGTGGAATATAAGATTGCTGTTTACTTCTGTAATTGCCATATCATTAATTACTAATTATCTTACCCTATGTCATATCTGTGGATGCTTGGTTGGTACCCTTAATACTTATGCATATGTACAGATTCTTTCATCCTGGAAGGGGGTCTGTTTACATTCTGACACTGACCAACATTTTTTTCCACAGAATTTCTTACACAGATTAAGTGCAATTATTACGGGTTTAGAAACCAAGTGCTTCTGCACTGCTGGTATTTTCAGAACCTGGATACAGATCAAATTCCTGCCAAGTAATTCCAGGCAACACATTTGTGTTCCATTTATTTTCTGCCACTGCAGTATATGATCTCCCATGCTCACTAAGGCTGACATCTATTTTTTTTGTGTTGTGTTGATGAGGCTTTTTCTTCACATCAACATGTAAGACAACTGACAGTTAACAAGACTGGCCAGCTTTCTACAAATCTTCCCTTCTTGCTCAGATTAGCTCACTGTGTTCCTGTTATCTTGTCAATTTTCTATTGACAAATTTTGTCCTCGTTCATATCAAAATAAGTCAATGGAGTTTATTACTTGTATGGGAGACTGTAGTATTTTCCTAAAACCTCAGTGAGTGTTTAGGGAGTTACTACCCAAAACACTATTGGAAGTTTGCGTGTTTGGATTTTACAGCACGTCCTTTGGCATCATGGACAGAGTGAAAGATTCAAGCTCCATCTCCATGCTGTTAATGGTATGACTGCATCAGGGTAGGGACATGAAATGAGCCCAGGTATATCTAAACATGTTGGACACCAAAAGCAAAGGAGTCATAGAGGGAGAAAATTAAGACTAGAGCTTAGGCAAGAAATAAAAGCAGTTGCCCAGTTTGGATGTATCAGAGCTGCTAGTTCAGACGTGTGTGACGTATCTCCCATTGTAGGGCAGTAGGCAAAGAGCAAGACTGAGTGCAGCAGCTTTCTGACAGAAAACCGTGTCACATCTCCTGTAACTTTTGCTGCTTCCAAAAAAAAACCCCAAAAAACCCAGTACCACCTCCAAAAGCCACTTGCAAGCACTTGAGTTCTTTCTGTTAATTCAGCCCTGATTAACCTGAGAAGAGTTAGATTTTATTCCTGTTTCTGCGGTGTGACTTTGGGGAAATCAGCTTTGCATCCCTGGGTCTCTCTTTCTCTTCCTGCAAAATGGAATAATGAGAGCTATGTAAAGTATTCCAAGACCTAAGAGGGGAAGGAAGTACAGAAAGCAAAGCGCTGTTATTACTTCACCTGATCTACACTATATCTCTTCCTCCAAACAGCATTTTATTCTAAACAAAAGAAATTCATCAGAAGTTCAGCATTATCCTTGGCCCATCAGGTTTCTATGGTTACAGAGCCCGTGTTTTTCATCTGTAGAAACTAGCAAGAATTTTCCCATTTTAAAAGACTGCTGTGCCCTGTCTCCCTGACCCTCCCTTATCAAGAACTGGTTATTCTCATTTTGCCAGCCTCATCAAGCCCTGTACTGAAAGCATCTCCGCATCAGAATGCAGGACAAAGCATTTCACTACAAAGTAAGCATTATTTGCAGTAATACCCAGAAATGTCATCACAAAAAAAAAATAGACATGTAGGAAGAGATGTTAAACTTTATCCCTGAAGGCTTATCCAGTCTCTATTTTTCAGCAGATTGGGCAAGCCTTTTCATGATGAAGGGAACATTATCCTCTTCCTGCCAACAGCTGAGTGCCTTGGCCTTTCTCACAAGCCTGTTGCATAGCTCCTTGTCAGAGACAAGTCACCAAGCTTCACCTCTAATCCAGCCCATCTTGGATATTTTCTCATGCCATTTGATTTTCTATATGAAGTGCAATGCAATGGATGTACAAACATCCATCCATCCATCCATCCATCCATCCATCCATCCATCCATCCATCCATCCATCCATCCATCCATCCATCTGTCAGTCTATCTATCTATCTATCTATCTATCTATCTATCTATCTATCTATCCATCCAGTCACAGTAGATAAACAATATATATAAATATACAAACATAGACAAGATTCTCTACTACATGAACCACTGTGAGAACCTTTTCTTACCCCCAACCACTCCTTTCGTTAATAAGCATGAGTCACCAATGTGTCTCTGCAGCCCATAAGGCCAACCGCATCCTGGGCTGCATCAAAAGAAGTGTGGCCAACAGATTGAGGTGATTCTGCTCCTTTGCTCTGGTGACACCTCACCTGGAATACTGCATCCAGCTTTGGAGCCTGTTGGAGCATGTCCAGAGGAAGGCAACAAAAATAATCAAAGGGCTGCAGCATCTCTCCTGTGAAGATAGGCTGAGATAGTTGGGCTTGTTCAGCTTGGAGAAGAGAAGGCTCTTGGGGGGAACTTACAGCAGCCTTCCAATACCTGAAAGGTGTCTAGAGGAAAGCTGGGGAAGAACTGTCCACGAGGGCATGTAGCAAGAGGATGAGGTGTGATGGCTTTAAACTATAAAAGGGCAAATTTAGGTTGGATATTAGGAAAGAGTTCTTTAGTATGAGGGTGGTAGATCACTGGAACAGGCTGCCCAGAGAGGCACTGGAGGCCCCATCCCTGGAGATATTCAAGGTCAGGCTTGATCGGACTCTGATCTATTAAAGATGTCCCTGTTTGCTACAGAGGAGTGGACTAGATGACCTTTAAAGGTCCCTTCCAACCTAACAGATCCTAGGATTCTATGATAAAAAGGAATGCTTATGGATTATACTTAAGCTTCCCTTAAGCGTAAGCTCACAATTCCCTCAACGTCCTCCTAAAATGCTACTTCTTTTGTCTTCTCTACCCCTCAATGAAGAAAAACAACGTTTTTTTCTCAGAAAAGAAGCAAAGCCCATCCCCTCTCAGACTACCACCATAATTTGGCTGCTTCTGAGAAAGCTCTCTCTTTATTCCCCCTCCTGACCAGTATATTCCTCATTTGCATTTGTCTCTTTCAGACATCTGCTGGATTTTATTTGTTGCTGTAACGTTAGTGCAAATTGCCACATAAAAACTCAAAGTTAGTTTGGTGCAGTGATCTACCATGACGTCTTCACAGCGTGCTTAATTTTGTGATGGCAGGCAGAATAGCCTGAACCAGTACTGTGCAAGATGTTCAGCATGCTCTTGAAAGACTGATACTGATGCTGGATGACGTATCCTACACTCTCCCATTTGAGGGGAAAACACATAAGGTCCCCTTAGGCCAATCATGATGACCAAGACCCAGCTTGCAAGCTTTGCTGTAATTTTGTTCATCTGGAGTTGTCTGAATGTAATCTTTGCCTCTGTGACTGCATCCCTCTAACAGAAACCACTGCAGGTGCTTTGTCTACGATTTTTCTGGTTTAGGGTTTTTTCCAAGTGTTTTTTGGTTCCCCACCCCCTAATTCTTTAGGAGCTTCCATCCTCCTTATGAAAAAAACTCTTAACAAAATAGAGCTTTGCTGATCATTCCTAGTTTTATTCCTTATTTTTTGCTGGACTACTGTTAACTCCACAGAGAATGACCAGGGCTTAAGGAACCCACAAAGGTGTCTGAAAGCAGAAGCCTAGGAAAACGTATAAACCAGATTAAGCAAATATCCTCCCAAGCTTCATTAGAGGAAATGGAGGTTTCCTCTAGTTCACTGAAGGCAACTTTTCTATGTTTAATAACTCTTACTGTACTTCTCTTCCATTAACCAACACAGGCTCATCTTGAACCTGTGACAAGATTCCACAATATCCCAGAGGAAGGAACTCTAACTAGGTATCCAGCCTTCGGATTGACTTTGTATAACTCTCTACCATGCAATTCCAAAGTGTCTTTCTTTGGACTACATCTTCCATGCTAGTTTGTGTGAATTCACAGTGAAGCAAAGAGAAGTAATAAATCAATAGCTGGCATGCTGTTCCAAATGATTGGCACAAAGGTTCAACTGAGCAGAGACTGGCACAACCAAGATGTCATTAATTTAAGAGATAGATCAACTAAAACTCACAGAAGAATAAGCTGTTGTTCACTTTTTCTTCTGGACTACAGAGTTTAGAAATAGCATAAATATTTAACTATGAGAGGTTTACCATGGGTGACATTTGCCACCAAAGGTGTAGGAGGATGAGAGTAAGGGGCTCCTTAGAGAGACACATGTCACAGGCTGTGTCTCAAAAGCCGCTGGTTCAGCATGATAACTAAGCCCAAATTTTCTGCTACAGTTTTACTTTGTGCGCTCTAATCCTTAGAAATACTATCAGGGTCAGACAACTGCTCAGCCCAGCTCAGAAAGAAGCCAGGACAGAACATGCTGGATGGGGACTTTTTGGGCGGGAGAGAAAAAGACTTTTCTATGAACTTTCCAAGATGGGGAAAGCTCTATTCCATGGTGCTCCAGAGTGCCATTAGAATATTTACTACTCCCTTTTACATGTTTGTGAAGGAGTACAACCAACCACTTGCATTTTTTTTTTTCAACAAAAAAGCAGCCACAAAATACTTACAATATTTATAGTATTATATAAAACTATAGAAATTAGTATTTCTCAAAACTGTTTTAACACTCAACTTCATTGTTATAACTATAATCACCACCGTTAATAATGAATTATTTTATTCTGGATTGTTCTCCCATCTAACAGGCATTTTGTTAAGCAGTCTCCAGATTATAGAGTGAACTGCCACACCAATGCCAAAACTTACTTAAAGGGTCAATTTTTACTTCTTCAGAGTCTTGGAGGAAGGATACAATTTTCTGGAAAGTTCTGAGGAAGATCAATGAATCACATTTTCAACTGATTGATGTAAAAAAGAAAGGCCACCCACCCTCTGTTGACATCTGTTTACACCAGCCATAAGTTGGCAGCTATAACTTTAGGTTTGGTTATGGTTAAGGATTAGTTTTATGTGTCACCAAAAGCTTAAATGCACTTCTAATTAAAAAGAAAAAATAGTTTGATGATTAAGTGGTTGCCAATTCGTTCTTAATTATCACATTCGCCAAAAACTAGAGCTAGCTTGTCAGCGTTTTGTATTTTCTAAGTGGAAAGAAGGAGAAATAGATAAGATGTCAATTACAGCAAACTGCAATTAAGATTATTGGCAGATGAAGGCCCTCAGGGAACTAAAGTCCCACATAGCAGTTGACTTGATAATCAGATGGTCCAACCTTGCACTAAAAAAGTGAATGAGTCATGTTATACAAGATAAATTAATCATTTAAAGGAAAAGGGTTTTTTAAAAAAAATAGGGTAGAGAAATAGACACACAAAATCCTTTTAGTTTTTATTGTCTTCCAAAGGACAAATATGTTTGTCATTTGATCACAGGTTTCTTGACTACACAAAGAGCAGGGAACACAGAAGCCCCTGGCACACAGCAGCCATGTCCCAGCTCCAGATCCAGCGTACTCCTGCTTGAAACACATCCAGGAAGAATGCAGTCCCTAAGGACACTAACCGCACCCCAGCTTTGTTGTTGGGTGAGCACCTGCTGGACAGCCTTGTGGGGTTGCTGATGGGACCTGTGTGTCAGGACTCATCACAGCACACCCCCAGCAGAAAAGCTCAGATGCTGCTTTTTCCTTCTGCCATTAAACTGCAGCAAAAGCAGCCAGCTGCCCTTCTGGGCAGATTATCATAACAAAAGAGGCATCTGAGGACTGATACTGAAGACACTATCAGAAAGTAGGGAGGCTTCCTGGATTGCTACCTTCTGTGGCAAGCTAATTCAGAAATTAATGCTGTGAGAGAGAAACCCCCCCTACCCTCTGATACGGAAGACAAGTGACAGTTGTTTAAAAATGTTGGCAATCTTCCCACCAGCCAGTGATCTTGTGCAACAGCACTCATGTCAAGTGAGAAGCATAAAACCAAGATTGTTTCAGTTCATATTTCGTCACGCTGCATCTCTCTCAAACAATAATGAGACTGGGGAGAAAGGAAGTTATTGTAGTCTTAACAGCTACAATAAAGCATTCACACCAGCAGATACCACAGGGTTAAATGAGATAACTCAGTACTGCAAACTGCTTTTCTGCAAGAGAGATGCTGCACTGCCTTTGCATTTCTTATTCTGAAAGGGGTGCACAAAAGGGAGCTCTACCCATTTTCCTCCCCATTAGCACTGCCTAAGGGGTTGTATAACTCAGGAATACTCATGTGACAACCACATTCTCCCTCTCCTTTCAGCTTGGAGCTCCGTCAAGCTGTGCTGTAATACCTTTTTATTCACTAAAGTCTCTCTAAATAGGAGTTATACATTCCTTTAAGTATCCAGAATCTCATTTGCTTACTCAGGGGACAGGAGAAAATTGTCATTCCTTTAGTCAGCAATAAAACACCAGCACATTTTGAAAAACATTGGTTGGGTTTTATTGTGACTTCTGCATTACCCTATGTTAGCTAAGTTCCCAATAGCAAAAGAAATTCTGCCCTCAATTTTTTCTGCTGACAGCCCTGTGGTGGAGCCTCCCTGACTGGAGCCATACAAGCAAATAGAGACAGTCTGATATACCACATAGATAAACTAGAGACATAGAAGTTCACATTGTCTCGTGCATCACTAAAATTTGTCTCTGAATTCAATGAGCAGAAAACATATTTTTGTTGAAACCTATGCTGGAAAGAATCGAGCTTGAGTTCCAGAACTAAGATGTACTGGGCATAGAAACTCTTGGTTTGGTTCACAGAGGCATGATGTGGCCACCATGTCATTGCTTCTGTGGGTACCTGAAGGAATAGGGAGCTTAGCACCCTCTGCATAGGCAGAATGAGAAAACTTGGGATCTATTCCTAATAGTCATCATGGAAGACAGCTGCTTTTTTTCATAACTGGCACATTGTGACTTCCAGTTTCCACAGCAGATAATGAGGTTGTGCAGGTGACATCCTCACCCCAGTGACTGGTCTTGAACTACATGCTTAGTGGGTAACCAGGAGCCGTGGTGGTGCTTACCTCATAGTTTCATACCTGACTGAAGATCACCAGTTCACCAGGTATAGGTGGACATGACACCCTTCCTCATCCCAACAGCGGTGGTGGGATGCTCTCCAGCATCAGTGCAGAATGGGAGAGCAGGCTGCTCTGGGAAACATTTACCGCTTTGAAAGAGTTTTTAATTTTGAGAGAACTGTTCTAGGTCTATACAGATAAATAATATTGGCCCAAAGTCTTGATTAACTTCCTTTTTCATTTTACTAAAACTTATGCCACTAGTCTGTCTTGGCAACTGACATGTCTGCCAGCCAATAATACAGCATAGGAAGGACAGGTTCACTTAAATAGTATCAGAATTAAATAGACTAGCAATGGTCAGCAATTGGTTGGTATTTTATATTTATGTATATAAATATTTTTTTTATATTTATATTTATGTATGTGGGTTTTTTAGTGTAGATCTAGTTTTAGAAATAAAGTATATGCAGTCAACTGAAAGGAAATACACATTTTCCCCAGCAATCATTAAATTACACTTTTTGAGTGACAAGCCACACTCCATTTTAGAAAAAAAATTACTGTGCTAAGACTTTCTGTGTGTTAACCAATGACGGAGCACACGAACACATTGTTGTCCAAATTTTTACATCAGAATCATCTTTCCAAAAGACACACTGTAGCTTAAATGGGAAATAATTTATTCAGTGCAAGAATTACTGGCTTAACTTACAAATGTTTACGTGCTTTACTAAGCCACGGGGTTAGATTACTTGATCACGTGTCTAGGATTGAAAATATGTACGTTGCTGAACAAAGTTGACTTTATTGACTAGCTTAGTGGAGCTAGTGGTACATAGACTACAGACAAAGGTGTTGCAAGTACCTTGAATACTGTGTCCAGTTCTGGGCTCCTCACTACAAGGAGGACATCAAGGTCCTTGAGCGTGTCCAGAGAAGGGCAACCGGGCTGGTGAAGGGGCTGGAGAGCAAATTTGCTGGGGGATGACCTGCTGGAGAGGAGCTCCATGGAGAAGGACCAGGGGATCCTGGCTGATGACAGGTTGGCCATGAGCCAGCAGTGTGCACTGGTGGCTAAGAGAGCCAATGGGATCCTGGGGTGCATCCATTAGGACGAGTGTGGCCAGGAGGTCAAAGGAGGTAATCCTCTCCCTCTACTCTGCCCTGGTCAGGCCCCACCTGGAGTATTGTGTGCAGTTCTGGGCTCCCTGGTGTAAAAAGGACAAGGATCTCCTAGAGAGAGTCCAGAGAAGGGCTACAAAGATGGTTAAGGGCCTGGAGCATCTCCCCTATGAGGAAAGGCTGAGTGAGCTGGGACTGTTCAGCTTAGAGAAAAGAAGACTAAGGGGGGACCTTATTAATGTTTTTAAATATCTTAAGTATGAGATGCAGGGGGTCTGTGGACACAGGACAAGGGGCAATGGCTGCAAGTTGGAGCACAGGAAGTTCCGCACCAACATGCAGAAGTGTCACAGTGAGGGTGACAGAGCCCTGGGACAGGCTGCCCAGGGAGGTGGTGGAGTTTCCTTCTCTGGAGATATTCAAGACCCGTCTGGACGCCTCTCTGTGCAATAAGTTCTAGGGAGCTGCTTTGGCAGGGGGGTTGTACCCGATGATCTCTTGAGGTCCCTTCCAACCCCTATGATTATGTGATTCTGTGATATGAGGAGCTGCTGAGGGAGCTGTGGATGTTTAGCCTGGAGAAGAGGAAGCTGAGGGGAGACCTTATCACTGCCTACAATTACCTGAAAGGAGGTCGTAGAGAGGTGGGACATGGTCTTTTCAGCCAGGTGACAGGTGATAGGATGAGGGGAAATGACATTAAGCTGCACCAGGGCAGGTTCAGATTAGATGTTAGGAAAAAAAATTACTGAAAGAGTTATGACGTCCTGGAACAGGCTGCCCAGGGAGGTGGTTGAGTCACCATCCCTAGATGTGTTTAAAAAAGGGGTAGGTTAGGTACTTAGGGATATGGTTTAGCATAGGACAGGAAAGGTTGGACTCGATGATCTTAAAGGTCTTTTCCAACCTAATGATTCTGTGATTCTGTGATCAGGACAATTATTTCACTAAAGTTGAATTCTACTTTATAAGCACTCTTATGGTTTGGCGCAGATCTCATCTTTTCATTAAATAATACAGCAATAGACTTAGGAAATAGAGAGCTATTTGTTTTGGTGAAAGCAAATGGATTAAGTGATGCAGACAGCAGTAAAGGAATTACTGGTAATATTTAAAGATTTTACTCATTTTAGTTCTGAACATAAGTTTTTAAATCCTCAATTGCATTATGCTGCAATGGTGGGTTTTTTCACACAACTCCTGTTGTGCCCATGACATGAATAAAAACCTGCCTGCAAATTGTACAAGCATCAAAATTAATACTGTAGTTGAAAGTCTGCTCTGTAAGTCTTCATAGAATTTTGCATTCAAGTCTGGAAATCATCAGGGTAGAGGACTCAAAGAACCAAACTTATATTTAGGTTAACTAATTAGGTTAACTGATTAATTTATAGCCTTATTTAGAGATTTGCATTGCACTCTGGAGTTCTCATAAGTGAGACATGTAGGCTATCAACTTTTAATGTACATCCCCAAATTAAACTTTTGTATCCCCATCATATTGAGAAGATTAAAAAAAAAGAAAAAGACAGACCCTCTGAAAGAGACTTGGGAAGGAAAGGAGGGAGAGGAAGATTTTAAAAGTTTTGAGGTAAACTGGGAAAGAGATTTTCTGCAGTGTTTCAGAAAAGGAGGATCCAATTCTGTGCTCTCCAGGAGTAAAACCAAACAAATTTTAAAGAGACAATAGGTGTGTTTGAATGGAGCTATAGAGGTTTTGGTTTCAAAAGTACTTTTAAAGGTATATGTATGCAATTAATTATTTAGCAGTCTAACAAAATCTCAGGACTGAATGTAGAATGCTGATAGCCTCTCCAAAGTTAATATTGACTATAACATTTCTATATGCTTCTAGTATTGAATACAGCTTTCAACTTCAGACCTTCTTCCAAATTCTATCAAAAGGGAGAAAATATTATGCAATTCACACCTAATAGCTCATCCCAGACTAGTCAAGTTTTGAAACCTTTTGAAAAGAGACTATCATAAAGTATTTCTGTTTAACATTTTTCTAACATTGTTTTCCAATGTTCTGAAAAAGGCAATAGGAAATAACAATACAGAGAAAAAATATTTAAATGTCTACAGTAAATTAATATAATTCATCATGAACTCAATTTCTGAATTGGAATGTGAATGATTGGAAGTGATATTAGGAAAGTGTGGGCCTATGAGATCAAAACTAGGAGCTATTTATTACCCTAAAAATAGCTCAGATTCAAAGCCATCTTTTGATTTATTGGATATTAGTTAATAATTTCAACACAGTCATGAAAACTTGCCTCCCAGTCACATCTGTCACTGGTTTAAGTCTTTTGGTCACTGTAAAAAAAGTCCAAAGCAAGTACCTGCAGCTACTAACATATGCCTCTTCAAAGCAGGATGGACATTGTCCTCTCAGTGACATGGAGCAGACCAGATAGTGGGCAGGACAGAAGCTGCAGGCATGATGAGAAAGCCTAGCTATTCCATCCAAATGGAATAGCAAGACAAAGAAATGTGTTTGTTTTCTTTGTCACCAGCTACCACTCCTGAAAGCTCTATCTTCAGGGAGTTCATCCCCATCCTCAGTATCTCAAGCATATTTCTGTGGCTGAGAACTAGACAGAGTCTAAAACATGCTTCTATCTTCGCCTTTTTGATGGAAGAGAGAGAGAAGATGCTACTTACTGGACTGTGCCTTTTTACTAGTCCTCATTGATACACTTTGTGATCTGATTGTCAAGATTCTCTTGAAAAAAATCCCTCTCCTCTTCCTTGTATCAGTCCCAGTAAGTCTTCTAACCACTCTGACTGGAAGACCATCTTCTCCCTGGCTGGGGAGGTGAAAACCCAAAACTGTGTGTGGCAGTCTCCCTCCCATGTGCTTATCCTGCATGCGAGGGGCAGGCTATGGGGCTGGCAGCCTCCCCTCAATGCTTTGTCTGCAATAACCACAGAGCCCAAACATATCCCAAGATTGAGGCTAAGGGTGTATGCCTCACCGAAATTTGACTGATATATTCTGCAGGGCTGTCATAGCTTCAGAAACAAGCATGACTCACAGTCGTGATGGTAGAAAGCCAGTTATCACTCTGATAAATGCAATATGGGAGAAGCTTCTAGTGCCGCTGTTGAAATGCTCTACTCTATGAAGTGTGCTCCATCCACATCCTTATCTTAATGGAGCGCAGATAAAATTGAATGCCACTCAAACTTGCTCTTTCCATCCCTCTCCCTTCATACCCATGCTTTCTTGTTTAGTCATGCTTGTCAGATCCATGTAAAGTGGATAGTCACGGTTTATAGATTACATCCTAGCCTTTTTTTCTCTTTTTTTCTCTTTTTTCCCTCAGCATACAATGACACCCCAGTTGGCCTGTCTTACACATACAGCTGTGCAATACAGCTTCACAGTCTTATGCGTAGTTGAACTTTGCTGTCCTGTACCTGCTATTAAACAGTGTTTGTACAATTCTGTTACCTCAAACAAAAATAGTAAAAAGAGTAGTTAAAAATATGCTAGAAACTGATGACTAAGATCTGAACCATAATGAAAGGACATAGCAGAAGATACTGAGAAAAAACAAACATTTATATTATACTAAATTTTGAGATAATTGTTATTAATAAATAGTATTGAAATCTGCTTATAATAAATACTTTAGAAGTATATGATAGTTACTAAAAGTAATCACATATTTAAAAGATTTTGTTGTCTGTGCATATATTTATACATTCATCAATGATTGATGGGTTTATATGACTTCACTGCAATTGTATGTTCACCTTTCACGCAATCTTGTCTTTCTTTTTTCATACCATAAATTATGCAACATATACTTTATATAATTTATGAAAAGCTATTTCCCCTACACTTTTCAACTAATTCGTGGGACCATTCAAATCTTTTTCATTTGTTTTCCTCTAGGTCAAGATTCCAGAGAAACTGGAATCAAGGTGAATATAATCAGTTGACCCCCAAGAAGGCCAGTAGCCTCACAGATGATGAGCAGTAAAGAGAACAGAGAGTTTTGCAAAAGACCAGGGCAACAGGTAACCCACTGGTACAAATACAGGTGCAGTTCTTGGAGGAAATTTGGTTTCATGCCTGGCAGGGCTAGCATGAGGCTGCTGGGAGGCATCCATCAAGCATTGCTACAAGTCACATCAGCTTAAGGCATCCTCAGCACTAAAGGAGAAGCAAGGCTTAATTCAGTCTCTTACAAGCCCTCACAGACAACAACTGGAAGTGCTCGTTTTCTGACATTTAGCACTAAGGATTTCTCTTTGGCCTTCAGCTTGTACCATCTCTTTTCAGCAAACCCATCCTTTTCTTTCCTTTCTCACCTTTTTTTTTTTTTTAACTAATTTTCCTTTTTGAATTTTAGCAGTAGGAACCACTCTTAGCAATTCATTCATGGGGTATTTCAAATAGGATTTGCAAAGCCCTGACCTTTCCCTAACTCAAACAAAGCCTGTACTGAACAGCACTGCTTCCCTGTGTGATGGCACTGTCCTTACAGGAACCAGGGCCATATGGAAAGATGCAGAGTTTAGCACTAGGACTTTCACTGCCATAATTAGAAAAGGCTTCCAAATATCATCATGAAAAAGACATGTATATGGCTTTCTGGGAAATGTCTAGCAATTTCACTTCAAGTATTATCATTTCTTTCTTACACTTTTCAGTGTTGTTGTTGCTGCTTGTAGCAGATGGTTAGTTTATATCTTTTGCCCTTTCGCGGGAATTTTTGTTGTTATAGTTGTTTGATGAAATAACTGGCTTTCAACGGCGCTTTTCATTTAACTGACGTACTTTTGGGGAGATGAGTGAAACTTAAAAACGGTTGTTGAAGTAAAGTGTCTGGTCACAGACACACATTTAGAATGAGGAACATGTACAAGGCAATTTGGGTAGGATGTTCAGAACAACAGATTCAAAAAAGCTGCTGTTTATAAATGGCTATTTACATAATCTGCCATTTCTGTTATCTGCAACATTCTACACAACAAAAATTACTGCGAGCAAATGAAATTTAAATGTCACTATATGAACTAATCTTAGCCAAAGCATAAGAAATTTAAATTAGCTCATAGTTAAAGCAGCTTGCATGACACACTTAGGAGATGAAGTAATCTTTTCAGCAGGACAAGTAGGGTGCCTCAGCTCTGATCTTTGCTCAGTTGGTGATTTGGCCACCCTTCCATATTTTGAAGGTGAGAGGTGTCATTCTTCAAAGGAGGCACACCAGCCTGCCAAAATAAAACACTTCTCACACAGGGAACCCACTTGCAGGTCATCTTATGCTTCAGCTTGAACTATTGAACAAAGAGAATGTTCTCCTTTAACCACACAGTAATTGATATCATTCTATCTGGGGAAATTAATCAACAATTAAGAAGAAAAAAGCTGGCATAGACAAAGGATCACAAACTAAAACTAAGGTATGTATTTTGACCAGCCATCATCAGTCTTTGCAGCAGAAGTGATTTTTAAAAAAATGTGGTGAGGAGTCCTCTTATGAATAAACCATAACCTCCCATCCATAGGGGTTGTCTGAGGCAGCGAGAAATAAGATGGTGCTAGATGGTTCTCTCAGTATTATACATGCATGTCTTTTAGCTGCCAAGGTCAGTCCACTGCATCAGCTGATGCCCCTAGTGCAGCCTGTGCACCCCAATATCTCCTCTTCCTCTCTTCATCTCCAATATCATTACCCACATCAAGCCATTCCAAATCCTTGTTCCTGCATTGCACAAGAGATATGCACTTCTCACCAATCCTTGGGGTTACTGCAGGTAATAAAGTCACTTCCATACATCCACTGTGGTCTTAATCACTGAGGAACTCAAGAGGAAGAGCTGGCTTTTAGGCCACAGCATCTCTTTGTGGATGCTCAACACTTATTGCAGAAGCTCATGGACCAGTGTAGCTTCACACTAGGACAGAGGAAATGAACAAGAGAGAGAAGCTTTCTGATACCTAGCATGAAGACCACTTTTGCAGATGTCAGTCATAGCTGGTTTTGTCTCCTGTACAGGTCCTTGAATATGAGCATGTTGTGCCAACCCATACACATCTTTTTGCAATAGGATCCCTATGTGACTCAACAATAATGGCCTATTCATCAAGATAAATAACAAGGTTACCCAGCCTGTTGATGACACTAAGGCAGCACGGACAGCTGCTGCTGTGAATAGGAGCAGAAACACCTTATGGTCCCAGGTGACAGAATGAAAAAAAATGGCAGAGGAAATTCAGTGTAGATAACCTAAGAAAGGTGCATGAAAATAAACACTCCTAACTATCTGTGAAAGGCATGAGCTTTGAAACAACTATTTCCAAGCAACAAAATTTGGTGTTATACTAGATAGCTTTATGAAAATTAAGATTTCCCAGTCTTTAGAGGACCATTTCCCCAGAGAGGAATAAATGTATTAGTTATTATATGTAGTCTTAAGGAGCACTTTTAAAAATATTTTTGTAAAAGTATTATGATCACACTTGAATAGCTTTTATTTAAATTGATATTGTGAGATAAAACTAATACAAACTGGTTTATCGGAGTATTTCTTGCACTTTATCAATTCCTTGTCAAGTTGCTTGTAAAGACTACGGAAAAATCCTGAGGACACTATGTTTCATAATACAGTAATTATATGTGCATAACTTTAAAAAGGAGAAATCTTTGGGGATATCTTCCCTCTACAGACTGTAGTATTACCACAATAATCTACTGTTATCTAAAAATTTAAAGAATTAAATGTTTAAATTTGCTCATGTTATTAACTTTTTCCACTAACCATGTCACCATGGTTTGTTAGTACTTAATTTTCTACATGTACAGAGCTTTCAGAGAAAACCTACTTACAAATGATTAATATTTTGGATTAAAGTGACAGAATGAAAATCAACATTTCCTGTTAAGTAATAATTCTTTGGAATAATTTTTGTTTGTTTTTAATTTTATTAACTCAGGACAGCAGCAGTTACCAGATTGGTACAACCAAAATGAGTTCTGCTTTTCTGCAACCGCATGAGAGGACTAGATCACTCCCCGAGTCCTCACCAACCTGAGTTATTCAATGGCTCTGTGATGGCTTACCAAGAGTGACCCTGTGGCTAACTATAACCACCAGACCTGTCCTGACAGTATTCCCACAGCAGTTAAATATACTCTCTGTTGGAGGAAAAGCCCTAATGGCCAGTATTTTAAATTTCCACTCTCCCCTGTAAGGAAATGAAAACCCATGGCCTAATCACAGCATTATAACCAGAGCAGGCCTGAGCCTTGCATCAGTCTAACTCTGTTTACTTTGGCTGCCTTTTGCCGTGGCATGAGTGTGAAATGAATGATGTTCTCTATTTTTTATTGCCATTCCTATAGCCAAAATCAAGTGATACAGATCAGGCAAAACAAAGAGGGATGGCGTCTTAAAAAACAAACTGATACGTAACATCCATGCCCTGCTCCTAAGCTGGAAACGGAATAACTCAGGGCTGAGACGAATAAAACCAGGATTAGTGAGAATCGCTATTTCTCAGAGAAGGGGAGAATCCATGTTGTCTGGGCTCTGGGTCTTTTCAAGTCCTGCAACAGACAGTTGTGATACTGCTTCCTGTTGTGGAAAGGAGTGATAAAAATTGTTGGAAGAGTAATTACAGCCTTCCTTAGACTGCAGTTTTACTCTATTTAATTGAACTACTCCGTAAAATCAAAATAATAATATTAGCCAGTTAAGGGATCAAAGGCTTTATTTATGTAATAATGTTTACAAGGCTTTTGCATAACAAAACTCAGTCAACCCAGTTCGTCCTGCTGAACAGCAGATTCTATTAGGAAACACTTAACTACACACCAATTCACTTAACCTGCTTCACCATGACAAATAGAGACCTGTGCCGGTTCATCTGTACTGAATCTCTGCAGCAAAGGCCTTCGTACAATGAAACCTCCTAACAGTGGATGTCATTACATTAAATAGCGTTAAAAACTACACGAGAAAAAAACCCAACACAACCAGTCTTAGAAGACTCTGTTGTGATTGCTTACAGATTCACACCAGAGGATCGAGTTTTGATATCTGAGCACACACACCGTAAGGAATTCAAATATATAACATAGACGTGTCCTAGAATACTAAATTAATGGGCAAGCAAAGGCTAAACATTCGTATTTCCACCAAAGTGAATCAACAGGTAGTGGGAGACAAAGCTCTGTCTCTCCAAGAAGAATCCAATTCATGAAGAAATTAAATGTGATTTAAATAGAAAGCCCTCTGGTAAAGAAGAAGGGTACAGGTATCCATTTACTGGACTACTTAGAAAATTTAGAGACTGAAGACTATTTTCTAATTTCACTTTCACCAGTCTGAAGGCAAAGAAACTCCCCTGATTTCAGTGGAGTTGGTCTAGACTTTTAGTGTTTTTAATGGTAAGTCTGTCCTTGAATTCTCCATTTGTCAGAAAGATCAATCTTTTCCCTAAACCCTGAGTACTATTGTCTGGTTTTCAGTGCTGTAGGACTTTTAAATAAGATCAGTATTTTATCTCCCGGTGTTCTTGCGAATATTCCAGGCTACCAGATAGTTTCTATAATGTTCTGAGTGAATGCCTCTGTAAACTGTCCTTATTCTGAATTCATTGAACAGGTGTTACTTTTATACATCTGCAGATGGTAAGGCTACCAGAAAGGACATCAAAGCAAAGCTAGATAGCACTTCTGATAATATAATGCCGACTCCTCATTCAGCGTACAGACATCACCAGTAACTTCAAAACGGGCAGGCTCCAAATGCTGAAGTGGATTGACATGGAGTAGTGAAGATGATACCGAATGAGGAGGCATAACCCAGGAAGTCTCACATTTTCTACAGAAAGATAGGCTTTTGGTTTTTATGCAGGAAGGAATGCTTACCAGTCACACACAAAAAAAAACCTTACCAGAAAAACTGCTGTCATAAAGAAAGGTTTTGATTTTGGTAACAGAAACACTATTTCCTTTATTATTTCATTGCTGTGTTTTGTATATATTGATTTATAATACTAAAAAAAAAAAAAATCAGAATTGTTCTCTTCAAGATGGCTTGGCAAGACAAGGCTGTGACTTGAGAGGAGAAGGACTTCTTTGTTGTTTTGATTTATCAGCTGCCTGATCAGTGCCTGGAGGTGTCTTCCCAGCACTGGTTCTTTTAATGCCTCTGATAATCATCATTTTTGACAAGACAATTTCTTAACTTGGTCCCCCTCATAAAGAATTGCACAGAGTCAGACTGATCCAAAAGCTGCCATGGCACAACCTTGCTACCTTCCTTGGTCTGTACCTTTTTGCATCAAAAGGGATGTGAGCTTCTCACAGTGTTTGAGAGATGACCTTGCACTCATTGCCTCCTCCCCACCACAGCTGTGCTGTTGGGGGCAGCCGCAGTTCAGGGGGGGTTACTTGCACTACAGGAAGCTGAAAATGATACTATATAAACCTATAGTGGCAATTTTCAGGGACTGGCTAAGTTTCTAAATGAGCTGAAGAATAGGACAGAGGTTTTGGTTTTCACAATACACAAATACAATAAAAAGTTATGTCGATCTGAAGCAAATGGAGTTGCAGTTCTGCTGCATGTGAAACCACAAAATGCAGGCTTCACTTTGGATTTAGGGAACATGCAAAAATTTTTACAATGCCCAGCAAGCATTTTGAACTAAGTTATACTAGCGTCCTCCATAATGCTAGGTGCTACTTGCCATGTGACACACAAAGCAGGTAGACATGAACAAAGCTTTAAAACATGTTAGCAAATAAAATTATAAAGATAGAATACATAAATCTTAAAGGCAGATATGCAGAAGACCAACAGCAATGGATTTCATTTCTTAAAGTAAAATCCTGAGACACGTGGGCATTATTTTTTTTAGGATATGCCACCAACAGATCAGGTCCATGAACAATAGAATAATGAAATACTACTTTTTAAAGGACTGATATTTCTCCAGTACTAACCATATGAAAAAAATTCATTGCTCCAATGATCCAATCCAACTAGAACTTTTCACTCTACAATAGAACAGTACAGTATTAACAAAGTAGTGGGGTTACACAGCCCTGCTTCTTCCATGCTATTTGGCAGAAGGCAATGATACAGCTGATAGATGTCATTTACCCTACTGGCAACACTTCCACGTCACAGATCAATCCCTCTACCTCCAGCCAAGTCTGAAACAGAATACAGCCTTGCTTTATGTACAAATGAGAGAGAGAGAAATAGCTTCTAGATTTCCAAAGTTACTGACTCCCCCCATATAAAGCACTAGAAATCTGGAAGAACTAGATTCTAAGGATTCTAACCAAATATAATGTTACAGGCAAATAACCCGAGTCATAGTAGTACAGGGTGAAATGAACCTACCACATTACTTGATAATGAACATTTAATTAAAAAAAACCCAACAATTCTGATTGAACTATTAGGTCCTGAAAACTGATACGCTATTTATCAAGTCCAGTTGGAGACAACTTGATATCAGCATTCAGACACGAATATATGTGCAACCAGTTGAACAGGCAGACAGATTGTGCAAGCACTCACAGTCAAGGCCAATTTACATTTATTAGGAAGCCCTAAAATGCATAGATAGGAAGTCTGGGAAAGGGAGCTTGGTATTTATACACTTGTTTATTTAATACACAAATGCAACACCAGCTACATTAAGCAAGAAAGCATAATATTTTATTAGGCAAGAATAAGAGCATTCAAGAGGAAAGGAAGCATTATTATCCCAGGTTTACAGAGCATGAAATAACGAACAAAGAGCTTAGTAGCTTATCTTGGGTTACACAGGAAGTCTGTGGCACAGGCAGGAAATGAAAGCTGGTCTACCTGCTTCACCCCCATTTTCTAGCACGAAATCACCCCTCACTTTCAAGTCTGCATATCTGAAATCAAAGGCTGCACATTCTTTCAGACTAAATCAGGGAAGGTTCTTACAGCTCTGGTCCTGCAAGTAGTAAACCTTTAACTTAATCTATAATTGAAGAGGCAGCATTTCCAGGAGGCAAGTCCAAGCCAGGACACTGGTTTAGTACAGAACATGGCCATTCATGAAATTTTTAGTACCTTTTCTTGTATTGCCTCTGTGGTCCTTGAAGTTTTCCATTTGAACTCACCATATGTAGTAAGACCATGACCATAAATAATAGGGCAGCAAGAAAATGACGCAATAAAGGGTATTGCAGACATAGTCTGACCAAGAGACCACTAGCTTTTTGAGAGCAGAGCAAGAGGTACCTAAGCCACAGATTTGTAAAATGAAGTGACTGTAAAATGACAGGTTATTTGGCAATGTAGAATCTTGCAGGACATGTCTCCACTGTGAACTGTCCACCCACATAGGCCTCTGTTACACAAGGTATGTAGATACCAAGACTAAAGTACCTACTGGAATGCCCTGCCTGGCCACTCTCTTTCCTTATCATGAAAACCAGAAGAGTGATACAGATCAGGTTTGCCCTGATGTAAAGTCTGCAGATGGCCAGACTAGGCGTAGCTGCCACACAACAGCCTTACAATACACACAGAGATGTTAAGGCTCAGATATTCCCCAAGCCTCCTGACTTTTGATTATACTTGACCATCTCAGCACTAAGAATTTCTTTAACCTTTAGCTGCTACTAAATCTTTGTGAGAAACATTTTCACCATCTGCAATGAGAACACACCATGAAAAATAACTACACAGCTAAAAATACTATTTTTAATAGTTTTTTTCCCCAATGTATGACACCTAAAGTAAAATAAATGAACTTCTGTCTGAATGCAAAACAAAACAATGAATGTAACATATCTGTGTTATTATGGCTTAGAATAACTGCATGAACTACTACTGCCAACAAAACATACTTCGAGATCACACAATATAACAAATTACAGAGTAAATATTGCTGAGTTAAAGAATTGGTGCTACAGAAGTGTCTTATGAACAGAGAATCCACACAGGCAATTCCCATTAATATTAGTGACTTACCAGTGCCGCCCTTTACTTGTTTCCCTGCTAAGAAGAATAGATACCTCACCTCAAAATGAGCAATTAAAAAACTAAGCACAAGAGTCACATGCCCTGCATGTAATTACATGTTGCTTGATGATGTTAATAGAATTGCACTAGCTGATGAGCTGGTCTTTTATAAGCATAGGGCTGCATAATCTCAAGATTCATTTAGCTGAATGCATACACCTAGTCTACCTGTACTTTATCACTGTTACTATTATAATTGTCTGTTTGCCAGTCATGCATAGGAAAGACATAGGTCTGCAGTTCTCATATGGTCTTTACAGAGATTAAGGCAGATTTTATTTCTTTTTATCCTTACCACTTAATCTTAGAGAAGCTCTCACCTTATGGAGACACATGGGAAAATAAAAAACAAACCAACCCAACTTCTAGGAAAATTGTATTTTTACAGCCAAAAACGTATCCACCCATCAGTCCTCCACAGGATGCAGCACTAGAATTCTGTTTGCTTCTGTACCTGAGATGTTCAGAGAGGTGCTTCATGCACATATGGAGGGTGTTTCAGTCTCTCTGGAGTCTAAGAGGAAGCTTCCTTTTAAAATCCATTCTGTTGTTTCTGCTGTTGTATCTCTACTCAAGCAGAAATGTCAGAGCAGTCCCACCTACCTAGATGCTGCACTTCCAGGGCCTCCTGCATCCCAAGGTTAAGTGTTCTGCCTTACCTGCTTGCCAGCTATTAGCTGATACTGGGGATATCACCATCACATCTTCCAGTCCGTTAGGACGAATACCGCAGATCGTCAGCTGTGATACCACAGTAAGGTTCTTCCTGTTTCAATCAAAAACTAGTCTACACACCACACTGAAGTTCAAGAGTTTACCACAGTCTAGATAGTAGTTTTCACTCCCTTTAAAATCTAACAAATTCACCCTGGGTGTTTACAGGGATTTCTGACACTTACTTGACTCCTCCATGCTCATTGCTTTACCCTCAGACCGCAATCAGACCACAGCTTTGATTACAATTTTTGCATCTGCTGTGGAGGTCACACAGCTGCCTCCATCCCCAGGAAGTGCTGCTCTGCTCTGACCTCCTCATTACCAGATTCTTCTCTATCTCACACATCTTCTTGGTGTGGGTGCTGGTCCTGGGCTCGTCAGCTCTTTCTGCTCAACCTCTCTATGACTTTAAATCTGTGAGCCTTAATGACTTCTCATCAACTCTCAATCCTCTCCTGCTTTGTCTGCCCTTTAGTTCGTTAATATGATAGTTGGTCCTGTCTATGTTTATGTCTCCTCCACCTTTGGTCATCACCATGGAAACCACCTCCATCTTGCCTGTCAGTCAAGCCCCTAGCACAACCGGAACCTTTGGTGAGAACTCTGAAATGCCAACAGATTTCTAAATAATATTTTTAAATTATGGTCTTTCTTTCTACCCTGCAGCTAAAGGTTTGGCCATATTCTTGGAAGCTCAGTATGTGATTGCTGTGACATTTTTGGCTAGTTTTATCATGTGGCCTCTTGGCCAATTGTACCTATCAAAATTCTTATTTAAGGAACAACTTCCTGGCTTCTGGCTAGAGCAGCATCGCTTTCCTCTCTGCCTCTCCATGGACTCTCCAGCTACACAGCATGTGTCTTAAACTCCTCCCAGACTCTGTCTATACCACCTGAACTTCTTATTCAGTGCCAGGTGTTAACTTGCAGCTTTGATTTCCTCTAAAACCAGCTTCTGCCATGCACTTGCTAAATTTTCAAGGATGTACCTTTGAGTTGCATCCCCCCTGAGACTTGCGTGAAGCTCCCAATAGACATCTCCAGCAACAGTGGTCAGCACTGGCTGTTGCCACTGTCCTGCCTTGTATCAAATCTGATATTTCTTATGCCATACTTGAGAAGCCACCTTTGATGAGCCCTGTTTGTTTGGAGAAACAGGCCTGAACCAGGGCACTGAGGTGATGGAAGTAATACAAATGTTTCAAGATCTGAGTCCTAATTCCTTTGTTGCTGAATTTAATGGTCCCAGTAAACTCTTTGAACTTAAAGCAGATCAAAGGAGCGCAGAAATCAGTCTGTACATCGTAGGTCTCGTTTTATTTTGCAGAACACGTTTCCAGTCTGCACATGGTTATACAGTATGCAAGGACCATTTATTTCCTACCATGTACATCTGTAGCTGAGGAAAAATGAAGTGTTATCACTTAGCTACAGGATCCCTTCTTTATCACAAACTATATGTAAAGTTTTATTATGATGTATTACACCATCTAAAAATAAAAATAAATATCTGCATGCACTTGTGAAGTTGAGTAATTACAGATTTTAGGGGTTTTCACAGATGCCTCTACTCCCACCTTTTAGAGTTCGCTTAGTACTCTAAAAATCTTAGCCAGAAAATGTCCATTAAAATATTCATCAAATTCAATATTGGATGACTTAATGAAATCTCTGTGATAAAGAAATAAGATAGAGTAAGTAAATGAAACTCAAAAGCAGTTACGTCATGCAGCAGAACTGCTTTAGTCCTAAGGGTTTCCTAAGTAACAGATTCTTCGTTTGTGCATTGGGATACCACATTGTTTTGTGTGGGACTGCCCTCTGCCAACTAAAGGAACAGTTTATCCAACAAGGTGAAGAAAAAAAAAGATATTTTTTTTATAAACTCATAGGAGCAAATTTATTTTGTGTTATCAGGGTGCCAGGTGCGTGATGAGGCTTTATTGTAACCACAATCACCCACTTAAAACTCCGTGAAGAGTTTTGCAGCTGTATTTCCTTTGTGGTCGGGGTGTTAGAAGAAAAGTTAGTCTGAAACAACCTCATCACTGCTGACGTAAAAGCAGGATAAGGGGAGTCCTCCATAAAACCAAGTCATAACAGCAGCGAACTGACCTCGTGGGGAAAGAACTCCAGACCACACTTAGGTCACACAACCAGACCAGGAACGGCTGCCTCTCAGGCGACTAGATGGCACTGTTCTGCTGGGCATTGCTGCATCTAGAACTACCTTTGCTTGTCTGGTGCAACAAACGCCCTGAGTCCCGGCTGAAGTCACTTTTGTCATCAGCATGAACACAAAAGAAAGAAAAGCCAAGTTCAGTATCTTTCTATATGAATAAAATATGTTTCATTCTTTTCTTGAGGAATTTTGAAGTCCTTATTTATTGTAAAGCTGTGTAAAGGAAACTTTGCACTAAATATATATAGTCTTTATGCACTACATATATAGAGACTTTAGGTATGAAGAGGTACTACCTACAGGTCAGTACGCTCAAATGCAGACTGGTATAAAATCCAAGCAGAACAGTGCTTTGCAACAACGTGAAGCTTTAAATGGTTAAAGTAATTCAACTCCATATTTACTAGTCTGGTAGTCTTGGATATGCTCTCATTAGCTAAATGCTTTAATTAATTACAGAGCCTGAGTTGAAAATCAAGGAGCAGTAGGCATTGACAGGTATATTAAAAATCAATTTTTCATCTAAGTGTCAATGGTTTTCAGATGAGCTAGTTTTAATATGACTGATGGTGTAAGAGGAAGGCTATATTCTCTGTCATTCAGAGGGATATTCAAAACCAGTGGTGCATATGAAAACTACATATGAAACAGGAACTCACAGGACAGACAAAAATGTTTACAGCTAAATGATGACCTTTCTCAGTGCAGTGTTTGAACAAGATGGCAATCTCCAATTAACAAAACCAGGGTTTAACTCTGCTTTGTTAATAACCTGGGGTGATCTGTGGACTGTGCTTTAAAGCCCAGAGCTGACCTGCCTGTGCAGAGCCAGCTGGAGCCACAGACCTGCACGGATGCACCAGCTGGAGCTCACGGTTTTCCAGCTCTGGTGGAACGAGAGGTGAATTGTTCATCATGCAATCCAGGCAGAATCAGCCAAATTAACTCAGATCACCTCCTTAGCTGCTCCAAAGAGATGCTTGTGCGATCCCATCTGTTCAGCAGAAGAGCTTGGGTAGCAGGTATCTGCAGAAGAGAGGCTGTGAGAAATACTTATGGGTTAATAACTTCTTAAATCACTGCAACTTTTTGCAAAGCTAGTGTTTGTGCTTGTCTTTTTTCCTTTACAGGGTTTGTCTTGGAGAAGACCTAATGTAATTCAGATTGCATAGAGGGAAGCAAGAAAACCTGTATAATTAACACAGCCTTCCCTGATATGCTTCTGTCTCTATATGCAATAATCTCCTACGTCCCTCACCTCCGACTCAGAGTCAGCTTTTCTTTTCTTCCAAAGCTGTGAGGAAGTCCTTCCAGAGAGCTTGATGTGTTCACTTTTGGCAAACGGAGAAGCTGCTACATGCCAAATACAAAACTTTCAGGACCTCATTCTAGCACTTCACTCTTTTAATCTGGAATAGAAAAGCTGAAACAGTGGGTGAGGACTTCTTATCTTGTATTTATTCAGACTTCTGAAGTATCTTTCTCGACTACATGAAAGAAGGCTGCAGACTGTTATGTGACAAAGGATTTGTCTGGTTCATCAAACCTTTTGCCTGGGGACTTTTGTGCCTCTGGTATTTACAATGAGGCACCTTCAATTTCTAGTAGCTACATTATTCTTTAACAAACCTTTGCCCTACTATTACTATAGTCCTAATGTAAACTATTCAGCTATGCCCACAATTAACCGCAGAATGAATTGCCTTGCAGCACGGAGAAAGAAAGAAATTATGACTCAAAGGCCTTTAAAATCAATTCAATAAAATTGATAGAACGCTTCCAGCACTTTGCCTGGGAGCAAAGCATTTCTCAGCAGGCCCATCAGGTCTGGCACAGGGAAACCATACGTCCCATTCACACTGCTTCCCAGCTGGGGCTGGAGCACATACATTTATGCAGAGCAGCTTCTTTTCCAGTTTCTGATCCCAGACTCAGTTAGATGATGGGTAATTTCTGGGTGTTCAGAGGAACATCCAGTTGTTGCTGCTTTTCTTTTTCCCCCTCCCAATTCTGTTATATATAGCTTTTGCTGTTAAGATAAGACGTTATCATTATAATTGTTTAAAAAGGCTGTGTGGATGGTTTGTAAAAAAATAAGCTTCCTGGGACCATTAAACTGTGTTAAAACAAGCCTGTGTTGGTTTGTTGGTTTTTTATTTTTTGGTGTGGTGTGTTTTAACCCACTTCAGATCCTAAGTCCTTTGTTGTGCAGCTGACAGGAGGTTGACTTAGTTCAAGGGAACTAACGATGTGAGGAGAAAAAGAAGCAGGCATGGCAATCAGCAGCAGGGATAGCTCTTCCCATGGCAGCGAAGGGTTATTCTGGATTGATGTTGTAGAAAAATAGAGTCTTTGACTTACTCTGTCTGGGAAACTCTGCTGACCAAGGTCCTCCTGAAGCACAGGATAGTCAGGTGTTTCAGTCCTGGCAGAGGTGGGGGTCCTGAGGTCAAAAATGCAAATAGCACAGCAGCAGTGAGCACTCTGTGTATTGCCAGAAGGGTAATGCTGCAAAGCACTCCATTTTTGCCCACGTATTTAAAGCTCATGAGTTAACTAAGGCTGTGAGAGTATTTGAAAGAGTAAGGTAGGAAGGTGTTGCTACTAACACCTACAGCTGGGGTATCTTTCAAATCTTCTTTCTCTTTCTAGAAACGTCTGAGATCGATTAAAACCTATGTTTCCTTATTAGCCTAGAAAATGAGGAGTCACAAGAAATGGCACTATTGCAAGCTTATGACAAAATTCTGTAAACAGGGAATGCTGAGTGTATGAGATGCTGCCTTCTGAAGTGCCAATTCGTTTTGTGTGATTTTTTTTCCTGCCTTATTTCCACAATAAATCCATCTTGCTGCCTCACCAGCCCCATTCTGCTTTGCTTATGAGCTCTGACAAGATCACAGCTTGAGGTAGGGTGGCTGCATACAATCGGCAGAACAGGGTTGTGATCATGGTAATTGGCTGAGACATCCAGGCCTGTAATTGCTTAATAATAACCATATCTGGTCTTTTTTTTTTTTTCTTTTGCACAGCAATCCTGTGTTAAAGTTGTCTCTGACTGCTTAGCTAACTAAAAACTGTGGTGCACAAAGTAGAGCTGCATGCAAATGGTGAGGCAAACACAGAAACCATCAGATACGTAAAATACTTCAACTCAGGGATAAGAGACAGGCAGCAGAAATTTTTCTGCTGTGCAAGAAAAACAAGGCTTAAGAAGCCCTTGGTTTCCTGAAATAACACAGTACTTGCACTTCTTAGAAACTATAGTTCTGTATTTCAAACTATGGTTCTATACAACATCCCGCCAGAAAGATTTCAGAGAAAAGCATATGGCTGTTGTTTGTTTGTAAATGCTGTTTAATTTTTCTTCATTGTTTTCCTTCAGAGTGATCTGATGGTGACTCGCCATTCCTGAACATGATTCTGTTATTCTCTCCATACTATTCATTAACGAATGCTATCTGGGGTCAGGATTAGAAACAGACAGTCTTGGAGAAAAGACTTTTGTGAAATGCCTTCTATACTGAGCTATTTTAAGGACTGTGATTGATTGGCATATATTTTTTGTGGACCAACCACTCTTCACATTAATTTTAGCAAGAGCATGTCCTGAGGATATTCAGGTGACACTTTTTTTAATGCAGAAGGAAATTAATGTTTGGGACAGGCTGTCAAGCTGTAGTTGTATCTGTCACCATTACTTTGTGTGTCTGTGATACATGAGTTGGACAGCTGTGTAGAACAAAATGACAGTCCAGATGTGAAAGTCAGCCAGAAGGTTATACAGACATAGATAAGTTACCAATCTGCCTTTTCTGATGAAATTTTACAATCTTGAATTACATTCCAAGACAATAAGCATGGCAATTATATGAATAAAAATGCAGTCTAGATGTTTTACTTAGTATTTTAATGATGAGTTTCTCCTTATATGCTTTTCTCAACACTGAGGAGTATCATTAAAATGTGGAGAATGCTACTGAGGAGAAACTAAGAGGAATAAAAAGGGGAACAGTAGCAGTCACTACAAGGGCAAGAATACTGCTAGAGGACAAACAAATGAGTTAAAAGACATGGCATAGGTTTATAGGTTTATTAACTACTTAAAATTTATAAAGGTGGCAGACGGAATCACAGAATAGTAGGTATTGGAAGGGACCTTTGGAGATCACCTGGTCCACCCCCCCCTGCTAAATCAGGATCACCTACAGTAAGTTGCACAGGATTGCATCTAGGCAGGTTTTGAATATCTCCAGAGAAGGAGACTCCACAACCTCTCTGGGCAGCCTGTTCCAGTGCTCCACCACCCTCATAGTGAAGAAATTTTTCCTCATGAGGAGATGAAACTTCCTGTGTTCCAGTTTGTGCCCACTGCCCCTTGTCCTGTCACTGGGCACCACTGAAAAGAGCCCCATCCTCTAGACGTCCACCCTTTAGATATTGATAAGAATTCATCAAATGTCCTGACAGCCCATCACTTAGTCAGCTGATTGCTCACAGGTACTTGAGAGAAAAATAGCTCACGGGTATTTGCTTCAAAACCAAGTGAAGTTGATTCCTGGTAGCAGAGTTAGAAGATTATGGGTTTCCACATGTAAATCAAAATAGTTATGCATAGAGAGGGTGAAATTAATGTGGAATGAAACAACTCCTCAGCTCTGGTGATGATGGGAATGGTGGCTGGAGGCACAGGACCTAGGGGCAGATAGAGCAGACGCTATAGCAAAGGACCGGACTGCGCAGAAAGCCGGTTATATACCTGGCATCGGATTCTCTGAGTACTTTTCTGCCTCAGTGTTTATACAAGCTCTGCAAAATGATGATTACGTACTTAAATCAGAGTGGTCTATTAATTTATACTTTTGCCCATGGTATGTTTCTATGGAGGTAAATAACTGTGCGAGGTGTGCGTTGTAAGAGTGCGGAGACGCAGAGCTGCAGCGACAGGAAAGAAAGGAGGAATAAGTCAAACAAAACTAGCTGGCTTGAGGGTGTGCATAGCTGTCAGACTTCGTGGTGTTCTCAAACAGATTCTCCGTCTGCTTAACAGCGCTGCCATCTAAGGCAAACAGCCCTAAATCTGTAGCAGCTGATTTCATTCTCTGAGGAAGGTTTATAATCCTCAAGTGCAAACTTTTAAAGGCTTTTTGGCAATGGTAACACTAAAACAATAAATTCCTCCTGCAAATTTCAAGCAGGAACAAAGAAGGAATTGCCATTTTGATCAACCTTTTCCTGCATGTTCTTTCTATACTTAATTTTTACCCATTGATAAAAGACTGATGAAAAGACTGAATTCTTCCAGGCTGCATTGAACTTCTTAAATTTCTTAGAAATAGTAAGGCAGTAGTATCACTGAAGAACCGTGTTGTTAAAATCTGAATATATCTGATGGTTCATGTGATTACATTTTTTAAAGTTTTTTTAAAATCTGGGTTCCCGTGTAACATGAGCAGTTTATCAACCTTTCAGAAGTTTTACCTACAGAAAAGTATCTTCTGCATTCAAACCTGCAAAACCTTGACATCAAATTGTGTGTAAACAAATTAATTCCTATTTTGTAACTGAAAGTTTGCTCATGCTGGAAATGGAGGTTCCAGCAGTTAAAAAAAAAATCTAAGTCATGCAATATTTCAAGGAGTTTCTAAGCCTAATTCATAGGTAGACTCAAATTACTAAAGGGATTACTAGGTCTCCCAAGTCTAGGTGTCTACTATGGGTTCAGTTGCTGGGCTTTAGTGGGAATAAATCTCAGGCTACAATCATTTGGGAAAATATACACATCTGATTTTTCTTACTTAGGAATACTTTCCCAAGTCAAAGCCTGAAATTATATACCTGCTGCAGAATGTGTAAGTATATCTCGTGGGCGTAGAGGATGTTCCTGCGTCCTTCAACTCCCGGCGTTTTGCTACACAATCATACTGTCACGGATGATATTTTCAAGGACAGCTAATCACACTGCACTTAAACGAGCAACAATATTCAGCTACAGAGTGCTGAAAAATCCAAGGTTGTGAAAACAACATAACACTCTGAAGGAGTGTAGTAACCATTTTGCAGAATCAAGCTCACTGGCAAAGTTAGGGAGTTTAAAACTTTGAGGCGCTGGCACTTTGTGACCCAAAGATCATTCACACACAAATGTATATTAAAAGAAAAAGAAAAAACTATCAACACTGGCTGTGTGCAAGCTGCTATTGTGTGGCAAAGCATGCTCTTTTCTTTGCAATATACATAATGAAATACAATCCCTCACCAGTTCATCACTCAAAGAGCTAAATCTGATTTTACAGTGAAAATGCAATTTCATCTCATCAGGTTCCATAGTGCTGAAATACTAAACTTAACAATAGAAACTGATGTGATATGTTTCAAATTAAATTGAACCACTGCAAACAATGGGTTTCTTCAGAGGTTGGCCTTGACGGAATATGTTTTTCCACTTCATTTTGCAAAGAAATCATCAAGTCTAACGGCTTCAAGCAATCTAAGTGATGTGCAGGTTGAATGAAAAAAATAAGCAATGTCACTTAAAAAAATGCCACATACAAACAAAGAGAAATTATCACAAACTACACTGAAGACCTTATCGCTTCCCCAGTCCATCTGAGGAGGTTCCAAACAAAGCAAAGAGCCCAGCTTTAAAACAGTGAAGTCAGTAAATAAAGATTTTGATTCCTTTAATCCCCGGATAAGACACAATGTTCTGAGGAATGTTGTGGGAAGTTAGAGTATGACCTGAAAAGGTAGATAGGGAGTCGTGAGTTTGAATTTTTTATCAAACATCAGATATTCTGTCAAGGACCGTCAAGAGACAAACTGAGGAGCAAGATCTCAGGAGGTGCACCTCAGAGCCAGCCACCTCTCATGGACTTCACAGGCCATGAGCTGAGTGTAGGACAACAATCACACAACAGCCATGATGTTTTCCATACCATACTGCCTCCTTCCTTCAGGAGGCATGAGGACAATAAAGGCTGGAGCTAGCCATGCTGGCAATACCTGAGGAATGAGTACCATTGATCACTGATCAAGAGACTCCAGTGACTGGGGTGCGCAGGATTAATGCTGTGTTGCCCATAAACAATTCCTGCTGCACAGCTGTTCACTCCACACAGAGCAGTTGGGCATTTTCCTCTAAAGGAGGAGAGTTTTATAGAGATTTTAATCCACTTTCCCTGAAACAAGGGGATAGCAAAGGCCTGAGAGTGTGTCACTGATATATAATTTAAAAAGGCTTCTAATACATGCTCATTGCAAAAAATTACAAGTAATCCAAGAGGCATCTCAGTCTGAATCTAGTCCTTTGAGGACTTCTACTTCCTTGCAGACCCTGTGAGACACAGGTTTCTTCAATACAGTCAAAATAAGCGGATTTATTTTTTTCTTCTATGCCTACAAATAAAAAATAAAAGGTGGGGGGAAATACCCAGAATTGTTTCTTTCAGAGCTGAACTGCCAGCCAATTCTTCCTTTAAAAGCCATATGGCTGTGAGCTAATTCCAGTACCAACTGTCCAATTCCTAGATGCCTGTTTGACAATATTGTTCTTCTTTATTTGTTTACTTTAGGAATAGGTCTACAGGGAGGTTTACGGTCTCTATCATCCCCACTTAAGGGAAAGCTTATGTGAGCAAAGAAGAGGTTAGGAAAACAAAACCCGGGATATTTCCTGGGGACAGCTTTCTCCTAATCCTTCCAGGAGAATAATGAGCTGAGTGGCTTACTCAGTGCAAAAGCACTCAATTGCCAAACTGCTCCGGCCCTCACATGATATGGACATCTGAGCCTTCCCTGCAGGACAGCGAGTACGTGCCTGTAGCAGTGTTCTCACTCCAGACTTGAGCTCACCTGCCTTCTTGACAGCCTTCAAAGCCCTTTTGAGCATGAAAATGCTTCAGAGGGCTCACCTCCAAAGCTACAGTGACTTCCAAAAAATTCCTAGGGGAAACATGGGCATCCCTAGATGCCAGCTCAGCACCCCACATGGGAATCCTGCATCACACAGGCAGTGGGTTAACATCAGTGCTGCAGCTGGTACAATGGAAACACTGTATTTACTTAAAACAATACTTATATATGTTTCTAGGTTCACCTCTTCAAAGCTTTCCAGTCTTTTTCTTGGGGTATTTTAGCTTGTGAAGTCTTAACTTGTCAAAGCAACTAATCCAAGGCACAGTCAGCAACTCAGCTGATAGTTTGTCTAATTGATTGTAGAAATAAAAATAGACCTAGAAGAGTTTATTGCTTACCCTTTATAAAAGTATTTGCCAGGCATCAACCATTTGTCTGATCAAACCACTCTTATTTTCCACAATCATACTCAGGGAAGTTGAAAACTCATATGAAGGAGCTTGACTGTTTGCACATACTCCAAGAGGTGTTCCAGAACAGCGACTATGAGGCTCTAGAATTCTCTCCATGGCTTAAATCTAGTGTTTATCTCATCATTTCAACAGATCTATCAGAACAATGGTAATAACAATGAAATTTTGCCTTCCTTCTACATCCACATTCAGGCTTGGGGTAAGTTATACAACCAAGGTGGAAAAAAGCAGACCTGCTGCACCCAATGAGCTAAATTAATTTCTACAAGTTGAGAGTCTGACAGAGGGTATATCAAGAATACCGTGTGGGTCAAAGAAAGAGATCTTTACATTTACAAATAGAAAGAGACTTTACAAAATAAAAATATTCACCATCTCCTACCACTCTTACATGAAATACTAGGCTAGCTTTTTTTTTTTTTCCATGGATGACAAGCCAGTTGTTATCCCTGGCAGCACAGAATTTTCACTATTTATTTTTTATACGATTACTTTAAAAGCAAAGTCTACTGAAATAATAATGACATAGTTCTCCTGCAGTATGAGTGCCTTTTTATTTCCAGGAAATGAAAGAAACCTAATGCAGTCTGCACGAATGCAGTCCCCTGATCAAACGGGTAAAAATTAAGCACAGAAAGCTCACACAGCTAACCACTTCTTTATACATCATTTTATCCTGGCAAAAATAATTTTGCAAAATGACAGCATCTCAGCAACTTCTGCATCAAATGTTCCTTTCCAATGAAGCAAATTTTCAAATGGCCACCCCTGGAAAGGCAGCCTGTTAACTGGGAACCACACCATGATCCTTTTGATTTCTTCTAGCTGTGCTGCTTCGTGGCAACGTTTCTGCAGGTCAGAGCCGGCTTTGCTTCTTGCCTGTGTGGCTGTGGTTTTCTGGAAGAGTGTTGGGAGCAGAAAAGGCACAAGAGATAACTGGCCAAATTTATGTAGGGCTTCAAAGGGAAGGTTTGGTTTCATATAGTAAGAGGAAAGATAGTAATTTACGAATTATGTGACTAGAGAGCCTGGAGATAGAGATGAACTTTGGAGCACCCTTTTGGTCATGCTGATGTGAACAGAGAGACTATTAGGGTGAGAGACTAAGTTGCCTTGGGCAGTAATTTTAATGGTGAGGGAGAACAGAATTTGGAATGTTAATCAGGAAAAAGCAATTGAAATTTTGAAAGCAGGTTGGGAAAATAGAGGCAGTCATTAGGGAATGTGACCACAGTTACATATATTACCTTAGGAATATTTGTACTTAACTTAGACATTACATATTAAATGTATCATTTTTTTCATCAGCCCTTTCTGTTATATTAGAAGAGCTACACAAATAGTCTCTTGAAGTTAACCTGAAAATTCCCTTTTACTTTTTTCTTTTTTTTTTTTCTTTGGCAATCAAAGACCTTCTAAAGGCTGTTGAACAAAAGTAATTGGCTTTCACACAGTAAGTAGCAGGGTTTTATTCTGATTTGATAAGGGATTTGTTTTCAATGTCTTCTTTCTTAAAATGATACAGGTATGTACATTCTTCATTCTTATATTTGTGCAATTTAATTAATGGTAAAAGGATTAAGCTGATAAAAAAGTTGATAAATGTGAGGCTAATGAGCAGTGGATGGAGCAATCTGAACCATGCAGCCACACAAGGTGGTTCTAAATTAACTGTAACCATTCAGGAAATGGACCTAGGAATCACTGTGGACAGTGCAATACAAATCTCTGATCTGTCTGTAAGAGCAGTTAAGAAGCAAACAAATTGCTAGAATTTAAAAGGAGAGGGAGGGAAAGTAATAGCAAAAGAATAATAATGCAGTTCTCTGAATTGACAGAGTTATGAATCTGGCTCTAGACTCCCTATCCCCCCAAAAGGCTCTGTACAAAAGTAAAGAGCTCAGAGGCAGATGATGAGAATAATTAGATATAGCAAAGGAAGATGCGAGAGAATGGTACTATTTTCAGAAAATTGCTACAGATATGCACAATACTGAATGAAAAATCTCTTTAAAAAATAATAATTGCATGTTGTCCCTCTTTCTGCAGCATCTATATTATGGTACAAGCAGTCTTGATGGTGTAGGTACTATACGTAGTTCAGATTAGTCTTATCTACTTCCTAGGTGATAATACTAGCACCAAGAAATCTATAATAAAGATTTTCTTTAAACCAGCCCTGTGGGCTCCTAGGTATTTAATCTGCCTTCTACATTTGCCTGTGTCCTGTCTCCTATTCCTAATGAGGCCTATTGATGTTATTGAAAATAATGCCATTTGGGAAGCCAGATCAGCACAGGCATGCTAGCGGTAGGTGACCCAGTGACACAGATGCTAGTGCTATTGCAGAGGACACACAGCTCTAGCTATCCTTCAAAATGTTTGATCAGTGTCAGTAAATTGCCTGGTCCTTGGGCATATTCTCTCCTGCAGGAGGACCAGCAGGCCAACTGTGAGTCCAAGGGAGGCAGTACAATGTCAGCAGGTAGATGAAATCACTTTGGAGAATTTCCTGTGCAGCCGTCTGCGGTTAGAGGTAGGTACTCATTTACCGCCAATTGAGCCGGTTGCTATGGCACGCTCTCTCATTTCTCGGTGTGACTAAACTCACAGCCAGCATCTCCAACTGGCTTCAGTTGCCTGGGAGACTCCACTCTGTCCAGGCAAGCGGCAACCAGCCTCCCTTATGCACACCTTCCTGGAGCCTCACCTGGGCTACAAAGCAGTCAGCTTGCAGAACACCCCAAGCCATACAAAGTACACCTGTCCATCCCTCCAGCAACCTGGGTAACTGGGGAACATCACCATTGCATGCACTTGCAGCACTGATTTCCCACAGGTTATCATTGAGGTTCATGGGAGCCATACTTTTCTTAACAGGGGACCATGGTACAGGCCCAAACCAGCTGGAAAATCCAGGATGAGTATCATGGTTTATACCTCAGGGACAAAATAATTTGATTCCTAAATGATTAAGGAGAACTCAGACTTTTCATGCGTATGAAAATGCATTCCCATAGGCAGTAAGGTCAGCCACAAACTTCACCCTGTTGCTTCAGCTGCAAAGCAAATATCTTCAAAATTGCCTTCTTTTAAAGTAAACAGCAGATTATATAATAAAAGTGAAATAAATAAATAAATACATACCCTTAGACAAAAATCCCATCAAAGCAAAGCACTGTGTTTCACACGTTTCTCTTCTTGGAGAACAGATGAAGAAGAGAACAAACCACGTGCCATTTTGGCCACTTGGGTCATTTCAAGAGCTACTGCCAAAAAAACTGCGAGGGATTGGCTGTGACTCACATTTTTCTATTAAAATCTCATCATGTAAAACCACATATTTGTGACAGACCTTGGCTCCTCAATAATAGCACATCAGAAAATTGCCTGAAATTTTGTGCCTTTCTTATTTCTAAATCAAATTTCTTCAAGCTCATAGCTTATAGGGAGGATTATGCCTATTTGTCTGAATATGCATGAGGCTTTTCAAGAAAAAAAATAACCCTGAAATAAACAAAGTATATCTTTTGCTATCACAACAAAAAGTAACCTAGATCACTGTTCTTTCTGTGCAAATAGAGTTATCTGGCATACTGTGGAACATTTTTTAAACTTACGTAGATCCTGTTGAATAATAGATATGTGAAGAATACTGATGAGATACTGGTTTACACCTCCACTTTATTGAAATTCAGTTAGGCTTTCAGATTACCCATACAGTTATATTTCCTTCAAATAAGCTTCATTTTATTTTTTTAAGGGAAAAAAAAAAAAAGGAAAGGTGTCCCTTTAAACTTCAATTGTAATCAGGCTTCAGAAAAAATTTCCAGATGGTAGTTTCATTCTAGCCAATCTGCTCTCTGGAGTGCCTCTCCTGGTAAAGCCCAATGAGCATCAAGTGCATTTATTACATTCTGATGCAACTCCTAGTGCAAGAGAAGTTTACTTTTCATCTAATAGCATATCAAATATTTTACATTGTAATAATTGATGCAGCGATTGCAAAATTGCTGTTCAGTAGAGGAAAAAAATGCCATTACAGAACACAGCCAAGCACCCTGACAGCATGACATGAACCCTAATGAATTAGCTGACAAATGAGCACAATAAGTTCTGCTCAAGTGTGCTCTCTAAGCGGCAATTCAGCAAATCTGCTTCTTGCTGTATTTTTCCCTTGTAAGGTTAAAGTCCATGTAAATTAGTTCTCAGCTGGTGTGTCAGGTGAAATGTACTGAAAACATACAAAAAAGCAGCTTCCAGCCCCCCTTCCAGCTCTGAGTTATGCTCAGCACTTCCTTTCCATACACTGAAAATCTCCAAGCCTCTCAGCACCAGCCATGATTTAATACTCAGAGGCTATGATACTGGAGGAGGTCGAAGAGGCAGAACAAGGACACTTTGACCACAGCACAAAAAAGGCTTTGTTCCTCTGAGGTGTGGCCCCCTTGGCCTCTTGTAGCCTTTGTCTCAGAAGAGTCCTGCTGTGGTCTTCCAGGCCTACACGGCACCTGATGAAATTTATACTACAGTAAATCTGCTAAAGACATTTTGAGATTCTCTACCCCAGTCATAGTGCAAAGTCTGTCCACCAAGTGCTCTGCAAGTCTCCTGCTGGCAGATTTTGGCTCAGGAACAAGCTTTATTGCAGATAATATGGCATAGGAATCAAGCTACTTTTCTTCCTACAAAGTCCATACAGGTTTTGAAAATCACCGCTGTAATATTTATAATATTACGTGGTTTTTTTCACAACCCATTCAGCACCTGTATCTCTTCCACTCTCTCATAGTATTGGGTAGCCGGATGGTTGTCTGTTCTTCTTTACGAATTCATCACAATCTTTGCTCTTGGCAAGTCTTCTGTCCACATAGAGACAGGAAAATTTTCCACCGGCACAAGAACCTACAGATTGTCAGAAACTAAAGTCCCTCTTCTGAACCATCTGGAAAGAACAATAATATGAAACCGTAACCATAGATCCAGTGGCTTTGGAATAGTATCACCCTTCATAACATTGTCCTCTATACGTAGCCCAGAGACCTCACACGACAATGGACATCTCTGTGGGATTGTCTTAACTCAGAGTGGAAGGATTTTAGCTCAAAGCTGCATCCATATTTGCAGCTGCCCCTCAGTTATCTGAAACCTAAATTACCTCACCATCCTCACTGTCTAGCCAGAGGAGTGACTGACAAACACTTGAAGGCATGAAATCATGAGGAAAAGGAGAGAAGGATCAGGATTGCTCAGCCTCTCACAGCACCCAGGAGCCCTTGGAGTTGACAATGACTTTCCATCAATCTGGAAGGAGTGCCTCTGGGCACTTTCAGGAAACTCAACTGCAACTGTTACATAGGATGCCTTGGAGGAAAAACACTGCAATTGAGTGTGGTGGCAGGTAAAGGTGAAAAAAATTCTGGAGAAGGCCCATGTTCAGAACACAGCAATTCTCCTACTTGCAGAGAACACAAATGTACCTCAGAAATTACCTTTCCCAGGAAGACTATGACAGAGAGGTCATATAAGTGCATGGAATAAAATGCTGTGAAGGATGTCCAAACTTCAGCCGCCAGCCCAATTCCAAATAAGACAGGACTCCAACGTCATACACCTTAACACATCTACAAGTCTTTGCTTTCTGCATGCAACTCTCTGAAGATGTCAAACAAGCAGCAACAGGCATCAAGTTGACCCCCACCAGCACCAAACCACTGGTACCTACAGAAGAAAGGGCTAAGTTGGAGGAGCTTGAACAAGTATGATGAGTAACAAACTTGTACAAGGAACCTGGCCAGGTAAAAGAAGTGGCAGTGTGTGAAAGGCGTGTTACATACCTGTCAGATGCAAGTACACTGTGTCTTCTGAACACCTGTCCTCTTTGTCCTCAGGGAACCTATCAGAGCTGTGGTCTGGCTCAAGGAGAGCAGGGCTGTAGTGCTGAACCCACAGGAATGGGTCCTGATCCATCCCTGTACCATATGCAGATAGATGCAGTCACTCTTCAAGGAAGGACCAAGCAGAGAACTCACAGACTGCAGTCTGGGACAGGAATGATGCAAGTGATGCAGTGTCATGGAAATGCCATGGGATATTTGCACACTGTGGTCACAGTGGGTACTTAAGGAGTTACTGAGGCACTGCAAGAGTGTGTAAAATAGATGTAGGCTGTATCCACCCCAGCCTGGCATGTCCTCAAGGATCCCTATACCAGGAAGAGAGGATAATATCTAAATATTCTTATGGGACCAAATTGCGTTATTCATTACCTCACTTTTATGTATTGTCACAGAACCTGAGTTCAGAGGAGTGATTTGCTTCTGCTGTTGCAGTTGCATGAGATTTGATAGTGTACATCTCTCCAGAGGGGACCTTTGCTCAGAAAACCTATTCCTTATGTGACACTCTGATGTCTTTGCTTGTCAGAAAGACTGTTAACTGCAAGCATCTATGACGTTTATAGCATTCATTTTAGAAGTTACTTCTGTTTGTATGTCATTTATACACCTACTGAAAACACAGCATTTAGTCATCAGGTCTCCTGGAGGTAGCTGCTTTATTAAACAATAAAATAAATACATTCCAGAAACACTCTGCTTTTTTCCCTGTTCTTATTTTGATGATGGTATATCTATACAAAGCAAACTGAGAATTCTGCCATGTTAAGATCATAACGGGTAAGTTCATGAGTTCATCTTTTTTTAATAGGTCTTCTTGGTTTTGAATTATCTAACCAGTTTCATGAAGGGAAAAAGACAAAGCCAAGGGGCATTTAGGCACTGCTGTGTATATACAGCTTTTGCCCTGAATTTGTGGTTGCCACTGAAACATCCCATCTTTGTAGAAACGATGTAAGCACTTTGTTGATGTATTACACTACCTAATGTTTCAAATGAATGAGGTATCAGGTGGCATTATAGCACAGCACATCAGCAGAGTTAGCTGTCTCTATAATCAGGTCTTGCATCATTACACCAGAAAGCAATCAGAAGGCTGCTTGAAAGATGGCTCTAGAGGAAGAAAGAAAAACTCCTGAAGAGTGTTTAATGAGGATTCACAGGATTAAAGTAAACCAAAATATATTGACAGCATCTGTTACGTGATACACAGTAGAAGTTCTAGCTTTACATTAGCACGTAGCCTCTGGAAATGAATCCTATAGCTTCTCATGAATAATCTGGCATATGCTACTTTTGCTTTAAATATGCATAATTTCAGCCTCCAAATTATATTAGCTCCATAATGTAACTTATGCTTCTCTCTTATCCTCCTTGATCCAAACGGGTTCAAGAACCAATTTTCCAGAAAAGCGGTGTTATCTTATAACCATGTAAAATATGGTATTTCAGCTTTTCTTTAACAGCTAAATAGCAAGGAGAAAAAGGAAAATATCTTTCAGATTTGGGCTTTATCTTTCACCAAAAGTAGTGATGATGTTATTGTTGTTGTTGTCATTCTTACTATTGTTATTGTTACTGTTATTATAATTTTCAATCTAGGGACCAAAGTTACGAGTACAAGCACACAGCTTTTTCTACATAACATTTACAGATGAATCAAATTCATTAGCCAGCTGGAAAAGAGTTTCTATCCTTCTAATGAGGTAATTGGAGTTTCACCAGTTGTGGAATCAACACAGTCACACACTTATCCAAAAAGGCTGATGAGGATGATATCTGCTGAGTAAATCATCCCAATCCTCCCAAAACAGGGAGAAGATTTTACCAGTGTCCCACTGGTCCATCTCCTGGCCTAACCTGAAGAGCTCAAGTGCACTGCTGACACCAAATGCTCTCCCTCTCCCTTGACCATGGAGAACTCATTCACCTTTTCCTTTTTTTCTTTACTGCCTAGAGCACGATGCTGCACAGAACCCACCTTTCCCTCTTTCTGTCCTCCCGCATTAGCCATTTCGCGTATTGTGCCTTCCCTGACTCTTGTTTTCAAGGAGAGAAACTGACTCAGGCTATGTACAAATAGCTCCAGAAGTAAGCACATAACTGAAATAAATTATGTTGAGAGGGAGAGATTTATCGGTTGATCACTTTCTCCTCTCATCTCAACCCTTCAGAGAAACAAGTAAGGAGAAAAATGTATGGGCAAACCTGAATGCTTCACGCGGGCAAAATTCCCAGTGCAACAAAATCTTAGGAGCATTGTACCCTTCTAGCTGAAACACATGGAATTCCAGGGACCTTGGCAGATGTGACAGCCTTTCGCCTCTCTGGTAGTTTCTTTTCCCTCCTCCTGTCAGCAATTTGGCTGCCTTGTGCTGGGAGCCACGGTACCACTGGCAGCTCAGCCCTAGCTGCGCATTACTCCAGCCATGAGATGTGGGGGAAGGCGATTACTGAGCTATAATCTACTGCCCAGGCTCCAACAGGATAATGCTGTAATTGGTTGCTCTCCAGCCAGTCCTCCACTCGACACCATTGTTATCACCAAAAAACCTACAATACTATGTGTTGGCTGCACATGAAATTTCTGCTCTCGCTGCCTGCGTGGGTGGTTATAATGTTTCAGATTCATTTCTTCCACAGTCTTTTTATTTGCTGGCCAGATTTGGCCATTATCACTCATCTTACCCCTTTAAATAGAGTCTCCCGTGCATCCTTTTGTCTCTTTTTCCATTAAAGTCATGTCTGGAGGAGTCCTCAGCCATCACCTACCTTCAGCATAAAAGGATGGAAGTGAAACTCGGTTGTGAAAACAAGCTACTGGCAGTTTATATTCCAAGCGCCCCTGGAACTACCTTTAAGCTGGTTTTACATTTTTCAGGCTTGAACAAAGATGCTGTGACTAATATTTTAATACATGTAAATTAACATATTGGAGTGACTGGAAACTAACATTTGCAATATGCCTGCCAAAGAAATTGTTACCAACACTCAGCTTATAACAAGAGCTCCAAGCTACAATTTCAACATACTTTTTATTTTTCAACATAAATGACTGGTCAGATTTAAGATACAGCACCATCTTATGGATATTTCTGTATAGATTAATGAATGCAACTGTTTCTCTGCTGGACAAAAAAAATTGTTTCTTTGCCAATAAAATGTAGCAAGGCAGAATTACCCACCACTGTGCGCTTTCTATATATGCAAAAAGTCAGAATGAGCTCTGGGAATGAGAAAGGAGATTGTTCTGACACACTCACATTGGAGAATTTTCCATTTAACTACCAAGTCTATGATCAGGATGCTGAGTATTCCCAGTATTCTTGTAACACAGCTTCCAGCAAGCACTAAAATCTCAGGCCAGAGATCTCAAAACACTCGAGATTCATTTCTTTATCATTGCATTAAATAATACATTTAAGTATAATGTAATTTGTCTCTTGGTTTCTGGGTCATTAAGATGAAGTATGGTCATATTGTCAAGATTTTCTCTGCAATTTTAAATAATAATATCTTTTTCATATCTTTTTTCCATGACAGTTGAAGTTCATTCCTATTTCAGTGGTTCCAGAAGCTCCAGAAAAAAGCCTGAATTCAAATATCAAGGATTGGCAATCCTCTTTTACAGCTTAACTCCCAACTATTTAAGGGATCCTGTAATTAAAGGAGGTATAAATATTCACCCTCATTTCATGCATTTTCAGTCATAAATGTCATAAAGGATCTTTTGTGTAAGAGCCAGATCCTAATATTTTTTCCTTTCATCCTTTGTTTTTATTACAAAAAACCAAACTAATTCCAAATATTTTCCCATTTTCCACCTAGCAAGCAAAGCTTTAGCTTTCTAATGTTTTATATGTGTTTTATGTATTAAAGTAACATGTAAAGCATGGGAAGCCTCTGAATGCCCCAACACACGGCCAGTGACTTTACACACAAATGCAGACTCCATCTACTGATGCTGATCTGATTATAGGGAAAGGACATATTAACCCTTTAAAAAGGAACCCAGAAGATCCCTCTCTGTGAACCCACCTCAATATGTGTTTAACTGTAAATCTAGGTTTTATTCTCTATAAATTCAACAAAGTTTTGTAGGGACTCTCTTGATTTGGGTTAAGTTTACATGTAAAATGAAGTACCTTCCTCGATAGTAGGAAAAGCGTGTGTAGGATGTATGTCTCTCTGTGTGTCATATACAAATATTTCAGATTATATTACAGTTATCTGTTATGTTTTATTAAAGGTACATCGAAAATTACAGCTAAAATACAATCTAAAATTCCAGTCACCCTGGTGGTTCTGTAACAATACAGTACCTACAATGAAATCCTAGGAGTTTTGAAACATTAATTGATTTCTAGAATAATGTATGTCCAGAATTTTGTTTCTTTAGGAGGCACAGGCTCCAAAAATCCCATTAGACCTTATGCTTGTAGCCTTCCTGAAATGTCACCACAGAGGAGTATATAAGGAGAAAGGTTTTCTTTCTCAGGCCGTTAAAAGGATGTTGGTATCTTGTCCCACACTGGCCTAATCGAGTCCCCTTACACCTTTGTGATTTCCAATAAACATCTTAAACTCAACTACTGGCCAGACTCTGCAGTACCCTGCACAACAGTAGTGAGACTTCACATAGAAACAGTAGGATCACACCTTTTCCAGGTGATGGCGTGTGGTGCTGGAGATAGAAACCCGGTTGCAAAACGTAGTAGCAACAAATGGCAGGTGAATTTGGCATAATTCCATCCATTTCACTTTGCTAACTTTCCACCTAGCACTAATCTCATGACATGATTTAGCAACCATCCCTAAAGGCTATAATCCAAAGCACTGATCACAAGATGCAGGACAGCAAAAGGAAATTATATTTGTATTTGTTGTTTGCCTTTGGAATTACTTTAATGTAAATATTTAAACACATTCAATATGAAGAAAGGCTGTCACCTTCTGCTTGCGCTATCTATTGTTAAGTCAAATATATTTCAGTAAACTTTTATTGAAGTGCATGTTTTAATCTAGGACTCAAGTCCTTTCAAATTATTTTTTGTGAAAACATAGAATTAAATTAAAATAGCTGAATTATTGAAAAAAGTACTTGGTCGATGCTCAGTTAAAGTACCTATTACATGTATGAAAAGGTGAAATGAAAAAAGAAGAAATAAAATATTATCTCTGCTTGTGCATATGTCCCTACTTTAGAAGCAAATGCAAGAATTATTTATCTGATACATGTTTCCAGCTCTCCTTTCAGCTTACTGACAGAAAGTTAGTAACTTCAGAAAAATCATGTCAGAGCTTCATTCAAGATATAAATCAAAATCTTACCTGTCTTGAATGATAAGAAGAGTAAATCTATGACATGCTCCCTGACAGTCACCAATACACAGTTCTAGGTAATGACAGTGGGAAGATGACAAAATGCTGAAGAACCGCTGTGACACTAGGAAAAGGTGCAAACAGCAGCAGTACCAAGCACAAGTTCTCAGGAATGCAGGATCCCAAATCATAACATTGCCTTTAAAATCATTACATCTGGGAAAAAAACAGGCTTACACCACCTCCTTTTTGACAAGCCATCAAAGTAGGGACTATTCCACATCCCTCCACAAGCAGAAGGGCAGGACTTTTTACATGAGGGTGAGGGAACATGAAAGCTGAATTCTCACTCAGTATACTAACTGCAGTTGATGCAGTTGATGAAGGATAACATACCCACATACAATTAAGATTATAGCAAATTGCATGAATAATCCAACTTCATGTTGTAACCAAAAATTTGTAGGAAAAAGGAATCGTCAGGTCACCTGTGAGGAAAGAACTGAATTGTATTAGGACTGCACTAACACTGTAGTAAAACAGCTCTATTGAAATCAAACTTTCAGCTATCCCAAGACATGTTAGAAGAGTATGAGGTCATGAACACAAGGAAGCAGAAAATTTTCACTTGGTGATGCAGAGAAGAGTGTAATGTCACTTCCACTTATATGGTTTAAATTACTGGGCTGGTTCAAAATAAAACATAAATATTGGATTCAGGTCTAGCTACGGAATAGTAATTAAAAAAATGGTTCCAGCTTGCTAGATCTAAAAAAATCCCTCTTCAGAAAGACTATAAGAAGGTCTTCTCAATGATAAATCCAAACACTAACAGTACTTCCCTTATCCCTGGTTTAAAAATCATGATATTCTGGCATATCCAGCTAGCAACTTCATTCAAGTTCAAATGCAGGGCAGAGTTTAGGGGCCTGTGGAAAATGAATGGAGAAAAGCCCACTGAAGAGAAAAAAGGGGCTATTTCTGTCATCAGTGCACTTTGAATCACGACCTAACTTATCAGGATTTACATTCAAAATATGAATGAGTGAGTATGATTAGAAAGCTTTTCAAAGAAGCATAATCACAGTGATGAGCTTTCTGCCCTTCCCAGAGTGCAGGCTTTGGGTATGCTCAGCACAGCTGCCTCTATCTGTATTCTCTGCAACAATTTTCTCTGCAATAAAGAGCATCAGTTGCTTGTAAAGAATCCTTCTAGGAGAAAACTTATCAAGTTTTTTATCCAAGCTTATACAAAGGCATCCAAGCAGATTTTGACTGTCCAAATACTCAAAATGCAGATTTCAACCATGACAGCAGAGATTTTTTTTTTTGCTTTGACCATATGCTGTAAAAGGTCTGCCAATGTGTTCAAACACTCCATCATGAAACAGAAAATTTTCACATATCACTCCATAAGGGTTTAAGTCAAGCTGCTTTCCTTGCATGAAGTGGGAGGACCCGGTCATAACCAGAAGGTTCTCTTGCTGCCATTTCAATGTCTTGAAGAAATTTCCACACATTCTTACTGTCCTTGTGGAATGGTTTGATTAAACAGCTAATCTTGTTTTGCCATCTAGGAATATTTCCTTTATATGAACCGTTTAGGATATGAGTTAATGGGTCTCTGTACCGCTTATTTCATTATCCAGATTTTGACAAAACAAACATTGATTCTGGCTGGTTTTCTAAACATCAGGGCACCAATGCTTAAAGTTAATCTGTTTTCATTTCCAGGAGGTTGATTTTCCTACTCATCGGTCAGTGCTGTGAGAGCAGGGCCGTGTTAAATGACAGTTCATTTCCATAACAAATGGAATGGAAGATATGAAAAGGACATTGTCAATCTGCCTGAACTCCAAAACACACCTTAAAGGAAGACAAATTAATTGTAGGTGACCAGACTGAAGCTGAAGTTCAGAGATTAGAACAAACAAGGAAGTAGCCACCCTTCACACTAATCCATTAGAGGTCTGGGTCCTGGAAAGAGTCCAGAAAAGCTGCATTTTTAGTTAATTAAACACTTGTGTACATAGTCAGGAATACGAGCTCACACATGCAATGAAATTAGCAGGATCATAATGACCTTAAAATATTTTTAAGTGGCTGGTATGCAAAACTGCAGGCTTGTGTGGTGAGGGTAGAAAGAATTGGAAAGGCATCCCGGCTAGCACCCTCTCTGCTGCACCCCTACTCCTCTTGTGATCACAGAGCAGTTCTCACCGACACCTCAAAAAATCCCTGCTGTGACTGCACAAGGAGAATGACAGAGGTGGCTGCTCAGCTCATAGCGTTTGGGAATAAAGGCAGCTCTGCTATTGGAAGGATTACAAGGACAGTCATACGTAAATGCACAGAATATTCTTTACGTTCAACATGATGCTGTAAGCTGCCGTACCTTTGAGAGTACCACTTCAGGGAAAAGCATACTTCAGCTGGGAATAATCAGAGTTTGCATCCATTGCCTATGCAGAGAGACCTGTTTTCCATGTTCACTGCAGGCAGATGAGACTAATAGGTCTAAATTGTTCAGGAACACGGTGTAGATTTTAGCAGCTCCAGGCTTATTGCTGGCAAGAGGCTGAAAACTCCCCCTGTTCTTCCGCCTGGCATCTCCCACTCACTGTCCCCTCTCATTCCTCTCTTGTCCTCTGTGGGCCTGAACTCAAACTCCAAGGCAATACTGAAGGGAGCAGAAGAGTGAGCCGCTTGGTCTCCCCTGCTTCAGCCCAAAAGGCACCCCAAGTTTCTGGCCGGAGCACACTTGGCAACAGCTGCTGGACAAGGGACAGGGCCTGGCTCAGTGCATGTCTAACCTCTGTCTACTGGGCTTGTCTGCAATAATTTTCTTGTCTGCAGCTAGTACGGGGACGTGTTTGGGATTTGTGCTGCAAACAGTGTTGGTAACACAGGGGTGTTTTCATTACTGCTGAGCAGTGATTGCACAGAGCCAAAGCCTCTTCTGCTCCTCATGCCACCCCACCAGCGGGGAGGCTGGGGGTGGACAAGGAGTTGGGAGGGGACACAGCCAGGACAGCTGACCCCAACTGACCACAGGGATATCCCACACCATATTACATCATCTTCGACATGTAAAGCTGGGGGGAGAAGGAATGGGAAACATTTGGAATGGTGGCATTTATGTCTTTCCAAGTAAGAAGTGTACATGTGATGGAGCCCTGCTTTCCTGGAGATGGCTGAACGTCTGCCTGCCCATGGGAATTGGGGAAAGAATTCCTGGTTTTGCTTTGCTTGTGTGTGCATTCTTGCCTCTTATTTTACTTTTTAAACTGTCTTTACCTGAACCAACAAGTTTTCTCCCTTTGACCTTCCATTTGTCTCCCTCATCTCACCATGGGGCTTAGTCACCAGCTGTGGTTAAATCACAACACTGCATGCTGCCCTGCATGCCCACCTTGGCATCTAGTGGAGAACCAGTTCAGATCCCCTTTGGAAGTGCCCCTTCAACATAAAAAGATGGACATCATGGTCTTGGGGATTTTTTCAGATGACCCCCTCTTGCACCCAGGGAGACTCCCTTCAGATTTTTTCCCTCCAAGACAGGGAAAACTCTCGAGGTCTGCACTTACCTACATTGAGCAGAACATATCCCATGGGAAAGGGAGTGGAGGCAAAGTGCTTTGTCCTCCTGCATACTCAGACATTGAGAAAACACAGGGCAGGGTGAGCAGGGACAGGATTTGGTACCTTCTGAGCAGCAATATCAGACCCTGGGCTGCATGCTCCTGTGCATGGCACAAGTTTCCAGAATGGGACACTTAGGATAACATGAAAACAAACTTTCTGAATTGGGACTTCAGTGTTGGAACTGTTTCCCTAGGGGGATAAAGCACTAGAAGGTATTAAGCATAAAGTTAGATGAGCAACAGCCATGAATGAGTTGGGTGCAATGGATCTCACTTGGGAGCAGAAGCACAATCACAATAACATTTTAAGATCCTTTCCAAGCTTACTTTCTATTATTATTTATAGGTATGAACAGGATTTACATGAGCATATTCCTCTGCAGATGTGACAGGATTCACTGGAACTTACAAGCAGTCTGGCAATGTCACACATGCAGCATCTTTATCATCTTGTAAGAGATACTACATTCCACTCTATTACTCACCACATTCCACACCACTCAGTTCAGCAAGCTTTGTGTCATCTGGCCTTGCTGAGAAACCAAACATTTTAGAAAGCAGTAGCAATCCCTAGTAAAAATAGCTCTCTGTGTTAATGATAACCACCACATGGAAGTGTTCATGTATTATGTCTAAACTACAACTACTTTATGGCTCTGTACATTTCTTGATGCTGCTAAATCAGGAATTCATTAACCTATACTAAGACTAACACTAAGATTTCCACTGGCATTTTTAAGCTAATAGGACAAAAGACTTGGTGGTATATATGGTCCTAACATCCTTTGCCAATAAAGACAGGGTGCAGGGTAGAGATGTTTCTTGTGGGTAGAAACATTCCTTTAAGGGTATTTCTTCAGAATCTTAGAGGAGTTATTAATGTCACTTTTTCAACCCCACATTGAAAAATCAGATTGCCTCAACTACTTGAACTTAAGGTGTGGAGAACAGCACTGCATTTCAGACAGAAGGCTACCCTGAATTGAATTAATTCAAAAATCTCCATTTTTTAGAATAGCCTTTAGTACAAAGTGATGATGTGACATAAATTTTAATCTGGCCTCTTAGCAATAACCTGCTTATTACATTGATGCTGCACAGCTTGTGAGTAATGCAGTACTTCCAAAATGTCAGAGCAGGACATGTGATTACCATTTTCTCACATATTTCTGTACATTTACATGCATATGCATGAACAAAACCTGAGCTACATAACTGGAATCTACATGTGGAAATACTTGGATCCAACTTAAGTTTTATTCTTAATAGATATCAGCTATTGACATCAATTACCCCTTGGGATTTACCAGAGGAGAGGATGGGAATTTCTCTTAAGAGTTAGAAAAGCTAGTTAGGAATCAAGCATGTAGATGCTCTTTCTTCCTCCTTATATTCTTGCCTAAGACCTAAATGGTTCATTTATACTAGTACCCAGTTCTGGCACATGAAAATGAAATATCAGGACATAAAGGTCATTTTGTTTAATGATTACTCTTAGGAAGTCAAATCAAAGGAAATAGATGGGGAGAATTCTTTTCATAAGCTCTGCAAGTCTGACCGAGGTCGGTGGAGCAAAGGTGTTGGAATTAAGTAAGAGAAGAAAACTGCCTGCAAATGCAGGAGGTTGTGGTGGACAAAAAATGACTTTGCAGCAGAGTAATGGTGTGATGATGGCTACAAGAGTGCAGCAAAAATGTGATGCAATGTCCTCTCCACCTTCTAAGCCTGTATATGCTCTGCCACTAGCTTGCATGGTTAAGAAGACCATGTTTTCAGGTATCAGAAAGGACCTGTGTGAATAACTATGCAGACAGATCCACTACCTATATAGTGCTATAGTGAGATGACTGTGAAGCACATAGATGGCAAGCCTGGTTTTCAGGGACCAAACCCACTCTAGGTCAACAGTTCAGCCAACATCAAACAATTACTTAGTGATTTCTTTCCACAAATGTCTTTGCAGATACTTGAATCTGCGTAGAACACCTGAAGTTAATGGAAGTTAATGGCATGGCTCTGGGAGAAATGCATTCCTGCAATGAAGTGAACTTACATTCCAGAAATGAAACCTGCAGAAATTTTAGCTACCTCCTTCAAACTCTTCACAAAGGAATAAAATAACATCCTGCATGGGAAAGCTGGACAAGGAAATATGTCAACTATGCACAAACTTCTTACACCACAGAGCTGAGCACTGCACACTGGTGGCACATGAACACTGGTAAATTTGTCATTATGAAAACCTATTGGACATTGCTTATCATGAAGCAGAATGTAAGCTCTGTTGCACTTTCAAATTTATATGCTTCTAGGTGGATGTAAATCCACATAACTTAATCCACATGCCTGTATACCATCTCCTTTATGTGTTCTTGCCTCAGCAAAAACTCATACATATCAATGGACAACAGTGGCAACAGAGGCCTTCAGAAACTGTAAGCCAGGTCACAAAAGTGATGTATGCTCAGTTTCACCATCGTATTACTTAAAACTAAAATAATAAAAAATATGGTTACTTCTACTTTAATTTCAGGTTTTGTACTTCTGTGGCAGTAATCTTTCATGGTTTCAAGTTTTTCTCAGTGGTATCCAAACAAAGGTGGTGTAGTGGTTTGACCCTGGCTAGAGGCAAGATGCCCACCAAAGTCACTCTATCACTCCCCTTTTCAGCTGGACAGGGGAGAAAATATATATTGAGAAGCTTAGGAGTTGAGATAAGGACAAGGAGAGATCATTCTGCAATCAACGTCATGGGCAAAACAGACTCAACACAGAAGAAAGGAAAGAAAACTCTCTAATTTATTACACTACACCACACACACAGTGAAACCAGAGTCAGATAATGAGAAGTGCGACCAGATCCCTCCCTGCTTATCAGACTTCACTTTAGTTATGATTTCGATGCCTTCCTCTCCCCACTGTGGCATGGGAGGGGCAGGGATTGGGGGAATGGGTTTTTTCAGCCAGTTCCTCAACAGATGTTCTTCTTCTTAGCCAGAGGGGGGGCATTCCTTGCACCCCTCCCTTGCTGAACCCACCCACGGGAGATAGTCCTCCACAGACTTCTCCAGGGTGAGTCCTTTCGCATGGGGCTTCAGCTTTTCACCAGCTGCCCCAGCGTGGGCCACAGCTATGGGGTGCAGTCATAGAATCATAGAATGTCTCTCAGTCTCACAGGCCCAAACTGCTCCAGCCTGGTCTTCCATGGAGTCACCAGCCTCCTCCCCCCAGCAAATCTGCTCCAGCATGGATATCTCTCTCGCTCATCTCTGTGTATTTGTCTTTCTCCATGGGCTACAGAGGCTTGCTCCAATGGGGTCACAGCATCTTCTGTATGTCTCCACCTACTCCAGTGTGGGGCCTCTCCACAGGCTGCAGGTGGGGCCTTGGCCTTTTCCATGGGCTCCCGGGGGACACCCGCTCCACCATGGGTTTCTCCACAGGCTGCAGGAAAACCTTTCTCTCCTGCACCTGGGGCACTTCCTCCACCCCACCTTCCCTGACCTTGGTGTCTGCACAGTTTCTTACATCTTCAAACTCCCTTCTCTGGTGGCAAAAAGTGTCTGCATGTAGTTTTGTTTCTCTTAAATGTGATTCCCAGAGGCGCTATGGCCATCGTTGGTGGGCTCGGCCTTGGTCAGCAATGACTGGCCTTGAGCCAGCTGGTGTTTGCTGTGTTGGGCCTGCACTTCTGGCTGCATCTTGCAGAAGCCACCCTTGCAGCCCCCTTCTCCACCAGAACCCAGCCATGCAAAACTACAATGGATAGTCACAGTGGGTAAGACAAGGGGAGGCAGGAGTTCACCCAGCACTCAGTACTGTCTGGGGTAGTATATTCCCATGATACAGCAATTACAAAGCACCCTAGAATCATCACCATCATGTCTGGCTTTGGCTACAACCTGCGTACAAATAATACAAGGTGAGATTCTTGCTTAATCACATGATTTGGTAATCCAAAGCATTGGGGAAAAATAGTACAAGAAGAGTCTAAACTGAAAAGGCACTGCATGAAGCTAAATCTCATTACTGTGAACCATCGAGCCTCAAAATAATAATGAATTTTATGACCAAAAGACTGTTTATAAGTGAATTACAATGCACTCATTCTATAATAGGAAATCTTTTACTGAGCATAAATATATCCCATATACACCTATTTTTAGTCACGTATTTTCACAAAGAATTTGAAAATAGCTAAAATTTTTTATCTGCATCTTGGAATACAAGTCTTGGATCAGTTGAAAACCAATCTTTATTTCAAGACTCAGATAAAAAATTTAAAACTATTTTTACTTCTTGCTTTATCCCTTAAATAGAAATCTTTATTGACAAAACTCTAACTTCAATGTCTTATAAAAGAGCACAGTTCATTTCTTAACGCCGTTTCCTTAAAATAAATGTGCCTTACATACTATATTAGGCAAAACATAACATCTAGGCAGAAAAAAGAATGAATGCACCTGAATGAGGGCGTTTGTAAACAAACCTGTGCTAAGGTTGGACAAAGCAAAGAGAAAGTATAAATAAAATGGGTTTGGTTAGATTATCTTAATGAGGACTAATGAATGCCTTTTCATTGTTATGGCTGGATATTTTAAGCAGATAGGTATTTGAATATAAACAGTCAGCTTTGAGGTTTGTGTACTTAACCGGTTGAGCAGCACTTGAACACAAGCATCTGGGGAATTCAGGGACAAGTTCTGGCTGATTCTTACAAGACTGATACCTCCAATGTTTGACCATAGCATTATCTGAGAAATAGACAAAGGGCATTCAGGATGGGTAGCTTTTGTGCTCTGCAGAAATGTTTAAAATATAAAAGAAGATACTCTGTATTTCAATGCACCAGGTGAAAAAATAGCACGAAGAACCAACAAGAGATCGGAACTGAAACCTCAGATGTTAGAAGAGAGTAGTTTTACAGAATGGAAGCACACAACACCAAATAAAGGGCTGTGTTAAAAGTAGCTGCAGAAGGTAAGAGTGTTTGTCCTAAGCTGTTAGATATGCTGATAGATATTGTCAATTCATTTTATCGATGCAGTGAATTCCAAATTGAGAACATTCTATTTTGAGTCTGCTCTGATAGAAAACAAAATCTAAATTGTTCTTGTTTTTATCTTGTTTTTATCTTTGAGATACAGTGGGAAAGACGAGGCTTGAAAGGAAAGTAGAAGACTTTTGCTGCCTTGCTAGAGGTCCTTTGCATGCAACTTTAGGGAAGATAATTTAAATGGATGTTTTAAATAGAGGAAGGAAGCAAATAGCACTTCTATCTTCACTAAATGAATTACAAGGTCAGTCAGCCTCACTTTGATCCCTGGAAAGGTGATAGGGTGAATAATCCTGAAAACTGTTTCAAAACGTATTCCAAACAAAACAGTGACTGGGAGTATAGATCTGTGGAGGAGAAGTCACTCCTGACCAACCTGATAGGTTTCTGTGACCAAATAACTGTCTGAGTGGATGAGGGGAGAGAAGTGGATGCCATTCATCTTGACCTTAGCCAGGCTTTCAATACTGTCTCCCATAACATCCTCATAGACAAATTGATGAAGTACAGGCTAGATAAGTGGGCAGTGAAGTATAGTAAAAAGTAACCAAACTGTCTGGGCCAGGGTGTTGTAAACAACAGCACAAAGATCACCTGGAAGCCAGATACTAGTGGTTTACCCAGGGATTGATACTGGGACCAATACCATTTAACGTCTCCATTTAACATTTCCCATGGCCTGGAAAATGCTACACAACACACCCTCTGTCAATTTGCACACAATATGAACTTGGGAGGAGTGGTTGATACACCAGGCAGTTGTGTCACTGTTCAAAGGGACCTTGACAAGCTGCAGGAAACAGCAAACCGGAATTTCAGGAAGTTCAAAAAAGGGAATTGCAAAGCCCTTCACCTGACGATGAAAAATCCCATGCTGGGGATACAGGCTGGGAGCTGACTGTCTGGAAAGCAGATTTGCAGGAAGGATTTAGGTCCTGGTGTACACCACACTGAACATGAGCCAGCAATGCATTTTTGCAGCAATGAAGGCCAACAGCCTTCTGGGGTGCATTAGGGTGAGTATGTCCAACAGATCAAGGGTGGGTGATCCTTCCCCTCTCCTCCTACTGTTGAGGCCACATCTGGAGTGCTGGATCCAGTCCTGGCTCCATGGAATAAGAGGGACATTGACACACTGGTGCAAGTTAAAGGTAAGGGGGGTGATTAATGACTTGGAGCATGTGAGCTACATGGAGAGGCTGACAGAGCTGGAGTTTTTCAACATGGAGAAGAAAAGGCTTAGCAGAATCTTATCCATCTGTGTAAGTACCTGAAGGAGAGGAATAAAGAACACGGAGGCAGACTCTTCTCTGTGGAAGGACAAAAAGTAATGGGCACAAAATTAAATACAGGAAATTAATTCAACTTAAACATAATAAAAAGCTTTTTACTGTGAGAGTGGTCCAACACTGTCATACATTACCCAGAGAGGCTGTGGAGTCTCTATCCCTGCAGATATTTAAAACATGGCTGGATTCAGCCTTGGGCAGCCTGCTCGAGGTGACCCTGCTCTGCGGTTTGGATGAGAGGGTCTCAGGAGGTCCCTTCCTATCTCAACAACTTTGTGATTCTGTGTCCTGGTTCCAGCTAGGACAGAGCTCATTTCCACAAGGAGCCAGGACAGGTGAGCAGAGCTGGCCAAGGGTGTCTGCATACCACATGACATCATGCCCCCCACAAAAAGGGTCAGTTGGGGATGGGAGGCTCCAGGACAGCCTGAGTGCGGGATGAGCATCTGGTCAGTTGTCAGGTCAGTAAAAATGTGCTATGTTGCCACCACTGTGTATGTTCTGCCCTAAGCCCCTTTGCAGCTGTTTCCCCTCCCCGCGCTGCCCCAGCAAACTGCACTTCCCCCACCCTGTGGTTTGCCTTTGTCTGCCCATTCTCATCCCAGTCCCACTGGGGTGCTCAGCTTCCCTCTGGGGCTGGACCATAACAATCTGTTGCAAAGCATGAAGGAAATTAGAGATATCTCCCCTCCAAAAGGGTGCAGGCAGCTAGTGAAGCAAACACGATCTTTTCTGTAAGAAGAGTCGTGTAATCTCATGTATGATAACACCGGTCATACTGGCCCTAACGCAGCAGTGACACTGCTGGACTGAGCCATTACACTTAAATATGTTTTGCAGTTTCAGAGAGCTCATATCCCAGTTGGTATATCCTCAGTCACAAGGCTTTTTGTTAATGTTACTAAGGAAATGTGTCCAGAAGATGTACAATAGGTTGAAAATCATACTTTTCCCTGACTGCCTTTCTGTATTTCACAGATTTTGCTTGCTATTATCAGTTAATGTTAAGGACACGAGCCACCCATATAAAGAAAACCCCAGCTATTTTTATATGATTGCTACACTTTTATATGACTGCTAGCACCCACAGTTCCAAGAAAGCCAGTGTGCTTGTCAGCATGGCTTTCCCTCCACCTCGCTTCCCCGGTAGAGATCTAGAGGCAGAACCCGGACTCCTAACGCTGAATGCTGCCATCTAGCTAATAGCTGTTGCCCACAGCAGGAGCAATTTCACCTCCTGAAAGCTGCTTCACTCAGGACGTAACTGTCAGGTTCAAAGACTCTTTACCAGGAATCTTTCCTCCCTGCTGAAGGACCAGGCACTTTGAAATATTGGTAATGGACCAGAGCCTTTCACCACTGTAAACCCAGCCCAGCTCATACACTGAGGACTGGGTTAGACTTCTGAGCTTATTGAGTTTCCATTCAGGGCTTTGAAAACTTGCCACTTCTGTTGAATGAGCAGAGGCCATGAGCTGCATGGGAAGAGCCTCGGTTGTCGTCGTTTTAAAGCAGCATAGAGCCAGTCCACCCCTCCAGCCTTTGTTCCTCCTGACCCCTGATCCTGCCCTGTTCAATAGTTCCCATCTCTTCCCTGGTACCGGCAGCACCATGCATGGAGAACTTGATCCATGTGAAATCTGACTTGCCTTCTCTCCCCAGGGCTACCAATGAGGCCCTAATCAGACTCCAGAAATTTAGCTTTCACATGGCAGAGCCTTTTTTATTTCAGTGTAGAGAGTGATAGTGGTAGGCTTTCATATGTTTCTCACAGCGTTCACTGTGAAGGTAACTATTGTGAATATCAACGTAGCTGGATCCACAAACAGCTGGGAACAACGTTTTCAGAGAGACATGAACTACCTATTTGTGGCAGCAGGCTCCTGACAGATGTATCCTGCGAGAGCAATGCACGCTTCAGCATCAGCTCACTCCCCATCTCAGAAAGACATTCCAGGGGCTTCTTTTCTCTGGGGGCAACTGAAATGTCCCTTGTTTTTCCTATACACTGCATGGCAGACGACAGCGGAGAGCTGGGGATCAGCAGCGAGCCGAGCCGAGAGCCGTGCCGCGCGGAGGGCACGGTCCACGCCTCCCAGCCTGGCGTCCCCCCGTGTGTCTGTGAGGGCCAACGAGAGGGGGGCACCTGCCCCACGCTGGCCCCGGGACGCGGGGCAGGGCGCAGCCGGGCCAGCCGCCACCGGGACCAGCAGGGTGCGAGCGGGGAAACGCTGCTGAGCGGGGACCAGGCGCTTTCCCAGCCACCGGCTGCCCTCGTCCCAGGGAGCAGGGCAGGCGTGCGGTGCCGCGCCGTGCCGTGCCGTGCCGTGGCAGGTGCGGCGCGGCCCCGCCCGCACCGAGCACCTGCGGGCCGCAGCCCCCAGCCGGGGCGGGCGGAGGTGTTAGCCCGGCCCCGGCCCCGCCTCCGCCGGGAGCCGCTCGGAGCAATTCCCACGGCAACCCAGGCTCGACCCCCTTCCCAAACCCCGCCTCCCCTCCCCGCCCCTCCGCTCCCGCCCGGCGGCCGCCGCCGGTCGGAAATAGTCTGTGTGTAAACTCGACGTGTCCGGAAAGGTGCGCTCCGCTCTCCGCCTTGCTCCGCGCCCGGCCGCGGGGCGCGCCCGCCGAGCGCGATGCTGGACCCGTCCTCCAGCGAGGAAGAGTCCGATGAGCTGCTGGAAGAAGAGCGGCGGGACGTGCTGGTGGCGGCGGGCGGCGGCTCTCCGCGCTCGCTGCCGCCGCCGCCCCGGGACGCGCGGGGCAGGGAGGCCGGGGCGGCGCGGGCGGCCAGCCCCAGCCCCTCGGTGCTGAGCGAGGGCCGGGAGGAGCAGGAGCGCCTGCAGCGAGAGGAGCGAGAGAAGCGGCTCCGGCTGCAGCTCTACGTGTTCATCGCGAGGTGCATCGCGCACCCCTTCAACGCCAAACAGCCCACGGACATGGCCCGCCGGCAGCAGAAGGTGAGCCCCCCGCCTCCGCCCTCCCGCCCTGCCCCGCCGCCCCCCGGCCCCGCCGCCTGCGCTCGCCCCGCGCCGGGCCGTCCCGCGTCCGTCCGCCGGCAAGTGCCGCGCCGTCGCCGCCGCTCTCCGGCCCGCAACAGGTTGAGCCGGGCGCTGGGCAGCGGCTGGGGCACGGCGGGGGAAGCTGCAAGCACCGGAGGCACCCGGCGGTGTTTAGAGCAGGGTATCGCTCGGCTAGATTTCAGCGCGGCTTCTCCAGAGCAGCCCGCTTACCTAGAAATACATCAGTCAGACGGGGTAAAGTCTTTCTAAGTTTTTTAGAGCCGCGCTTAAAGTCGCCGTGAGGAGGAAATGGGAGCGCGGAGCGCGGGCGTAAGGGCGCTGGGGCCGTTTTGTGGTGGAAGAGATGTTTCTGCTTCTCGGCGCTACGTGATGGATGGAGTCAGACCTCCCAGAGGTGCCTCCCGCAAATCGCGTTCTGACCATCTGTGCCCGACTCGAGCAAATTCGGCCGTAAATACAGAGGTGAACGAGCGGACTCTTTTGTTTCGTGAAGTGCAGTGTCTCTGTACAGAAAAGCAATTAATAGGCGTGTTTTGTGGTGCCAGCCTGCTAGTGAGGGCTGGCCGAAATCGCTCTCTGCATCTTGTACATCAGAGGCAAGCTCTTGAGACTTGGCAGGTATGTGGTAGGTATTTACGCTGTAACAGTGCTTATTCTCTGTTACTTTTGAGTTACTGAATGAGTAGAATACTTAAAACTTTTGAAACAAGGTGCTACATTCCCCCATAACCACCCAAAAGCCCAATTCTTGGAATATTTGGTCTAAGAAACCTTGTACTTGTTTGTTGTTGGTTTGTTGGGTTGGTTTTGTTTTATTTTTACTTTCAGTTCTGTAAATCAAATCAGAAAAGAAACAATTAAAAAAACCCTTTCTCCATCACTTTTAAGGGGGATAGCAATAGGGCACAAAAAAACCCCAAACCCTCAGTACCACTTGGCTTTTTATGATCTCGGTGCTTCCATATCTCTAAGGGCTTGTAAAATCCAGTACTTAATGTTTCAAGGTGTCTGAATTACTCCTGCTGTAGGTAATTTGTGTTTACCGACTTCTCTGACAAGTTAACGTGGTGGTAATAATAAGATTATTTCCGGAAGAACATTTTGTTTTTATTAAGTGCTAGGTACTTAAACTGTGAAGGCTGCATAAAGACATCTTGTAAGCAGGAAGCCAAAGAAAATCTGGCAAAATTAGAATTTCCTCCACTCCACGGAGGATTCCCCGCCCCAAAACAGAGTCGTCATAGAAATGATGTTCTGAAGGGACATCTGCAGGTCTTCTAAGTGTAACTTCTCACTCAACAAAGCCAGTCTAGGCTCAAGCAGGAGACACAGAAGTTACCAAAGATGAGATCCCCCAAGCCATCTGTGTGACCTACTCCAATGCTGCAGTGCCCTCCTCTTGATGAAATTTCCCTCATCAGCTTCCAAATTACAGCTTGTGGCCACCAGCAGGAGAAGATACTGAGCATTAAGGAGGTCTCACTAATCTCACTCACTAAGTATAGGAACTGGGCTTTTAAAATAACTGCAGTGTTAATTCTTTTTAATAATCAGATGTACGAGGAAAGATTACTGATGTGTGGCAAATACTGAAATACACCAGATGTGAATTAAAACATGAGCAACAAACAGATTGATTGACAGAATTTACTTGACACCTAAAATTAAATGTTATTCTTGCTAATTAGTGTTTTTAAGTAAACTCTGACTTTCGGTTTAAATGCTATATTTGGATAGATATTTTTATCATGTTTAGGAAATTAGCTGCAGAACAAGAATGATTTGGTTTTGCTGGCCAGGAACTAGTGTTTTTTAAATGAGACATAACACAAGAATAACTTTTTCTAGGAGTTGCATGCCTTTCTAGAAGTAATGGAATATGTATAAACATCCTTCCTCTCATTTGACAATTTGGTGGATTAGCCAGAGAATTACTGAATACAGGGTAGCAGAACCAGTAGGTTTTCTGAACTCTCAAAATTTAGGACCAGGTCTGCTACCCTATATTCATTCAGTAATTATCGGGGTTCAGGATGGCCAAGAGCTGGATGAAGAAGCACTCTCTCGTTCTCTTAATTTTTGCACTCTGTGGTGCAGGTTGGCCTTACGTCAGCCTTAGGAATGAGAGTGCAACAACCTCTCTTCTGCTGTGTCCTGTGGGAAGGTGGTTTTGGGTCTGATAGCTGGACTCCTATTCCATAGGGTAAAAGTGCTGTCTTGCCTTAGCAGTGAGAAAAATAATTCGGGAAACACAATACAGATGTGGACTGTCCCGCAATTTCTTGTGCTTTTGCTTCACATCTGGCTTCTGTTGTGTGGCTGGCTGTCCATTGTGAGCTGGACTGGGATTCCTTACCTGCATCACTTAACTGAAGCCATTAACTACTGCATGTCCTGTCCGTCATCAGTGGATAAGTGATCTGAGGTATAGTATTGAATGAGAACCTGTGGTGCTCTGTGGTTCCAGCTCCCAGCCCAGTCTGCCTGTCTCTGGTTGTGCACTCTTCGTAATATTTTTGCACCAGCAGTCTTTCTGATAACCTAAGAATAGTATCCACCCTGCTTGAGAGCAGAAGTAATTTGTTCTTTCTGCCAGTTCATTTGGCATATTGCTGAGCAAATATTGCAGAATGCAGTTTGCTTCTTTTTTAATGTGGAACATATTATCCAGTAAGGGAATGAGATGGAATTCACATATCAAATATTCTCAGTTGCATTATAATAATAGTAAGGAAATGGTTTACAGTATGGCTGGCTTCTTACGTTCCCACTTCAGTATCAGATTAAAATGTACTATGTGGTATCTTAGAATCACAGACTGGTTTGGGTTGGAAGGGACCTCAAATTGCATCTAGTTCCAACCCCCTGCCATGCTGGGACACTCTCTACTAGACTGGGTTGCCCAAAGCCCCATCCAACTTGGCCTTGAACACTGCCAGGGAGGCGGCAATCTTGAAAGCATCATACTGGACTGATTAACATGAAGAACTTGTAATGTAGGCAGCGTCTCACTCCTCTGCTGTCCTTTCTCATCCTTCTTTCCTCTCACTAAGTAAAATTAGCTCAGGTTTATTGTGATAGTTAAAATTAATTAAAAATAATCAAACTTGTAAGAAAAGAGAGACCTATCGTCATTCATCCAAGCCCAAGAATAGTGCTAACTTGTTTTTAATGCCAAATTCAATGTAAATTTTCCCAGGTTTGCTGAGACACCAGCTTTAATAGTCTGGTTGTGGGGTTTTTTTGGGTATTTTTATAATCTGTAGGATATGTGGTAGAAATACTGTTAACTTTTTAATAGATCAGAGTTAGTTGGTGATCTATTATTACATCCTGTCTTATTTTGGTTCTTGATAGATTTGTGGTAGAGAAGGAAGCATAAGCTAATATTGGAGGTACAGAACTGAAGCCATGATGTGATTTTTCAAGGTGGAGTAGCAGATCATGACAGAGATGGACTTAGTCACACTCTGTATATGTACTTTATAATGTATTTTCAGTAGCTGTTTATGGATGTTTGGCCATGATTTTCCAAACTTGCAGAGAAGTATCAGTGCTTTTATCAAGCAAAGTATGTCTTTCCCGCCTCACTCTTTTGTAGTTTACACTTTTATGAATGAGTCCTCTAAAATATATTTCATCATCTTTTTTTTCTGCCTCTCCACTCCTCTTCCTTTCCATTACAGCCAAAGAGAAGAATAATAAACTAATCCCATTCTTCTTCCTCCTTCTCTTTCACCCCAGCCAAACTGAATCTCAAGCCATCAGGCTGAATTTGACCATAGGATGGGATGTAGGTATTGAAAAGGAATTCCTTTGCTGTGTGACTGCTTTCCATCAAGGGAAAGTGGTGTATGTGAATGTACACAGAGCTGGTGACTAGATGGTGACCCTGGTAACTGTAGTTTATACTAATCAGTTGTACACTTGTATGTATGTATGTATGTACTCAGTCTTACTCAGGAGTGTGTGCCAAAGGTGGGTTCTGTCTCTGAGGTGAATTGGAGTTAAAGATCCCAGGGAGGAAAGTGAGAGTGAAATGCTACAGTTAACTAACAAAATGGTGATCTGGCTGTATGGACGGGCCCAAAGTGTGGTGAATGGAACAAAATCCAGCTGGAGGCCGGTCACGAGTGGCGTCCCCCAGGGCTCAGTCCTGGGTCCGGAATTGTTCAACATCTTTATCAATGACCTCGATGAAGAGATTGAATGCTTCCTCAGTAAGTTTGCAGATGACACTAAACTGGGAAGAAGTGTTGATCTGCCTGAGGGTAGGGAGGCTCTTCAGAGGGGTCTGAACAGACTGGACCGATGGGCTGAAACCAATGGGATGAAGTTTAACATGGCCAAGTGTAGAGTGCTGCACAGGGGACATAACAACCCCATGCAGCGCTACAGGCTTGGGGGAGACTGGCTGGAGAGATGTCAGGAGGAGAAGGACCTGGGGGTGTTGGTTGACAGCGGGCTGAACATGAGCCAGCAGTGTGCCCAGGCGGCCAAGAAGGCCAATGGCATCTTGGCTTGTATCAAAAACAGTGTGGCCAGTAGGTCTGGGGAGGTAATTATGCCCCTGTACTCAGCATTGGTGAGGCCACACCTCGAGTACTGTGTGCAGTTCTGGGCTCCTCACCATAAGAAGGACATTGAGGTCCTTGAGCAAGTGCAGAGAAAGGCAACCAGGCTGGTGAAGGGGCTGGAGGGCAAATCATATGAGGAGCAGCTGAGGGAGCTGGGGATGTTTAGCCTGGAGAAGAGGAGGCTGAGGGGAGACCTTATCACCACCTACAACTACCTGAAGGGAGGTTGTGGAGAGGTGGGTGATGGTCTCTTCAGCCAGGTGACAGAAGATAGAACAAGGGGAAATGGCATGAAGCTGTGCCAGGGCAGGTTTAGATTGGATACTAGAAAAAAAAAATTTACTGAAGGAGCTGTCAGGGCCTGGAACAGGCTGCCCAGGGAGGTGGTTGAGTCACCTTCCCTGGATGTGTTTAAAAAAAGGGTTGATGACTTCTAGACAATCCGCACAAGTAGGAATGGTAATAACCTGTAATCTGTTTTCCTCTGAACTCCAGGAGTTTTTGCTTTCCTGTTTCTTGAACCTTTGCCTCTAAAGCAGAGGTTCATAATGATAAAGTGTCCACTATATAATAAATATAATAATAAATAACTAAATCAGGAAGATGTTGGTTGCAAGGATGGACTTAATTCCCTGGATCACAGTTTTGGTCTCAATGTCTTTATTTCTCCTTCTCCAAGCCCTGCTTTTCCTGTGTTTTGGGCTGGTGATGGTTATCTACTTATTGGCAGACTGGGCATGTTTTGGGAAAGAAAACTTATCTCGGCTTCTGAGCCTCCTTAGTAGGATGCTGTTTCCCCACTGCGAAGGTAGCAAGGAGAGTACATCCAAAGCCATTGTTGCCAGAAACTCTAGACACATTTTAGAAGAGCTTAGCTATAAAACTTGGCCATCTGGTTAAAACTCTGCCAAAGAACTTTCTAGGAAAACTTTAATTTCTCTCTTCAGCATTTCCTTTACAAATCTTAATTTTTTTTCAAGTGCTTCAGAAAATACTTTTAAATCATCTTTATTTGCCTTTTTGGTTTATTTGCCACCAGAAACACCTTGATAACACCTTGTCATGATGCACTAAGATATGTATATTTTGTTTCAGTCAAGTTAGGATCGAGTATTTTGGTAAATCCTGTCAAAGCCCATTAAGGTGGTGACCGCCACAGCTCAAGGTTATTGACAGATACTTTTACTGCAGTCAGAACTCGCTTTTTGGGGAAGAAGTTGTTCTCTGCAGTAGAAGAGTTGCTCACGATGGGCAATTGTCAACCATGGCTGAAGAAAAACTGAATGGTGGTGAAAGAAGGGAGACTTCTAATTACTGATGTCACTTCAGAAATGACAGTCCATCAGAGTTTTGTTTAAATCTCAGTGTTCTGCTGCCCTGCCAGCTCAGCAGGAATTGGTATGGCTTGGCCAAAAGCCAGGTGACTGGGTTGGGAGAACCAGGCTTTGGCAAACAGCTGTGTGGACATGTAGGGACAGTATGCAAAGCTAGTTTTGCTAGGCCGAAAAATTCACCAGTCTCTGCTGTAGCTTGTTTTGTTTTCCCTGTCTCTTCTACCCATCCTTGCCTTTGAAATGTGATTCTTTTTAAACTCTTGTTGTTATTTGAGGAGACAATTTTTAACTCGTGAATGAGTGACCTCAGGTTGTTTATTTCTTTCTGCTACCCATGTCGTCTGACAAGTGTGTTAACTGTGTTCGCAAATATCCCATTTAGAGTGCTTGAGGAAAACTACTTATTAGTTTTTGCTACAGGGGAGGTGACAGGAAGGGAGTTTGAAGAATCAGCTGGCTGTCGCCGTCTCTGCGGGAGCAGTACTGGGGAATTGGCTGGCCAGGCTGCCTCACGTTTCTCGCCCTTTGCAGGCAGTTGTTTATCTTGCATTAAATCTTGTGTATTTATTGGAACCATTGGTAACTGGTAACAGAAGCAGAAATACCAAATCAATTAATCTTCTCCTCATAACTGTCTCTGAGAAACATACTCATTGCTGCCGTGGAAGAACAAAGCTGGTGAAAATACTCTTTTGCCCTCTAAACCATATTCCTTTCTCTGTATCTGGAGAGGGGCAGTAGATCCAAATGTTCATTACCATGTACTGTCTTTAACTGTAGAACATTGCCATAGCAGGGAACACTTGTTGGCTGCTAATTGACCAACCAATGAACGGTGTATTTCTATAAAAGTGAATTTAGCATTTCCCTCCTTTTACCCCTATGCACACTTTTTGTCACCAGTTCGTGTTTGGGGACGCTACTAACCAGTCACCTCCCCATTCATGGGCTGCGTATTAGACTTGGTTCTTCTCTTTCTGGCTTTGTACCATTTCTTTTTATTATTGCTGAATAGTATCATGAAGTTGCTTTCGATACACATTGTTTTGTTTTTTTAGTGTACCCCTGTATTTGTGGTGTACTCTCCTGTTATGCTTGTTTCTTCTTTCTGTGTAGATGTCTCCCACTTTGCTGGCTTCACACATCCCTCCTGCCGCTTCTCTTCTATTCGTCTGCTTGCTAGAACTGGGAAGCTAACAGCTCAGGGACAAAACTTGCTTCCCATATATCAACCCAAGCAGTGCCTGTGGGGAATGATGGGATGACGTATCTTCTGGGAAAGTGCTTGCCTCTCCTCTGCTGATTGAGGGATGTGTGTTGGGGTGCTGGTCTCTGTGCTTTGACACTAGTCCGATATTTAACTCTACTGAGCCTCGATTACTGTATTACTCTGGTGCCAGCCTCTGAGGTTTTAAGCTTTTTGATCAAGTCTCTTTTCAGTGTCTGCAAAGATGCCCCCTATATTTCTTTCCAGCTTACTCTTCTTGCTGCCTGCTGGTGGCTGTGGCATGCTCAGGCCTGGTACACAAACTTCTTGGTTTCTAGCTATTACTATTCAGGAGGGGAGGCGGGGAGACGAACAGCATCTGCTGAACTCCTGTTCTCTCTGCCTAATGCCTATCTCCAGTGCCTGCTTCTGCCTAGAAGTGCTGGCACCAGATCGCAAACAGCCCAGTTCTTGCGCGTTGCAACTGATTCCCGCAGGTTTCAGAATAGCAGCTGTGAAAAGGCAGTTTTCAGTTTGTTGCTGTGTGGGGGAAACTCGGAGCAGCAGGAAAGGCAGAGTGTTTGTATGTGGGTACCAGGCTGCATCAGCTGAGGCTTGCGTTTTGAAGGTTATTTTCACAGCCATAAGCGTTGAAGGCTTTTCTTTTTCTTTTTTTTTTTTTTTAAATTTAAAATTCTCTAGAAGTTGGTGGTACTTGCCCAAAAGAATTTATTTCTGGTTCTTATTTATTTTGCAGTGAGAAGATAAAGCATATGCTTCTCTTCAAGCACGATTACTTGTATGCATAAGTTTAAGAATGTTCTTGAGTGTTTTTCCTGTCAGGAAGGGGAAAAGCATTAATTAACAGCATTGTGAAGAATGAACAGAGCTATAGTGAGTACTACTTTACCAACATGACCTGGCAAAGAAAAATTAAAGACTTTTTTTCCTCCAACTCTGTTTCCATTTCTCTCTCACACGTTAATTATTCATTGATATTCAGTTGTCTTGGCTGTGGGATTTTGGAAATAAAGGCCGGCAGTGTCTGTTTAATGAAAGTGCTGGAGGGATACTCTGAGTGATAGTGTAGACACACAAAAAAACCTCCTTAGGATGGTGCTTAGAATAGACTGGTTTGGGCCACAGACAGGGACGTGGAACGAAGGACGGAACTCGGAATACGTTATAACTGAGATGTCCAAAGAGATAATGTACATCTACAGAGATTAAGGGAGAAATGGAAAAACGGCGGTGGAGAGTTTCATGGACTGAGCTGAAGGTATTGAGAAGATACATGGAACTGAATTACTTTTGGAGTAGAGGAACTGTTCAGCAAGGAAAATGAGAAAGTTAATAGGGACTGAAAGTTAAGAGAAACTAACTAGTAGTGGAGAAATCCACTGGTATGGAGAGTTATGCTTTTCCATATGAAAAAGAAATGAAGGAGAAATACCTTAGGCATAAGAGTTTGCAGGAAAGATATTGGGCTAGGAAAAAGAGACAAGGATTAAGCTGGAAAAAACAAATAGTCTCAGTATCCATGTCTGCATCATACAGAATAGAAAGGACCAAGAGTTAGTAAGAAACTTAGTTGGAGTCCATGGAAATCAGAGTGGTAGGATATAGTACGTTGGGGAAAACAATGTTTTCACGGTCCTAGATTATTTCTTTTTCTTCTCCAGAAGGCTGCAGTTGCTTTGTGTATTTAGTTTCTTCTTATGGTGAATTTATGAGTTGCCTTTAAAAAAAAAAAATCCACCTCCAGGCAGTCTGAGCCAAATATTTATCTTGCTGGCTTTTGCTGGGGAGCATCCCCAGTTTGTGTCTATTGCTCATACCTTCCCTGGTTTATTTCTAAATTATGTATACTGAGACCTTGTAGCAAGGTACTGGTGTCTGTTTGTTGTTCAGAAGCGATCTACCAATGGTTCACCACTTTAACTGTTTAATACATCAAATATGCATTGGTGTTAAAATATTAATATTGACCAGTTTTATTGATTTTTTTAATTTTGATCTCTTTATGGATGGATCATAAAGAAAGAAGTAAAAAGAAAGAAGTGGTTGGTTGGTGTAGATCTGATGTTAAATCATCTTAGCTATCGTTTCCCCACTAACTTTGGCTGTCTTCCTACAATGTGATTAAAAGGCAGAGGATTTTTCAGTCCCTTACCAGTGGGGATTGAAGAGTAACAAAGAGCATTATTATTTGGAGATAGAAGCTAACAATCTCCATTAGAAATTTTTGTTTCTAGTGATCTTCAACTTGCATAGTTGGAGTATGTTCCTGAACAGTCACTTAAATCCAGCTTGTGGTGACTTAACGTCAAGTGCAATGGTAATTCTCAACCACATATATGCTACAAATGGTAGAGATTCTGAGCATGTTAGTATGTGGTTATGAAGTAATTAGAAGCTTTTTAGCTTAAATATTCTTTGATGAAAATTCTGCTGGTCTCATTTGTATGGTTTTGGGTTCTTTTCGAAATGTTTTGGCTCTGAAGTTAAATTACTTTAAAATTTTTAAGATTTTTAAGGCCAACTGTTAAAGTTGTCTTTCCCTGCCATCCAAGATTTTAGGTATCCTTACTCAGTGCTGCCAGGCCTTTTTCCATAATAAATATTGGAAAATGACTAGCTATGTTTTATGTATGTAAGCCCCCTATTTTACCCCTTGGAAGATAAAAAACCATAAACATGCTATAAAGATAATCTGAAAATTATGAGATTGTCAGCCTGTGGATATATGGTTATATTTTGCTCATGTTTTGCTGAAAAGGAAATAAGTTTAAAGGTGATCTGCTCAATCTGCAGATCGGTCACCCACTATTAGCCATGCATGTGAGCATTTTTTGTTCTCACTCAGACACCCTGTTGATAGGATGGTTAATACCTTATTGGAGGTGAAGGTTCATTTGTCCCTTCCTTGCCTCCCACCTCCCACAGGACAGGATGGGGAATTTTAGGAGTAGAACTCACTTTATAAGACCCCTTTACTTTCTAAATAGCAAGGAAGGACGGTAGTACATTCTGAACGGCGATGGGCATTATCAGTGGTCCTTGCATGGCCCTTCCTCAAATTGCATTGGAACAACTGGGTTACAACAGTCTTCCTGCTACTTTAATACAACTTGCCATCTGTAGGTGAAAAGCTTTGTGCAAGAATCAGAAGTATTATTTAGTTAAAATGTCAATAAAATTCACATTTTCAGTAAACCACCAGCTGTTTTATGTGTTGCCAATATTTAAACTCTTAATAGATTATTAACATGTTAATTTATTAACTAACTGTTAGAACTCAGTCTGGAGTGGGCTTCAAGAGGTCACAGAGACCTGATAAAATTGGGAAAATTGGCTAAAGCCTCCTTGGACAACCCTCTTACTATGTGGCAAGCCGTATTTGCTACAAGTACACTACTCAGAGCAGCACACAGGGGAAGGAGGCTGTACAGGCTGTACAAAGTGCAATGCTGCATTTTGCTAATCCTTGCCTGACGGTTTTTGGGCCGATGTGCAGTGATCATGGCTACTGTCCAGCAGCTGCACAAGTATGGTCTGCTGAGATAATTGAGGTTTTTTTTAAAAGGTAAGACCATCCCCAAAGGTAGGACACTTAATCAGAGACAATATCATCATCCTCATCTGTATCACTGTTGTAGCTTGGATCAAGAGTGCACTTTAAAGTCACCCTCCTTGTCCCACTTGCAGAGTTCTGTTTTTGGACTGTGTGAATATGACAGCATGGGCAAGGCAAAATCAGAAATTACATTCCAGGAGCATGTTAGATCTGTGAAATCAGACTGAGGTAGAGCCTCCTGAAATTCATTTAGGGTGAGCGTTAGGTCCTCAGTGTGAACCGCTTCACTGTAGAGATGCACTTTCTGGTGTCACACTGCTCGCCAGTGCAGACATGACTTCAGAGAGAGTGAGAGAGGTTTAAAATACAGAAGCTAACACACAGTCAAGAAAGAGAAATGGAACCTAAATGAGATAAATAGCACAACAGGGCAGTCTCTCTTCTGAGCCAGTAACGCAGGACGGAATACACAATGCAAACATGGAAACAGCTGAAGTAACAAAGTAATAGAGTCTTGCTATGTCTGAAGTTAATTAAGGGCAACAAACTGCCCCTAATTACTGTAAGTGTGGGATCCTCAGCAAAGCTGCCTGGGATACTAATTAAAAGAACTTATTATAAGAAATAGAATGCATAATTAATGACTGAGAAATCATTTTCAAGAGTATCTTCAGACAGCAAATAAAGTGCCCTTGGAAAATATTGTGACACCATGAGCCATCCGCTGCATCTAATTCTGCAGATCGACCCGAGCTGATTTGCAAGAGGTCGCTGTTCTTATACTTTCTAGTGCTGAGGTAGGGATTAATGGGGCAGAATGACAGGTAGAATAGGAATAGCATTTCCATTTTAATATCAAATACTCTTTTTACTTTTTTCTTTTAATATATGACTTCAATAGAACTTGGTTATGAAATATGCTGACATACAATACTTCGTTTTCATAGTTGACTCTGCAATAGTCTGCTGCTCATGCAGTCCAGTGAGGCCTTTAATGCTTGGAGAGGGCCTTTGTGTAGCATCCTCTCTGTTGATTAGTAGCGTGTGTATCTGTGGCAACTGTTTGCTGTCAAGTGTACAGGCCACCAAATGGGCTGTGATTGCTCTTTTCTAGATTTTTGAAAAACTATCTATCTGAAAATTACATTTGATGGAACAAAAATGGAAATTTTAAATATTTATTTTCCTTGTTAAAAAAAATAAATCATCTAACCTGTTCATGAGGATTTTTTTTTATCCTAGGCATTTTTTAAGAGGCTAATAGGGGGTTAAATTTGATTCAGGCACCTGTTTGGGTGTTCCTGCCTGATTGGGCACTCCCTAATTTGTAAACTTGCAATGTTTTTAATAGCCCCAGTCTTCAATTACTCTGTCATGACTATAGAAACTTAGATTAGGAAGTACAAAGCTATAAATACTTGGAAGTATTGAACCCAACATGTAATTTCCTATGCTGCTTCTAAACTTCTGCCATAGGCCAAGGTGGGAGGCTGAGATGCCCCAAAATGCTGAGGGATGAGCACGGAGACAGCCAGGATGGACATGGCTGCCTTTAAGTAATCAGGCTGTAAGGCCAACCTGCTGCTGCATGATGTCCCTCCAGACAGGCATAACATTGAATTCTGATTGATCTGTGATCATTGTCATGAGCTCTTTGTGTGAGATTCGTGTTCACAGAGGGAGCAGTCCTAGAACAGAAATATCCATATCCTTCGTAGTGTCTTTTACTTGTTCTGGGATTCAATAAATTGATCAATATCTCTCTGGTCCCGTAAGGTTGTGTGTTGTAACTCTGAATGTGTTCATATACCAGAAAAGGGGGAACTATCGACTTGTGGATGCCTGAAGTGAGACCATGACCGCACGGTGTGGCGGACACTGGGGAGTGGGGGTGCCCCACTGAGTCCCTGCACGCTGTGGTTCTGCCAGATTCCCTATGGGATGTGAAAAACGTGCATACATATGTTTACATGCAAAAGGTGGGAGAGCATGGAGGGGGGGGGGATGTGTATGTGTATGCATGGGAGGGCACAGAAGAAAGCAGTATGTGCTGATAGGAGGGGAGCAGGATGAGTGTTCCATAGCGTGTTGTGATGTAATCTGTTCTAAAGATGGTACACATTGAGAGTAAAATACTGAGTACAAGTCACTTAACACTGCTGCGTTTCAGGAGCATATTTTTTCTGTTCACTGTTGTAAAAATTGTAAATTGCCATTTACTTTCTGTAAAAACAAACAACACCCACTCCCCACCCCTCTAAACTAAGCTGAAACAGCAAGCCCAACACCCCAGACCTTGCAGATCTATATTTCTGCCTGGGCTCAGTTTGGCAGCTACTTCATGTAAAATGAAATTCCTAAACCTGGTGATAAAGAAGCACAGATGTTTCTATGGCTTCTATTAACAGTAGAGGTTTTATTTTTTTATTAATATTGAGTTTTCAGAATTGATCTGATTCTGTACGACTAGGCTTTGAGTGTGCCCTGTGAATATAGTAGGCTGAAAATTTACTTTTCTATTTGTGCTCTTTAAGTCTTACAGGCATAAGACTGAAACATCTGATTTGTTTTTGTATTTGAGGATGAATTTATACCTTGGCTGCAGAAACTTGCTCTGGATTGAAACATAGCATATGTGTTCTCAGTGTGAGGGGATAATTTATTTTCCTAATTTGATTCAATTTGTATTGTTTTTCTTAAAGTGGAAAAATAATTAGTTCCAACAGGAAAGCAGCTATCTTGATCATGTGGTTAAAAAAAAAAGTAAATAAAAAATTACCCCCCTGCACTGCTCAACTCTGCAGATAACTCTTACATTTTTCTCAATCTGATTTTGTTGAGGCTACTGAGCAACTGGCACCGCTGCCATAAGTCACTCTTCAGGGAAAGAAAGGAGTTGGCCTGTTTTATTTTTAATAGTGATGTGGTTAGAGTGGAACAGCTTCTTCCTATCAGTGACCAGAATCTCAGTGCTAATAACATAAATGGGGTAATGCTTACTGATTGTAATAGCTGGAGTGGTATGTAGACTGAGAGACTGAGTAAAGAGGTGTGAGATGTTGAAGCTCTGAGCAATACAGATGGTCACTGAAGCAAATCCATTTCAATCTATAATGCTGGAGAGCCTGGAAAATGGACAGAATTGCATAATAACATCAGAAGACGGTGGGTAGCCTCTAACCTTTTCTTTCAATAAGGGTGAAGGATTTAGAATGAGAAACTAGATTGTTTTGTCAATGAAATGGACCCATCCTTGGACAGTATGTGCATTTGTGTGTTTAAGGCAGTTGTCAGGGAGTATTTATTCACTACAGCCTTTCATATGAGTAAGTAGAAAAACATATTTTGGGGCACTATCCAATTTGCAAGACTATATCAAAATGCTTGTAAATGGCTTGTTAATTTTAAGCCTGATAGTTTTAAGCCAAATTATTTCCTATGCGATTTAGTGTAGGTGATCCTGCTCTGGCAGGGCCGTTGGACTAGATGATCTTTTGAAGTCCCTTCCAACCAACTCCTAAAGTTCTGTGATTCTGAGAAATAAAAAATTGAAATAATTTGTGATTTTCCTATAGCAAGTAAATAAATTTCAGCAATCAGTGCAAAATAGTGAGGTAGATCAGAATGGACTAAACAAATACATTTTTAAAGAGGGGATGGCATTTAATGCAGGAGATTTTAATTTTTTTTCTAAGAGGAGTCAAATTTGTGGGTGCCTTGAGATAGGCTGCGTTAGGGACACCGTTTCTGATGCAGTAACTTTGAAGCAGTTTTATTTGTGTGTTTGCAACCTGTGTGCATACAACTTCAGGAGTCAAAGTAAGGGCTTTTTCTGAAAGGTGGCACAAATGGGATACCTGTAGGTTTACTCTCAATAGTTTTTGTGTTAAAGCAGCTATTTTAGCCACCTGTCAGTTCAGAAGATTCTTTCTGAATCATAAAGTACTTATCAGGGAATAGCACCACTGCTGCCAAACAGCTCTGCTACCATATTTATGCCTTTAGTGATGCCTGTTTAATTAAATGCTTTGCTTTTGACAGAGCGTGTAGTATGCCAGGCTAACAAAGCTATTGTGCCTCGGGTACACCTAGTAAACAACCTGGCAGAGCTCGTGGCGGAACGAAATCACCACATTGCTGTAGGGTGTAAGGTTATCTTGCAAAATTACTGCAAAGCTGATGAATGTCTTCAACGCAGAAACCAGTGGCTGAGTACCACAGTTTTACACCAAATGGGACAGGACCTCCTGGGTTAAGTCTGGAAAAAAAAATAAAAAGACCTGTTGTTTATTTCATAACCAGGTAAAAGTTTGGTTAGTAGGTATCCCCACTGTCTTTCATTACTCTAATAGTTGTGTGATTTCTGGTTCCTGACTGAAGGCATTTGCAGTTTGTTTTATATCTGCTTGCTGTTAGGTCAGCTCTGCCCTTCATTTAAAATAGCAGCTTTTTCTTTCTGAAGGATTTAGTAGAGGATGGTGTCTCCTTCTGCTGTGTGAAACAGCCCAAGCTCTGAACCATCCCTCAGGTAGTAATCTTTCTCCTCTGAGTATTTTAACAGCCTTTCTCTGTACGTTTTGCAGCTGGGAATAATGCTTCCTCCTCCTCATGTTGCCTCTCACCTCAGGACGGTGCCTGGGGTATGCTGAGGCAGCAGATCTGAGCCTTCAGCTCGGAGCAGCCACGAAGAGTGAGAATGTTGCAGAAGTTCTTGTGAGTCCTGGTGTGCTGTGTGGGACTCAGTATTGCACCCAGTTTCTGTTACTGCAGCTCCCATACTGTCTGTGTTTCCCAGTACAGTTTCCTTATCCGCCTTGTGCAATTATGTATCCCAGCCTTGAATTTAAAAGATGACAATGGCATGTTCCTGTTCTGTCTGTCACGACAAGTAGGGGAATATTGCATTGGTGTTTAATTTGCAGGTACAGCCCTCCAGATCTTTGCAGCTGCATTTCCAGAGGCCTGCTATTTCTCCCTCACAGTTTTATGGATTATTTCTTTTTCTTTTTTTTTTTTTCTTTGTGGCAGTATCTCAGCTGCTTAACTGTTGTCCGAATAAGATCTACAGCATTCTTTTAGCCAGAAAGCAAGAATAAAAAGCCATCAGATGACTGGCTTCTGCCATCTTTTAAGCAATGCTGGCAAATCTGTGACTTTGTATGATGAGTCCTTCCCATTCTGGGTCAGATATTGCCCTGTTACCCAGATTGTACCTTTAATTTTATATTTTTATCCTGAGGAGTCTATGCCCCTCTAAGTATAGAGACCTGCTGCCTTCCTTTGGGAAGGAGGTTTCTTTGGGTGGTGCTGGACAACTTTCAGACTCTCGTTCTAAAGACCTTCCATGCTGCTTCATTCAGGTCTCCCAACTCTTCAGTTTAGATGGCTGAAGTCACCAACTCTTCTTAATTCCTTGGTGTAGAGAATAAATTATCACTTCTCAGTTTCCAGGCTAAAAAGATCATTCTGACAAAATGCAAACTGCTGAGACTGGATTCATGTTCAATAACCATGCATACCAGCAAGCTCTCAAAGTAATTAAGTGCTGCAGTGATAAAGAACAAAGACAGTGCAGTGGCGCAATTCATATGGATTCAGCCGCAGCATTGCTGTGTGCTTTCCTTTTAATTTGTTTTTTAGCCCAACTTCTATCAAAAGTCCTGAGTTCCAGGTCATCCAATCAGCTTCTAAAAAGGCTGGTTTTGGCATTCTGCCCTGGCCACGTTTGGCATGCTGCAGAGCAGAGTTTAACAAACATCTGTTGAGTCAAGCTTTTCCTTGACTGCAGGAGGTGGAGTGGTCAGGACGTGCTGATTTCTCTACAGAAAGCACCTAGACTTAGGAATTTTTACCTTACTTTTACATACAGTTTGAATGTTCACAGCAGACAGCATGTGTAACAGTGCAAACATGCCACAGCATTTGGAGCTAATTCTCTCCTCCAAAATATTACCCAGCATACTTGAGCCAGTGTTTTTGTTTTCAAAGACATTGATGTTCATATACATTGGGTTTCTGTGCAAAACAGGACATAGTTAGAAAGTAAACATAAATCTTCCTTTGACAAGACCATTTTGCCATTTTGTGGTTGAATAGAGCACAACAATGTGAGACTTCTGGCTCTACCTCATCTTTTATCTTACCTGTACAGCAGCAATTCAGACATTTCCCAACACTGGAAAGTTGCAAGGAGCCTTGGCCTATCTGCCTTACTTCAGCACTTCTAAATTATATTTTTTTTTAAAAGCTGGTACAAATAACATTCTGTGAATTGTTTTGAGGGTCAGTCAGTATTTCTGTGCTTCCTGGGAGCAATGCTTGAGCTTCTACTAGGGATAAATAAATCCCTTGGAAGCTCCAGCTCTTGTTCCTGTGCACAAAGTTAAGCGAACCTCATTCACCACAGCTCTCTTCTACTTCTCACGCTCCTCCACTACACTGGATTTTACAGAACCGTACATGTATGTCTTCTTTTGGTTCAGGATTTTGTATTCTGTCCCTTTGTGCCAGAGGAAGGGAAAGGGGGAAGAAGCACCTTGTCAAGTTGACTTAGTGCTCTGTTTCTGGCCAGGTCAGAGTTAACCTCCCCAAGCAGCCAGCCCAGGTGAGCTGAGTCAGCCCAGGCTGTTTTCCACACCACCTGACATTACTCCCCCATAAAAGGGAGGGGTGCTCTGGGGTGCCTCCAGGGCAGTCTGAATGTGGCTGGGGTGTTGGGTCAGTGTAGTACTCTGTGTTATTGTGGTAAGGTACTCTGTTATCACTGGGTGTAAATGAAATTTACCATGGGCTGTTACTGTTCCCCTTTCATGGTCATCTTGTCAGTAAACTGTCCTTATCCCAACCCACTGAGGCTCTGTCTGTTTCTCCTCCAGGAGTGAGCGAGCGCGTGTGGTGCTCGGCCACTGCTTGGGGCTGAACCAACATACTCAGTACTGGAAGAGTGCAGAACTAGGAGCTGGGGGAAGGAATAAGCTTCATCTCTCCCTCTGAATGCTCTATTTCTCTATGCTTCAGTCCTTTGTTGTTGTGCCCTCTGCTAAGTACAGGTCTTCTACCAGTGATTTCCAAATAATAAAGCTATTGAAAGTTGGGTTTTATTTGAAGTTTGGAAAGGAAATTGCATCTCTAGAATGCTTTCCCACCCCTTCACTAAGCAATAGCTATGCAAGAGTGTCAGCTGTGTTCCTCTGGCATGTTCCTAATCACCATACCGCTTTTTTTTTTCTGTGACAGTGAGAGAGAGAGAAATCAGGAATCCTGTTCTGTTGCTTTTGGTTAGATGCATAAATTACCAGCACAGTGTGTACTGAAATTTTCTTAAGCAGTTTTTGCAGGATAAAAGAATTTACTACCCACTTAAGGAAGGCGTGTGCTGAGCAGCTAAAGATCCATGGCTCAACTCCTCCTGCTGATCCAAGAGGGAAGGGTGCTTGATAATTGTATGTGAGAAGGCTAGTCCAGTCCAATTTCTTTTTTTCCAAAACTGAGTTGTTACTGTTAGAAAAATTCCCTGACCTCTGGATCATGCAGTGATCTGGGGAGGGGAAAAAAATGCACATTTCCAATTCCTACTAGTGGAGTAATCCTTTGGTGTCACTTCAGACACTGATGGGTTCACTGGGTACCTCACTTGAATTAACTCCTCAGAGGTTTAAAAATACATCTGGAGACACTGAGCTTTCTTCCTGCAGCTTATCGCTCATTCATAATCTGCAGTTCAGCTGCCTCCTAAACTTATTGTAAAACCAGCTGTAAAGAACTTCGTGGTGAGTTTATTTCAAGGTGAGGTAGGATTTCTTCTTCTGTGTGAGCTTAAATAAAAGACCTGAGCACAGAAAATAAACCCTGAACATAATCTGTGGCTCATCAGTGGGTTGTCATTGTTTTAAAATGGGTCCTGAGCTGTGGAAAGAGATACTGACACTTACACATCTGAGAGCAGCGGTAGTTGGTTACTTGTCCGTACAATGGAGATGAAAAGGACATGCAGCAGAGCATATTAACATGCCAATTTTGGCATATTTGTCCTTGCTGCCTTGTACCTGTGTGTTCCTGCTTTGTTGTGGTGCCAAGGTGACATGCCTGTCTCTTCCCCTGGACTCCCCGGTAGTACTCCCCATCACCTGGAAGGACTGCTCTATAGATGCAGACTTGAAGAGGCCTGTGTGTGAAAGTGGCTTTATTCTCCCTTGGGTCTAGATTTTACAGCTTTCATTCTACTCCTGTAATTCCCCGGTCTGCCTGGTTTTGTTAGGCTTGGCTTTGAGCGCCGTGGTTGTCAGCAGGGAAAGCTGGGAAGCTTTCAGCCGACTTCCTTTCATTGTTTCTTTCAAACATCTGATGTTATCTCATCTGCTTTCATGCTATTAAGTATGTGTGCTGTCCTGGAATCACTTAACCTCTTCCCATTCAGGTGCCTGCAATGCCCTGCTTGGATCCTGACCTTTAGGGAATGCAAGCAAGCAAACTTTTTCTCTATCAGTGAGTTTTTGACAAGTAGACACTCCATGAATACACTGTGAAGTTGTAACTAAGCGTTTACAGTGAGTAATAGCTTTAAGACTATTTTTCTTCCTTTTTTTTTTTTTTCTTTTTCCCTTTAAGAAGGGAACAAAAAATGGTCACACCGCTAAGCTCTAATTACAGTAGCTTCAGAGAGACCTGCGTGATTTGCCTTTTGAGCTCTGCGCTGTGTCAGGTAGGTTTTGATCAAATGTGTTCCTGCCAGCATTCAGTCGTTAGCATTCAGTCTCAGTTAGTCACCAGTGAATTATGGTCTGTGATATGGTCCAGGTCCCATTGCTCTAGTTCTTTTTCTCTTTATTGATTTCCATTCTCGTTTTCATTATTGCCCTGGTCTCTCACTGCAGGTTTCCTAGTGCTTTTATTTTATAGCTTTTCAGAATGAATATCCATGAGTCATGATTCAAAATAAAATGCTAATAATGACGTTATGCAATGCTTTGAAATAAACATTCCTGAGATTGTTCCTTAAGCATTTTAAGTGGTCGACTGTGGGAAAAATCACACCACTCTGCAATGATAAAGCAGAAAGAAGGAGGGGGGGCTTTAACAATTTATTTTAAATGCCTCATTCTTGAATACCTTTTCCAACATCAGGCAGAGAGAAAAAATTCTTGGCTATTTCCTTTAGGCAGAAACTAAGTAATTATAGCCAGGGCAGCATTAAAAATACAGTATGATTGTATGCTTTTTCCTAACCTATACAGATCTGAAAAATGACTAAATGGTGTCGTGTCCCCGCCCTGGCTTCCTGCCTTTATCAGTGTTTAAACATCAAATGTCAGCTCCTCCTGGTTCTCCAGAGGACCATAACATGGTATAGCTATGGAACCAGCTGAGGCACTGAAAAAGATAAGGAAGAGCATGGGCTATTAGGATGTTCAAAACTTGCTCATTTTTCACTGTCTGTCATCAGCTGTTGGGTTTGCATTTCTGAGTTTGTTTCTAGACTGGGAGATTTCCTCACTCCCATTTGTTCCACTGGTTTGCTTCTCCCTGGACGTGGTACTGTGAAGACCTATCAGTGGAAGTGGGAAGCACTTCTGGTAAAAATTACTGCTGCCCTTGTCTTCCTTTTCCTTATAACAGCTGTCTTGAATCTCAATGAGATGATGGGATGCAGCTGTGGCTGCCCATGTTTCATGCTATGCTTTGCAGCAGTGCAACTCCCATCCTCACTCCTGTTTTTTAATGAATTAATTGAGATAATTTAATCTGAATATTATAATTTTGATAATTAGTTTCCAGGAGGGAAGTCTTCTCAGCTGTGCTTGCTGTCATTGATGAATAGCAAATCCCTCAGCCAGTAACTTACTGGAGTTGCTGACTAAAACTTTAGGTGACTTGTCTTCAAAACAAGAACAACAAAAAAAAATCCCTAACTATAGAAAACCTGCAAGAGGAGAAAACTGTCTCTTATCACTCTTATCTCATGGTGTTTTCATTTATTCATTAATATTTTTCTGAGCTTTGTTCCTTTGGTTGATTTATTTTGAAGGCTTTTTACCCGTGTAGTCTGTTCTCTGCAATGCACCTTGGTGTGAAACATATTATTATATAATATTATAATATGATAATCTGCTCACTTTGAGCAGGACTTTAGAAAAGGAATTTGAAAGTTAAATTTAAGACTAAAATTCATCTTTTTTCTGAACTTCTCCCTACCTTCAAAAAAACTGCTAGGATTCACGACTATGCTATCCTCACTTTAAAATACTATCAAAGTATGTTTTAAAGCCCTTGACCTTTATAGCTCAAGGTCTAAGCTTATCTTTGTTTATTACAGGATGAAATTTTTATTTAAGGTGAATTGCCTCCAGTCTGTCATAAGGGTCTTGCATCTTCCTGTAGAGAACCTGGTGCTAGCCTTTGTCATTGGCAGAGTAATGGGCTAGACTGGCTTAGTCTGAAACCGTGCGGAAATCCTGTTGACCCCTTGTCGTGGTTGAAGGAAATGAGCAAATCTTGAAGTTTTCAAGCAGTACTGTGAGATCCTGTGAAAAGTACCCATGAAAAAAGCATGCACAGGAAACTAAACAGAAACTGTAAAACCATAGAATGTGTAAAGTTGGAAGGGATCTGTAGAGATCATCTAGCCCACCCCGCTCTGCAGCAAGCAGGGGCATCTTCACTAGATCAGGTTGCTCAGAGCCCCATCAAGCCTGACCTTGAGTATCTCCAGGGATGGGGCCTCCAATATGTCTTTGGGCAACCTGTTCCAGTGATCCACCACCCTCATATTGAAGAATTTTTTTCCTAATATTCAACCTAAATGTCCCCTTTTTGAGTTTTAAACTGTTATTCCCCAGCTTTCTTATAGGTACCTTTCAGGTATTGGAAGGCGGCTATAATGTCCCCCCCAGAGCCATCTCCTCCCCAAGCTGAACAAACTCAACTCTCTCAGCCTGTCTTCATAGCAGAGGTGTTCCAGCCCTTTGATCATTTTTGTGTCTTTCCTTTGGACATGGTCCAACAGCTCCATGTCCTTCTTGTGTTGAGGGCTCTAAAGCTGGACGCAGTATTCCAGGCGAAGTCTCACCAGAGCAGAGTAGAGGGGCACAGTCACTCTGGCTGGCATGTGGGTTTCTGCAAAGTCCCCGGTAGCAATCAGAATTAGAACTTTTGAAGGCATGTGTAATTTATCATACATTAGTTGTCTGTATTTTTGAGAAGATGTATAGAATACACTTTAACTGTCGATGCAAAAGAGGTCTAATGTCATGAGGGAGGGGGAGAGTTTTGTCTATTGGTTCAGTATCCTTTGTTAGAAAGTTGCTGGAACTGCTGCTCTGATTGCTCGGCAGGCAACAAGACTTCTTGAGACTTGAAGGTTACAGCTCTTATGTCTTGCTCCAGTGGGCAGCTTGGGGAAAAGCCTCAGGAGTGGAAGCAGGGTCTGCAGATCTCCTATTTGGGGTGGCTGAATGAGGAGCAGGCCAGGTATTAGCAGAGGAGTCAATACAGGCAGATAAGAGTATGAATAATTTGTTCAGGGAGGCAATCTGGATTTTCTCTTGCTGCTAGTGATGAGCAGCCTTGCTTGAATGTTTTGACTTAAGAGAAAACTACAGGAGGGCTAGCAGGAAAATTGTCAGATAATTTTTTTGGCCTAAGTGTTCATGACTCAGTATACTTTTAGTTTGGATGGTGTAGTGTTTCCTAGAAATGAATATTTTTTTCAAAAATGATTTTAATTGGTTTTACCTGTTTTGACAACAGTGCCTCTGAAGGTCAGACGTGATTTAAAAAACCCAACACCAAAGCCTGTCTTTTTTTATTATTTTTATCTTCTGCTTTGATGATATTTAGTCAAATTAATAGGAGTTACAAACCTGTTGATGGATGAGAGCCTACTGTATGTGACTGTGAAGATAAAAAGCAGTATTAGAGAAGGGACAAACATCTAAAAGACTTAGACACAAATGTCACGTATCAGTGTTTAGATTATCCAAGACAAATCTGTCATTATTTGACTGTAAAATGCCTGTTGAGCTAATAACACATATTATCATAATGAGACGTAATAGCAGTGGGGTAAACTGGAAGTAATTAAAGGACTTTGGTGTTGTTTGCACGAGCCCATACCACTGTGAATGGGAAATACTGCACTGAAAATTAGGTGTGTGGTTATAGCAGCCCATGAACAGATTCTAAAATATCTTTTTTCCCAAAATTTATTTCAGCCTTCTGTCCAGAAATAGATTTTCTTACAGACTGCTGTCAGAAATGGACAGGCTGCAAATTTATCCTCATAAAATGTGCTCGTGAAGGTAGCTTAGAAGGAATTGTTGATTTTTGCTAGGTGTGTTCCTCCTGAAAGAACAGCAATGTACTATTCTTATGTTTATACAAGATTTCTGGGTGGAGGAGAAAAATACTTGGCTTTAAGCCACATACCTCATGGAGAGCGTGAATTTATTCTTTAACATGTGACTCAGGAACTTCACTGTATATAAGCAATGTACTCATTGATTTATTTTTTTTTTTTTTTTAGATTCTTTTGTAGCAGTTTCTCATAGGAGCAACATAGTGTCTAAATATGTCTCAAAATCCTGTATCTTGTTGTTAGAGATCAGGAATTTAGGATGCATATGCATTTCTGTAGCTCTGAAAATTAGCAGAAATACTGGGGGGAAATCTCCTTGTCAAAAGTTGGAGATGTTCATGGAACGTTCATAGAATCCTGGTCTCTTTTCCTTATTTTTCTGTTGTTTGATACCATTAATGATTAAGTAATGAATGAAATATTGTTATGAAAACCTCAAAGTTTTTGTTTACGCAGAATATACTAAAGTAAGAGAGGCATTGGTCCTGAAGTGTTACTCCGCCCAAGTGCTGCTTTTCTACAAATGGTAGGCTGTTGTGGATACAGTGAGTATGCTGGTGTCTTGTCATGAAACATCAGGTATTTTGGGTAATACCATGCTCCACTTTCAGAGTATCTTGTAACCTGTGATGCTGCATCAAGATGCAAACAGAGATTAAAAGTTTTATATCGACCTTTCTAGTGACTGTACCATAGTTGTCCTTCATGCTATGAATGAAATTGCGTTCCTTGTGCTACCATGCACTGCAACTACCCTTCATGTATCTTACAAATTAAATAAAGGAAAACTTGGAAGGAATATACCTAATTATTGTTAATTACAAGATTGTTCATATGGTAGGATTACTTCTCTCACTTGATATGCAAAGAGGCTTTATTACTTCTTATGTGTTGTAATCTTGAAGCAGCAGATAGTGTCGTGGATGTAACCAGTGTTTCAGAAATGAATTCACTAGTTGTAGTGTTCTTATTTAAGTGGAGAGATTGATCTGTCAAGCAAGAAAAAAAGTTTGGGAAGGGAGGAGGTTCAATGAGATCCTTCAATTTGGGTATGCTTGTCTGGACTCCCATTTAGTTTGTGGTGATCTGGTCAGCAAAGGCTAGTGTGTGTCATTTTGTTCATGAAGTCATCTGCACACGTGGGCCATTTGTAAGACATCTGCTGTAGAGTGAGGTGACTTGCTTGCTTGGATACACTGACTGGATGGGCAAGATCTCCACTGAGCATCCAGAGAAATTTGAACACCTCCAAGGAAGAAGACTATGACCTCACTGGACATCTCTTCTCAGGTTTGACCACTCTCACAAGTGGTGTGGGGAAACTGTATACATATAGAGAAGAATTTCCCATGCTGAATTCTCCAGCTGTTGGCAGTGTAGGTGGGATGCAAGTGTGTGAGTGTCTGGCTTGTGGGAAGTGCTGAGCTGGAGTGTGATGGCTGCAACTCAAATTGTGGTAAGGAATATATGTGTGACTGTCATAAGGAAATATATCCTGCAACCTGAAGTGTTGCCAAACTGTTCACAGTATAAATTGTATCTAGAGTTTAATTTGGGTATTGCATTGATTTTGTTGGTCTGCTGCGTTCCTACAATATGGTATTTTTCCATGGAATCTCTTCTTTCGAGACCAGAATTCATCAAATCCAAAGTGATTAGGACTCACATAATGTTGTTTTGCTTGCAAGTAAGGAGGGTGGGGGTGGTGGGAGAGGCGATGAGATGGGGAGGCCCTGAGAAACCTCTTCTGTCTCTCAAGAAAACCAACATTAGTTCCCCAAATGATGTCCCCATAATTATTGGGACAAGCTTCAAAATTAAGCTGCCCCATTTTAATTTTGGCCAGGTGTCCTGGTTTCAGCTGAGATGCAGCTAATGTTCTTCACAGTAGCTAGTATGGGGCTGTGCTGTGGATTTGTGCTGGAAACAGTGTTGATAATGCAGAGATGTTGAGCAGTGCTTACTCAGAGCCAAGGCCTTTTCGGCTCCTCACACCACCCTGTGAGCAGGATGGCTGGGAGGGAACACACCCAGGACAGCTGACCTGCCCTGACCAAATCAATTCCACACCCTATGGCATCATGCTTAGCGTATAAGGGGCTTAGGGAAGAGGAAGGACAGGGTGTGGCAGAAGGAAGCAGTGGCATTTGAAGCGATGGTGTTTATCTTCCCAAGTTACTGTTACATGCGATGGAGCCCTTCTTTCCTGGAGATGGCTGAAGACCTGCCTGCTCATGAGAAGGGGGGAATGAATTCCTTTTCTCACTTTGCTTGTGCAAACAGCTTTTGCTGTTCCAGTTCTTTCCTCCATCATGCCCAGCACGGAGTGAGTGAGCAGCTGCATGGTGCTTAGCTACTGGCTGGGTCTAAACAATGACACCAGGTGATGAGATTTTAAAAGTTTCTGATATAATGAGAGTTCAAGAACTTCTCTGTGAAAGTGAATCTCTCAACTTGGATCTTAATTTCCATGTGTACATCAGTACTGCTGTGGACAAGCACTTAGCTGGTGGTGGGCTGGGATGCTCCCAGGTCATGAAATGCAGTTAAGCCTGAAGTTTGGAGGCATACCATGCTCTCTGAAGTCAAGTCAATTTTATTCCAGTACACGTCACTAAAGACAAGTGTTCTATCAGTCACACACCCTTTTCTATCATAGATATAATAGAATAGTTATGAAGTACATTTATTTAAGAAGTATTACATTTTTTTACCTTATTTTGTGTTTAATATTGCTAATGATCTGTCCCCTTATTAGTTTTTTCCCTATATCTCTCATATATTTGGCAACTTGCTCTGTTGTATTTGAAGAAAAGAGCAATTTTTTTTATATGATATCAAATGATAGTAAACTTAGCAAAATACATTTATATTTTTAATAATCAATTATTTGATTATTATTTTCCTGTGAAAAAAGGTGTTATACCAATGCAACTAGCTTATTGGTTTGGGGTTTTCTGATGCAATGTCTTTTTTAAATTGTTTGCTTATTTGATGTTAGCTGCCTGCCTCTCTCTTTTTAGGGCTTCAGAAACACTGTTTTGAAGGAAGAAGTGATCTCTCATTATGAGTTGCCTTGCCTTTTTCTTTTTCCTGCTGGATCCAGGGGTCTTTAGAAAACACAAAATCTAAAATTTCCCTGTAGAGAAGTGGCTACCGCATTGTTGCTGTTTTAGCTTTGGCAGTAGATCTCTCCAGCCTTTAAGTCAGATTTTTAGGAGACAATACTGCTTGGTATACCTGTGCTACTTTATTGTCTTGAAAAACAGAATCTCATTCTTTATTTGTTTGCTTTCTGCTTTCTCAAGAGTATTAATCTTATTTTCAGTCATTCTCTTGAGAGAAAGTCTTTTCAAGGTAGCTTGCTGCCTCTCAAACCTTTTATAATAACTTCATGCTACAGCTCCTGTTGCTTCACAACATGCTCTTGTATGTTTGCCTTTAAAATGAGAACAGAAGCTATACCTCTTTTTTGCAGTTTTTAAAAGCAAACTTTCTTGGGATATGGGCTTTTGAAAATTAAACTTGCAAGTTTCAAGTTTTATTTCAAAGGAAGACATAATGCCTTTATGAGAATGCTTTGCTTCCCTGCAAGCTTTGACTTCTTACACATCTGAGGTGATTCCTGAGGGAATGAGTTTCCTTCAAAGAAAGAGACATGCAGATTATTATGAACTCTAATATCAGGAAAGATCATGAGGTGGGATTTCTGTATTTCAGTAATGCTAGAGCGGAATTAAAATATACTTGTTTCTATTAGTTTTTGGTTAGTTTTGTTTTCAAGATGGCTAGTTTGTAAAGACAGGTTGAATTACCAAGGAGTTTTGAAATGTTATGAGAGAGATCTGTAAAAGTGAATTATTTAATTAATGTGGCTGAAGCTGGGCATGAAGTAACTAAAGATGAAGTCTAAAATACAGAGTCACGTAACATACTGCCTTTAGAGAATAGGAGCAGAATGAGCAAGACCCCAAAAATGGAGTATAGCTCTAGTATTTTACTTGTCAGTACTGCATGAAAGCCATCTTGGCTTGCTGTAGATTATTCCTTCTGTGACCAATTCTAGTCTATTATCTTTGTGCTGCCATGGAGCTCGCGATCCCTTTTTATCTCTTCTCTGGGAACCACGTTCACTTGTATCACCCATGGGACTCTGTAGTAGGTATGCACCTTTCTGCTGGAATTTCTGGTCAGAAAAGCTTTGGAAAGTTTTTGCATAGAGTTCTTGACTCACTTATTCTTGTTCTCATACAAGGCTGTCTTCTATTGCAGAATCTAAATGAGGCTGAGGTCATGTAGCACTTTTGTTGTTGTTTTCCTTTTTTACAATTATTGTATGCTTCTCTGTTTCCTACCTGCCACTATGCAAGTTGGTCAGCTTGATGAGCTTATTTTGGAGACACAGTATAGGATCTTTTGCTTTAAAAAAGGACAGGAAAGTCAGAACTTAAAAGTTTCACATTTTTGAAGTCTTAAGCTATGTTTATAGGTCTTCATACGACTCTTTGTTTAAAACTGAAGCAGAACCCTAACAGTACTCACAGATCTTTCGTGGAAAAAAATAGTTTTGTTTAGTAATGTCTTCTAAATTGCTTGGGCAATGAGGAAAAATAATTTTGGCACTAGGTTTAATATCTTTCCCTTGGAATTTTTTTTTTGGGGGGGAGCCTTTTGTTGACTTCTGTTTAACTGGATTAGGGACGGCAGAAGTTGAAGCGGTGACCCTGCCAGAGCTTGCCTGGCGCTCTGGGAGCAGACCTGCCTCCTGGTTCTTACGGATGTGAAATCAGACTTCACCTACAAGAGGACTGAATTATAGCTCTGTTTGCTTGAACTCCAGCTGGTAACAACAGTCTGTCTTCAGCACAGGGATGTAATTACTTAGAGGAGACTCTTACAGTGGGAACAAGCACTCCATAGGCATAATGTATCTTTTCTATTGATTTCTCTCTTTGTTTGCTGCAAATCTTGTATTCGAGTGTAACATCCTTCTAAGATTTGGCACTCAAGAATTCATAAGAGCTCTTCCATCAGTGTTGCTACTTGTCTCTCAAGGGTAGAGATACTTTCGATGAGCTGCCTAGTAGTCTGCTTTGCAAACTCCTATGGAAGAGTTCACTTAGGTAAGGGGAAAAGAACGCACTGTTCAGAGGAATAAACAAAAGTATCGTGGAGATGTAGAGTTTCAAGTAATTACTACTTGTAATACCATGGTCAGCACTTCAAATAGTGTAGAAAGCTTACATGTGACTTAAAGGACAAGAACAAATTTGCACCGTAATAAATAAATGAATATTTATTGGAGCCCAGGCTCATGTCAGACCTGAATGACAGTGAAAAATCAGCTGAGAAGCTTTGTGAAAGCTTGTAGCCAAGAAGATGACATTGCTGGCAATATAGTCCTAAAATTGGTCTCCTGTATTGGTCTAACTGTACTAGAGACCAAATGGGGGTTGGAATTAGATGATCTAGACCTCCCATACAGAGGGGCTGAGGGAGCTGGCCTTGTTCAGCCTAGAGAAAAGAAGGCTATGGGGGAACCTAATTGCAGCCTTCTAGTACCTGAAGGGAGCATACAAACAGGAGGGGAATCAACTTTTTAAAAGGGTAGAAAATGGCAGGACAAGGGGAAATGGATTAAAGCTAAAGGAGGGAAGGTTTAGATTAGATATTAGGGGGGGAGTTCTTTCCAGAGATAGTGGTAAGATGCTGTAACAGACTGCCCAGAGAGGTGGTGGATGCCCCATCCCTGGAGGTGTTCAAGGCCAGGTTGGATGGGGCCCTGGGCAACCTTGTTTAGATACAACCCTGGAGGTTGGTGGCCCTGCCTGTGGCAGGGAGGTTGGAAATGTATGATCCTTGAGGCCCGTTCCAACCCAGACCATTCTATGATCTTTAGGGTCACTTCCAACTCAAAACATTCTATATGTGTCTGAACTTCAGTCTTGGGAAACCTGGTGTGCAATTTCTGGAATCTTCACTTTGTCTGGAACAGTGTGGAGCTCAAAAGGGAAAAAATTGGGTACAGAAGACTTTTCATGGGTCACGGGACGGGGAAAAAGGTTTATTTAGGTAGCTGTTCAAAGGGCAAAAACCTTGTTGCAAGAGTCTGGCAGAGACTTGGTGAATCTCTTTGTTCTGTGAGCTTTCCTCTTTTTCCTATCATCTTGACCTCTCTCTTTCCTTTGAATGAGTACAGGGCAAAATAAATTACTTTAAAACCACTGTAAGCTCCTTTAAAAGAAAGATATTAAGAAGCTGAACCTTTTTGGTGTTGCAGTCTTTTCACATGGATAGTACAGCGATTATGTTGTCAGAAAGGCATTTATTTTTTTGCAATCACTTAATTTACTGTGTGGTGGATTTTTTTTTTCCTAAGTAGTTCTTTATCTGTGGAGGGCTCCATTTAGAAAAAAGAAAAAAACTCCAAGAGGATGAGAAATAAATTGTTGTTCAAAAATACTTAGGTGAGCATAGCTGCTCAAAGGCCAAATGTAAATAGTGGTTGGTTTATAATGTCACTCAGAGTAATGCATACTCAAGTTACTTGAAAACTTGAAGGTCGCCTACCAAATGTCCTTTGTCACTACATTCCCCTGGAGCCTGAAATCATTAGGTGAGAGATGGAAGAAAGGGAAAACTGAAGAAAAAAACTGTCAAAAAATCCTACTAATTCATAGATTGAGCTGGATTTGTATCTTTGTATTGATCGTAAAACTTATTTGAATTATTAGAGACTACCAAGGATTTTTTTAAAAACAACAAATATCCTATTCAGTTGCACTTCCTGTTGTGTTTATGGTATTGCACAGTTTACTAGGAAAAGATTTAAAATTAATCAGTGTGGAACTACAGCTGGCAAAAGGAGACATTTCCAACACGCTGCAAGTTCGCATTTGCTATAAATGATCCTGAGTTTCTTTCCTTCAGACTGTTGGTATTTCCCTGTCTTCTGGTTCAGCACAGCCTCAGTGACCATTTCCAAATGACAACCTGTTATCTTCATAATTTGTTTGTAGGATTGTTTTTTTTTTAATGCTGGGAAACGGTAAAGGACTCAAGATATGTAGGTGTGGATTTGGGTGTAGGGAGGTGTCCCCAGTCTCCTGCCAGGGAAATTCACCCTTTGGCCACATTTTTAATGTATGGGGTTTTTGGTTTTGTTTTAAACTAGATCACTCTTTCCAGGTTAGACCTAGGGGCTAACTGCCCATCAAACTCCACAGTTCTCCTCACCACCCGGGTACACCCATGCTGCTGGAGCCCTCCATGCCACATCAAACTAGGAGTGTGATGTGGTTTGGGCTGCAGCCATCCAACAACAGAAGTCCCTGGTGGGGAAGAAACCTCATGCAGTAGTCCAGCTGCAGCGACATGAGGCTGCCCTGGCATGTGCCAGGCCATTATTTCTGCCCCTCTCTACCCATCAGAGGGGACATGTAGCAGCAAAAAGAGCACTGTGCAAACATCGTGACTGCCCATGTGGCTGAGGATGAGCAGTTTGCTGCCAGTGAGCATGGGCTGGCCTTTGGCTTTGGTTTAGCCATTGTGATCAGTCTTTCTGCTAGTGCTTTCTGCTCTTCCTGGACATAGAATCACAGAATGATTTGGGTTAGAAGGGACCTCAAAGATATCTGGTTCCAACCCCCCTGCCATGGGCCGGGTCAACTTCCACTAGACCAAGCTGCCCAAAGCCCCATCCAACCTGGCCTTGAACACTGCCTGGGAGGGTGCAGACACTCGTTTTCTGGCTCCAGTGCCTCACCAACCTCATAGTGAAGAATTTCTTCCTTGTATCTAATCTAAACCTACTGTCTTTTAATTTAAAGCCATTACCCCTTGTCTTAATCACTTCATTCACTAAAGATATTAGACAAATTGAGATATCCAAAAATGGCTATCTCAAAAACCATCAGTGGATGGTTTGAGGGATTTTTCGACACGTGTTTGTTCTCATAGGGGACTGTTTGCCGCAGTTATCATCTTCCTGTCTTTCACCATCCTCTTACTCTCTTTCCTTTCTTCATTCATCAGGTCACCCTCTATTTCACCATCTTTGAGTATGTAATGTCAAAGATACCCTGAATTGAGGAGGGTGGTCTCACTGATTTGAGATTTGGGGGGAGTGGCACAAAAAAGCTTGCCAGTGGCAGCATTGCTGTTTGGAGCTTTCCTTTATAACTTGTGATAGCCTGTTGGGAGTGTCAGAGGGCAGGCCAGCACTTGGGGTTTTGGCTGCAGAGGGAGCTTCTGAAGGTTCTTCAGGGTACACAGCTGCTGCAGGCTTGACTAAGTAGAAAGGAGGGGTTTATAGATGTGTCAGTTTGACCTCAGTAAGCTGTCAAACACTCACCCAGATGTTCCATTACTCCTCTTCCTTAATAGGACAGGGAAAGAAAATAAGATGGAACAGCTTGTGTGTTCAGAAAGACAGGGAGATCATCAGTTACTGTCACAGGCAAAACAGACTTGACTTGGGGAGAATTAATTTAGTTTATTGTCAATCAGAATAGAAATTGATGGTAAGAAGCAAAGATGAAAATTAAAATGCCTTCTACCCCCCATCCCACCTGATCTTTTTCTCAGGCTTGTTGTCACTTCATTGTCAGCTCAGCTAGCTCTTCCCCCCCCCACCCTGAGTAGCACACTGAGAAGGGAAATGGGGAGCTCTGGTTAGTCCACAGTAGCTCTTTTCTGCTGCTCCTTCCTTCTCATGCTTTTCCCCTGCTCTGGCATCGGCCATTCCCAGAGGCTACAGTCCTTCAGGAAATATGCTCTGGTTTGGTGTCCATGGGCTGCAGTGGGACAGCCTGCTCCATGACAGCCTCTCCATGGGCTACAGGGGAACCTCAGCTCTGGTGCCTGGAGCACCTCATCCCCTTTCCTCCTTTCACCTTGTTGTCCCAGGGCTGTTTCTTACACTGTTTTTTCCCCTTAGGTCCTCATTGCTGTGCAGTGTTTTGCACTTTCTTAAATACATTTTCCAAGAGGCACCACCATGGTGGCTGAGGGGCTGACCCGTGCTCTGCAGTGGGTTGGGTTGGAGCCAGCCGTGCCTGGCGCAGGGCAGCCCCAGGCTCTCCTCACAGAGGCCGCCCCACTGCCAGCGCCTCACCGCAGACACCCAGCACAATAACTTGTCTAAAACCAGAGGCTGTTTTTATGTAGAAGGCAAAATACCTGTTCTGGACATGGGGAACATTACTTCATCACGCTCTAAAGGCCTCTCTCAGCATACAGAGGCATTGTGGCTTCTCCAAGAAACACACCTGTGCCAGTAGCAGTGGGCATTGCCTGAGCCGCCCCCCATGGCCTTGCTTGAGAGGGGGGGGATCGCTGCAGGCAGATATATGCAAACTTTTAGCCTAAACATTTGTTTTAAATTTCTGCTGTGCGATACAATTAAGGGGGATTCCAGTATAGTGCTGTCAGTCTCGTTTACCACAGCAAAACATCTAGATAAGTATGTTTAATCATGCATAAGAACAGCCAGTTTTATTAGGAAGCGGACTTGTCCATTTACCACAACACAGCGATTGCTTATTTATTTCAGGATTTTGTTCTTTATGCATTCGGGATATTTTCTGGTAGAATAATAATCTTGATTACTTTCTTCTGATAACAGTTAAATCCATCCTACTTCCCCTTTTCTTATTTGAAAAGATGTAATTAACATCTTGGTTGTTTTTAGGTTTAGGTTGACTGGATATTATGCTTTTTTTTTCTTATCTACTGCGGCAGCCAGCAAAGGGCTAGGGTTCAATCAATAACTGCATACTCCTTTGGCATATTTCTCATTGTTTTCTTTCTTTTCTTTTTTAATTTAAAACAAAACAATGGGTATAAATAATGCATGAAGAAAAAATAGTAGCCTTTAGAGAGACTTCATTTTTTCTAGTCTTCCAATAAAAAACGGGGGCTGGGGGTTGGGGGCAAGCTTTTCTAATAAATATAGTCACTTAAACTCTTTGTATTAAATGTTATTGCTTCATGGTGGTTATTGCTGGTTTTATAATTCATCTTTAATATTAACAAGAGAGAAGGAATGTGAGTTGAACTTGACCTCCCCATATGTGATGCTAGACCCGAAGAGATGCAAAGCAGGCACTGCTCCCTTTGCATGCTGGTTGCATTGGTGGGTTGGTGGTTTTTTTTATTTTGCAGCATTGGTGCCACAAGTATTCACACCCAAACTGGATGTAATTTTGAGGCTGGAACATGAAAGAGCTGTTTTAGTTGGAGGTGTCTTGGGAGACTACTTATTTTCTTTTTCTGTCTCTTAGTTTTTATCTATTACTTGAAGGAGACAAAGAAAACATGAATATAAAGGTTTCTGTCCATTGTGGCTTAGATTGGTTCCAGGAGGGGAAATGAGAGCTTCGTTGCAGTACTCTGTCTCTAAAGGCGACCCAGTACTGCTATTGGAGATCAGAGATTGACTTTCATCCCTTCTGGCTTTTAATGTGTCAGGGAAGGAAGAACGGAGGACTAAATCTGATTGCAAAAGCTTTATTGCATAGCAGAAGTTCCTGCTTTTTCTCTTATTTCGTCTCCCACCAGATAAAATTGAGGGAATACTTAGTCTTGGGCTGGCATTGAGAGCTAATAGACAAACAAAGCTACAGTAGAGAAAGCTAGCTACTGGGGACCTGTTGCAGGAAGGGGAGAGGTCAATGCTTGAGGTATGGTGGAATCAGGGAAGGATGGAGCTCCTGCTAGTGCGTGGAGAGCTAACCTCTGTTATATGTACAAGGACAGAGGCAACGTGAAGTCCTATAGCCTATGTCTGTCATGGGGTACATTGTATTTCAGGATTTCAAGATGCTTTTATTGTTCAGAATAGCAGAGAGCACCAACTAGGTGTATCAAGAACACAGAATGGTTTGCATGTGAGCCTGATACTGTTCACATTTACATGTCTACTTGTAGTTTCCTTCAGAAAGGAGGAATTAAATTCCTTTGATTAAAATCATGCTGAAGCATGGATGAAGAATGGAATCAGTCTTTTTACAGTGTTATCCAAATAGTCTGGTGTGCTTGAAGGAAAAGCTATAATGAAGTACAAGTAATTTTGTTGTAAACTCAGTTTTATTGTTTCTTAATAGCTCATTTTTTAGTACTGAGAGATCTTATTCTGAAACCAGAGAAATCCTAAGAATTATTGTAACTTTCTTCATGCTCTTATTGAGTCTATAAGATTTGAGTTTGCATACAAAAAACAAATAAGCATAATAAACTCCTGAGTCTTACTAATGTCAAAATCTTTTATCAAGTAACCATAGTTCCTATACGTAGGCGTCTAATGGAGGGGACTTCAAAATTTCATATGATGTAGAAGCACAGGATGTAATGCTTTCCAGCAATAACCATGCATGGAGAATGTTTAGTAGTCAAATGTTCTCCAGCTTTAATTGTGATAGTGTAATGCACAGATGCATGGTGTGAGTCTATATTGTTCCTCTTGCTGGAGAAGTCACCTTGATTTTTCTAGTGTTGATGATCACTTGAAATACAAATTAGGGGGAGGGGGAAGTTATCCATGAGATAACTACATCTGTAAAACAAGAAAAAACTTCTTTAGGAAGTATCAGGAAACTAAAATGCAGTTAGGAATGCACAACTAACCTACAGCTAAAAACTGATCAGCATCCAAATACATGCAGTAGTACAATTTCATATCAAGTTGAAATTGTTTATTAATTTTAACCAAAAACATTTTACCTTTCTAAATGGGGAGCTGAATCATATTCCCATTGCTTACTGATGCACATGGTACCACAGATTCCTTTTAAATGCAGTGATTTCAGCTGGACCTTTCCATAAGCATAAGAGAAGAATGTGATTTTCTAGGATTTGGGTAAGGTTTTATTTGATAGTCACAGTATGGTCATTTAAAATTACTTCTTTAGTTCAAATATATTTAAATACGTTTCTTAGAGTTTGTGAGCTGGGGGATGATTGCTATGTAGAAATATTTGCTTTAAAAATAATGGCTTCATCTTGTGTTTTTTTTTTTTTCTGCTTTAAACTTTAGTAGTTATGGCAGGAGTGAGGGAATTGGGCCTTATGTGGCAGAACAAGTGGAATTCATCCGACCAAGTGGAGGTGTCTGGCTGAGCGTGTGCTGCAGGTCACTTTCCATCGTCTGCTGAGGAAAAACAGGCATTTCTGGACTGTGGTTTGTCTCATCTGTAGATGTCTGCATTAGGATGAGCAGATTGCACTATGCCTGTTTGTCTCCACTGACTTGAAGAGGCCAAATCTACTGGTTCAGCTGTGGACATAAATATATATTGAAAGACATCTCAGATTAGATGAATTATGTCTTTGATATTGTCTGTGTACTTTGGGTTGTGCTTTTGAAGGAGAGAAGGGGAGCATTACAGCATGTGCTGTCACTGTTGTGTTAAATTTTATGTAACCAGCTTTCTAAACAGCAGTCATACTGTGTGAGAAGGCTTGGGTTTTCCAAGTCATTTGGACTTCCCGTGGTAGAAGCTTAGTCCATGTTTACTGAGGAAAAAGCAGTATCTTGTTAATAATGATTTCCACGTTTCAAATTTATCATACAGTCTTTTTGCAAATGTTTTTTCAGTTGTCACTTTTTCCCTACAATGATTGTAGAAGTATTTAAAATCCTTCTGCAATCTGAGGAAACCCTAATAACATATTTAAAGTCACTAGTTTAAAACACTTGTTACTGTTTCCTTTTTCCTTCTAATGAATTTCTACTTGAGAATTTAAGCAAGTTCCTTCACTTGTCCAGTCTAGCCTCAAGATTTTGTAATTTTCCTTCTACCTTTCTACCTTCAGATTAAAATACAGAGCCTAGAATATTCCTAGGATGTAGGTTGTCAATTTGAATCACTGAAAGCTCTCACAAAACTTTATAAACTTAGAAATCTGTGTCTTGATATAACATATGCTCCTGAATCTGTGGAAATTGTCACTGGGAAGGCTTTGAGCTAAAAGGCTATGTACTTCTGGCACAGGGATTTTATTGCCAGACAAGTTGCTCTGTAATTAACTGATGAGTTGGGATCACAAGTTCTTGTCAGGAAAAGAACTACTACATCATTCAGAATTAAGTGAGAACCATTTGTTTAAAAACAAAGTAAATTGCCCTCTGCTTCTTTATACTTATACTGGGGTTTTTTTCCCACTTTTTGTTTTTTGTGGTTCTCTTTCTTTAGGAGATGGATTTTCTTAAATTCTGAATATTTGGCTTATCTTCACTAATTTGCATTTAAATGCAAACTAAGACTTTCGACTTTTGTGCAAGTAGAATATAAAGAAACGCTGATAAAGACATAATTAGCTAGCACTTTCCTTTAAGATAATGGTTTGAGGCTTTATAACTGCTTACTACTAAGATACAGGAGAGGAAAGGAAAGAAAATTGATAGTGCGGTGCTGTTCCTTCCATACACTATTCTTTCATAATGCATCCATTGCGTACCCTGAAGTTCAAACCAGAAATCTCTCTACTGGCACATGAGAGTTTTAAAGGATAATTGACCTTCTTACTTCCCAGTCTATAAAAGAGAGTGCAGTCTGTGAGGCTGTGAATCCACATGCTTATAGAATGTATTGTTTAAAAATGGTAATGTTTAGCTTTTTGATTATTTTAACACTTAGATTAGAACTTAATGGTCACGTCCTCAAGTGCATGTTGTATGAATAAGCAAAGCAAGGGGTAAATGACTATTGTTTTCCCTTATATTACTTGTGGAGTCACTCCAGCAGTATAAATGGTTTTGATATGTTCATTAGAAGCACATCTGTATGTGTATAAATGAAATGGCGAAGGTGTAGCTCTGAATAATTGATATACTGCACTATCTGTAAAATATGCTTCTGATATGCACTCATGGAACCCTGCTATGAAGTGTGTGTTCTGGGGAGAGGTGTAAGGAGGGAAAAAGAAGAGGCAAAAGAAACAGTAGAAGTGTAAGAAGATAGCCACACACTGTTCTCTATCTCCAGGGAATCTTCTGTATGCCAGGAGATTGTGACATTCTCTGTTGCATGTATGATTGCTTTCGGTACTTTCATTAGTGTGAGTAGAAGTAGTCTTGAATCGTAGAGACCCTGACTGCTGAAAGTTGCACTGGTGGTGAAAACCACATTACTGTTTTTGAAGTAGGTGGTATGATATGGCGGGAAGAGGGTTGGGGAGGGTTTGATTAGATTTTGGTTTAGTTTTTTTTTAAAGACAACAGTACCTTGAAATGTCTTGATATCATAGTAGTATGCATTTACAGGTAATATATATTTAAAGGGCAATGAAAGTATTGAATAATGAGCCTTTTCTTCTTGTTTGAACAGCCCATATTTATATCTTCATGAAACACTTATAAAATCATTTGTGCTACAAGGTGGTTGAAAGTGATATAGATGCTAAGACATTGAAGTTTCAGCTTGTAGAGTTTAGTTCCCTAATACTGCATGGAAGTATATAAGTAAATGAAGAGGTACTCTAAATGGAAGTTATAAAAGAGGAAATGTTGTGGTGGAATTTTCTTCACACCGATAGCTCTTTGATCACAGTCTTTTAATCCAAGAAGTTGAGAAATATGAAAGAGACAATAAATCGCTGCCATAGAATATCTTCCATTTCTCCCCCTTCCCCCCCCACCTAAAGATTCGTAACTTCACTTTTTAATTTGTGCTTATAGAAAATCACAGGCTTGCTTAAAGAATCTTTGAATGTCTAGTCAAAGCAGCCTGCAGAACAAGTACTATTTTTCTTAATGCTCTCTGCTCAAAACACCTCGAAGACTGTAGCTGTATTATTGGGGGTTTTGACACTTTCAGAACTGTTCAAGATTTTGTACATCTTGGGGGATGCAGTTCTTAGTAGTCCGTTTTAGAGCTGAAAGCTGTAGGCTTATATGTGGCTGTATTCTGAGTTGTGAATACAGTTTAGCTCTATCACTTGGAGTGATCATCCAACACAGGAAGCGTGGAGGTTTCTCTACACCTTTATGTACGTAAAAATAAATAAATAAATGAATAACGGTGGCAAGTTCAGCATTTAGGATTCACACTGGGATTTCATAGTCACCAGTCACCTAGTTATGACAAACAGCTTTGGGTATTGCAGTAGTTTACTTACATGCTTTTCTACCAGCTAATGATTCTCTGGAGTACTTCTCACTTTATTTTTAATTTGTTTTAATTAATTAACGCCTACCTAACTTAGGACAGTCCTAATGGTACTACCCTGCTTGCCTGTTTTTGTAGGGATTTTATAAGATCTTGAGGAATTGTTGAGAAGTGGATTTTAATTATTTTTTTGTTTGTTTTAGGTTTTACATATAAATGTGACACAGGATTGATTTAACACTTTGTAAGTGAAGAGCAGTAGATTATTGTCATTTTTCTGTCCAAAGCAGTCGGTTTTCCTAAGATCACTGGATCGTTTCTCAGATGGTTGTTTTGAGTTCTTCCTGTGCCAAGGACTATTTGGAACTCTCTGCTTTTTGACTGTCTTGGAAAAGGCTTGAGCAAACCTTAACGTTGTATTTGGTAATACACAAATTTTTGCTAATGGGCATGACTTTAAAATGTACCTTTTTATCTTAATATATATTTTCTTAGTCAGAAAATACTGGGCTGTGTTGCCTTGAAACAGAATTTGTGCAAGGAACCCTTGGCTGTATTAGTGTCCCTCTATGTTTCAGCACATCTAGCTGTTTAGCATTCTAGCAGGGGATCATGCCTGTTGTCTTCCCGCAGATGACTCTAATGGGCTATTTTATAATTGGATATGCTGCCTGCCATCTTTAGACCACACTCTGTACTTGGAGCAACGTATAAACATCTCTTACCCTGAAAATTCTGCTACTGTCACAAAGTTAGTGGTTTCCTGGTGGAGCATATGTTGCCCATATGGGCTTCTCTACATGCTGCTTCCCCTCCAGTCATTCCTATCAACTGTGTTGTGAATCTGAGAGTTTTAAGTTCCAACACTGCATGACCTACATAAGGCTGAAAAGTAGACTCTTTTTTTTTTTAAGCTACTATACTTATTTATTTTAGAGCAACTGGTGAAAGTGTTTGGAGAAGTTGTATTTAAAAGTAAATGTGTTTCACTTGTTCTGTGCAAAAACATACACATTGTGTGACTTTTAGTTAATGGTGTGTTTGTTCAGAACAGGGAGAGATCTTGGCAGCTACAAAGGATGTGGAAGAGCCACCGCTGAGCCAGGTGCCTCTGTGAGGGATGAAGAATGCTCTTATACCACCACTCCCTTTCTGAACTCGGCTTGCTTATGAGCTTCATGCTGCACAGCGAGATGGAGAGGTGCTGGAGCATATAAGCATAGGAAAAGCCAGACTGGCAACTGTCCCAGAGCCTGGTGGCTGGCAGGGAGTCTGTCACCAGTGCTGGCCGGAGGAAGGGAGATGAGCCAGGACACGGACTGGTATGTGAGCTGAGCTGGGTGCTGAATTCACTCTGAACAGCAATAGGACAGGAAACAGGGAAAATGAGTTGATGGCGAGGTTGTTACATGGGAAAACCATCAGTTGGGATTGATGAGAAGGAAGTGATAGCAGAGGACTGATAGCTGGGGGAATGACAAAGAGGTTTCTTCGGCAACAACAAAACATAAATTAAATGAATAACTGCCTAAGCAGTTTGTATTACCAGGCTCTGAGATAATTCACCAATATAATAAAATCAATGACATGCTGCAGTTCCTGTAGCCAAATATTTCTTGGGCAAAACAAACTAATAAAGCACCGCTCCGAAGGGCCATCTGCTAACATGAGGCACTATATTAAAACCCATCATGTTACCCTTAGCATGTGTGCATATGTATAAAATGGGGTTGTACAAGCGTTTATGAAGAAAAAGGACTAATACTATCCGTATCTAGTGAAAAAGCTCTTAAAATACGATTTTTCTAATAATATTTTGCAATTCCCCTTCTTGATGTATGTATTCATGATTGTGTGGGATATTTTCAAGTGAGAGAATTCAGTCCTCTTTCCAAGAGGTGGAAATAGTCAATATAAAGGACTTTATATAGCATATAGCTATATAGCAGTCTCTGCTATTACCGTATTCAGTATGGTAATATGGATGTATTCAGTGATGTGCTAACTTTTAATCCATGTTGGCCATGTATGTGTGGGAAAGCCCTTCTCTGAGAGCTCACTCTGTATCTTTTTATCACAGATAAAAAGCACTTATAGATGAAAACAGATGACCTTGATCATTTATCAACTAGACCAGGTTGGATGAGGCTTTGGACAACCTGGTATATTGGAGGTTTTCCCTGCCCATGGTGTGGGGGGGCTGGAACTACATGATCTTAAAGGTCCCTTCCAATCCAAACCATCCTGTGATTCTATGATCTCTTGGAACTGGACCTCTTTGACTTAACTGCTACAACTTATGCATCATTCTTCCTGACTCCCTTCTGAAGCTCTAATACCATTGCTCACTGTGTGCATTACCTCAGCTTTGCTGTCCTCATAAAGTTTCAATGGTTTTGTCATACTGACAGGCTTTTATAATTAATCTTGAGTCAACTTAATACAGAAGCCTTTTATTCTGGTAGTGGTTGCACTGTTGCTTGCTGGCCTTTGTAGTATAACAAGGAATAAAGCTGAGGTTTTTGTCACTTGCCAAGTGGAGTCTGGGTTTTCACTGTTTTTTAACTGTGACCTGTTCCCACTGTATCCTGGAGTCAGATGATCAGTTCAGTCTCTTGTAGTGAAGGAAGAGCAAATCACCTTTTCTTCTGTGTTGTGTATGTATCTTGCCTGGGAAAATAAGCACCCTCTCACCTTTAAGCTACCTTCTAGAAGAAGGATGCTTTTGGAAAGAAGCCCTGTCCAGGACAAGAGAGCAATAAGCCTCTATTAAGACTGATGTCTCCATTTTTAGAAATGTCTCTTCACTAATTAAGGAGTCTGAATTCTTCTCAGGAGCTGTGATATCTTGATCGGCAGCCTAAATTGCTGGAGGATGTCTCTCTCCGCTGAGCGGTATTTTACTATCTTGCATTATAATACTGTGCTGCTGTAGGGATAAATGAGAAGTAGAAGCTGAGCAGTGTCTTAGGAAGATAGGAAAAGGTGGCAGTTCTTAAATTTTGGTTTCAGCGGGGCTTTCCTATACAAATGTAAAGAAAACTGGGAATTTCCTGTGTAAACACTAAGGCTTGAAACCTGCTATTTTTTTTTTTAGCTCCTCGGTTTATTTAAAATCTTTTTTTCTCTCCAGGAAAATAGAAAAAGCAAAAGCCCAAACCAATCAACTAAAAAAAATAAATAAATTGAATCCCATATGGAACAGGGAGAAGTGGCCTGTATTTTGTCATTCATGTTTGTTAACTTTAGGATTCTGTAGGTGCATCTTCTGGTTTTAGCCCTCAATTTCAACTTCTTCTAAGGCACAGCTAGTTGTTTTGCCTTTTTCACCTGAATTTACATTCTTTACCTTTTCTGTATTTTCTTGCCACCCTTTCCATATCTCTGCCCTAAATGCTTCTATTGAGATCTTAGAAGGAAGGTGTAAACTGAGATGTACCAAAGAGACAGGGAGAGTAAGTACTGCAGGAAATGCTAGAAATGTAATATTAGAGGATTTACATTTTTATTATGACTGCTGTTATATGTGGATTTGGGGGGATTTTTGAAAGTTCTTTAATGAGTTTCAATAGCTGATGAACTTCCAAATCTAACCATTTCATAGGTTTTGTGTGTGAGATCAAACATTTTTCCACTGTTTTTGTAGGATGTTGTTTCTTTTTCAGGGGGGCAGGAGTGGAAGTAGAGAAAAAAATGTATTTTCTTATGTATTTCCCAGATTTAATGAATCAGGCAATATTAGCTGATTTATCACTTTTTTTTCAGTGTGCAAGAAAGAATTGGATGGGGAGGGTGACCAGTTTATGACAGTCTGTAAAAACAGGCAATTCTGTGTTTGTTTACCATATTATACAGGAACATTACTGACTATGAAGACATTTATTTTTTCTTTCTTCTGATAACTTGGAAGTAATTTTATGAGGGTGTTTTTTTTCTCTAAACCCTTCTTATAATAATTCATCAATGTGAGACTTAAAAATGAAGGCTTTCTAAATTATCCTGGATAACTATCTCCCTGTTAATGCCCTAGATGACTTAAATTATCTTTGAAGTTAGCTTTGTTCTAGTCCTGGGGTTACACTGATTGCTTTCCAGGCATTCCTGCCAACCTAAATTTCTCTATGATTATATTGGAACAGCGGATGGTTACATGATTAGATTCAATTGATATTTCAAATTAAAAGTTCCAGGACTGCAAACTTGATTGATCTGTGTGATTGCAGATCAGACAATAAGGTTCTTAAATTCCATTTGGAACTCACATTTCATGTAGGTTTGGAAAGAACAATTTGACTACTTTGAAATAAAGGCAGATTTGTTAATAATACCTACTAATGTCTTGGAATCTTTAATACGACCTACAAACTAAATTTCTCAAATTCCAAATTTGTCACTTGGATTGATTTTTTTTTTGGTCCTATTTGGACTGGTAGGATGTAAGAAGTTCATTAACTAGTTGTTCTGCTTCTGTCAATGCTAGTGTGTATTCAGTGTGCTCAACAAAACTTGTCAACCATCATCCTGTCCTTTCATTAATTAGAATACTAATGTTCTTATTTCCCTCCTGATTTCCTGCTAAGACATTTGTGAAGCAATCTTGCACAACAGATTTAATAGAAGTGGTTTGGTTAATAAGACAGATCTGAAAATACTTGGTTCAACTGCTTGGTTCAGTTCTTTTCCACGACTGCTTATTTATTTAAACTTTCTCTTGAGATTCAGCTTTTTCTGTGTAAATGAGTTCACCCTATTGCAGAAGAAAATTGAGTAGTTTGGATTTCCATTAGTTATTTAACTGCCTATTTTTACAGCAACTAATGTTGGACAAAACACATTCTTAACTTCATCCTCACTGAGGTAATCAGATTTTGGGACTGAACAACTCATTGCTTCTGTCCTGGCAAATGCTCTGTTTGTGGAACTAGAGTTGTGTCAGTTGACTGCAGTTTTCCAGACTTAAATACCTGCTACTTTTATAAAACTTCACTGAGCTTTTGATTAAACAGTTTAATTGTGTGCACAGCTGAATTTGTCACTGGGGTACTCAGAATTGGAAATGGTGTTGTCCTGGCTAGGAGAGAGTAAACTTCCCCAAGGAGCAAGCATAGGTGAGCAGAGCTCAAGGTGTTTTCCACACCATGTGATGTCATATTTCCCCCTAAAAGGGGCTGGTCGGGGATGGCTGGTTCCAAGTGGCTCTTGGATGGTCTGAGTGTGGGCTGAGCATCCAGTTGATTGTTGGGTGGGTAAAGCACCATGTGTTATTGCTGCTGTGTATGCTTTAACCTATATCCTGCTGTTGCTGTTTCCCCTCCTTGTACTTGTCTGCCCATTCTCCTCCCAGTACCACTGGGGATGGAGTGGGCTGCTCAGCTGCTGTTTGAGGCTGAACCACAACAATATTCTATCTTCTAGACAGATACCTGACATGCAGGGAAGGCAAACATATGTAGCATACACACAGGTGCATGTATTAAGATGAATGTCATGTGAGGAAATGTGGCTTTATTGGAGAGAGTATGGGCCAAAAATGATTAAGTTTAAATCACTTGACCTAGTGAGGTGGGGTTTTGTGTTTTTCTTTTTTTTCCAGTGAAAAATACCAGATGCTTTAGAGAAAACCAGGAGAGCAGGGGAAAAAAACCCAAACAATAACTTGTAACAAAAACAACACACCAAAATGATACCCTGTGTATGCAGCTTTCAAATCATCATGCCTCTTTCTTTATCTTCTCTCTTCAAGCCAATGTTTTGCAAGTCCTTGAACTTTGAGATTAATTTTCCTCATTCGTATTCAAATTGTGTCTTTTGGGTGTATCTTAGTGTGGAAGTGGGCGATAACCAATAGGCAGCTCTCAGTTGGGGAGTGTCTGCAGTGCCTTGTTAATGCTTTGGCTTTTTACCTTTTTCTCCTTTCTGTAAGTGTGATGAATTGCAGATTTTTTTACTCCCTGCATTGCTGAGATCAGAGGGCCTTTCAGAAGCAAGGATTCATGCCTCTGCCGCTTGTTTTCTCTCTGGCAAGGTAGCAGGAGCCAGTACTGCCAGCTGGTCGTCTTCTGGACACAGTGCCATTCCACTGATGAGGCATAAATATCCAAGGCTGTGTTTTAAATCACAAAAACATACCATTTTGTGTGAGGGCTTTTCCTGCTCTCCCCACACTGCAATCCTCTTCTTATTGCTTGCTTACCTCTGTTCTTCCATAGAAATTGCTGTCCTGTGTGCTGGCAGAGACCTGGCTGGTCTTGTGTGAAGAAACCCTTTCTTCTTTCTCCTCTTTCAAGGGTAGCTTCTGCCAGTGTTGAAATAGTTGGCATCTACTCCTCTCTAGTCGTGGATGCTGGAAAGCCTTGTTCAAGATGGATGACCACTTGGCCTTTGAAGTCAGAGAGAAAATCAGTGGGAGTGTGGTGAACTGACTAAAGAAAAAAACATAAGGCTGAAGTCAGATAGGGACCAGAAGAGGTGGGAAGGATCATTTTAGGGCAAGAAGTTGTTTAAGGGAAGTAGAAAATTTTGATCTGTATTCTTTTAATACCTTTTTTCAACCCAGACAAAAGATCCAATTGCTCCATGAGAAGCTTGTCTGCTTTCCTGTTTTGCTCAGCATCTGAGTTAAAACTCTCTTGGACTGTACTAGTCAAGAACTTGCTGTCCTCTCTCCCACATTTTCTTGCAGAGTAAGTGGAGAGGGTGATAAGGAATTATGTTTTGATGAACTAAAAATAAAAAAAAAAAGAATCTGAATTGATATATGGAGAATCTTGGCAGACGTTTCTTACCATAGTTGACATAAGCTAACTGTGCTGCAGATGTATGACTAAATGTAGCTTGTAGTTGTGAACATATACTGTTTCTCTGGTCAGGATGATGAATTTCAGATGTATATATACAATATCAGCTAAGCCATGCTATGTTGTTAACAAAAAAGTCCACATCAAGATTTTTAGGCAAACTGATCCTCAAAACTACTAGAAGAAAATATACTATTTATGTGGCACACAGTGGCAGAACATGAAACTTAAGTTCTTCAAAAATAAGTAAGAGTTTTATGCTTTTTGTCATCATGTCTAGTGATAGAGAAGCTTTATGTAAGGTTGAGTCTTCAGACCTAAGTCATTAGGGAGTTATTCCATAAATTTCTCTACAGTTTAAGAGTAATATTCTAGTCAGATCACTGAAACCTGAAGACTCACTATTTAGCAGTCCAGGGAAGTCATACTTATGAATAACTAGGTTAAGCAGGCAACAGTTCTGAGATGGCATTCCTTCCCACCACCATCACCAAACACAACCACTTCCACAAGAAACAGTACTGAGTCCTCTACAGCTACTTTTCCCATGCATACCGTAAAGGCTATGACTTGACAGTCAGGTTGTTACTTCAAAATATTCATGAAGTATTGCTGTTTTCCTTTAGGGGGAAAAAAAAAAAAGGAAAATCACTGCTGTATAGTAGAATTGGATTAGTAACTCTTAGAAACATGATTAAGACATCTGCAGAGTGGTTGTCTTGTTCTGTTGAGGACCAGGCAATAACCGGTGCTTTCAGACATGCTTTGACAATTGCTCCCAAGGGAGTTTGTTCTGACTCTAGCAGATGTGGGAGAGTCATCGTGTTTTGTGGGGCTTTTTTTCTTCTCTTGGTGATGTGGGAGGAAGCTGAGTTCCTCAATAGTATTTTTTGGTTTTAGTCTTAAATTCAGATTTCAGCACAATTAACTGAATTTCAGTTATTTATAAGGCATAGGGGTTTTTTTCTGTATTGTATTGGCGCCCATAATTCTGACATACTGTGACTCTTCCTAATTTTGAAAATCCTGTTAAACTACTTTGCATTGAGAAACACTGTATCAGAAATTAATTTTCTGGCAAGAGAGATGGCATTGGAGAATCTGTGTATGTACTTTTAAGAGACTTAGTGCAGGATCTGGAGTATTTTGAATGAGACATCCATGTTTTCTGCTGTTATCAGTGTGGCTTGGACATGAAGAACCTGTAGAGAATGCAAAGAAGTTTACAAGGTAATGTTCCCCAGAGAAACTTGACTGTGTGCCATATCTCTGGCAGCCAAGCCCTGTGTGTGCTACCTTTTTTTTTTTTCAACTGTGCAAGTGTTCTTGTATCTACCAATCACATGTGCAGAAGACACATTTAGCTTTTTCCTGATGTGTCTTCCGCTTTCCTGCCTGGGTATCTTCCACGGTTTATCCTTTTGTTAATGAATATTGATGTCATATCTATTGATATGTAGAGAAATCATGGACAGCAGTCTCAAAAGCAGTTGTCTGTCAGCTTTTGCAGAGGTGGGGTCAGTGGTGTAGAAGTGTGGTGGTTTGGCCCTGGCTAGAGGCCATATGCCCACCGAAGGCGCTCGCTCACTCCCCTTTTCAGCCAAAAAGGGGAGAAAATGGAACCAGATTCTTCTGAAAGATGGACAGCTAAAGGATGAGATGCAAAAGTTGCAAGTTGTGGCAAAGGAAATTGCAGCTGGGTATCAGGAAAAAAAAACCCTTCTGGTAGTGAATGTGGTAAAGCACTGGAACATGTTGCTCAGATTTTACAGAATCTGTATCCCTTGAGGTGTTCAGACCTGGACTGGCCAGGGCCTTGAGTACTGTAATACTGGTAATACAGCAACTTTGCTGACCTGGCTTTGAGTAGGCGCTTGAACCAGATGACCTCTACGTATCTCACCTATCCTAAATTTTTCTGTGATATTTTTGTGCATGATGAGTCTACAAATGGTGTGTATTTGCGCAGTGTGCTTGATGCTTCCAAGAAATTTTGGATTGATTTATTTGGGCATATGTGTACCAACTGTACGGTGGATTCAGACATGGACAGGAAAACAGATGTGTCTCAAAAGCGTGGGACATACTGAGCTTTGGCGTCTTGGCCCAAAAATAAGCAACTGTTCAGAAAATCCTAGAAAGAAGTATGCTTAGGGGAGGGATGGGGCAAGCTTGTTTTGGGACAAGGTTTAGAACCGTGAGCTGAATGTGATTGTGAAGATGCTGGGCTGTAGCTATGCCACATGCCTGTGCACCGGAACATATGGGATCTTGTCACAGCTGAAGTTGCAGAAGTGCTGCTGATATTGTAATGATGTTGGAAATAATCCTGTGCCATGAGAAGTACTCAACGGTGACAGAGTTGACTTTAGATGATGTCAGAATACCCTCCTTGGTTAATCTCTGCCTGCTTTCTAGTGTACTAATCAGTTAAATGCAGTTGTTACAATTTAGCCTAAGTACTATATTTTTCCTTGAAATACAGTCTATTTGCTTGATTTCAAGTAACTGTAACCATAGTAAGTCGTTGAAGGCATATAGGTTTTGCTTAATGGCCTAGTATGTAAAGGTAAAACTTGTTCCAGTGTTTAGCTTAACCAGCAGCTTTAGCTGTTGATAGTCAACTAGGTAATTGTGGTATGTCAGTGTTTACTTGTTTTCATCATCTGTCTATTCGTGTAACTACACATTGTTATTTCATTTCTTTTTCCTTCCTTAGTTTAGGGAAAACTTTGCTCCTCCTGAAGGTGAAAAAAATAGGTGGAGATGTAGAAGATTAAGGCAGTAAAACACATATGGAAAACCCTCTTCAGATTATGATATGAATATTGCTAAATTTGTGATCAAGCATTTGGATTTTGGGGAGAAAGTGATGATAGCTTTTTTTAATTTTATCCTTTGTGGTGTCTAGGATATATTCGTAGAACTGAGTTTGAATAGGGGCATCCTAGAAATAGATGATGTAATGCCTGTTAGGCGATGTGTTTCCCACATCACCTGCAACAGCTCTGCTGGCTAATAGAAAGAAAGGAAAAAAAAGGCAAAAAACTGCTACACATAATCCTAAACCTCACTGTTTTTCTGTTCTCCAGGGTTTGAGGTTTTGTGGTTTGGTGTTTTTCTTTTTACCTAGTTGAAATGCAAAAATGCAATTTTTGGTTTAAACTGAAACATTTGTTCTGCTATCAGCAGTAGTGCCTTTTTATCTTCCAAGAGCTGTAATGATGTGTTTGTTGCTTCTTGCTTCTCTTCCTAGATTACCTGAGTACCTGATTTTTATGTGTGTTAGGATGGGAGCAATTTAAGGGAATGAAATTACTCTCAGAACCCTAACCTGTAATATGTTAATCAAACATATCATACTGTGAATACTTGTCAGTGTAGAAGTAAAGGTAAATTGAGAAGAGCTTGCTGGCTCCATTTCTAAACTTCATAAATTTGGGAATGAATTTCAGCAGGCCAAAATGAAGGTGTTCCCAGTAGATTTTTAATGAACATTCAGGAATAACTCATGTAAGTGGAAGATTGCACATCCACTCTGTTATCTGCAGCCCACACCGCTCTGAGAGCTAGTCTCTCATTCCTGTTGGGTCTTCCTTAAAGCTCTCTGTTCCTTCTTCTCTTTCTTCTAGTACTTGCCTATGAAAAACAGAACATTGCCACTTGGTGCTTGGATTACATCAAGCTTTGTCTTTACCTTGCAGCTGACCAGTTTCAATGCCAGAATCCCTAGTGAATCCGATACTTCAGGCTTCTGCTAGTCATTCGCAACTAACTGATTTCATTTGTGTAGGTCTCTTTCCCCCTCTGTATCTTAACATTATAATGTTTTTTGCTAGAGTAAGCACAAGCTAAGTATAATGTGTGACTGAAAGTTTTATCATCTTCTGTTATGATGTCCGTAGTGGAGAGGTTTCATCAAGTGTAAATGCTGATTGATAGACTCCATCCTTTCTTTCCTATTCTCAGACCAACTTTTAAAACCAGCTGTTTCAAAGTTGTTTGCTGTGTGCATGGAACCCAAGCAGCTTAGTAACCAAGGAGTTACCAAACTATATTTATAATATTCTTTTTCTAGACTCTGTTCCCTCAATTGCTGTTTTCTAAAAAAATTGTCAATGAATTCTAGTAAGACTTCTTAAAACTAGATTTCCTATGACTGTGGGTGCTTTTCCTTGTCTATTTTCTTTAGCTAGCTCCTAATCAGAAATGTAAGACTTCTACAATATGTACTTAATCTTGATCTGATTTTTTTTAATTCTCTGCATTGAGTTTAACAAATGCATGTATCCCAAAATACTGTATCAATCCAGTTCCCTTTCAAACCTTAATGAACAATCTGTGACAAGCTAATTAGGGATATTTATAACAGTTCTAGATTTAGTAATATATTTTTCTGAAAAAGTTACTAGATGCTTTACTGTCCCTTGCACAAAGAAACGATCATGTATGAGTGATGTGTCACGTCCTACCAGGAAGGCAAACCAGAGAGATTCAGACCTGTCTTTCCCATCCCAGCAGATGGGTACATGTAAAGTTAACCTTAGATACCTATCCCAGGGGCCATGTTAACCCTCTCTTAGCTAGTAGCTTTTAACAATGCTGGCAAGATTAGCTCCTGTAATGCTCTGTGGGGTACTCAGGAGTAACACCAATTACCCAGGAGGTTCAAGCAAAGCACGACTTTACTCAGAAGTGAATACAATTATAAAGCTTGCAAACAAAGCCACATCATGCTATGTATTCTGAGCAACACATTACAATCAGTAGAAACACTGTTACTGTTATGTACCCAGAGTAAGGTTAGAAATTCAGAGAGACAGAGATTGAGAAAGACAGAGAAATGAGAAGATATCACCACGCAAGGATCCAGTGTACCATAAAGTTGTAATCTTTGGATGGTGGGTGCATGCCAGATGTCTCAGATCTGCATTTTTTTATGCTTTCTAGCCCCACCCTTCATGGAGGGCTGGCATATCTTGTGCAGACTCAGTGCTGACTTGCAGATATAATGTGTTCTGGAAATGAGTCGGTGGGGAATGGGGATCCCAAATGGTCATTTCACCCCCCCCAACTGGGTTGATGGAGCAATGACCATTGAGTGGCCTCACACATGATTTCAGTAGGACCTCTTGCAGGGTCCCTGCTTCTCTGTCACTGTTCCTTAGCAGATAAGGACAGTATCTTGTTTATCAGGGTAGCTACCAACTGAGGGACTGCCCTTGAAGGGACAGATGGTTTATTAGGTGAATGCTCCACCTAAGTGTAATGTCCAGTTTGTCAGAGGAGCTTCTTTGAGATCAAGACTCTACAGGCCCTTCCAACCTTGGGAGGACAGAGGCCCTAGTCCAATGCCCCACAGATGTTTGCAGGATCAAGCCCCCTGTGAGGAAAGAGACAGTCCATAAAACGTTACCCTGCCTCTGAAGGTTCTGTTATTTTGCAAGACAGATTTTTTGAGACAAACCACTAATTCCAGTTCCTGCAAAATGGTATTTGGAGCAATACAATGAGTTAAAATTTGGAGGTGGTGAAAATGGAATTTATCTGTTGCTGTGTCCTGTTGTTCCAGAAGAAACCATAGCACTGGTTTCAGTGGTTTAATCTCTAGCAAACATTAGAGAAGAGGAAATGAACGTTATTACTTGTTGGATGATTCCTGGTTTGAGATGAGTGTCAGTGGAACGTTGTTGCTATATGACACTTACCACATTTGAGTTCCTTTATCAAGTCAAAGAACAGCTATTTCTTCTATTCAAATGCTTTGGCCAATGACAGTCTATTGAGCTTGGTTCAAACTTGACCTCCCTTACTTGGATTTCATACTGTCTGTCCCTGCTCCACCAAGCTTCCATCGCAAGCTGTTGCCTTTTCCTGCCAGTCTGTTGTTGGGTTTTATCAAACCTGATTCCACAGTGTGACCTGGGAACTCTCAAGTTTTCTATAACTTTTCTCTTTCTGACTTGATTCATGCAGGTGTACAATTCTTTTACTTCCTAGCAGGGAAGTGCCAACTGCTGATACAAGAAAGGAGTACTGAGGTTTCACAAACATGGGCTGTTTTGGCCAAGACTTGGAACTGTACCATAAGTACAGAAAATAATGTCTTTTTAAAACATTATTCATACATAAATCTTCAGATGCATGTGTTTTTGTAATGTTTAAAGTCACTGTTTGCCGAGCTGATCATTTGGATTGTTACAATGCAGGATGTTTTGGGGACTTTGTTCTTCATGATTTGATATATGTAGGCTGTACAAACAGAGGAGGGACATAAAACATCCTTGCTGTATGCTGTACAAAGTAAAAATGACGGTCTTAGAAGTAACATTACTGATGGATCCTCTTTGTTGTGTTGCAAATGAAAAAAAAAAATCTTTCCTGGATAATGAGTTTTAGGAACTGCTTGTATTTATTGTTGAGTTGAATATGCATGTATAGAGTAAACAAATCTGTAGTATTACACCATACAACCTCATTGTTTGTTGTGATTCATTTGGTTTACTCATTGAAGAGAGAGCAAGTTATCAATACATCCAACATGGTACAGAGTCATGTTTCAACTGGCAGACAGTCAGCTTTTGTTTTCACTATTCTGTCCTGTTTAGAATTCAGAGCATGGAGGAGAACGTGATGTAAGGGAATTGGTTTGCTGTTTTACTGACTGACTCAGCCATTTAACTCTGTTCCCTCAAGGCATCAAAGACTGCAGTAAAGGAAATATATTTTGCCAATAACTTTCTATGGAAATAAGTGCAGCTTAATAACTTTTTAAATTAGTGCTAACATTATTGCACAGTGGAGAACACCTTAATTAAACTTGTCGTTTGTTTTTTTTGTTTCCTCTGAGTCTGTATTCCTGATACTGAAATCTTATGCAAGTCTAACCTGATTTATATTTGGAGAGGAGATTTTTTTTCTTATATTGAAACTTCAATTGAAAGGTGATTTATCCCAGGAATACTTCTTGTGGGAAGGTAGAATTTTGCCATGACTTTATTCCTCTTTATTTTTAAATGGGGTAAGTGATAAGGTTAAGGCCAGACTTCTGCCAGACTTTTATGCTGTATTCTCACAGAAATTTCTCTTGACTCTTTGTATTGTGCATTGCAATGTGTCTAATGGTTCCTCTTGTTTGAAAAGGGCTGTATGGGATATGGGTTACTGGGATACAACTGTAAAGAACATGAAATTTTTAGTTAAACTTTGTTTTGAAAACCTAATAAAATATCCTGATGCAAGAATATTGTGTACTTTAAACACAAATTTTCTCTGTTAATTATTTAGAAAAATGCATCAGTGTAAAACCAGTGATATGACTGAATTATATCTCAACTGTCTACCAGTTTTCACAGCAAAAGGAAGGAGCAGGCATTGGTAGTGGTGAATAATCATATCTTTGGAAGAAAATGGTTCTGTGCTTATTAGGTAGAATTTGAAATAGTAACTCAAAAGTAAGTAGCTTGTGTTGAGTGCAGGAAAAAATGGATCATAGAGATTTTCTTGGGGGAAGCAAAAGGTCTCCATAGAAAGAGGACTGAGTTGAAGCTATTTAGACTCTAGTCCTGGTTGAGATGTGCAGTGTCCATCCATGAGTGGCAAAGGAAGGAAGGAAAGGCGAACTTAAGCATGGACAACATTGTGAGCCTCTGAGGAGGGCTGTACTGTACCCAGGTTGACACCTGAGCACCATGGGAGACATACCAGAATGACAGCATAACACCAGTCCCTTTTTCTAAGTGATACCTGCTGTGAGGGAAGAAGAAAAGAGAACTGTGTGTCATCTGCTTAGATGAGCTTGTTGAATGACACTGATTTGTGCCTGTGAGCTGGGGTGAATCCAAAAGTGAAATCTTCTGTATCCTCTCTGAAGTATCTGTGAGGAAGAAGATATACTACAATAAAATTTAGTTTTGAAAGCTGAAAGATTGTAAAATTTTGAAAACAGAACATGATTGGAGAAGACAAAGATACAGCTTGAGTTATGGCAGAGGGCCAGAGTCAGGATCAGTTTTGGAGGCAATGCTCAGGGTCAGCCTCTGGTGGTTCCCTGGGAAGGCCATAGTGATGAGGCAGGTCCGTGGCCAAGGCAAGGAATCATTTCAGTGGATGAGGATCAGGCTGAGTATCAGGGAGGCAGGAGATGAGGCACTGACAAGTGACACACAGCCACCACAGGGGCCGGGGCAAGCAGCTCTCAAGGCAGGAGGGTCAGGACATGCCTGATGCCCTTTTCCATTACAGCTTTTGGCCACAAAGTGGGTGATCTCTGACCTGGTGTTTTGGGGTTGCATTGTAAGGGACATTGTGTGGCACATTGTGCAGCTGAGGTGTCAAAACCAGGTATCTTAACCAGAAATGTTAACATCTTAATGCAGGAATTGTGATGGCCTGAATTGTGCACATCAGGTCACAGAAGGACTTGGTGAGAACCAAGGAGCATCCATCTTGCGTTGCTTTATATCTCACTTTCACAAGGGAAGACTGAATTAACAGGAATGAAACTTGTAGATAATTAGTAGGTGGTGTGATAGCAATACTGCAACTTCATTTCAAACGGTTAAGAAGAAGGAAATGTTTAATTAAGTAAAAAAGGAAAAAGAATCCAGAATCTTGATTATGAAAGGAAAAAAACCCACAACAAATGCTTTCTTTTTAATGTATGAAACTGCTTCTTGCCTTCAAAAAAAGCACAGGAATGAGGGTGAGATTGGAAAAAGATGCTCATAAACAGAAGTAAATTCTAAAAAGCTTAGGTAATGTGAATGCATACCAAGCAGAGGAAATCATTTAGCATAGCAAAAAGAAGCACTGGAAATGCAGTCAAAAAGGAGAAAGTTCTGAGTCTCTGTCAGGAAAAACCTGATGATAAAACCTGTTAGCTGCTGTGACGTTTTGCTGGTTTAACGATTGAGGATCCCATTGCTTGGAACCTCTAAACCAGAATGGAACAGCCATTTATTTGTGATATTCTGGGAGGGGGCTGTGTGTGTGAGTACTTCTCCTTTTAGGGAAATTTTAATCAAGTGTTTTCTTGTGGCTCTTAGTTATATAAAGATTGCCAAGGGAAATATAACTTTGGATAGAATTAGTATACCAATCTCTTGGGCCTCTCAAGAAATGTGTGAAGTCTGACAGATTTATTTAGAATGTGATAAGTGTACATTTAGATTTATATGCTGTGTTTTCCTTCTACATTTTAATGTTATACTTTAGAGTTCGGAGACAGGCTCATTTCTTTTCAGAAAGGTGAGTGAATCTCCACTAATTAATGAATTTACCTGTTAAAGAAGATGCTTCAGGAAAAAGATGTCAACAGACATCTTCCCTTTTGGAAGGCTTTTTGTTGTTGTTGTTTTGAGAATTTGAAGCTATGTAGTGTGCTGCTTAAAGCTGCAATCAGATGTCCTTATAAAATCCGTATTGCTTACCCAGTAGTTTCAGCTGGGGGAGAGAACTTTCTGCAAACTGACCAGAAAGGCTGTGATGAAGTAGTCTGCCTTCCTAATTATGTGGATTTAAAAATGCATCCTGTTGTTCTAGCAGAAAGAAAGGATTTGAGGAAGGGAACATTTTGTTCAGGAAGATGTTCCCTTGTACTTAAGCCTTCAAATGGTGGAGTCTCCCACATATCTTGGTGAGCAAAACCTAGTGGTGGTTGGTTTGTTTTTTTTTTTTTTTTCTTTAATAATTTTCATTTGAGTGTATTAGACTGCTGATGTTGAATAATGCTGTGGCCATCACATCTCTTGGATGCAAGGAGAACAAGATTTATGGGGGAAAATTAACACCTTCTTTTAGACCGGTCTCTGTGACTGGGGGAGGCAGAGAAGGGAGGAGGGGGTTTTCGGCAAATAAGATAGTCAAGTATGAGATAGAAACATAAAATTTCAGAGTTAACTGCTAGCTAGTCTTTGTTGAACTATGTTACAGTAGTCAGACTATTAAAGGCTAGATAGTGTGAAAAATGTACATGGGTATTGAGGGTGACAAGATAAAGCTCTTACCTACTTATCTGAAAATTCTCTGGTACAATTTTAGAATGCAAAACAAGACTAAACTTTCTTGGGTTTAGGAGTACTGGAATCCTCTAGGTTTATGAAAATCAATTCCCAGAGGTAGCTCTGAGAGATAGGGCTGGGAGGTCAGAGATGGAGCACTTTCATGAGAAGTGCTCTCTTTGCTGTTAAGGAAATGTTTGTGCGAGTTGGTTGCCATGTGTAGTTGCTTAGTTTCATCCCTGTAGTTTTCATGAGATCATCTGCTGTGCTAGTTCAAAATCATATTATGTGCTGAGAAATAAATGTGTTCAGGGATTTGGTTGTGTCTGTCACAGAGGATGTTTATAGTGATGGCTATGCAGATGTTTGTATTTATTGTTCAGATAGTGTTTAGATGTTGTTTGTGATAAACGGATTCCTGAGGCTCCTTGAAAGGTAGGAGATGGAAATGTCTGAAGGCTCGTCTTGAAAGGCTGAGGAAGAATTTTGAAGCAGAAATTTCTCCCACTACAGGTTTCCAAGGTAGGACAGTATGCAACAAATGTACATGTACAAGATAAGGTGATACCTGGATATCTCATTCAAAGCTGCAGTCTCTTTGGCAACAGTGGTGTCCTTGCCAAGTAAGAGGAAGGTCACTTGGATTAGCTCAATGTTTTTGAAATTTTTTTTTCTTTTTCTCCTGTCCTTAATATGATGGCTCTTTGAGCATCCTTTTTCTACCATAGCTACCATACCCTACCATAGGTTGTGTGTGGTCCTGTGAAAAGTGCATGTCTCTAAGATGTGAAGACATAACTGTTCATGACCTTACAGGCCAGGCTTTGCCTCTGTTTCTTTAGGTTCTTCTGCGTGTTATGTGTATCAGAAAAACAGTACATCTAACCAACTCCAGTATTTCTAACAGTAGCTGTAATCAGATGCCTAGGCTGAGATTAAAAATGGAGCAAGTGTATATGGTAATTCCTATAGTTATATTAATCTTAGGAATCTCCTATACCAGAAGGAAGGGGGGGAGGGAGGGGAGTAGGGGTTGTACTTAGTGTGTAGTATTTCTGTGCATATTATCTACTATAGGTTTCTCTTCCATAAGCATTTCTAATCTCCCAAGTAGATTTTGGTACCTACAACGGACTTTGGCAAGGTGTTGATACATGTCCGTTATCCACTGACCTAGCTGAATTTTTTTGAGAAAATGGAGCAAAATTCTTTTTAAAGGTGAACAAAAAAATAAAAAAGAGCAGAAAGGAATAGTTACAAGCCACAAGACAGAGCTTCTGACTAGATATTAGGGGATGAGGGGGGACCTTCAGAAAAAAACATCGGAGCAGGTTACACAGAGAATCTGCAGTGTCTTCATCCTTGGAGATACGTGAGCATGTCTGGACAAGGTCCTGAAGAGCATGATATATATTCTGAGCTGGCCTTGCTTTGAGAAGGATTGACTACATGAATTCTAAAGATCACATCCACCCTAAATTTCACTGTGTCACAGACCTCAAAGTGAAGGTAGATGAAGTATGGACACAATTTGCTTATTAATGAAACCAGATAATAATTTTGAAAATACTTTGTAAAATTGCCTAATTTGGGGGAATAATTTTTTACGTGTTTTCAGAATCCTGAATAAAATGGATACTCTGGTTTGGAATTTAGTCTAACTTTTTGTTGTTATCCTTTCTGTTCCTTGAATTTAAACCTAACTAGTTCTGAAACGCATTGCCACAGAGTGTGATGGGCATATAACCTGTATTTGTCAGGTGCCAAACAGAAATTATAGTCTCTTAGTTTTGCTTACATTTCCATGATTGAGAAGAATGATTTGGATTTTTTTTTCAGAAAAGGTAAAATCTTGTTATCTATGAAACCTCCACACCTTTCTTTTTTAAATCAGAACTGATAGAAACCAAGAAGTGCGTCTAGAAGGTACATGTGTGGAAGAAGCTGACATTTGTACAATGAAAGGTGGTATGATCACAGTGTCTCCTTAGAAAGTGGGCTACAACAGAACATGAATGTCAGCCTTCAAAAGATGAGAGTAGGTTGGAGAAACATGTATTTTGCTGATGCTTCCTTTAATTCAGGCAACTCTTCTGTAGCCTTTTGAGATACACTTACCACGATTGTTGCTGGCAAATGTCATGCTGCAAGGATGTTGGCAAACAAAACTCTTCAGTGCAATGCTTTTGAGGTACAAAAAAGCTATTTATGGAAGCTTAATTTTATATGAGGAGAAGTTTTGCAGAGTTAAAAAACTGGTTTCTTGGAGTAAATAGTTCTTCAGACAAATAGTACATAGTTGACATGGGGTGGAAAAGACGATGTAGATGCAGAGGAGGAAGACAAGAGCTGTGCTGTAGGAAGTGATGCAAATCTATTAAGTCCAGAACAGTTTGAACTGCTGAGATACACTGTGAGTCAGAGCTGTGCATCTCTCTACATGTTAGCAGCAGTTACCTCTAAAACTTCTCTTAGTTTCTAGGAAGTCACTGGTAGCTGTGGTTCCCACCATATGACACACAGAATCACAGAACATTAGGAGTTGGAAGGGACCTCAAAAGATCATCTAGTCCAACCCCCCTGCCAGAACAGGATCACCTAGGCTAAATCACACAGAAACGCATCCAGGCAGAGTCTGAATGTCTCCAGAGAAGGAGACTCCACAGCCTCTCTGGGCAGCCTGTGCCAGTGCTCTGTCACACTCGCAGTGAAAAAGTTCCTCATATTCACATGGAACTTCCTATGCTGCACCTTGCGCCTGTTGCCCCTTGTCCTATTGCTGGCCATCACTGAGAAGAGCCTGTCTCCATCCTCCTGAATCTCACCCTTTACACATTTATAAACATTAATAAGGCCACCCCTCAGTTTCCTCTTCTCCAAGCTAAAGAGGCCCAGCTCCCTCAGCCCCTCCTCGTAAGGAAGGTGTTCCACTCCATCATCTTGGTGGTCCTGTGCTGGACTCTTTCGAGGAGTTCTGTGTCATCCCAGACAATAGTCAGGGAACACTGCTCATCTCTGCTAGGCATCATTTTCATAACCACCTGCACTGAGCCACCAGCTCTCTGCTCTGGGATGGAAGCTTTGCTTGTGTAGCTTTCAGGCATGACTGGTCTTGTGGCTCTGACAGCCTCTAGGAAGTAAAGCCACAGTGCCACTGTGTCCTTTGCATGGGAGATGGCCCCAAACAGTGGTGGCACAAGGAACAGCAAAGCATAACTGGCCTAGCTGTAGCATGTCCATACTGCTGCTTGAGACCACCCTCGGCGAAGTCTGCTGCATCAAACAATAATACAATAATATAAATCTAGCTGATGATTGTCAGCTAAATTCTACAGCAAATCTCAGGGAGTAGGAGTTAGGTACAGAGAAAATGACTGCATCTGCACTGACAACCTCATCTCAGAGGAGATGGCTTTTATTGGGGTGTGATATTTACTGCATTTAGGACAAACATGTAGCAGATGCTTTCTTTCCTAGTACTCTGTAAAAGGTTGACAATTTTTTTTTCAGCAATAAGGAAATCTACCATTGCTATGAGGAACTTTTATGTAGTTAATTTTTTCTGCATTTCTTTTTGTCTTTTTGTTCTGTTGAAAAATTAGGAAAGTCTGATTTATTTATTTATTTATATGGGGGGGGGGCGTATTTGTAGTATACTTCACATAAGTCAGGCTTTGCCTTTGCTCACTGTCTGTGATATTTGTCCCATCCCCTCTACATTCTGAAGAAACCATCCCCAAAACCCTCTGTTCCTTATGAAATGTTTTACAGCCCTGTCAAAGAATCTTGAATATGCTGCTGTGGACAGTGAAAATATTTAAAGCTTCACACTTAATGATACAGAAAATATTTCTAGCTGTCAGTGAAATACTCCGTAGGTGGAACTGAATGACCGGTACATTATTGGTAGCATTTCTGGTTTTTAAACAAGTGGCAGACCAACAAAAGGTAAATAGTGTGTTGTGTGAGTTTGATTATTAAGAGTGATAAATTTGTTTGGTAAATGTATTGGCTGATTTTGAAAATCTAGTATCTGATTCTATGAGGCACTGAATTGTTGCACAACGAGGATCTACAGGGTGTAGTCTACACTGAGTGACAGCAAGCAGAATCCTTACAGACACTGTTTTACTTGGAATAACATCAGCTTTAAGAAAATCAAAGAACAGCTAAGGTTGCTAAGTGACAGCAAAATATTTATCTGTTATTTAGAAAATCAAACTGGTTTATGCAATGAATAGTAAAGGACAGCATATATTGTGTGCCACCCACATGCTGTATAGCAGGACCGTTTTTATACGTGATGAAGACTTGCATAATTCAGCACAGCTATAACCCCTGCCTTAGTACTGAGATTCTCTTATACTGTTTAGTCTTCTTGCTCAGTTGAAGATCTCTCAAGTAATTCACTATAAATGAACAGTCGGTCTCCACTCCAAAACACAAGTAATATTTTTGTGTAGGCAGATACTGTAAGAGGAGGTAAGGTGGGGGAGAAGGAGGGGAAATGGAGTGAGAATTGTTGTCTATAACTGGCTTTGCAGGTTTATTCCCATCAGCAGCCAGTGGTATGCCACATCCCCTTTTAATATCCTTTTCTGAAAGGAGAGGATAATGCTGGGTTCAGTCTAACACTCTGTGCCCTGCACTTGGCTCTCACAGAGGAAGTATGCGTAGCTTTCTGGAGTCTGGCCCTGTGGATGAAGCCCACTCCACCACCATGGGTGGTGTTGGGAAGCTGGGGTCACAGCAAGGTATGTCTGGGATGAAGACTTGGGTGGCTTTTGAGTCTCACTCAGCAGTAGAATGATAGTTGTTCCCTGCGTTGTTAGATGTGGTCCTGCCATTTCTAAGGCTTGTTTGGGATGAAGAAAACCTGCTGTGATGGGTTGAGCAGTACCCCTGCACAACCGAGCTGGGAGACCCTGCAGAGGAGGCATGGACAGGGAGTTGCTGAGCTTGACATCCTTGAGCACGCTACTATGGCTGAAGGATTTGGGAGGGTGGGGAGACATAGGAGATGACAGTTAGATGGGCCCTTAACAAGCTACTTTTCCAGGCAGCATGAAATCATATGAAACAAAATCTGAAAAGACCCAACATGTAAAGCACAAATGTGCTCCTTATGTAGGTATGCAGAGCTCAGGTTGAAAACTTAGTTTGATCTGCAAGTGGACCCATTAAATATGTAGGGCTTTGAATACATGGTCTGTTTGAATTGCTAAGAAATCATTGGTAGTTAAATTTTTATTGGCCAATTTTTATTGTCTTGGAAGTGTGTGTGTTAAATTGAGCGTCACTGTAAGTGCACTGACCTGTTGTATCATCCAGGTTTGGTTCTGGCTGAGGGTATGGCCAAGTGGGATGAATTACTCTATTGTAAAACTCAGTCTGTGACATCAGAAAATTAGTCCTTGGTGTCATTTCTAAAATTATGTTCAGAAAATGTTTGAGCAGTTGGATGGAAAAAGATGTATTTGTACCCGGAGAAGAGAAGGCTCTGGGGAGACCTCATTACAGCCTATCAATACTTAAAGGGGTCCTACAGGAAAGTGGGAGAGGGACTGTTCACCAGGGAGTGCAGTGATAAGACAAGGGGTAATGGCTACAAATTGAAACAGCGTAGGTTTAGATTTCATGTTAGTAAGAGGGTGGTGAGGCATGGGAACATGTTGCCCAGAGAGGCTGTGGAAGCCCCATCCTTTGCAGTGTTCAAGGCCAGGTTGGATGAGGGGCAGGGGGCTTGGTGGAACTACAGATGATCTTTGAGGTCGCTTCTAACCCAGAGTGTTCTGTGATTCTATGATAGCTTCATTTCTGTTTATTCAGGAGATGCAAATTTATCTCCTGACTGAGATGGGGGAAACAGCTTTTGGAAGGAACACTCATCAGGTTATTTCTTTTTTTCTGCTCTCCTCTAAAAAAGCAGAGTTTTGGCTAACCCTGTCCAAAAGCAGCTGCTGGTGTGCAAAGCATTGGGCAAAACAGCATAGTTTTAAAACAATAAAGCGCTTGGTTTTAGGAACTGTGGAGAGTCTTACGGCACGTTTGGTGCTACAGATCGTATCGCTGGAGCTGAGGGTTGGGGGAGTGGGGCTTTGTGTGGCTCCTCCCTATCCCTTTCTTTTTGTAGTCTGCATAAGAAATGTTTTCTCTACTTCGGTAACTGCCGCCACCACCTCCCGCTATTTTCCTAACCCACCCATCTGGTCTGAGAAAGGCTAATTTCACGCTGCGGTGTGGGAGTAGAGAAGAGGCAGTGCTGTGGCGTGTGTTAAGGTCCGGGGCTCAGTGGTACTCGCACCAGCTCCGAGTGTGAAGACGTGCAACCTGCGCGTACGTCTCTGCTGTATCCCTCGGATCGCCACGAGGTGGCAATGGCTCGGAACGATCCTCCCTCCCCCTCCTCCTCCTCCTCCTCCTCCTCCTCCTCCAGAGCCGGCTCCCTGCGCGGGCCGGGATCGGGTCAGCCGCAGGCTCTGGTACCAAGCCAGCGCCCGCGGTACCCAGGGCATGGGGGGAGAGGCTGGAGGTGGCCAGAGAGGGAGCCCGCTTCAAGCTTTTCCATCTCAAAGGTCAAAGTTTTGCAGGGAACTGCTGTGCCTGGGTTACATCTCCACTGGCTGCTGTTGACAGCGTCTGTTCAGGGCAGGAGCGATCTGCAGTGAGAAGCACATGAAAAAGCATCAAACTAGCGTCACATTCTAGCATCAGACTCTGTGAAGCTAGGGTGGCTTTTTTTCTTCTTCTTCTTTCAAAGAGAAGACAAGCAGTATTGCTATTACAAATATATAGGTGCTTCATTTTTCCTTTAAAAATCATCGCTTGTAACTTAATGAAGTGAAACCTGTGGCATTGGTACAGTGTCCTAAACTGCCAGCTCTGTCGGAAATGTAGCTTCGTCTAGAAATAAGAATTTAAACTCTGTGTAAAATCCGTTTATTGAAGTGGTTTAAAGGTGTGAGTGAAGCTAAACCAGAAACGCCTCTAGGTTTTCATACCCAAGCTTCACTTTAGAAGGGGAAAAAGCAAACCTTTAAATTAGTGCTCAAAGAGGAATATATCGGGATACGCAAAACTTCTTTGAAATATTAAATGCAAGGTGAGAAATTTTTCAATAGTTAAGTGTGTGAGGCTCTTTTGATACCTTTGTATTACACTGAATAATTGTGACTGCAGCTTGAAAAAAATAAAATAGCCCTTTGAGAAGTTCATCCTAGAGATGTGTTTTCTGTCTTTGATAGTCTACTAAGGTTAGCAAGTGTAAAGTTAAATAAACGTTACCTTTTGTGAAAGGCACAGGGTTACAGGAGAAGAAAAACTTACCTGTTGCATGCCTGCAATAAAGAAAAAGCAAATTTGAGGGCTGTTAATCTTGTTTTCCCTTAAAATTGTCATTGCTTGTCTTCTTCAGAATGGCTGAATGCAGTCAAACCTGATAGTCGGAGTCGCTGGAATTTAGTTATACATTCTCCCATGAAGCAGCAGCAGCAGCTGTTTATGAAGTATCACACAGAGTTATGACAACAGGTTTCACACCGCTGAGAATACAAAATCCAGATAAGCAGCACAAAATGGAAACAGGTTGATGGAAAGCCGCAGAACCAGTGAGGCCTTGCTGTGTGCTTCAGGTGATATTCGAAGTTCAGTTAACATTTGGGGCTGCGTGTAGTAAATGTTTATTTTAACTTTGCTGTTTGTGGTTCTGTCCATTAGAATTAAAGTGTGGACACTGAGGCACTGACAGTAAAGATGGAAAGAAGTACGTAGTGAGGGACTGAAAGCACAGGTCTGACACGTGTGGACCTAGCATAGAGGAAAGGGTACGTGCAGTGGAAAGGTAATCCCACTGCAGGAGGATTTTGAGCTCCTTCATGCAAACTCGTACCAGAAATGATATGGCTAAGCTTATCACCCTTAAGTTTTAGCATTTCACTTGGGATTCTGGTATGATGTACTCATACCAGAGTGATGGACATGATGGACATGATTGTCATGATGGACAACTTCAGAGGTACCCCAGACTTGGACAGGTTGAGCTGTTTGACAGTGGCCAAGAATGTACGTCCTGTACACACAATTTTGCCTCTATTTGCTGTTATGACATTCCAATACAATTAGACTTCTCTTTTTATCTCCATGTTTCTACGATACAACTTTTACTGTTAATTTTGTTTTGTTTCATTTTTAAAGGCACTTGGCTGTAAATTGAAGTTTGTTAATGAATCTGTTAAAAATGGCAAATGTTAAAAAAAAGAGAATCCCCTGTATACTCAGTATTTTGAGAAATAAAAAAACAGAGGAAATGTATGCTACAGCACACCACTATAAATTATGCTGTATCTTGACGGTTAGCACAACTGCATCTCTATATGTAACAGTGTGAAGACCTGCACAGTAGACTTCAGATCATCCTTAGTGCAAGGTGTAGATTTTCATATTTTCCATTGGAATTATTACTTTTTTAGTACTCATCCAGTTTTCAGACTAAAACATAAGTAATTTAAGAAATGTACAGTAATCCTAAAATGCCATTCAACCTTTAGAATGACTTACTACCTGAGGTAGTGAATATGAAAGTCATATATAAATATTTTAAAGGCATTTCAGTTTGCTGAACTACGATGGTTCGAAATGAGGAAGTCAGAATTAAATTTATATTTCATTGCCTTATTCATAATGTTTTTGTTTGATGTGTGGGTAATAGACAAGCAAATCACCTAAAGAATGAAGTCTGCAAGCATGAAAACACATTTCCATAATTGCCTTGGCAGGAAGCCCGCATGTTCTCGTGGCAGAGCTGTGAATATTCCATGGGATGGAGGAGCTACTTGCTCAGCAGAGGTGTGCCATCTGTGGGAGTGCTCGGCTCTTTGGTTAAGTCCCCTATGAGAACAAGCATGTACTGAAAGAAACATCAAACCTTCCTTAATGATTTGCATTTTCCAATATCTCAACTTGTCCAATATCTTTAGAAACTGAAATAAGAATAAGGGGAATCAAATGAAGGGAAAGACCTGTCCGGCGTATCTGGAAATGACATTTGATTTCTGTTAGAAACAGCTAAACCTTTGTGGTATGGATTCTGTGCAAGGAATGGATGTCTGGCAGAGAGGTGGATAGATGCCAGTCTTGGTGTATATGCAGACATAATACAAATACTTCTTTCCCATTGATTTTTAACTAGTGGTACAGGCTGGCAGTGTGCCAGTGTGGGACTGCTGCTCTCAAGAGCTTATGCATGAAGTTTTTCCAATTCGCAATCAACCTCTAAAGTTTTCTTGCCTCAACTAGAGAGACCTTTTCTTCTGTAGGGGTTCCTTGGGGCTTCTTCTGTGTTGCTGTTTGTTTTGTTAAGATGAGGAACAGAAATATGTAATTTTAACTAGCCTCAGGGTTGTTTTTTTCTTCAAAGGCATAGTTCTTTGGCTTTGCATTGCTGTCACCTTCATGTCACCATTTTTCAGGAATTTTCTAATACTGAGTATTTAGATGGCATCTATACTATTGTTTCCTGTGAAAACAGAATGGCTTTCAGGTTTGCATTCAATTTGGAGAGTTTTGCAGAAAATCATTACATGCTTCATACGTGACTTGACAAACCTATCAAGCATTATTTAGGATGAAAATCCTCTCTTGATATGAGAGAAATAGAGATTATCCAAGGTAGGCACATGTGGTGGTTTGACACTGTCTGGAGGCCAGGCACCCACCAAAGTCACTCTGTCACTTCCCTTTTCAGGTGAACAGGGGAGAAAAATATATTGAGAGGCTTAGGAGTTGAGATAAGGGCAGGGAGAGATCATTCCACAATGAGAATCATGGGCAAAACAGATTCAACATGGACTAAAAAGATAGAAAAACATCTAATTTATTACACTGTGCACCCACAGAAACTAGAGTAGGATAATGAGAAGTACAACCAGATCTTAAAACAAGGTAGCAGTAACTTTGCTAATCTTGTATCAGTATGATAGCTTAAATGGATTCAAAGTGGTGACACTAGAGACCTGAAAGTCTAAGGTCACCATACTTACTGTAGTTCTTTTGTAAGAAGTGGTGGTGTGATCTGGGTGCTGTTATTTGTGCAGGTTAACCATTACAAATAGAACTTGCTGCCCCCGGAAAATATTTTCAATTTCTGGTGATATGTTTATTTATTTGCTTATTTTTAACAAAGCAAAATCCTGAAAGGATGAAAATCCTTTTCCATCAATTGTGCTTAATTTTTTTTAATGTTAAAGTTCAGGAATACTCACTGCAATAATGAGGTTTTAAGTTCTGGGAAAGCAAACCAACTATTTTTAACTGTTGCTTTGTTATATTAGTATGCTAGTGGCACTCCCCTTTGATGTGACATTCTAACTTCTCACAGATTTGATAAGGAGAAATATCTTACTAAATATTTCAAGAGTTGATAAGCAAAAGGCCTATGTCTGGGATCCATGGAGAGCTGTCAGATTTTGCTTTTTACCACAACATTAAACTTTGATAAAAATGGGTTGATTGAAAGGTTTAATCATGTAATGTTCTCTACTTGGAGTCTGTTTTCAAAATGCACTCAACTTTGATATGAAATCCACCAAATGTAATTTGGTATCAGTCTTGGGGCCTTGTGGCTGCTGTTTCCCAAGATTAGTTGTTTCATGTCGTTCATAGTGCTGTAACATCAGTGGCCAAAAGTCCATTTTCTTCATAGTGAGGAGGTTTCATCCATTTTCTTCACAGTGAGCACGCTTGTTCAAACACTCCAATGGGGGTGCCTAGATTACTCAAAAAAAATGGAGGCATCTCAGTTGTTTTTCACTTGTTTGATGGCTGGAAAAAAAATAAATATTTGAAGACAGAAGCTAAGAGCTAAGATTTCTTAGCTGGTGCTGCTGCTGTGGGGAAACTTGGTGATTTTATTCAGCACGGGCATATAAAATATTCCTCAGAAGAAGTATCCGTGCAGAATTACCTGTAGCATCCCAAGGACGCAAGGGAACGAGTTTTAGTTCAGTTGCACGCTGGACGCATGGATGATGCGGTGCAGCAGCCTGGCTTGCACACAGGGAGCTCTGAAGAGCTGCCACTAGTGAGCAAGGGCCAGGTAGCCTCTGCCTTTTCTTCCCTGTTCACAGCTTCCAAGTGTGTAGGGGGCTGTGTGTTTTTACTTTGAGACTAACTTTTCTCCCCTCTCCTTTCCTTCTCGCACAGCTCAATAAGCAGCAGCTACAGATACTGAAGGAACGTTTCCAGGCCTTCTTGAACGGGGAGACGCAAATCGTAGCAGATGAAGCATTTTGCAATGCTGTGAGAAGTTACTATGAGGTAAGTCTTCTGAATTGTTTTAAAAGTTGGAGGATCTCTTTTAATGCAGATACAAGGCAAGCAATTGTAAATTTCAAAAGCTGTGAACCTTCTAAACCTTCTAGAAACAGCTTCTTCCTACTCCAGCTTTGCTGTTTTTAAAAATTGAATTCCACTGCCTGGGCACAAGAGATAAACTGAACTAGAAAATATCCACCCTTTTTGAAGAAGATGGGGGGGGGGGAAGACAAAATGAAAAACCCCTGTTGCTAAAAATCTTTCTGGCAGCATTTGATACAACTAGTAGGCACTGCTATCTTTATCTCCATATGTCTGAGTTACCTCTTCTAATCAGCACTTCAGTTGTAAGTTACCATCTTGAGATCTACGTCTTCTGATTTTTAGTTACTATGCAGAGCTTTTTGGGAGAGGATCTGACTGTTCCCTTCCAAAAGAAAAGAAACTTTCCATGCAGCTGGGTCAGATCTTAAATTCTGCTGTGACCTCACAAGCATGTTCAGTGCTTATCTCCACCAGTGCAGATCTTCAGATGTGGTTTTAATTGCATAAGGGACAGGACTCATCCCGAACTAAGATGACAGTTCAGTGCCATTTGTGTAACATCAGTAGCATGTGGCTGAAGAATTTACTTCTTACTCTCAGCAAGGGGTTTAATTTTGTCTCCTCAAACTTCAGATTTGATCAATGAATCACAAGGGCTCTATGTTAAACTTGTACTTTTTTGAAGGGTCTTCATATATCATTCTACCACATCTTTTTTTCAAGTTTTTTGGTTTATTTTTATATGTTAATTGTTGTTTTGCTCTGCGAGGCTATTCTTTGCTAGTGAATGACATTTTTCTTCATGGAGAAAAAGATGTGACTTATGTCATAGCTTGATTTTTATCTATATTATGTTGAAGAAAACAACAACAGCAAGAGCAACAAAAGGGATGGGGTGGTCAGAAATTTGAAAACTTGGTGCAAGTCTCTCTAAATCACAATCTGGTCACTTCTGCAGCAGTTGAAATGAAGGAAATGTCATAAAAACATCCTTGTGAAAGGCTGGAATGAGTCTGCAGGTGAAACAGGAGAAGATGAGCATTCATGAGGCACTACATAGGGGTGCGATAACAGTACAGAAGCTGTTAGGAAATAATGCTTTGTTCTGTGTAACTAATGAAGAAGTTGAGTAAGAACAGTTTGGAAGATAGTGCAGGGCAAGGCTGAGCTAAGTAAATGCTCAACTGTTGGTTTCTCAGGAGTGGCATGTCTTAAGGTGCTAACATGGGGTAGAATTGAAAAGGACATAATATTTATGTTTTTTTCAGCAACCTGTATAAGATTCATAATATTGTTTGAGTTGAAAGGAACCTTCAAAGATCATCTAGTCCTTACTTCCTGCTATGGGCAGAGACACCCTTCACTAGACTAGGTTGCCTGAAGCCCCATCCAACCTGGCCTTGAACACTGCCAGGGAGGGGGCAGCCACAGCTGCTCTGGGCAACCTGTTCCAGAACCTCACTGCCATCACAGGAGAGAATTTCTTACTATATCTAACCAAAACCTACCCTCTTATAATCACCCATTGTCCTGCCATTGCCTGCCCTTGTAAAAAGTCCTTCTCCAGCTTTTCTGTAGGCCCCCTTTAGGTACTGGAAGGCTACAGTAAAGTCTCCCTGATCTGTCTCTTCTCCAGGCTGAACAAGCCCAACTCTTTCAACCTGTCTTCATGGGAGAGGTGCTTCAGCCCTCTGATCATCTCTATGGCCCTCCTTCATCACCTCTGTGTCCTTATGTTGGGGACCTCAGAGCTGTATACAGTACTGTGGAGCAGGGAGCAGAATCCCTTCCCTTGACCTGCTGCTCACACTTCTTTTGATACAGCCCAGGATACAGATGTCTTTCTGGGCTCATGTTGAGCTTTTCATCCACCAACACCCCCAAGTTGTCCTTGAAGCTGTGCTCAATCCTTTGTCTGCCTGGCCTGTAGTTGTGCTTGGGATTGCCCCAACCTGTGTGAAGGACCTTGCATCATCTTATTTATCTTCATGTGTTTTGTATGGGCCCACTTCTCAAGCCTATCAGTGTCCCTCTGGATGGCATCCCTTCCATCCAGCGTGTTGACCATACCACACAGCTTGGTGGTGTTGGCAAATTTGCTGAGGGTGCACCTGATCCCACTGTTTGTGTTAGCAAAAAAGAAGTTAATGCTGATCCCAGTACAAACCCCTGAGGAACTCCACTCATCTGCATTTGGACATGGAGCCGTTGACTGCAATACTTTGAGCATGACCATCCAGCCATTTCCTTACCCACCAAGTGGTCCATCCATCAAATCCATGCCTCTCCAATTTAAAGAGAAGATGTTGCACATGACAGTATCAAATTCTTTGCACAAGTCCAGGTAGATGACATCAGTTTCTCTTTCTTTATCCACCAATGCTGTAACCCTGTCATAGGAGGCCACCAAATTTGTGGACCTTGATGTGTTAAAAGAAGTAGCCTGCCCTTTGAAAAGGATGTGGTTATGAATAAAAAATATTTAAAAATAAATGCCTAAACAGTAACTGTCCTGTTAACATTTACTTTGTGTCTGTTGTTAATGAGATTATTTGGACACATTGAGAGCTATGTTTTCCAGCATATCTGCTGTTTGCAATGAAAGGCTATGCTTAATAATTTAAATTAGCCCTATAAAATGGAAGACAAATTCTTCAGCTATTTTCAGCCATTCACCACTTTGAATTAAGTATAAAAATTTTCTAGCTGTCCAGTTTCAAACAGCAGATTCCAAAGATCTAGTCGCCACTATCAAGGCTATAATGACACTGTGGGTTGGCTAGAGGGGTCTTCATCCTGTGTTAACACACTGTGAGCTCATCTACCACCTGTAACTTGGTTCTTCAGTCTTCATTTGTTTATCCCATTCCCCCAGTGCCATTTTCCATTCTTTGCAGCTATTTCCTTCCAGACTTGTGTGACCTTTTCCAGTTGTGCAGTTTGCCTCAGTATTTTCTATCCATTTTTAATTTCTTTTCAGGGTGTACTAGATAATCCCCAGTATACGATACTAGATTTAATGAACATAGCAGTGGTGGAATCCAGCTGGAGACTTAGTTCAAGCTACTGCTCCTCTTCAATGCATTTTAATAAAATTTTATGCATCTTAGCACGTATTCTCATATCATTGCATATATGTGTCTCCTGTGCCTTTTTCGTTTGCTTCGTTAGCCATTTGTTGAAAATATTAATCTCTGTTACTCCTTTGTGTGTTCTGTTGATGCTGTGCTCTGATGCTTTCTCATCTCTGTCTTCCACATGTGGTCCGTCACATCTCCTGTTTACTGATGTTTGTTAGTAGTTTGAATTATGGACATCTTGCTTGTTTCTGTCATGCAGCATCTCATAAGCTTCCCTGTTAATTTCCTTGTACTTCAGTTGCTGTGCCTACAGTTCAATTTTATCTGACATGGAAGGAAACAAATACGTGGTGTGCACAGTAATTATTTTACTCTGAAAATTATTAATTTGCCTTTAATCCTATGCAGTAATCACGGTTTGAGGCTTACTGCAATATTGCTTCCAAAGCCAGGATGTTCTCATTGGTGTAGTTGATTTTCCACACTCAACTCCTTTAACTTTGAATGTGAAAGGGAAGGTTTGTTTTGGGCATGTGACATAAATTTTGTATCAGTAGTTGAAGGTGTTTCGAGTCACTAAATCTTTCCATAATTACTAGGTTTGCTCAGAATTTGTCCTCTCAAGAATCTAAGAGTAAGTTCAAAGGGTTTAGGAACAACTTACAGCTCATTCTTTGATTTACTTTTTTAGAAGTATTTGCTGAAAAAGTAATCTATTTACTAAATAAATAAACATGAATTTCGCAATTAATTTCACTCTATTTTAGGGGAGTCATGCTCCTGTGTCAGGGCTGCTTGGAAAGGTTTGCACTGGTCAATTTTGTTGCCTTATCCTCCAGCTGCTGTGGTTTTTAGGACTGCATATTAATATTCTAGCATTGTTTTTCATTTATCTGAGAAATCTAATAGGAAAACAGTTCATAGGAAAAGCTGCAGAAGCTGCTCTTTAATTCTTCAGAAATTGTTATTTTTCTGTTCTATGTAATCTCTCCCCTGCATCCCACCACACTTCTTGAAAGTCTCATTGAAATTTAGCATGATTCATTTTTGTATATAATTAGGATTTTCTTGAGGAAATTCCTGTTCCATCCCAGTTTCAGAGAAGGTATGGAAATGTTTACAATTCTCCTTCTGTAATCATTCTCTTAGAGTTAACACAGCATTTTATTATTTTGGGGGGGGGGGGGGTGTGTTTGTGGAAAATTCCATTACAGAGATTGAGCCAGATTCTAATCAGTAGAACATCAGATGCTGGTGATGCTTTTTGGATAAAGAGAAAAATTCAATCATATGGCAATTTATTGTGAGTAATTATATTGGACACAGTGCTAAGTGTAAAATTGAGAAAGTAACTTATGAAATAAAGTCATTGTTTGCCTGTTTCAACCCAGATTTTTTTAAAAAAAATAATCAGTGAAATAGCAGATAATCTTTCATTCATCAGTTCTTGCGTGCTTTTTCCCGGCGGTTGGAAAAGGCTCTTGTGCAGTGCCCTAGGAGGTTCATTCACCACTGTTTATACACATAGCTTTGATAGGTAAGTCTGTACCTTGGGCTAAACTCACAGTGATGATCCTTCAGTCTTGAATTTATGCAGTCTTAGATTGGAGTCAAAATGGGTGCTAAGAGCTGTAATGAATGTTTGAAATAACTGTGAAAACCTTTTTATATTTTAATGTTTGCAAATTCTCAGGTTTTTAAGTCTCTGCTTAAAGCTTTGTGAAGCTGCAAGAAATTTTGTGTACTGGTTTTTCTTCCTGTTTTTCTTACTGCTTCATTTTAAATATGTGATTCTAAGCCATAATTACTGCACGCTGCTTAAATCTGAATACTAAATGCAGGATCTGTAGCAGTTAGCACTATGAGGGGTTTTCAGAATTTAGCATCAGACCTAGTTTGACTGTACCAGTTTGCCTGATACAGACATCATATTAACTCAATTTCTATTTAAATTCAGGTGTTGTAGCCCTTGGCAAATCAAACTGTTGTCTGCCACAGTCAAGCAAGAGGAAATAGCTGAGGTTATGGCCAATAGCAAAAATTAATAAGGCAGAAGATTGATGTACAAATCTAGGGAATGGATTGGCATAGCCTGTCTGAAGGGAGGGTTTTAGTAGGGTTTTTTAAAAAACTGAACACTTAAAAGTAGAGAACAATCAAAATCAACAATAAGAAATAGCAGAGGCCGTAGGAGTCCCATGTCGTAGAATCACAGAATGCCTTGGGTTGGAAGGAGCCTTAAAGATCAATCTAGTCCAAGCCACCAGCCATGGGCAGGGACACCCTCTACTAGACTAGGTTGCCCCGTTCAACCTGGCCTTGAACGCTTCCAGGGAGGGGGCAGCCACAGTTTCTCTGGGCAACCTGTTCCAGTGCCTCACCACCCTTATCATAAAAACTTCCTCATTCCCAATCCAAATCTACCCTCTATGCTTTATAAATGGCAAGAGAAGCACTTTGCATTCACAGTGGCATTTTTCAGCTTCTACAGTAAATGCAAGGTCTTACAAATAGTAGTTAGACATGCACCAAACTCTGTAGGTACACCTCTCCTAAACCTGACCAGGCTGCTTGGTTCAGCCTTTGCTTGTGTAGCCTGCTTTCTCTCTCCTCCTGAGCCTGTGGACACCTTCCTTCCCCATCTCATGGGCTGTGTGCAGAAAGGATGACTGAGGTGGGGTTTGGCAGCTGGCTGAATCGGTCATGGTGCAAGACAAAAGCGGCCAACCCTGACTTTTGGCATATTCAGAGTGTTTGATATTGGTCTATTAAGGGGTTTGAAAGTTCTAAAGAGATTGAGAATGGAGGAAAGTTATATATAACATAATCCCGTGAACATCTGGCAGTATATATGTACTTGTGATAATACCACTGTTTCTGTGTTTTGATCAAGTCTGTGTGAGCATTTACAGGCATCCTGAAAATGTTTTCCTCCCCTTAACACAGAGCAGGTGTTTGGCCCATAGTGAAAGCAGGCACTTGTTTGACAAAAACATTGATTATTTCTTGTGCTTACCCTTAGAGAAGGATGAATTATGTTTGTTGGAGGTTTGGGGTTTTTTTATATTAAGACATTTAGACGTTAGGTCAGTCTGAAAAATGTTGAGATATTTCTGCAAAGGAGGGAGTGAAGCAAAGATGCTATTTCTGTCCATAATTACAGAAAACTCGGTCTCCAGGTTTTTTTTGCACAGAAGTGAGGGTTAAAAGGATCTTGCTGATGAAATCACAGAAAGGAACTAGCTGTTTTTTTGGTTGCTTTTACAGCTTGATTTTTAATATCAGCTATTTTAGGTGTAGAGGTTTTATTCAAGGCAACAAAAGACATAGTTGATTCTGATTAATATTTCAGAGATGAAAATGACCCCTTATGGTACTAAAAAGCATTTGTTAGAATCAAAACACAGTATGCACAAAATAAATAGTAATTAAATTTTGGTACGTTCTGTTTTGATATTATCAAGGGAAAATAATGGAATCAGTAGATTAAACATTTATTTAAATACATTAGGATAATAATTGTAGAAGCTAACTGGGTTTCAAGGCCTAAATTCACTGATTTCTGCTTTTATTTCTCTCAAAAGTCAGAACTGGCATCGGTTTGTATAGATACGGGCTTTTTGTTCTGTTCAGATACTCTTCAAAAACATGAATACCTGGCTAACTTGGGATTCAGTGTTGATACATTCTCACTTGAAGAAGGTGTTTAAACAGGATGTTTTCTTTCTTTAAATTTAGGATAATCTTGTGTTTTCCCTTGTGGGGGAGCCTTTCAGCAGCAAATATGTTTACAGTTGCACTTACCAGTACTTAGTCAGTTTCTTTCCAGTTGCTTTAAAATGTCAGCAAACGTAAGGTCAATATAATGTTGGCATGGGGGTGTTAATCTAGAGGTCAGGTTTAAGACAGTTCTTTGAAAAGCTTCATAAAAATATTTTTAGGCCACCTCCAAGAAAAAGACATAACAAAGTTTTATCTAGGTCATCCATTTCATTGAAGCTCCAGTGTTTTGGATCAGCAACTACAATTTGGCGTGTAATAGAGATTGTCTCAGTCTTAGCAGTCTAATTCTTTTCCTCAGAGAAGTGAAGGGGAGGTAAGAGACAACAAATTAAAACATGCTTTACATGATCTAGACCTCCTGCGTGCTAAGATGAGATCTGATCAAGTCACATTGCAGGCTTTGCCGTGCACAGGTTCCTTGTAAAAGACTACTGTATTGCTCCTGCATGGAATTCCTGTCAATGCTGAAATCTTCTAGTCTCTTGGTTTGCAAATAGCTATATGCAACTATACTCTTTGCCTTTTCAAAGACTGGAAATCCCCTTTCCACTTCTACCTCTTCCACATCAGAGAAGTAAAGTATTTTGTCACACATCTGCACGGAACATCATTACTGGCTGTTAAAACTGTGCCTATCCAGTCTCTCCCGACACTGTTATTTGTAGATGATCATCGTTAATTTGGCTGAGTATGTCATACAGTTTCTATATTAGTGTTACAGGTGTAATTACAACAAACCTGTATTTCAAGCTTCTAAATGAGGTAGGTAGTTAATGGTTGCAGTTTAGTGTGGTAATTGCACCAGTCCTTAGGTTTGCAAGTGGTGTGTGCTGATAGGAAGAGAGGAGAGAGTGGCTCATTGAATTTAGATGAAAAAAAAACACAAAAAAATCACAGCAATGGTATCCTTTTCATTAATTTTGTGACCCCTGTTGTTCCAAGCAAATAAGGAATGCCTTGTAGATACAACCCTACGCTGCAGAAGTAATTAGTGTTGGGTAGTGAGGTATGTCTCTACTGTAGTAAGCACTATGTGACGTTATTGACTTGTCTATTAGGTGAATTCTGAATGTCTGTTAATCTGAACAAACCAATTAGAAAACCAGGACTGCTTAGATTGTTACACAACAGTGAATTCAGTCTGCACTGCTTAATTATTTTCCTCCTAATCCCAGTGCTGTTTTACTATGTCTCAAAGGAAAACAAAGTTTACCTAGATGTTAGTTTTGCACAGTTAACAGTATGTTGCACTGAGACAAGAACTATACACATTTTTATTGATGCTGTCTTCTGGACAGCTGAAAACAGTGGAGTTTTTTTCAGCTATCCGGATACTAATAAGAAATGTGACAGTTTAATATCAGTGCTGCAAAACTCTTGCAGGAGATACTATAATTTTATCCTCTTTTTTTAATTTGGATATCATTATTTGGAGGGATTTTTCTTTCACTAGATGATGAAAGGATGACAACTCTTGATCTCTTTAAATTATCCTTCTCATTGCCTTTTCCAGGTTTTGGCACAGAGTGGGCCCTTTGGAAGTGGAAATAATACTGCAAAATATTTCATTAAAGAGTTACTTTAATGCCAATGAATTTTTCTTTGTGCCTTTATGTCTTGATGTCTGTGTGTTCCAGTCAGCAGTGTCTCAGGGACTCTCCAGAATAATGGGGAGCAACAGGACGCTTTGTTTTTTCACTTCAGCAGTCAAACAGATACTCAGCCCAATCTCTGACTTGCTGTCTTTCTCCATGACCAGAGGGAGTTTCACATTAATAATTATACATTTCACATTAATAATATACTTGAAGTATCTGAGAAGAAGTGTACATTTCCACAAGATGCCAATGGAATCATAGAATCATAGAATCATAGAATGGTCTGGGTTGGAAGGGACCCCAAGGATCATAGAGCTCCAACCCCCCTGCCACAGGCAGGGACACCAACCTCCAGGCCTGGATCTACACAAGGCTGCCCAGGGCCCCATCCAACCTGGCCTTGAACACCTCCAGGGACGGGGCATCCACTACTTCTCTGGGCAGCCTGTTCCAGCACCTCACCACTCTTTCTGTAAAAAACTTCCCCCTAATATCTAATCTAAACCTTCCCTCCTTTAGCTTTAGTCCATTCCCCCTTGTCCTGCCATTATCTGCTCTTTTAAAAAGTCGAATCCCCTCCTGCCTATAAGCTCCCTTCAGGTACTGGAAGGCTGCAATGAGGTCCCCCCGCAGCCTTCTCTTCTCCAGGCTGAACAAGCCCAGTTCCCTCAGCCTCTCTTTGTAGGGCAGGTGCTCCAGCCCTCTAATCATCCTTGTGGACTCTCAGAGGAAGTTAGTCCAACCATGGTCTCTCTCTCTCTTCCAGTTCTGTGGGTGCTGGAATTTTCTCACATTACTCTTTTCTTTTTTTTTTTTTTTTTTCTCTTTAGGCTTTAAGTTTTGATCTACTGTATAAAGTGTCTGCATTTTTTTCTAATTAATCATTCCACTGAATTGCAGCTAATACCTAAAGGTTTACTTGATTTAAAACCAAAGCTAACAAATACCCCAAACCCACTCCACCAAGAAAACAAACAGTGAAGGAGAAAAACTTTTTTCATCTACCATTAGAATTTCTAGGGCTGGTATTTACTCTGGGTGTTAATTGTCAGGGGTTTTTGGCATATTGTGATTGAATGTGTCTGTTACTATTTTAGTTTGTGATGGAAAGTCTTAACAATCACATACTTCGAGATGTGTGACCTGTCAAAATCTTTTAAACTCTAATGTCTTTGAAAAGTGGCATTTTGTTCTTAATGGTGAATTGATAATATCTGAATAAACCAAGCTAGAGAGAACATGGCAGTAAGGGATAAAAAAGGTCAGCAAGTGCATGGCTGAAATCCAGAAGTCAGTAAATGAGAAGTGAGGTTTTTAAATTCTCACTGATCTCTCTCAACCCCATTTCATTTCTGTTCTATTACTAATTTCAAAAGACGACAAAAAATTCTTATATCTTGAGAACTGGGAAGGCAAAAGACAATGACAATGTAAATATTTTCTCAGTGATTATTTTCAGGTTTAGATTGATCTATTGCTGAAAAGCCAAATTGAAAAACGAGATTCTTCTCCAGCTTTTATTTTCTGAAGTTAGCTTTATGGTGCTGTAGAAATGGCTTTTTCTATTTCATTTTGTCTTAGAAAGGTTTTACTCCTCAAAGAGCAAGAAAGCGGTTTCGTGAAAGTTAAATCTAGGCATAAAGTTGCTCTCCACCCAACATTCTCAACAAGAAACATCGTTATCTTAAACGGGCCATACTAAGAGAAATAGATTACCCAGTCTGTTCCAGTTTAGTAAATTCCTGCTTTGAAGTACTGCTAGTGAACAGTAACTACGTCATTAAGGAAACCGTTCTTCTTTCCACTTGGCCTTGCCATAAAGCCGTTTCCCCTAATTACCTATTTCGGTTTTTCTTATTAACTGAAGCTTATTGCTTAGATTGCTCAGGTTTTTTATGTAAACTGTACAATTTCTTCTTTTATTGTATTACCCTTTGTGTAAATGGGTCTGACTTGTGCCTCCTTAGCAAAACAAAAATGCTGAGCAAATTATATACTCTTAATCTCTAGTAAATAACTTGAAATCAGGCATTTATTATAGTTCCCACTCTGGACCTTTCACCTATTTCTAATTTACAGTTCTAGATATAACTGAAAATCCTGGTGCGGTTCTGGTAGTTTGTACTACTTCACTATTTACTCCTGTAATTCCTATCACCCAGCTAGGTGCAGGCCGTACGCAAGTGGGTGATCAGCAGGGATATGAATTTTAAGACTGGTATAGAGTAAGGAGGAATCTCAAGCAACTGTACCAGGATCGGAAATACCATGAGCCTTGGAGCTGCGTCTGCAGGTGTTCTGACCAGGTGCCTGGGGCAGCTGTACACAGAGCTACCCGGTCTGTAGTACCTCCGTTAGCTAGTGCCGAGCTAGCTTCTGTCTGCTTGCCAGCACGTTGTCATGGAGGTGTTCTCCAGCGTTCAGAGCTGAGTCCCACACAGCATGCCTGCTTGCACAGTTGCCAGTGACTGGCAAGATGATTAAAGGCAGTGCTGCTATTTTTTTTTTTAAATGAAGTAGTCAAAAGATGCAGTTCTGTGTCTGCATTTATAGATTCATATGGTCCTAGATGTGCACATGATTTCTCTGGACACAGTCTTTCTGCTCCTTCATCTTTTCAGCAGTGCTGGTAAAATAAACCTTAAGGTGCTCTTCTGTGGCATGCTATGAGGCTAGAACTTCCCAGCTAGAAAGCTGCAGCTGGGTGCTTGGGACTTGTGATCAGTGCTTACCTTTTGGTGTTTCCCCTCAGTTTGGAGTATCGACGTGCTGGTTCACAGCCCAGCATGAGAAAAGAAATAATCTCCTGAGGGTGAGACTGTGAAGTTTTCTTCACATCTTAAGTTTTCTGTTCTTGGTGTGGCTTTCCTAAAACTAGGAAGGGTTTTCCTTTGAGAGCAGCAGGCATCCTTTGTTTGTATGTGTTTCTATCTCTGAGGTTTCACTGTCATAAATATGCACCAGGAATAATACACTGCTCTGCTCATCGTATGCAGATACTGCCACAGCAGAGCCTTCTATGTCTAAGACTTAAGAAGTACTTTAATCAGATCAGATTTTATTTTCAATGATGTCCAATATTTTCTCAGACTTTTCTTCCTGACCAGCATAAAATTAGCCACTATTATATCCTGCTTTGAATCTATTCACTTGCAAGTCTTCCTTTGAACATTAAAAGCAGTATACCTTTGTCAGTTTATATATGGAATTACAGCTTGTTTATTTGGTCTTGCTTGCTTCCTGTCAGTGGTCTGTTTATGTCCAGAGGGTCTGGAATGATGCACTAGAAATCTGTGGACAAATTACAAGAATCAGTATCCTAGTACTGTTCCTTGTCAGTTTTACTGGTTGCCTCCAAATGTAATTCAGCTTTTAATGCCTGGAAGAGTGTTTCCTCTGTAGGTAGTTAAATTAGATGGAAGCAAAATGAAACAAAGCAAAGCAAACTGTCTAGTTCTGTACTGTTTTTCTTACACTGTTGTAATGAGCTGTGGCACATACAATGGGATCAGTAGTATTGAAATGCCCATGTCAAATCCCTTTGGCTTTACTCTCTCGTGCGATCTCTCTACACCTTCCTCCAGGGCAATAGTGCAGCAGTTTCGTATTTGCAATGAATCTACAAATTATAAAATATCTTTTATTTTTGGCATTAATTAAGAAGTGATTTTGCAATTTAAAATCTAACCTTTTTTGATAGAAAGGAATTTACCTTTTTACTTGCCTTTTGAGCTTTTTGTAGCCCAATAAAACTTAGCAGAAAACTATGAAAAAAAACACACAGCCGAATCTTCTGCAATATTTGAATTTAAAAACAGGCAGTGGACAATTACTTGTCTCGCAAACATAAGAACACCCAAGCAGCAATATTGTGTCAGATCAAAGTCCAAGGAATTGTGTCCTTTCTTAGATATTACCAGATCAAAGGAGATGTGTGATGAAAAATACCTGGGCAAAGGAGGCACATGCAATGATTTTTGAGTGTTCTATGTGATTTCAGTCATCAGGACTCTACTTGGCCACCTTTCCATCACAGTTAACAGCATAAGGCAATTAACCAGTTCTTCAGTTTTATCTTTCAACAACAGGAAGAGCCTGTTATTGCTGTGTTCTGTGCAGGCAGTCTTCTGTGTCTGGAAAATGAGGCTTGCAACAATTGTTAAAATGTTTCATTTTCTCTTTACTCAGAAATTTTGGTTTTGGTATAGGATAGGATATGGTGAAGTTTTAGAAGCCTTGTAGTCTGATTAACTTCCTTGTTTTTATAGGAGCGAAGCTGATTTTATTTGCTGTCCTTCTCTCATGTTGGCAGGGAATGATGGACATACAGAAGTGTTTTTAACATAGACTTTTTCTTCTGGACAGTGGCATTCTGTCCTAAAAACAATATAAAGAGTACTCTAGTCCTTGAGGCCCTAGTAACTGATGTAATTTGTGTAATTGGAGGAGGAGGTTCTTTTGAAATACAAGTTCTGATCTGAAGCTCACAGTAGTAATTGATGATTGATTGTAAATGATCCTGTTTGCCTTATTCCAACTCTCAGCCTTCTGAATGTGCTTCAGACATGCAGCAAATACAGTTGAGAAAATTAAACAAGGGAACAAAAAGAAGTGATGAATCCCATTTAGCTCCCTCTTTTTCTCTATATGCTTTGAGTTGATGGGTCTTCTGTGCCTTGCTCCTGCCAAGGGACCGAGAAGAGAAAAAGAGGGAGTGCATGTCTCAAAAGTTTGTTGGGAACCCACAGATCTACCGTGGTTGTGCTTAAGGTTCTTTTAGCTCTGTTTCCCTCTTGGACTACTGAGCACATCCATACAGGTTCACTGGGAAGTAACATAAAGCTTTCATCTTTCAGCATGAAAGAGATTTATCACTTTTGTAATCCAACTAGCAGTGAATACTGCTTCAGAAAGTTGATCTCTGCTGCTGCTGAGTTGATGAAGAAGGAAAAGATAGAGTATCCTTCCTCCCTACTTCAGTTCTTCTTTCAGCATGTGAATCACTTTTAACTGCATTTTCCCTTCACTTCAGAGAAGAGTCAAAAAGGATGGACTGCTTTCCTAGTTTTGAGTTTACATTTCCATGAACGTAATGTTGAAATTAAAGATGAACTTGAGACAAGTATCTGTACCTAAACAGAAATACACTCCTTTTGTACTCTGGGTGTGACTCGCAGTATTAACTATGTCAGCAGCTCTACAACTTCTTCGTATTAGTCATGTTCAGTTTACTCTGCAACTCAGATGGCACTGTGGTGCTTTTTTTTCCCCCCTCCTCCATGGGAGGGCTACACCATCACATTTTTTTGTCTGAAATATTTTCAAATGCTCAGAGCTGCATGGCTAAAACGTCACCTTTGTCATTTGCTGACAACACGTTCTGTTGGCATGTGATGCCTCAAATAAGGTACAGGAAAGCTGATCACTTGTATGTACCATATGAGTGAATACCAAAATCTGCTGCAAATCCCATTCTAATCAGCTGTCTCCTCAATGTGATGCCATTTTTGTGAACTCCTTCTCACCTGAATCTAAAGGATTCTTCCAACTACAGAAGTGATCCTCATGCCACCATTATACTACTCTGAGTGTAGTATAGTTTGACACTGGTGTTGAATTTCATGGCTCAGACTGAAGGACAGAACCAATGCTGTACTAATTGCATTTCCTTAAAGAGAAGATGAATATAAGTTCAAGATGAGTAGTTAACCTTAAATAAATGGTATTAAGCAAGGATGACTCTCCTAAAATTTGAGGATGAACCTAGAATGAGTAGGTAGTTTTTGTTTCCCTAGTAATATCACAAAGATGGGTCTGAGAAATGCAAGAAGGCTGCTGTCCTTCTGACGTGCCAGCCTGATCATTATGACCCAACATGTATGCTGCTTGTATCTAACTGCATTCTGAAAGTCTGTGAAGAGGAGACTAAATTGTCTGCCAGAATTACAAGACAGGCTGATAATGCAGGGGTCAAACATCTGTAACCAAAAAATGGCAACAAGAGAAGAAAAACTCATCTGTGAGTTGTCGTAACTTATTTTAGGACAGCCTGTGGAAAAAAGATAAGACCCTTTACAATAGGAGTCACAGAGAAATTTCCAATCAGTTGAGGGAAAGATGTTTTAACTCCTGTATGGTTACAAAATACATGTTTTGGTTCTCCTATTTACTCTGAGAATAATAAATTGTGTATATCACTTCAGAATCAGGTCAATTGCTGTAGATGTCTTCAGGCTTTTTATGGCTCTTGATCTGAATATACATAATCATCATCTCCGGGTTTGTTTTTTTTTAAATATGAAGACTCACAAAGGCTGTAGGGTTCACAGTAATTTACTCCTGGAAGGGAAAGTATGCCTGTCCTTCCTCTTCTGAGATGGGAGGCAAATGCTGCTTCCATAACAAGTTCATATTCAACAGTTTAGAAGTTCATGAAGTGGTCCTGAAGGTCTGACAAATGCCTAGGTAGATAACATGTGCTACAGGGACTGGAATAACTCCATGTGTCAAGGAATGAGACATTTCTTTTACAAGCACTTGAGCCCTGTCTTTGTGTATGAGCCCAGGCCTGACCCTTTGAAAAACTAGTAACGACACTGAATACTGGTGGCAGGGGATTCTGCAAAACAGGACCTTGAGTAGACTGAAAGTTGTATTTGGTGTCAGCGTTAATGAGAAGTTCTTATTACTGTTAGAGGGGGAGAAAAAAAAAAAAGAACCAAAAAAACCAACCACCAACCAAGAAAACCTCTTAAAATGTGCTGAGGTTAAGAATATAGAAAGCATAACTTATAAAACACTCTGTAAATGTAATGTCTTGAGATAGTCTTGCCTGTTAACCGAAGTTAGAATAAATGTTAATGAATATTAAGTTGATGCTGTTAGGCAGAAAAGGGTATGGTTAAACAGTACTGTGGACATAACAGCTTTCAACAAAGGCAGCTTTTTGTTTCAACACAACAGACTATGATAAAGGACTTGATGATTTGAAGAAAAAGAGTCATTTTTTCCTGTCAAAATAATGTTATAGCCAGACTGAAGACAGCCTGTAAGGTGGAATTTTTTACCTTCAGCACCAATAGCATGACTTTTGACACACTCAAGCAATGTTGCTCCTTTTTTATCACCTTATTCCCTTCATAGACCAGGTAGCAAAAAGATCTCATCCACCTGCTGCAAGCTCAAATGCTGTTGTTTTGTTTGAGGAAATGCTCAGGACTTCAGCATCCTGTGTTCTTCTGTCCGGATCCCAGTGCAACAATGGAATAATACTTATGCTAAGAATAGCTGAACTAATGGTTTTTTAAAACATTTATTTACCTTTAAAACATATTTCTAAAATATGCATATCAGTGATCCTAGGCATTCTAGTTGAACTCAATTGGGGAGAGCAGTGCAAAATACCTGAATTACTCTGGGATTTTTGTGTTTGGTTTTGTCTTTGTTTTGTTTGGCTTGGGTTTTTTTGTTTGTTTGTTTTTATGGTTTGCTTTCTTTTTGCTCTCTTTCTTTGTTCAATAACTGGGTAAGCATTACTAAAAGAAGATAAAGTGGGTCTGGGGTATATATAGAAGTTTTAAAATGGAGGTCTGAAAAAGCCACAGTGACAATTTTTAAGATTTCTATAAAATCTTCTTGTAGGTAATTCACACGTAGCTGTATGACCCAGTGTGATCCAGCTGTGACCTGTCATCTGGATCATCGGTCAGGCAGATGCCCTGAGCTAGGCTCGGTAGTGAAATAAAATGCATTTGTGAAGAGCAACTACAGCAAAGGCCATTTAAATTAGAAATTCAGCATACATCTAGCTAATTAATAAACCTCCAGCAAGGGACCCATCACATTACAGCTTATAGAAATACGTTCATTCTGGACTACAGCAGCATAACGGGCGACACTTTGGAGAAACGCTAAGGTTCTGGTGCACACATCTGGATTGAAAAGGCTGTTTAAACTATAAATCCCCCTTAGTTTGTTAGATCTGTGCCAAGTTTCAACGTGTCCTGTGCAGGGCCCCAAAATCCACAATCTCCCTTACATGGGAGTTGGTTTAAATTTTCTTTCTGAGCTCCTGAATAATAACTAAACATGGTGTTTTAAAAGGCAGGATTTCAAACAGGGTTTTCCAGTGGTTGGTTGTTCAGTTTAAGAGGCAATAATGGGCCAAAACTCCATGGGAATTTTATGTGCAGTTATTTACCGTTCCAGCATAAAGTCCATGTTTTACACAGAAATTGCTGGTGCTGCTTTCCCTTCTGTGAGGGATGGGATTAATAATCAAATGCACACTCTGCAACAGAGGACTAGTAAACTTCAGTGGCAAGAAGCAGGAGGTTGCCATAAGCAGAGCTGAATGTTTGTTTCTTTGAATTTGCATAACTAATCGACAGCTCATTAGGAAAGCTTGAAGCTAGGTGTGGGAAAATAAACTCCATGCAGCAGTAGGAAAGTATCGTTGCAGCATTTGGGTAACAGGGAAACCTGCCATGTTAAACAATTACCCTTCCAAAGGATAGGTGGAGTGGTCTATCAGTTTCTGTTGGGAATAATTTTCATCTGACTTCGGTGTTGCCACCATTTCAAACAGTGGCCTTGTGCCCCAGCATGCCATTTAGCTGCTCTCACCACAACCAGAGAGACAATAAATCTTGTTGCTCATTCTGGCTTCCTTCTCCAAGTGATCCTGTTGTCCTTCTCCTGGATCTCCAAACCTTGCTGGATATCTGCACAGTTCACCTGTTCCAGCGCCAGTGGGCAGACCACTGATCCCAAGGGATGCTGCTGGGTGTGCTGTGAGTTTCTTGGCTGGTATGAGACTCCTGTCATGCAAGGCAGCAGGTTCTGCTCTGTCAGCCAGCAGCACCCTGAGACACGCTTCTGGGAAAGCAGCTATGGCCAGGGCACTATCTGCTGTATCATACTGATTAATAAGCAGGGCAGCCGAAGGTAGGAAGTGAAAGGATGTATCCAGCCCCAAGGAAAAGATGTAAAAGCAAGTGGCCCCACCTGCAACAAATCCACCTCAAGTGCTCCATAAGAAATATGGAAGTAATTATGTTAAATAATAACTCTAATCCTATATGTCTTGTGGCTATGCCTGTTTTGTTTGGGTTTTTTTGAGTTTTTTTTATGAGAGCAATAATGGAAGAAACAGTCTGAAAGAAAAGAAATTCAGCAAAATTAACTTCACAGATAGAAGAGAAGGCATCTTATGCAGCCTACTGATGTAAGTTTGAGAGTGGGAGAAACTTGTTTCTTAATTTCTGTTTCAAAGAGGGGAAAAGTTATCATGGAAAAATTATATTTAGATGTCTTTGGTTGCAGATTTTATGCAGCTGATTGTAAAATACCACCAGCTTCTTTGAGTGTTTTTTTTTCATATAGGATAGACTTCTAAAGTGAAGGCACTCTTTTGGGTCATGTAAAAATAGGATTTAAAGAGTAGAATTTCCATAGCAGCATTCTGAAGCTCATCCTGCCTGTTTAGCTGGCCCCATGCCTTGTGCTGGGAGCATTTTGGTATGTTCTTGAAGAAAATGTTGCAAGGAGGAGGAGGTTTGCTAAGAACGAGCAAAAGTTTTGGCAGAGGGCTGTATGAGAAAGATGGGCATCGCCTAAGCCAGAAAAGAACTAGGTTGCTGGTACTTAAAATTAGAAAAATATTGTACCAGATCTTAAAAAATAAGCCATAGGAGAAAGCAGTCTCTTCAGGATAATACAACATTTATAAATGGAATCATAACTTACCTTATAAAACAGGAAAAATATCTGTCAAAATCAGTTATGAAATAGTAAAGAGCAATCCAATCAAATGCCAGTTAAGCAGAGCATGTAAATTAAAGGCTGAAAATAATTTCCAGTAAATTGGGCCATAAAATCCAAGTGAGTAGTCATGCAGATGCTCCCTGTAGTCATCTGAAGGGGACAGACATCTTCAGGAGGCTGCAGCACATTTTCAGGTGGCAGGAACCAAACTATGATCTGTAGAGAGCAAACAATCTATATACAGAGAGAAGACTACTCAAGGAACAAAACAAAACCTTAATTATTCTGTATCATTTTAATTGCTGTCTACGGCTACATTTGTTCTATCTCCAGAAAAGGATACAGAAGAACTAAGAGCTATGAGAAGGGACGTCATATGTGTGTGTGTATACATATATATAAACACATATATTTGTTTTTATATACGGCTATATATACTTATGTGCATATATACACTTTATATATACATCTATAAAACATTTTACAGATGAGAAGGGCTCTTCAGCAGGATGACTGGAGTAAATGCAGCTATTCTTTTGGTTCCCGAAGTGCAGCACAATTGCTAGATTCCTGAAGCTGAAGAAACTGCTAATATTTGCTGGTTGGAAGGGGAAAAAATGGATATGGAAATTTAGGAGCTGTTTAATAAAAGTTGATTTACACACAAACCATGATTGCAAATACGGTAGGTGAAAACAACCAGATCCAAGAGGAATTAAATTAAGAATGTGTAGAAAACAGCTGGAACTGGTTCCAGTCAGTGCAACTGAGAATGTATGAAGTGTAGGAATGTGGTAAGAGAAGTATTTGTTGAAGGTGGGGGGAAAAAGAAAGGAAAAGCCATAGTTACCAAGACAAAGAGGCATTTCCTCTGCCTTTGATTTAGCACTTTAAGTAGTTCATAAAAGACCAAAAAAAAAAAAATTTAAAAAAAATCAGTGCTATAAATTTAAATGCCAATGGTGTTCCTTGGCATCTTCTTATAAATATATTCTTATAGCTACTATGAAAACATTTAAGTCTAATGAGAAGCATGGCTTGTAGCTATTTTTCTTGTTAACAAAAGAAAAAAAATAGTAAGATACTAATTATTATAAAAGCAATTAACTCTTCGGCTTTGTGGGTAGACTTCCATAAGAGCTGGTTGATTGGAGCCTTTAAGATCAGAATAGGTACCTCCTTTGATTTATTAATTAAATACATGCTAGTTTCCCCTTTTGTTATCAGACATAACACACAGTACCTGAGTAAGATTCCTTGCTCAGAAGGTCAAATATTTGTTTTTAATGATGAAAAAAACGCTGTCAAGCTTGCAAGCAGTTTCTGACTTTAGGAACTATAATAGCAGTAGCTCCAGAGTTTTTATCTATATTTCTGCCTGCTCTGTCGGCATTTCATCTTCTTTAAGGCTTATCTCTTTGATTTTTTTCATGCTCTTGTTTATATATTCTACATTAATTGATCGCTGGTTAAAACAGATTAGCATAACTTGGTGGAGGAATAAGAATACAGACTGCTTCCTCCTGGGTGGATGTTGTAATATAACTAATCTGAAGAGCCATCTTCCCATTTATGGGCTGTAGTACGAAGTGGAGTAGCTTCTTTGACCCAGAGGGCAGTCAGTCTCTTCCTTGATGGAGAACTAAATAGGAGATGTAGTTTTTGTTCCCCCAACATTCATCACCCTGGAGTTGATCAGTGATCTGGATGAGGGGATGGAGTGCACCCTGGGTAAGTTTGCAGATGACATCAGGTTGGGTGGGAGTGTTAATGTGTTTGAGGGTAGGAAGGCTCTACAGAGGGATCTAAACAGGATAGATTGATAGGCCAAGACCTGTTATAGGAGGATCAACAAGGCTCAGTTCTGGGTCCTGCATCTGAGTCACAACAAATCCATGCAGTGCTACAGGTGTGGGGAAGGCTGGTTGGAAAGGAGCTCTATTCTATAAGAGAGGTCCTAAAACTTTCTCAACTCAGAGATAGTTAATTTCTTTTTTTTAATAAAAGGCAAACCCCCCTTCTGCACGTGCTCTTTCACTTTGAGGTATGGATAACTGTGACTTCTGACATGTGAAAGAGCCTTAATACTATGTGTTCCATGTACTTTGTAGCTCACGATTCTTAGAGAAACAAGTGAAGTGAACCCACTTCAACACCTGTAGGAATGAAAAGTTGTGAAGAAAGAGAGAAGCCACATCCGTGTACTTGGGGTACATACCTATAGTACATTTCTTTCCAACTTCTATTTGCACAGACTAAGAAATAAAACTTTTTTCTGCAATGTTCCTAGAGTCCCAACCAGATAAAATGAGGAAAATGGAATTACTGTTCTCTGATCCTAATTGAAATACCAGAAGATGTCATCTAAAAAGATGAGAAAATCAATAACTCAGTTCCATTGGGTTTTAGATTGATGACATTGATTTCTTCTCTACGGCTGTGTTGGAATCAGAAATTCATATTGCTTATGTATCATTTCGACTAAAGTCTGTTCAGTATAATGGGTTATTTTGAAGCACTCTCCAGTCCTTCAGTTGTTTCTTCTCTGAATAACGCTGCAGAATGGAAGCCCAGCCTCAGGTTTACTCTAAAATGAAAAACAAACAAAATACCCACCAGATGAAGCATAGTGAACATGACCATACCATCTAGAAAGTTCTAGCAAATTAGGGTTAGCTAAGATACATCTAGACTGGAATCATGCAGTATTTGACAACATACAACAAAGCTGATTTTTTTCCTCATATTATGAGTTGCTTACCAGGTAACTTGATGGGCAGAATGTTCATAAATGGGCACTGTTTATAAACAGTGGTTTTGACGAAGGAAGCAGTGGATTGGAGGATGCATCTGGTTTAATGCCCTTGTTCAGTTCAGTGGTTACTTCAGAGTGCATCTGGGCAGGCAAGAGAAAGGGACTCATCTGCATTTCAGTGGCTGCTGCACACCAGGTCAGGGAGACCTCTGATGAGGGGAGGCTCCATCTGCATGGGTGAAATATCTTCTAGCAGGGAGCAGGCCCAGCCTAACAGGAGGAAAAGATGAAAACTACTTTCCTGGGGATCAGGAAATCATTCATGGTTTCTAGACTATAAAACCATGGGGAAAAAGAGGTCTGCCTTGAAGGGCTGCTGGACAGTTGATACTCGTTTTGAGCTCAAGGACTGTTTTATCTGGGTTACTCAGTGGATCTGAGTTCTTGGTATTCAAAGTTTCCTTCTTGTAGATCACTATTTCAGTTGTTTTTAAAAAACACAGCTTTAGAATTTGGAAGCTTTGATATTTTCTGATGTGCTCAATTTAAACTGAAGGTGATACAGAGTCATACCTCAAATTACATCGATAAAGGCAGCTCTTATAAAACTAGTATCTTGCTTTTAATAAAGTACAGGGAAGAATTGCTGGAAAACAATAATGATTTTTTATTCAAACTAAAGACAAAATCTGCTCAAACTTCAATATAAGTCGGTTTCTGGTGCTGACATTAAAGCATAGCTGCATTTGCTAAAGTTTTAATTTAGGGTTTGTTCAAACCTCACCATGGCTGCTCAGCTGGATGTTGGTTTATTTTGGCATCAGTTGTTCTTTGCATCTCAAAAGATCAAAGGCTGAGAGTGACAGTGAAGTTTTCATCCCTTTTTACAATGTGTTCATGAGCTGCCTGTATGATCATTTCACTGCCAGTCTCTTACTTGATGACATTGCAGCTTTAATTGCTTCCTGATTACAAGAGTGATGCTGCACCTTGCTCTGCACCCGGAAGCGCCAAGATTTTTGGTATTGTTTAATGCAGACAGATTCCAAATGCAACCTGCCAAAATATATATTATCTTGGAAGTTAAAGATGCTGAACTTGGCTCTGTCAATGTGTGAAGATCCTGCCAAAACCGATTGGATGCGCTGAGCGAGGAGAGCAAGGGCAGCTCCAGGTAATGCCAAGGCAGCTTTCCTCTATTTGCTCTAGCTTGTGTGCATCATAGGTTCATGCATTTTCCTATCCGTGGCTTCACTAGCATGTGCTGCAAGATGTGGCAGTGCAGCTACACAGCTGTATTCCAGCATGCTGGGCTTTGTTGTGTCTATCTAACAATCTTGTAAAGACTCTTTCCTCTTTGACGTGGTAATAGAGTTTGCTTTTTTCCTCTTATTGGGCAGCTACATACTGACTTTGTGGCTGCAGCAAGTATTACTCTCTAAACCTGTTACAGTTTCAGTTAGTCTCTTAATCTCTGTTCCTTACCTGTTCAAATTCACTAGTCTTTTCCTTGTTTCATGATTTATGGGCTTAGTTCTTAGTGTAAGGGTGAGGTAATCTGAAATTATTCACTGAGTGGAAGCATTAATTCAGCAACAGCATCAACAATATAAATTCTAAATACACAGCTTATTGCTTTTTTACTATCTTCTTTTTTTTTATTACATAAATAGTGATTAAGTTATGTATGCAAATGGCACAGTCAATTAATCTGTTTGCAATACAAGTGTCTTGAAAGGTACAATCATTTGTATGAGTGGCCATGATAAAGAGGCTGTTTCTGGCTATCATAAAATTTGTGATTAAAGTAAGAAACCTTGAGGGATTATTCTGGTCTTTTCAGAGCACCAAATTAGAAAACGTGTGTTTGAAGATGGCAGAAGGCTTTGGTATGAGTAATGTGTTTCAGAAGTTGGCAGATGAATAGTGCAAATGTTTCCAAATAGCCTGACACCAAATTGAGTTACCTTTTTTATAAAAAACTACAGTATGAGTCCATTTCTTACATAAGTAAGCGGGAAATATGCTTTCAGAATAGTCTAGAAGAAGCTGTAGTAAAAATGAAAAATCTGGTGCATTAGTGGAATTATGACTAGAAAGTGAGTGGAATAACAAAATGAAAACTAAAATGAGAAGAATTTGTGATCAGACTTTGCTTTTATGCAGCATTAAGGATTTAGCCTTAGAGGTGACAAGAGATGCAGGCTGTTCTTTCTGCACATTAAAAATGCATTAAGATGTTGACTAATAGGCTAGTCACAATAACCAAATAACTTAAGCCTTATCTTAGCGTAAGTAGCGATGTTTTTACAGCAGGAGGGTTATGTTTGTTTGCTTATTACATTTGATTTGTATACTATTTGCATTTCTTGCTGAAGCTCTTGACTGGCTTACCTTGAAAATACTTTGGAGTATCTGTGTAGTTACTACTAGAATTTAAAAGAAAAAATTAAAAAATAAGCATACCTTCCTATATCTTTCTAGTTTCTTGAAACCCGTGTCTGTAACTGGAGAAAAGAGGGAAAAAAATGATATCTTTGTGACTGTGAATTTGAAACCAGACTAGGAACAGTCTGGGGAAGGAAAACTTTTAAACGTCACAGTGGTGGTGGTTTTCTTTTTGTGCCTCAGTTCTCTCCTGGGAACTGTATCAGTATTTCCCCCATTACCCTAACCTGGGTGCAGATTTTCTTACCTCCACTGTAGCATACTTTTGGACTTAATGCAATATCTGAACAACCTGGGCACCACGGAGCTCAGGGACATCAGGAGCTTGACAGGTTGCAGTTGCCACTGTAAGAAGTAGAGGGGGTAACTGCCCAGTGTGGCTGTAGGGAAGCTGCTGTTCACTTTTGCATCTTAAATTGCTCAGCTAAATCCTTGCCATTGAATATGCTGCTAGCTGGGCAAAAGAACTGATGATTGTATAAAATAAGTAAGAACTTGAAGGTGTTTATGACTTGAGATGATGTATTGAAAAGTGGTTGTTAAAATGGTCTGGAGAATACTGTAGCAGAGTGAATGAATATTTTCAAGAATTGAAGTACTCTAAAGAGAGAGCAAACTATGCCTGCGAAGCCTCAAAGTTACCATTAAAGCTATTTGGACCTTGACATATAATTGGAATGCATAAAACCAGTCTAATTTATAAAAGTTTGCACTTTGCATACTAAAATCTAGCGGGATTAAACCACAGACCAAATGTTCATTAATCTTTCCATTGAAGCATTGCTGTCTGAAGTGTAGCCAGCTGGGTGATTATTAAATCTAAAGAAGGATTTAAAATTCAGCATGCATTTTGAAGCTTTTATGTGTATTATAACTTTTCTACCAACAACACGAATTGATCGCCCTTGTGAAGAATTAATCAAGGGAAACGTATTGTTGTTTTTTGACACGCAAAAATTACCCTTTATAATGGGGGAGAGAAGGAAATGTATTTACGATAAAGAGTGACTTTTAAAGAAAGTTGCATTGGAATAAGAGCATTCATAAGGCTACAGGTAACAGCTGAATCCTACATGCCAATGGCTTGGTGTCGAACAGCTCTGTAAAACCTTTGTCCTACCTTCTAGAGCAGAAATGCATTGTAATGAGTGATGAGATCGTATTGCTGTAACAGAAATGTCCAGGCAGACAAATAATAATGCATTTTAAGCATAAAGCCAAAACAAACAATTCCCCAGACAGTCCCATTTTCATGATGCATTGTCCCTGCCTGTATTTTCACTCATATTCCGTTATTCATGTCTCCCTCTCAAAACAGAAACACTTTGAAGTACAGATTGTCTTTTGAGGACTGGGGGGCAAAGAGGCAATTTCTGTGGTATCAAATTTGTTGTCATGAAGCAAGTATTATCTGTCACATCAGCTTGCATTTAAACTTGACTATATTGTTTCATCCTTTTTCTCCCAAAATTATTCAGTCTTCTGTCTTGCCAGTTAAGAAACTTTTTGAAAGTATTCTCACCACTTCCTATGAGATACTTTGTAAAACAATGTGTACACCAAATATATGTGATCTTCTTTGTCCTTATTGTGGAAAGAGAGGTCCCTCCAGGGAGTGCTTCAGAGCAGAGATTAGATGCTCTGAGTTTTCTTCAGGATGAGTCTGCCCTTTTTTCAGCATGTGGAAACGGGTCTGAACTGGATGAGTTGAATAGCTGAACAGGGTTTGTAAGACTGTTGGTCCTTATTCTTGTCTGAATGGTTCCTTTCTCTTAGTGCGAAAATAGAGATGGAGACACAATACTTTTCACTTTTCTCTTTGCTAAGAGCATGGACATCACTGAGTTATGAACTTGATGGGGTTTTACTCCTTTAGTCTTCTGGGGGATCATAGTGGAAGAAAGATGCTCTATGAAAAGATGAGGTGTCACACTCAGCCTTGCAAGGCTCTAGATGGGTCACTCTTGTCTTTGTTTCCCAGTGACTAACCAAGTTTTGCAGTATTCATGGTGTGTCAGTTCTTTTCTGTTTTTCTTAGACCACAGAGTTAACTCAATGCTTTAACCTTTCTCCCCTCCCAACAGCACCCATTGCACTACACCAAACAATAAAGCACCAAAACTACATGATACAGGGGAATTAGAGGTTAATTGCTTCAGTTATCAGTTTGGTGATGCTTTTTTAGTTGCTAAAACAAAGACGGGGAAAAAAAAGTCTACATTATGACGTTTCAGGTGACTTCAGCCCAATTTCTATTTGCTCATGTGCTTATTGAGCATTCATCTGCACTGGAAGAATACATAAATTGGAAATGAAAAAATTATCTTAAGTAAAAAAAATAGATTCTGAAAGGGCATCCTTTTCATTTTAAATGAAAGTATTTGAGGTGGTGGTGGGTAATAGGAACTAAAAGGATCACAGCAGAACTAGTCTAACTACAGGCTGTCTGGTATTACATTTAAAAATAAAGATATAGTTATATGTTCATTCAAACTAAAAGCTATTAATTCATACTTAGGTGAGAGTAGTTAATGCAGGAGAACTTTACTGGAAATAAGGAAATGAAATAGGCAATTCTTTTAATTATTGAAAAAATAAGTTCAGTGCAATGCCAGTGATGAAAACTGCCACTTAAAAAGCTTCTACTTTTCAGTCAAGTGGAATAAAAATTAGAACGACAAGTGACTCTCGAGGAAAATTCAGTGAAGGACTTTTTTCCATTCCTTACTTACTGTATGTGGCTGTTCACTTCATATCAAAGCTAATGCGAGAAATTGCATCTTATATGCAGAAAGATTGTATCCTGAGATAAACACTATCATAAGAGGTGATGCTGGATTTGGTTGTATTTTGTCCAGCACTAAACAAACACCCACAAGTCAGCAAATTGAGGAGTTCCTTAGCAAGGTAAATGTAAATGTGGGCTATCGATTTTGAACAGCTGGGTGTTTTTCTGAAGTTTACAGGTACCAAAGAAGGTAGTTATGCACAAATTGTGAAATAATGATTTTGAAATAAGTATGCCAGGTAAAAATTTTTTCTAATCCTTTCAGCATGGCTGTGTTTGCTACTCATTATTTTGTGTGTGTGTATGTTTCCTTTTTGAAGTCTGTTTCCTTCAATCTTCAGTTTCCGCTTTCTTCTTTCTGCTTTATTATTTCTGCCTGCTTCTGTTGTCCTTCACTTGTTTTTTCCTTCATTGTCAGGGACGGACAGCTTCCTTCTGGAATTTGTTTGCTGGAGAATGGATGGGACCAACAATGCAGTGAGAGGAAGCCCTTCAGTGATACCTCCAAGGCACACTGTTACACATCCAAGTTAACAGTCTGCTTTGGGTAGCTAAAATAGACCCTTGGAAGTTCTTGCCACCAGCTTTCCATTGGTCCCCAAAGGGAGGAGTTCAGGTCAGGCAAGATCATCATATTAGGGAGCAAGTATTCAGCTCTTTTGTAAAGAGGCAGGATACTCCGGAATCAGTGTGTTGATGAGTTCCTAATACATGCTAAATTTCACTTTTCTAAATGTACTTTCACAAAAAGGGTCTGTACAGATCTCAGCCTGAACGTTCATTGCCTGTCTAAACTCAGGAGGGAAGTTGGGCCACTTTGGAGTCACACAGCCAGGTGATAGTTGGCGAATAACTTCTCCAGGATCTTGGTACTACCTGAGAGCCAAAACCCCTCAACACGCTTCAGCAAACTGGTGAACTTTGGGGCTTGGTGGAAGGGGAGACTGTACTTTTAAAGAGAAGGTAGCAGTAGCTGTAGCAAGTAGAGCTATTGCTAAAGTAATCCCCAACCGTGCTCATACAGGCAGCAGTATATAACTTGCTATGCCTCACCAGGGCACAAAAACTATTGTTGCTGTTGTCAGCCTTGGAAGGAGGATAAATAGGCTTGTTCCAAGAGGGCGTCTGGATAACTTTAATAAATGAATCCAGGAGAAAACATTGCTTCTGGGTGAAATAGTTTTGTGGATTTTTTATGGTGATTGTCACTATAGCTCTGTTTGTTCTTGTCCCCGAGGCATGAACATTGCAGTACATGGGTCTGTGAAATGTGTAGCCATCGGGTACAGAGATTTGGGAAGACTTTGGGCAATTGCTTGTGCCAGTTTCAAAAAGGAGGCAAAGAAACAAATCCCTGTGCACAGAATTCTGTAGTATGCTTACAAGCATGTAAGCCTGGAGTTCTCATTTTAATTTGCAAGAGTTTGGTTTTAGAGGTGTTGTTTTTTTTTTTACAGATAGCTGGTTGCTAAGCTGTGGGAAATGTCCAATGTGTAGCTTCATATTGCCCAAAAGAGTTGAAGAAAACAAAGTAAACCTCCTAAAGATTTCAACTTGTGATGGTTTCATCATATTTTAATGCCCTGCAGAAGGGTGGTATACAAAGATACTATATATATTAAAAAAACCCCAAAGATTATGCATCCTAAGATGATGATGGATAATTGTTTTAAATTTTATTTCTTTTTCTCACTTTCATGTAATATGATGTTTAACTTGCTGTTAACCAAAAGTTATTTTTTTTTTCTTTTTTTAGTATTTCCCCCCCCCCAAATTAGGGAAAACTGTGAAGTATACTTTTAGGAGAATAAACCTGTGATTAACAAAATCATGATAGAAATACTTGAAGACAGAAATAGGAGTTTATTGGTGTGATCTCTTAAACTTTAAGCATCTTTTGCTTTTACCTGAGGGTAAGGACTCTGTTCTGAAGACAGAGAGAAAAAGCAAAATGCGCTTTTAACTTTGATATTGAGAAAAATATCAAAGTAGTTCCTGTTTCTAGGGGGTGAAAGGGAAAAAGGATGTCAACCTGCAAACCAGTGGTATAATTTTTTTTCTATAAAAACAAAAAAAATCCTGATTTCAAAATACCAATCTCAGTAGTTCAATTTCCACTCATGTTTAGAAGCCAGTAGTTATTAAAGGTAGTTATTAAAATGCATTAGTAAATATTAGTCTCTTCATAGAATATAAATGCTGTTTCCATGGTTAATGCAGTAATTTTATTCAACTAGCATAAAAACAAATAGTATGCTCTATTAGATTGTCAAAGCTACTGCAAAAGCCATTTATTTTTGACCCAAAAGGATCTTTTTCTTGTAGTCTGATTTTATCAGACTAAATCTAAACATCAAATTCCTAATTTTTGGAGTGTTTTTTTTTCTTTCTTTCTTTCCAGACTTTCTCCTAAGTTCAATAAGAACATTGTATCTGAAACATTTATCTCTGCAACTCATGGGTATAGTGGCAAACAGTGCTGGCTGTAATGTATGCTGATTTCTACTGGGTGCAAGTCTGTCTTCCTAAAATACATAGCTGTGGAAACTGTTCCCCAAACTAGCCCTAATTCTTGATGTGAAGCACTGTGTGGTTTTAGACTACCACAGAGCTACTGTGGGCTGTGTGAACTGGTCCCAGGGAACATTACTCAGTGCTAGTGACTGAAATGGGGAATATTTCTATTCCTGTGAAACAGGAAGGACTTTTAAGTGGGTGAGAGCTGTTGACTGTGATGAGAATTGCTAATGAGCTTTTGTATGAGGAGTTTTGAGGAGCTGCTGCAGTAGCACCAAAGGTGCTGTTTAACATCACACAGTAAATGCCCTGTGCTTTGTTTTGCATCAAGTAATGCTTCTAGCACAGCATGATGATGCATGTCACATCAAATTTTTAAGTAAGAAATTTATTACGATTCCTTTTAGTTACTAGAAAGAGAATTATTGTATTTTGCTGAAATTGGCTGTTTTAAAAATCATTTATTGTGTGTCATATACTTAAAGAGTTCAGGTAACTAAAATAAATTTGGAGCTTGAGTGGAGAACACATCAGAAAAGCACATCAGAAACATGAAAAAAAATGTTTCACAAACTTGAATATTCCTCAGGCTTCCATCAAAGTCCTTTATGGCCTTGTTCGGACTTTTCTGGATTTTAATTTTAAATGACAGTTCCTAACATGAAATGGTTGCTATTAATCTTAATATTGTTCTAGCTTTGTTTCAAGCAAGCTTCAAGTAAACAAACAAACAAACAAAACAAAAGAAACCCACCAAAAAAAAAGCAAACCCTCCACCAAAAACCCCACCCAAATAAAACCCCCTTTACTACAAGAATGATTCCTTAAGGACAGAATGCTTCGCTCTGTAGTTGTACATCTGTGTCTGGTTGATAAAGTCCTCCTGAAAAAAATCTCCACAGAGAGCTATCTGTAGGCCTTATCTGACAACATTTTTTCCTAGTTACACAAAAAAGTTCAGTTTTACCATTAGTGTGTTTTAAGGATGCCCCAAACATCAGTTGCAGTATCTTTACATGGGTGAGTACATTGGAGATCTAGACAGCTAGCTGGCTCGTCAGTCTTTGTGAGCTGGTGTAGGAGAGTGTTTGGCCCTCATATAGCAATACACTTGCAATTTATGTGTGTAATGTGGTTTGAAAGCTCTGGAAACACTTGAAAGGTGGTATGTGTGATGTTGTCAGAGGCTGAACTTCCCTTGCATGCCTCACCATGGAATTTTCTTTCTTTTTTTTTTTTTTCCCTTCCCCTGAGAGAAAGAGAAATTAAACTAAACTTTAAAGGCCAATTGTGGGAGCATTGATATTTAAGGAATGTAGGATTAAAGTGTTGTATAATAAGTAACAATAACAAGCAAATGAAATTGAGGTGGCTGTTATCTTGGGGACAGTGGGTCTATCCTCTCCTTCACCAAAATCTAGTGAGTCTCTTTTTACAAGCCAACCAACTGGGAGTTGCTTGCCTGAATTGGCTCCTAAGTAAAGGACTCTGTAGGAGCCAGCACACAGTGGAATCTTTGGAGGAACTTCACCATTAATGTCTCTGCATTGGTGGTGCTACCCATGTGAACCACACTGCAGTGCTTGCAGCTCCTTAGAAAGCTTCAGGATGCCAACAGAAATAGAGACCTGGATCATCATCACTAGGAGGAGGTGCTGGTCTTTCATAAGCAAAGTCAAGCAATTACAGCAATTGTTGTAATAGCTCATAAATTTCCAAGTGCAGATAATGATGTGTTTCCCATGGTCTACCCCATTGAAGAGGATACTCTTTACTGCTGTGGTTGCTAGTGTGAAAAACAAGGACACATGCTTAATTCAGAATGGCATGCTATAATCATAGCAACAGAAGTAGGAAGGTACCATAACTCCTGGGTGAACCATTATTTAGAGGCCCTGTCTGTGTATAAAGGGTGTGGTGTATTATTCCACCTTTTTCTGGGCTGGAACAACTAGGATGCCAAGAGATTGGATCCAGTAATGCCAGAATTTAACAGAAGTGGGGGAAAAAAAGCTATTAGGCAACTTGAACTATGTGCTGTAAAGAACGGTCATAAGGAAGCTGGTTCAGATGCTGTCTAGTATGTCTAGAAGTTTACTGTCCCAGAGACATACTGTGCACATGTGTTGAGACCTGGCTGTTAAGACAATAAATGTGTCTAGAGTGTAAATGTCATTGCCTCAAAGCTGGAGCAACAGCAGAGACTGTCAAAAATGAAGAAAAATCTGTAGCTGCTCTTGTGGCAAATTAAGTTCCCAGTTGAGGCTTTCCTTAATGAAGATAAGAATTCAGTGCAGTTGTACTTCTAGGAGTACAGGGGCCAGATGACTAAAGATTTTCCTCTTCAGAGACTGAGAAATCATTCCAGGGGTCCTTCTGCCCTTCTCAGTACCCTTTTGAATTTTAAAAAAGCAAAGTTTTGCTTAAGCAAAATCCTGTTACCACAAAAAACTTGTACTCCAGAAATAAGAAGTAGTATATATATGTGTATGTGTGTTTGTGGGGGGTGTGTGTATATATGCACACATATATATCCTGTGCAAATAAAATTTTTGTTTTCACATGGTTCATAAGAAGGCAATTTTATGTTGAAAGAAGCATTCCATTATAATTAATTATGTACAAAATCAAGGGATTTTATTGCATTTTGTTGCACTGGATACACCACAGATGTGAATGGTGTTCCAAAAGAGATTTGTATTGTAAACACAATATATTTGCAATTAAAAATATGTGTGTGTGTGTGTGTGTGTGTGTGTGTGTGTGTGTGTGTGTGTGTACACTCTGCACTTTACTCTTGATGAGAATGTTAGTAGAAAGTGATAATAGGAAGTGAGATTTTGGTTAAAAATCCTGATGTGTGTGCATATATATATTTCCCTCTTAAGGTAACATACTGTTTAGAGCACAATTTTTTGTTTGCTTGGTTTTTGTTTGCTTTGAGGGTGGGCCCTAGATCATAAACCTTCACTTTATCAAACCCTTTTGCAAAGTTTTCTGCTAGGTAATGAAAGAGCCTGTAAAATAATGTGGTGAGTGCAAGCTGACCAATGTATTGCCAGTTGGCGCTGTGTCTGGTGTTGAGTCGGGATTTGTTAGAACTGATATATAAGTAGCTGAAAGGTCATGTTTTACTGGTATGTGTAGTGGAAGTATAAGATGTTTTTTTATTAATAACACCACTTACACAAACTGGTAGAAACACTGTAGGTATTCGTAACTTATTGTGGTGGGTATTTTCTTCCAACCTGGCTAAAAAGGTGACCTTAATAGAAAAGTCCATCAGTACATGTCTTTCATATGCATTTTCTTTCATTTGAGACTGTGAAAGACCTTGTATTTAATTAATTTACAAAGAAAATGCAAAGGTTCTCTGCAGTTGAGTTTATGCCAACTCTTTTGCCTATTGCTTATCCTTTTTTCTATTTTACAGTGGAGTGTAAGATTTTCATGTTTCTTTTGCCTGCATATATGATTAGTTAAATTTGGTATGGTGTTCAATAAATAGAAATATTATTCAAGTGCTGTGTGCTAAAAGATGTAAAAGCAGTTCTTTAATATTTACAATATTTTCTGAAGTTGTAGGCACTGCTAAATGATGATTTTTCATCTCTAAACATAAATAAACTTTTAATATAACTATCTAGTGCTAAAGACTATTTTCAATTAAGGTTTTTCCTAGCATTTACAACAAATGAAATTGCGTGTGTATAAAGATTGGAAAAAAAAAAGTTAATTTAAACCATACTCCAGTAGATAGATGCAAATGATAATTGTTACTGTGATTAAAAGGGAAGAAGAAATGGAGGGGTTATTTTCTTTAATTCTTACCTGATCATCTTCGAATGTTTACAATATAAGAAGGATTTTATCCATCAAAGGCTGCAAGTGTGGTTCAGTCCAAGAGTATTTAGTAGGGCTCTAAATAATTTGAATTGAAACAGTTCTTCAAGGTGGATATATTTGGTCCATCAAAACCTGTCTTTTAACTATCTGAGGTTTTCTTTCTGAATGCATTGTATGTGTTAATAGAGCTTTTTTTTTTTGGTGTTTGATAGCAGTATGTCACATAAAGAGTCAATGTGGATTTAGATTCATGGAACCAGTAATGATACTACAAGTTCAAATTCTGCCTGACAAAGAACATCATCCAGAGTTTCTTTGAGGAAGTCCAAAAAACATTGGTAGAAATGTGAATTACTTCATTAAAAACTTTTACTCTTGTCAAATTATTTCTAAATAAACCAAGGATTTCCAAATGATCATGGCTAGTCTGCCAAATCTGTTTCTCTGTAGAAATAGCTTTATTTGTCCCCACAATATCTTTGTCTGGTATATCATATTTTATATTCAATCTTCTAATTTTTTTTTCTCCAGTTCCCTCCTAGTGTTGACAGACTTGTGATAACATTTTAACACTGGAGGTTTCTGAATTATTATTTAATTAGAACCAAATCTAATGATAATACAATCGAAATAAAGGAATAAAGAGAAGACGAGATTACAACTTAGTGAATGTACCTAATTAGTATTTTGCTTTAAAGATAGATATCAACACAAATATTTTTCCTAACAGGGATGATTTGGCTGCACATACAACCCCTGTTGAAAAGTGGTGAATTACATCAAGACTACTATAAAAGCTTATGTATTTCATTGTAAAAATGAATGCTGCCAGGCAAGTAGCACCGGTGTTGTAAAGCATGTATAAATCCCAGTTTGCAGTCCTAGCCAAGATACTGGACCCACAGATACTCCCTCAGCTAAACTGACTTTCTGGAACAATGGTGAAAACAATAACTCCGCTGACATGAAGCTAATGGCATATTATTCTCTGTATAATAGCAATGCCCATAAATTTCTATTTAGAATTAAAAAAATAAAAAAAGACATAAAGCAGTTCAGAAATGCTTTGACACTGAGGAGACAAATCTCAAGAAATATGACTTGACGCGAAGGATTTTGCATTTAACATGAATTGTACCATATGTCTTTCAGGAACAGGAATAACGAGACATTTAATAGCTTTTTAATGCGTCTTACTGTGTCAAATTTGAGGCACATATGGTAGACTCCTAACTGAATTTCCATTCTCTTACTGTTTTCTGTTGCAAACAACATCTTAAAAAAGGAGTCTTTCTATTCAAATATTGTTACTATTTCCTAATTATCTCAAATACAAGTGGTTCATTTTAAAGATGGTGTTACATTTTTCTTCTTTCAGGAAAAAAATACGGTGATTTTCCATTCAAAAAGGATAAAAAATTATAATAAAAGATTTAGGTCCAGTGGATTACTTTTCAGAACCAACCATTTACTCTTTATAGTCTGTTATTCAAACCTTGGGTTTATATTTTCAGTTATTTCCTTTTGTGAAATAATAGTCTTGGAATAATTTTTGAATAAAAATACAGTTTGTGACCCTCAACACTTCAGAAGGGAACATTTTAAGGTCAGGAATGCAGACAAATTGTATTTTGTGTTTGCAAGTATCTGTTGTTTTGCCCAACATAAACACACCATCATTTTGTCAATGTTATGGGCACCAAGTGTTATAACAGTACTTCTGTGGGTAAGTGTTGAAAAAAAAAATTGATTTTTTCCCTTCAGTCTTGTAGAAAATCCACTTCAAAAATCAGAAATAAGTTTTGAATTAGTCTGGTTCATAAGTCAAGGGAAGTGCTAGCAACTTCTCACCCTCTCAGTTCTGGATTAACAGTTTGGAATGATATGACTGAAAGGAGAAGATGAAAGGTGAATGACATTCCAATGATTTACAGTGTATATTCTGCGGATTTAATTTTTATTATTCTGATCCAGTTATATTAGAAAAAACATAGGGTTTTGTAATCTTGGATAAACATGGGATTTTGTGGGGGGAAGAGCAAATAAATATTCTTAATTTCATTTTTTATTCTGCATCTGCTTTTTGCCATTGGGTATGCAAACTAATGTGATGGAAGATTTAATGCTGGTTTTGAGCAAAACAAAGTAGCCAAACTTAGTCTGAAATCATATTGAAGTCATTTTTACTTTTCTTTTCTGTTTGCTTTTCTATGAAGCTGTTGGAAGAATGACTCAATTGTAATTGCAGACTGTTAGAACAAGGAAAGGCTTAATATCCTTGTACCTGTTTGTTTTGATAAGTTTTATTGCTGAGTAGAATTTCTGACTATTGTTTGTTTTGACATGAGATTCAATATTTGTGTAACATTTTGAGGAAATTAATATCAGTATTAATTGACAGTAACCATGTCAGGTCCCCTTATGAATAGAAATTTAACCTTAGATACTTAACGTTTCCAAGGAAGGAAATCTGTCATGGTACACTTTGAGAATAAAATGTGATTAGCAGAAATTTTTATTTTTGTTTTTTTTTTTAATAATCTGTTTGGGCAAGTACTTTTAGGTTTAATCCACAGCCTTCTGTACAATATCAATTATGAAGCTTTGTAAGTGTAACTGCATTTTAAAATATGCTACAGGGGAACATGCATCAACAAGCACTGGAACTTTTAGAATGTGTTTTTCTTGAATGGTTTCCACCTGTGCACTCTGCTCATTTTTTTAACTTCTCTCCTACTGTTCTGGTTTGTATCTTCCAAATGAAACACAGCAATATTTTAGGTTGGCTGTAAGGTGCACTATCTTCCAACATGTAAGAGCATATGGTATGAAAGAGCTTTACTGTGCTGTTATCTCCATTCAGTCCATTTTCATAGCTCTTGGTGACTAAAATGACCATTGAAAATATATAATTAACTCGTCTCCCACTTCATAGCATCTTACTGAAGTAAGCAAACAGTCAGAAAGGTGATGGATAGGAAATCTGTTTAGATTACATGGTATCACATCTGTTCTTTGCATTTCAGCTGTGCCTGGGATGTTGGTATGGTGCCCAAGCAGCCTCCCAGCAGCCAAGCCTTGCAGGTTGGAGGGCCTCAAGTCCCTCTGCTGCAGGAAGCTGGGTTGTTCTCCCCAGTTTATCCATTCAGTGGCATGACACAGTTTATCCCTTCTCTAAGACATAAATACGTTATTTACATGACTGATCGTGTTGCAGAGGTCATGATTTTGTTGGTTGCTTTTTGAAATGAAAAGTTTCATGAAACTTCCTGCTAGGCATGAGCTGGCTGTACGCAGGGGCCTGAAAGTTCAAATTTGCCAAAGCCTGTATTAGAAGTGATGAATGCAGCTGTCCTTGAACACTGAAAAGCTCTTACAGAACCCTGTCCTTGATTTAACTGGGGATTTTGTTGTTGTTGTTGTAATTTGTCTGGTCATATCTTAGAGAATGTGTACTTTGGAGGAGTTTTTTGTGTTGGCTTTTGGTTAGGTTTTTTAAACAGAGAATCCCATGTTGTGTCTCCAGTATTGTATCTCTAGTAGAAGAACCAGTTCTGGAGCTCCGAGTCTTTCTTCTCTCTATGGTTGCTCCTGATTGTAGCATTTCTATGGTACATTTTTTCTCCTGGATTTCTCTCTGACCCTCTGTGAGATTCTTGGCTGTCTTAAACATCATGTTTTAACTGTTACTGATGAGTCTGGAGAGAATATAGTTTATGTATGAGTTACTTGCAAGTGACTTTTGACTTCTGTGGCTTTAAAGGTGGAATGATGAATTACATCTTGAAGGAAAGCTTTAAATTAGTTGCTGCAGGGTCAAGCTTTATTCTACCTTAGCTATTGTAAATTTACACATAAATACTTTAAAAGCCACTTAGTTTAAGTACTTGTTCAATGCAGAAACTTACATTTTCAACAAGGTCACTTGTTTCTTTATGAAAAACATATCAAACTTGAGCTGTATAACTCTTCCTTATAAAGCCACCTTACACAGGAACAAAGTACTAGCTTGTAATCAGTTTGTAAAGGATTGTTTCATGTTTGTGCTCATGCCTAACTTCTTCTGTTCTTTTTTTTTTCTTTTCTTTTCAAAGGTATTTCTCAAGAGTGACCGGGTTGCAAGAATGGTCCACAGTGGAGGATGTTCTGCAAATGACTTTAGAGATGTTTTTAAGAAAAACATAGAAAAGAGGGTCCGAAGTTTGCCAGAAATCGATGGGTTAAGCAAAGAGACAGTGTTAAGTTCTTGGCTAGCCAAATACGATGCCATATACAGGGGAGAAGAGGACTTTTGCAAACAGCCGAATAGAATGGCCTTAAGTGCTGTATCAGAGCTGATTCTGAGCAAGGAGCAACTTTATGAAATGTTTCAGCAGATTCTCGGGATCAAAAAATTGGAACACCAGTTGATTTATAATGCCTGCCAAGTAAGTATTGTTGTCACTTAGTTGTGTTATGTTAAAACTATGCCCCCACACCCTCCAACAGGTCAAGTGCTTCCTATCTGTGTGCAGAAGCCTTCAGTTTTTTAGTATATCCCCATAGTCCGAGGAGTTGAGAACCCTCAGGAAGGAATCATTGCATCTTTTGGTCACTGGAGAGCACCTGGAGAAAGGGTATTCCAGAATGTATGGTATTTATGTTACAGGGATATCCTGAAACCTTTTGCAGTGTAACAGCTCCAGGGATTTTGGTGGTTCTGCAGGATACTCTATGGTCTATATACTTTCATACCTCATATCAGTTACATAGGTATGTTTGTTCATACATTTCTGTGTATGTGAGTACGCCTTTAAAAGACATTTGCTGCCATAGACAGACAGATGATGTGTAAGTGAATTCAGGATGCTCTTGGCCATAAAGTGGCTAGAAGTTTGCTAAGTAAGAACTCAATGTGCTTAATTTCAAACACTGTCTAAAAAGTTAATTTGCATACTTTTACCTTGCTTTGTTTGGAGAGAAGAGATGTCTCCATAAATTACTGCCGCCAAGACAAACCGTCTACTCAGCAATTGTATGTGGATTTATATGCATAATCTATTCCTAATCAGAAATGTAAATGATATGTAAAAATATTTTATCTTGCCAGTCTTCATAGGGATGCAACTCTAAATGAGCAATTACTTAGGGAGGGAAAAACCTGAAAAAAACAAAGTATTTTTGAAAGTCTCACAACCCACTAGGATGGATATAGCATTTAAAGTGAGATCACACAGCTTTCTACACTGCCTATAAAATAGTACACAAGGCTACAGCTAAGCTGGTTTTCATATATTGTGCTGAAGGCTGGCTTGTAGTTATGGGCCATCTTAATATGGGAACAAATGAGGAACCTTGGACTTTGCTGCCTACTTCATTTATGGAGTAGTGTGACAGAAAATCATGTAACTATTCTATGACTGAAACATCTGTGGTGTTTAGTGTTTTTCGGGGTCACAAATCCAACTTTCAAATGAGAAAGTGTAATATTTTGTTCTGCATCAAATTATGAGGGCTTTTTTTCCCTTTGTGTTGTTTACCAACAGGGTGGAAGGAGACGTCTCAATAAGCAGTGTTTTTTTCCTCTTTGCCCCATCTTTTTCCTTTTGCCTATTAATTCATACATGTGTATATCGTGAAGCTAACCACTGTGACATACAGGTTTGTAATATAATGAAGCAGCACTGAAATCTTGAGAGATATTTCTCCTTTTTTGTTGGTGGGGTTTTTTTATACACTAGAGCATAGAGGTGTAGGGTAATTCAGTTTGGAAAAGACTGCAGAAGGTCATTCAGTCCAATCTTCAGCTCAAAGCAGGATCAGCTGTGAGTGTGCTTTGTGCTAGAAGAGCACAAACAAATGTGACTGTAGAGCTTTGAACAATTACACAAACAGAAAAATTGTTCCCTTAGTCTAGAAGAGTTCCTGATGATACAATCCACTACATTCTTACATGTTTGAAGACTTACTTTGGCTCTTCATTTTAGGAATGTTCATGGAACAAAACTGGTTTTCAAATGTCAATAATTTTCTGTCTGTTCTTAGTGCATAACCTATGGAGAGACTGAAACATTGCAGTGACTCATTTTTGTCTTCTCCCATGGTAGAATTTTGAGTATGGGATGATTTTCTTTTCTGTTTTCTTGAATTGCAAATTCAAGAGAAAAAAATATTGTGGTATGTAGGAAGGGAGAAAGACTGATTGATCATCCTGATGCATGTAAAGATGACACAACGGGCTTGCTCTTCCTGGTGTTAAGAACTGGAGGTTGTAAAATCTCTTGTGCGGGTCTCCAAAGTACACATTTTTTACCCTGGATCCATATATATATTGGCGGACAGGAAGAAAGGCAGACTTCCCTCTTTTGGAGCAGATAGAGTGGCACCTATGTATTTCAAACTGGGAAGAATGGAGAGTGAAAGTCTTCAAGACAATACCCTTCTTGTTTGGGGTTCTAACTTTCTGAAGTTTCTGCTTTTCCAAGGCAAAAATCAGATTACTTTGCTAAAGCAAAAAACTTTCGTTATGTATTCCAACAGAGTTGCTACCGTTCATACATTTTATATCCTGTTCCTGTGGTCCAGTCAAGCACATAATACACCAAAAGTATGAGAAGAAGTCTGTTGCAAAGAAAAACACAGCATTCATAGCCTTCCCAGGAAGTGTATTACAGACAGCAACCAGTCTCTGATAATGTGATGCTTTTTCTCCTTCAGCAAAATCCCTTATTTCTCATTACAGTTTTAATAAATATTTTAGTTTAGGCTGTATCTTACTCCTTTCTGTTGACAGTGTATTTATAGAAGATGAGATGAAGTTAGACTCAGATTTCAGTCAGTACTAGCAGTTTTAATTCTGCCCTAGAAGCCTCTATCTGTCTTTGTATGAAAATGCTCACTTTCATTTCCCTTTGCCACAGCTGTTTAGAATACTAGAGACTTGCAGATAATGATAATCAATAGTGTCTGGGAGCAGTGAGATAAGCGAAAGTCCAAACAGATGTTAAAATTGTATTTTTGATAGAGGTTTGATGAGTTGGCTTCTAGCCTGTGCTTGTAGCAGAGAATCAGATACATGAAATTCTGTATATTTTGCAGCTCTGAGAAACAGCTGCCCTTAACAGCAAATCTGAACAGTTATAATTTGTGCAGAAAACTCAGACTTTTTCTTTCCCCCCTTTTTTTTTGTTCCTTCCAGCCCTTTGGAAATAGGAAACAGACAAATGTCTTAAAATTTTGATGATAAGAGCAAATTATCCTGCACCTACGGGGCTGCTAAGCAGACGAGGATACTATTTCTAACAGTAGGAGGTATTGTCTGCCAGCCTCCTCCTTGTGACTTTCACTGCATTTAGAAACTTTTTATTGATTTTTCAGCAGCTCTTCCTCCCCGACCTGGTCAAAACGGAGTGCTCCCTTCAACTCTTAAACACTTGGGTATCTTGCAGCAGTTCCTCAGGCATTTCTGCTAGCGTGAGGGTTACTGCAGGGCCCCACAGGTTACCAGTTCCATCCTTTGTGTGATAGCAGGGAGAAACATAAAGTGAATATTAGCAGACCAGTACTATGACATTGTCGAACACAGTCCACATAGCCATGAGAATTGCATGTTTTTCTTCAAAGAACAACTTTTTGTGTCAATCTTTTAACACATACTAAATACCTAAGCTTATCCTTGGGTAGTGAACATTAACAAGACCTTCATATTAGGATGCTGAAGACTTCTGTGACCTTGTTTTCAACTAGAGCAAGGCCACTAACTGCCACCTATATCTTTTTGTGATTAAAAGATTCAGTTTGTAAGTGCTAACACTTTCACTTGGCTTTTATTTACATTGTGTTTCCTTGAGCTCTGTTTTATGATAAAGAAGTGATTGCCAGTTAGCTGGGACTTAATAAACTCCTTGACTTGCATTTGAGATTCCTGGCCAAAGTGTGTTGTTATGATGTGTTTGAATTATAGAGATCAGACATGATACAGTCTTCTTGGTGGTTTTTTCTTCTTTTTTTTTTTTAATTATTCGCTGATGTAGCAGATAACTTTAATGCAGAAAGTCAAACTGAAAGTCAAAGTCAAACTGATATGTGGTCATGGACTATTATTACACCACCAGTACCCGAATTTCAGTATTATGTAAATCATCACTCCACACAGAGTTTATTTTGAAAGTACCTTTATAAGGTTGACTTTATTTGGATGATCTATACCCTTTGTCTTGGGTGCAGGAAGGAGAGAACAACACTGATTTCAATAATGAAAGAATTCGTGCAAGTCACATTCTCTTTTCTGACAGGTAAAAAGTAATTTTGAGATTAGTGGAACAATTTTAAGAAGAATTATTTCAACGTCTTCTAATGTCAATTTTTTGAGAATCAACCACAAACTAATTCTTCTGGAAATAGCTTTAGATGGCACTTTGCTGCAAGATATAATTTTCTGTTTAACAGCCTTCTATTGTGTCTGGTTCACATCCTTTATTATCTTTAGCCTTTTCACAATGTAACTCTCTGTATAAATGTGTAATATTGAGAATGATGAACTATTATGTATCTGTCTTTTTTTTAGTGTTTTTATTAATTATGAGAATATTTTATGTCTCTGGAACAAAAGTCTGCTTACGGTGCTTAACAGAATTGGATTGTTCACCTAGCACTTCACTGAAGTCCAGTTCATTATTCTGTTTTGGAAATAAGTCAAATTAAGAGTATTTTAATTTGCAATACGACCTTCATAAATTTTTACTATCTCTGGTTCTGATCCTTTCCTCAGTAAAATAATGAAACAAAAAGTGCAGTTATGTCACAGATCAAAGGATTTCTTGTGGATGTTTTCCTAGAAACTTTCATATCCTGTGTAAATTATAGGGACAAATTACAACTTTATAAAACACAGAGAATAAGTTTCTTTGTACAGAATTTTCAGCGCAGATTTTGTAATCTTCTTCTTGAATTATTTAAACCATTGTTGAAGTACTTAAGTATACAGACCAGGGCTTCAGTCATTACTTAGTTCATGATAAAATATACCTGATACAACAAAGTAACCACTGAAAAATGTCAGAAAGGTACATTGCTATATTTTTGTGATAGCATCAAGTGTTAGAGAAGACATCCACTGATGTCTTAAACATCCCTCTGGACTGAAAATGTCCTTTTACCCAGTCTAAGATATTCCTGCTCCCCTATTAAGAAAAACAAAAAGTCCACATAGTCACCCAAAAAATGCAACGCAACCCCTTGTACTGGAGTGGAAAAGCCATAATTTCTTGGGTCTGTGGGACGCTATAGTGTTACAGTTAGTATTCAGGTGTTGATTGCATTTTTATATGGTAAATAAGAGTCAGCAAAATTTCTGCATGCTGTCATGGTGCCATAGTGATGTGGTTCCTTACAGAACAGGTCAGGGCTTTAAAATTGTTATATGTGTCTGTCAACCTGAAAAGTGTTTCATGCCTTTGATAACAGAAATGTTCAAATGTTTGTTCACACTTCAGGCTTGTTCACGCATCAACTCTATTGTTTTTAGTACCTGTAAATATAAGACTAAATCTTCTCCTATTCTTTCTTCCTCACAAAAAAAAAAAAAACCCAAACAAACAAAAACCCAGAAAAATCTGCTTTCTCATTGGTTTTTACCCTATTCTTCATGGGAAAAAAAGATCTGCCACTGTCTGTTCTTTAGTGAGAGCAGAATAATTCAAACCAAATACTTCAAGGCAGAAAGAAATTGTAATTTCTCTAAGGTTTTTAGATGTTGTGTCTTCTTCATGAGATGTCATTCTTGATTACATACACATAGGAGTTTCATATGAACTTATTTCAACAGTTATCTTTTTTAAATTTTTTTTGGCTGAGCTGCTTCATTTGTCTTTTCACCTCTGAGAAATCTAGAGAGGTCTTGCTCAAGACAGACGGTTCAAGGCTTTGGAAAATAATACTGCAATGTCATATATACCTCCTAAGATTACTTCTTTAATGGGAATGTGAGAAATCCAGAGCTAAGCTTAACAGTGTATGTCAGGCCAGTTTGGAGTTTCAGCTTAATAACATGAGTTCTGGTGAAAAAGGAAGTCTTGGAGCTCCTGAGTGGTTTATTTCTGTTAACACACACTGAAGATACTTAATTTAAAAAAAAAAAAAAAAACTCCTGTAAACATGTTTTTTTTTCTATAATAGCAGAGTTTAGTTTTGAAAAAAGATTGCCCTAAAGGGTGTTGATTTCTTCTCATTTGCTATAATGATAGAAGCATGATGGAAAGAATATTAAAGCATCCTCAGAGAAGCAAGTTACTTTTTTAGCATGTGTAAATATCTGACTCTGAACAGCATTTAAAAGCCTTGCAAGTTACATAATGGAGAAGTACTTTGAATTATTTTTTTGGTAGTTGAAGAGATACTGAGAAAATGCCAGAGAGAAATGGTGTGTTGGCAACAGTAATGCATATTCAGCACTTGGTTATTCCAGTATCCTTCTTATAGTCAGCTATTGGGTAAGAAAATTTGGCTTTGATATCTACATGTAAATGGAAAGCTTGAGCGAGAGAGCTGAAAAAACATGAAAATATTCAGAGGTTTACTTGTTCACTCTAAGTGTTAAGAAAAAGAAAGCATTGAGGGATTGATTTTAATTTTTAATTACTATTAAGACAAAATTTACTTGTGGATTTTTCTATAATAGAACACTATACATATGTGGCTTTGGTTCCTGTGTTTGCTTTCCACCTGCATCAATTTGGATATGTATAGTCTCAAGTAGCCTGAGAGACTACTGGCACTCATACACTACTGGATTTAGTGGTGTTTTCTAAGTTTGCATCTTTCTAGGTCTGTTCTCCTGTGTATCACGTTTCTTGTCACAAGAGGTATGACAGACTAGGACTGAGAATCAGCAGAGAGAAGCTGAGAATTATCCATCTCCCCAGATCTGTCTTGTCAATCCTTTGAGGACTGAAATCATCAGCACTGGGATTTTGGCTGCAGATCTTTTCTTCCAGGTTGTTTTGTGTTTGGTTTTTGAGGGGCTTTGGTTTGTTTTGTTTGCTTTTTTTGTATTTTTTTTTCCTGAAAGCATCTATCTTTGGCATTCCATGAGTGCAGGAAAACAGCAGGAGAATGAGCATCATAGCATAAAAAAATAAGGAAATTGGATTTGGGTTTGTTAAAGCAGATTCTTTTAAGCTTCTTCTGGTTTTTACCTTTTCCCATGTTTCTTTCCCTAAAATATTCTTTTGGAGCCTTCATGAAGTAATTAATACTATTTTGACATTCTCTTGAGTTCTAGATCCAAGGGAGTTAAATTACCTCCACAAATATACCCAGCATTTAACTTGCACTTATATTAACATCACCAGTGCATTTGACTCATATTTAATATTACCAGTTGAGGATAAAGTTCTAGCTTGGTGTTAAACAATAAAAATAAACCTTTTCTTCCAAAGCCTTTGGGATTCTTTTTTTTTTTTTTTAAATTGTTTTTAAGGAGAGATTCTGTGTCTTCAAGTAAACAAATGCAAAACAAATAATTTTGCAGCCACATTTCCAGCCTGGTGATTTTATTAATATGTTTGATTCCTAACTTATATGTGTATTTGAATGAATGCTTGTGAAGTAAGATGAATAAGTTAATGACCCATAGCATGAATTTGTCACCTTAAGACATGGTAGCAGTCTGTATTCCCTCTTTATCACTTCAAAGCAAAACAGTTTTGCTTATAACAGTCAATTCCATCTGGAGGATTAATGTGATTCTTTAGGTTTGCTCTTCTGTGGGATTTTTCATCCTATGAGGTTTCTTCCTCAGCCAGGTTGAAGCCAGCAGAAGCATATGAAAAAAGCCACAGGGAAAGAATGAGCGTTTGTTTCTGTATTCCTCTTGCTCACTGGTACTGAATGTCTTGCTCTGAAGCTTAGCTGCTTTTCCCCCCCGCATTGTTGATACTTTAAAGGGAGAACTCTTCTAGCTCTTCCTTGTGGAGAGGAAGTCTCTTTGCAACTGGCTGCCTCAACAAGGTTTATATAGGTTCCCACTCCCCAGCCACTCCAAAGAGAAAGATGCAGGTAAATTTGGAAATGAGACAGATACTATACATGCTAAACATGTTTTGAACAGAAGTATCAAAACGCAGCCATAACAGAGGATAGACTGTCCTGTATAAGAGTAATTGTGTAGATTAAATGTCTGAGAGATCTGCAGTTCTCTTTGAATAAGTTATAGTTTGTGTGTCTCTTTTTTTATCTGTTAGGAAGGTGGGTTTGGGGCTGTACTACAAATGAAAGAACTCTCAGGTCACCTTTCCAGCTATCTCCTCTGCTGAGGCTGTCCTATATCTCTGAGCTGTTGTCCTTCCAGGCTGTCAAACTCAGACACCCTTTCACCCTAAAAGAGGATTGATTCTCAACATTAGAGCCGTCATGCAGGGAGATGCTCCTTGGCCTGTCATTTATTCCTGTATTTTGTATTACAAGACTCAAAGATAGTTGCTCATATCATCCAGACTCAGTCTTGTGTCAGCACTGAGGCTGTCTGCTTTGTGATTAGATGTTCATCATTCCAAACTTCAGACATGTTTACAAGAAAGTACCTGTTTTTCTCTCTCTAGGTCTTCTGTAGGTAGGTAGATTATCTACGTTTTTATTTTCTGCTGCAGGCATGAAAGATTCTTAGGCCAACTGAAATAACCCCTTTTTTTGTCAGTAACATGAGTAGAGAGAAGAAAAAAATAATTGCAACACTCAGTCTAAAAGCTTAAATCCTACTGGGAAGGGGAAGAGTAAGAGAAGAGAAATGTAGGATTCATCTGTACTTTGTGTCCTCTATGGTAATCTGTTTCTTGAGATAAGAAATACATAAATTTGACTTCCAGGCACTTCAGCTATAAACAGGAAAAATCTGAAATAAAACTCAGGCTACTTACTTAGTAGAAACATTGACTTATAGCTGCTACTCCAAGGGGCAGTTATGTGGTAAGCACTTAGGGGCTATGACAGAAGAAATAACCCATTGCAAATGAAGTAAGGGAAGAAACAATCCTTCCTTCCCCTCTGAATAAACTGTTTTCCTAACTGGTCATGCAGTACCAGGCTTTTCTAATGTGGGAACACTAGCACTGCCCATAAATGAGGGAATATACAGAGTCAGGTCTTAGAGAGCCTCCAAAGGTACACGCGATTTCTGAAGTAGCTTTGTTTTATCCCTTGGAGCACTGTAAACTGACGGTTCAATGAATCTGGCACAGCCTTGTCCCTATACTGTGTCTTTCCTCAGGAGACTGGAGACAGAAGCATCTTGCCTGAAACACCTTCCGTAGGGAAATTTGACCTACCAGTATGCCAAGTTTGTCATCCTGCAGCAACTATTACATTTTACAGATGGATAGAAAACTTTCTGTAACGGGTGTTTAACCATCTGTTTAATATTAGTCATTTCCTCCCCTTCCCATGTTTCCAGGAGGGTTGAAGCTGGAAGTTTGTAACTTTTAGCAGCAAAGGAATTCCAGCTGTCTCTCTACAATTTTTCAAAGGAAAAATAGACTAGGATCATAGACTCTTTAAGGTTGGAAATGACCTCTAAGATCATCAAGTCCAACCATCTAGAAAAAAGACAGCAGAGAAGTGAGTTCTGTTGTGTTAAGAATGGATGTGGAACCGTTCAGGTAATGGGATTGGGACTGAAGCAAAACATGTTAAGAGCTCAGGAACAAACAGTCCTGTAGTACAGAAATTTTTAGAATTACAGGCATTTTTGTAGTCTCTGCGAAGACTGTAGAGCTCAACCTCTTGCAAGCTATTTTCATATGCATAAGGTAATCATTGTTTGTTTACATGGATACCAAGAGCTAATTATGCCTGACCAACCTGACTGCTTTCTTTCATGAAATGACTGTGTGAATGAGACCAGTGGATGGTAATGTGCCTTGACTTCAGTTGGAATTTCATATTATCCACCCCATTCACGTTTGTAAGTGGAGGAAATTGTGGTGAGCTGGGGGTCACCCTTGCAGATAACTAGCAATAGGATGAGAGGGAATGGCTGCAAGTTGCACCAGGGGAGGTTCAGGTTAGAAGTTAGGAGAAATTTCTTCTTAGGAAGAGTGGTTAGGCTTTGGAATGGGTTGCCCAGGGAGGCGGTGGAGTCACCATCCCTGAGGGTGTTTAAGGAAAGGTTGGATGAGGTACTTAGGGACATGGTTTAGTAAGTAATATAGGTGGTAAGGGGGCGGTTGGACTAGATGATCTTGGAGGTCCTTTCCAACCTTACTGATTCTGTGATTCTGTGATCTGAACAAGTTTTCTAATAGTGGGCTTGGAAATTGGCTAATTCATATACTGAAAGGATGGTAGGCAGTGGTTTAAAAGCTCAGTTTTGTAGCTGGGAACTTAACACTGAGTTTAGTATTGCTCAGTATTTTATTGACAGTTTGGATCATGAGACAAAATCTGTTTTCAGCAAATTTGTGGACAGTGCTAAACTGGAGAGTGATGCCTCATTATGCCATGGACTTGTAGAAAAAGGTAGCAGTATAGAATGATGTCCAGCTGATGCTATAGGATTGAAGAGAAAGGGAGAAAATGGGTTTCCATTTTTGTCATCTTCTAGCTTTTCTCCATCATGTTTACAAGCAGCTTCAGTAGTATAATTTTCTATACAGTGATCTTTTCAGTAGTTTTTCTTGAGGAAATTATTAGCTGTTTTTTTAAAAAAAATCTTATAATTCTCAGATATTCATATACATTTAAATACAAGTGCAGATTTTCAGCTGAATAGAAACATTGAGCCTATTTGAAAGCAGAACTTTTCATATGCAACTGAGTGTTTCGGTCTGGGGTGGGGGTTTTTTTGGTAGTGCATTTTGAAAGCATCATCATAGATAGTTTTTTTGAGAATCCATGATAAATCAGTGCTTCAGTTGTGAGTTGTCAGCCTGCATTTTAAGTTTTCTATCTAGTTAAGTCAGCCACATATAATTATTTGGGGAAAAATATTGGCATGATATTCAAGGTATTTTTTCTTGCTTAATGTAGTGCTCATTAACGTTTATTGCCCTAATTGCATATATTCCCTTTGGTTTCAACACTCCAATGAAAATCTAATCAGTGATTAATAAGTCAAGAAAACATTCTGCCTGCTATTTTTGGAGAGCGAGGAGGGTAAGCAAAAGGAGAGGGGATTTCCTTCTGAAGCAAGGATAATTTTAGGAAAACATAAACCACTGTGAGCCATTTAGTATTATAGGGCATAAATATGCATACACCAACAAGGTTTGCATGCTAATCTTTGGGTTGTCTTGGATATGGTAATCTCTGTGCGGGTGGTGGAGAGGAGGAGGGCGGAAGGGTTTTTCTGAGGAAGATCAGGACATGAGTCATAGCTCTTTTAAGGCCCATCACTTCTTGGTTAGGGTGGATGTGGGAGGGTATTCCCTAGCTAGAACCTGAAAGCAACTTGTATTGAAGGCGACAGCCAATACCTATTTCAGCAGGATCTGGGGGAAGGTGAGAGGGAGAATAAGAACACCCATTTCTTTGATCATCTTATTCACCACTGCAGTTGGGACCTCCACAGTATTTCTGGTAGGCGTGTAGATAACTGCTTAAGTGCTTTTAATAACTCTCTGGAGGCTTTTCTGTCTCTGCATTGATCGCCTAGGGACCCTGGGTTTCTGACTTAAAAGATACTTTATTTGGATGGTACAATAGGCTCTGAAGCTTTTTTTCCTCTACTTAGCTGTAGGAAGAACTCCCATACAAATAACAAGGCAAAGACTGGAGTTGAATATAAATAAAAGTTAAACTCTTTTGTGTGTGGATATTTATAATTTTGTGTTTGCAAAGTTGGAATGGAAGGCATTTTGCATAGTTAGCAACAACTGAAGCTTGACTTTACACACAGTGCTGGGATGAGTGTGAAGAGTTTGTCTTGACAGCATCCCTGAACTCCATGATCTGGATGTGAAAAGATAGTTGGATGGATTATGCTTACAGTATTTTAATTTCTCCATTCCTGATAAAAGATTGCTGTGTTGCATCCACATCCTTGATTTATCTTCCTAATATTTAGAGTTATTAGATCTGTAAATGTAAGAATCTGCCATTATTCTCCTTCCTTCTCTCTCAACACAGTATCCTTTCCTTTGTTTTTATTCCTGTCCAGTTCCAACAGAGGTAATTGAATACTGTAGTCTCAACCTCAAGAAGGACAGCCTGGGTTTTGGCTATTGATCTGTGCAATTGTCGCAAGCACCAAGAGATCAAGACATTTCCATTGCTTGTAGTGATGCTTTTAGGCTGTGCTAACACCTTTTTGTCTTCTAGAGTCCATTACTGAGCCTGTAATGTGAATCCTAATGTGATTCTAATCACCCTAATGTGGCTTCTGGAGTTAAATGTTAATACTTGATTTAAAAATAGTGCTGTTCTTGACATCAGCCCATGACAGTTTTTTTCTGAACTGCCACTTCTGTACTACATGTCCAAGTCCTGATGGTAGTGCTTTTATGGTACAGTCTTGATATTTTAGAAGGAGATTTAGAGGGAAGATTTCTTTTGTTTTCCTTTTGATCAGTTCATGGATAGTTATAGTGTGGTTTCTGTCTGATTCAATCTATTAAGAAGTGTTGCATCTTTATTCAACATCTTCACAAATATCCTGGAGAAGGCAGCATAAGGGAAATCTCTGAGTTTACAGATGACTCTAAAATGTAATGTTCTAGTTGCAAGGAGCTCCAGAAGGACTTACACAAAATGACATGGGTAGAGAAGCATGACAGATAAGCTCTAATGTAGCTAAACATAAGTTAATAATTGAGAGGAGAAATAAATTACTAGATGCCTGTGGAATACTGAACTTAGCATGAGCAGTTACCACTTGTGGAATCATTAGTTCTGTGTGGAGCAGTACATCGTTCTCCTGCTGTATATAACCTTCTTGTGTCCATATGCTGAGTATTGTGTACAGCTTTGGTCTCTCCATCTCAGGGATGTAGGGAAGGTCATTGAGTACTAGAGTGGCATTGAAAATCATGGAACAACTGCCTTTTATGGAGAGTTTGAAAGGACTGAAGTTCTTCAGTCTGGAGGTGAGAAGGTTGATGGGGAGTTGAGTTCCCAGAGAAGAGGACCATAAATTGATACTAACAGGATGAGGCATAGATATACTTTCTAACATCGCTGGTCCTTGGGCTCCACATTGATCACTAGAGTAATAAACTTCAGGGAACAAGCAGGCTCCAGCTTTTTACCTAAATAATTTTCTCTGCTGTCACTGTCCCACCCACAGTTCTGGGCTATGTGGACTGTTTGTCTGATCTAACAGGGTGCTTGTTATGTCTGTTGTACACAAAATGACTGTATGATCCAGAGAGAAAATAGGAAGGCATTTCCTTTAAAATTTGGGGGATGAAACAGGAATTGTACATATGTGTAATTACCTATTTCAGAGTTTGATAAAAACCCACATCATTTTATGCAATCAGTCAAAAAGCAAAAAAAAATGTAAACCAGTAGTTTGTAAAGTAAGCAATTTAGAATCAAGCATGATTTATCTTTTTTTTTTTCTTAAACTCTTCTCATAGATGGAAGAAGTTGAATGGCTTCTGTAAACTAGATGTTCTATCAGTTTCCTAACCTCAGTTCTTTCAATTGTCTGCATATGCTTTTAAGTTGTAAAGCAAACTATCTGCCTGGTTTTACATAGGCTTTATTGCCTCTGTCCACAGGTTACTTGTGAAATCCAAAGCTCTTGTCTTGCACTGAATGTAAAGTAAATAAATTCTTCCTGAACTTTTTTTAAAACAATTTATAAATGCAATCTAGTTAAAAATAGGATCTACCGTACTGTTAGAGCTAAACTAATTGAATTGCTTCTAGTTCTGTTATTTTAATCTTGATGATAGTGCTTATTAAATCAAGAGCCGTATTACTTTTAAGCATGTGTCAGAATGAGTGCTATGGGATATGAACCACTCAGGCAACAAAGAAGCAAGAATCATGCAAAGGGTTTCTCATGTACTGTTTTTACTGTCTGTGGTGGTCGCAACTAGAGGGATACTTAAATTTCCTGCTTTTTTTATCTAGTCTCTTTGAGTAGGGGTAGCCATTTGTATAGCATGTGGGTTATAGTTGAATTGTAAAAACAAGTGGAGCTACAGCCAAGACCAAAGCATTACTGGAGGAATAGGCATAGTTTGCGATCCTGGGGCAAATTTCTTAAATAAGCGAAATTGAAGAGCCTATGGTTGCAGAAAGGGGCATCAATGTACTGAAACTGTTCTTGGTCAGTGTTGTAATCCATGTGCACAAGCATTTGTGTTGATACAATTCATGAGATTCGTATGTCTTTATTTGATTCTCTTCACTGCAGAGAAAGTCAGAAGAGCACCAGAATCAAGGCATCTATGGAGAAGGCTGTGACAGTGTATCAACACTGTCATGAAATGAGAAAAACATTTATATATAAAATTCAAGGTTTTTCTAATGTTGAACTTTTAAAATTTTATTTTTAATGAGCTTTCCTTCTCAGAATCTGATGGTATTAATGTCCAAGTAATATAATAATTCTAAGGCCGTGCAAAGAATCTCTAATACTTACAGCGAAACGCTGTCATCAAAATACAGTCCATGAAACACTAGCTAAAAACAAACCATTAACTGTCTAAATGTTTACTTTCATCTTTTTCTGTCCTTGGTGCCTAAAGAGATTGCTGTCCATAAAGAAATACTTTAAATATTTGTGTCGGTGTACCTTGTTCACTAAAATCCCACATCGCATATATAACAGCCTCGGTGAACCAAAGAAAGTTTCGATTTTCATCTTTGCATTAAATCGGAGGGGAAGAACTAGTAGCAGGCTGAGTAATGAGACAGAGTACTGTCCTCTGTAAATATGAGGGGTTAGCAGACTTTCTTCAAATGTGATCAAATTACCTTGGCAAAAAGGTGATCTGTGGGCATTCTTGAATTTTATTTATATTATAACCCACTTGTCAAGATTTGGTCAAGAAGAGAAACAGATCTCTCAGATCTTGGAATTTAGGCTTGCTGAACACCAATTTCTAATTTTGGTTCAGTTGATATAAAGTAGAAAAAAAATGTTTCATTAGGGCAGTCGCAGGGCAATGATATGACAGTGTGCTGGGGGAAGGACCATGAATATGAATTAGTGAAAATCCTGGTCGGGAAGCTCTACTCTTTTCTCAGCCCATGTAGATAAATAGAGTGCTGAGTCTGTTCAAGTCCAAATACACAAACAGAAAACTCTTTCTTTGTTGTGCAAAGCCACTTGTGCTACTTTCCCAAGTGTCCTCTTCAGAAGATATCAGTTTGAGTTAGTAGATGAAAATATGCAATTAAATATTGAAGACTAGATTTTAATTTGGGTTAGGACAAATTTTGAACTGTCAATTGCTTTTTCAATTTTCTTCAGTAAAGATAATGTAAATAGAAGATATATCTTGCATTTGAAGACTCCTTTGAAGCTCCTTCTAAAAATTTGATTATTCTTTGCCATTTGGGACATATCATTTTGGCTGAGGTTGTCTGGTGAGTTTAACAAAGTTAGCTGTTAATAAAAGGCCTTTGACTTGTTACAGTTTCTCTGAAAGGTTAATAGCAGTCAAATAGGAAAGATAATTGTTGGGGACTTGGTCGTTGAATAAAGTTACATAGTATGTCTGCATATCTTGGTGTAAAAGAAACTTTCTTCCTAGAGATTTTCTCATTAGTAAATGGTGTGTATTTAATTCTCTAAATGTCTTCACTCACAGTTCTGGCTAAGTACAGTGAAAGTTTGACCTGTGTAAATGTACTTCATGTTAAGTTTTGAGTGGACTTCATACAAATTTTTAGCTATTCGTGTTACATATGTGATCAGCTTGAATACTGTATATGCTTCCTTTCCTGTTTAAGCCTCACTGAAGGTTTCCCTGGGGTTTTTGGTATTGGTAGTGTGATTATGAGAGACTTTTCAGCTCATTCTAAAACTCACAAAATTGCTTTTCATATGTTTTCAAGAAAATGCCATATCATAATCTCAGTTTAGATGATTTTGGAAACTGCCAAATTGTGCATCCAATGGATGATTTTAAAAAAAAAATGCTCCAAGATTTTAAAACTGTGTAGCTTTCAGGGTTTTTTTGAGAACATTTATTATTCTTGTTCTTATATCACTGAATTAATGTCATCTTGACTATAGATTTTTGTTTTGGCTTCAATATTTTTATAACTATTTTTATAAATCGATATGTAATCAGTATAATTAATGAGTACAAGTAATTAGCATCAATTAGGGAGCTGGGCCTGTTTAGCTTGAAGGAGACTGAGGGGTGACCTTATTAATGTTTATAAATATGTGAAGGGTGAGAATCAAGAGAATGGAGACAGGCTCTCCTTAGTGATGGCCAGTGAAAGGATAAGGGGCAATGGGTGCAAACTGGAGCATAGGAAGTTCCATGTGAATATAAGGAGAAACTTTTTCACTGTGAGGGTGACGGAGCACTGGAACAGGCTGCCCAGAGAGGTTGTGGACTCTCCTTCTCTGGAGAAATTCAGAACCTGTCTGGATGCATTCCTGTGTGATTTAGCCTAGGTGATCCTGTCTTGGTGGGGGGTTTGAACTAGATGATCTTTTGAGGTCCCTTACAATTACTAACATTCTGTGATTCTGTGATTTCTGCCACTTTAACTAGTCATACATATACAAATCAACATTTGAAATCATATAAGCAGATCCAGAACTTCATAAAAATATTTCAGTAATCAAAACCTCTCACCATCTGAGATTGTGCACGACTTATTTTGAGCTTCTGAGGTTATATAGGGCTTATAATAAAATCTTGAGTGAGGTATTATATCTTGGGGAGTTATTGAAGGTGCTCAGGTACACTGATTTGATTTAACTTTCTTCATCTATGGTGGCTTTAGCTGGATGATTTTACTGTTGACTGGTCTTGCTCTTTATCTGCTTATTATTTGTTGTTAACCATATTGGCTACAGAGAAAGTGATGTGCTAATTGCTTGCGTTGTTCATCTATACCGTCTCCATCCTAATTTCAGTGTTTGTACTTGTGTAAAACCGTTGCTTAAAAAAAGAAAAAAGAAGAACCCAAAATAGCATTCAGTAAGAATTTGTATTAAATTAATTCAAACGAACGGCTTTTTGCTGGTTCTGTGTTGCCCTAAAACTGAGTGATCAGCTTGGCCAGTTGTCTGACAGGCAATCTTCTTGTGATCTACTAACGCAAAACTGATGAGAAAAGGCTGTGAGGCCTAATAGTGCTGTGTGAAAAGTTATTAGAACACCTCAGACGGGCTTTGGCCTCGCAAGCTTTTTACAAGTCTACTTGCTGCAGACAGATTGAAAGTAGAAATTCTTTCACTGGTTCCTGAGTTAATTAGGTGAAAATATGTACACTGGTATTCCAGGAGAGAAGTGATTTCAAAAATCGGTGCTTTCCTCCCCCTCTCCTCCCCTTTATTTTAACCACTAACAGATTTTCTCCCTCTTACATCCTCCTTCTTATGTTTCACTTTGATTCTGTATTAGACATACTCTGAAACACATCCCTGAATTTATTTGCCAAATCTAGCAATTTTTTGTTGGAAGTGTATGCTGACTGGGGAAGGGAGTGAGTTAGAAAGAGGAAGGTTTAGGAACTGAGTTTTTAAAGTTTTTCTCTTGCAGAGTTCTGTGGGAAATCCCCAGGATTTTGCCATCACACTGGTGGCATCAGCCATCACCTCAATCATTTGCCTGGTACAGGACAAGGATTTTGCAGGGTGCAGAAAAGATGAAAGAGCTTTAAAATGACATTTTATTTATCAATTTAATGAATATGAATTTGTGTGCTATGTAATCTATTCAAAAGGAAAAGTTGGATTTTGGTTTTAATTAAAACTAAACAGCTCAGCTGTTTTCTTTCCTTCTACAGCTGTCTTTCTGGCTGGGAAACAGGAGGCAGAGGGTTTCTGAAAAGGTCCAATAGAAGCCATTCAGAAAGCTTCACATGTCCCATCCTTTAATCATATCTGTGGGTTTTTTCCCCACTTATAGGAAGGGAAAGCAATTTACTTCTGTCATAATTCTGTTCGTCAGTAGTAAAGTCCTCTTGAATTCATGTCCAGACGTGTCTGCTGTCGTAGACTGGAGTTAGGCAGTGTTTTCAGCCTGACTTTGAAGTTGTTGATCCTTCTACTTTTACAAATGTAGCTCTTAATCTTGGTTCACAAGCTTGGGAAACTTCTGGAATCTCCTCAGACTGTTGGCGTTCAATGCACAGCAGCTCCTTAAGGCTGCAGACACCTTTAATCTCTTCCCAGTCTGTTCCTTTAGAGCAATTCCACCCGTGTGAAGATAAGAACGGGAACAAATCCTGCGGGTATTAGAGGCAGCAGGTCTGTTTGAAGTAAAACTCCTTCTATTTTTTCTTCTTCTTTTTTTTTTAAGAGTGGGAGATAAGAGTAGCAAGGACAACAGAGTGAAAAGCACGCGTATTTGCATCTGCTTCCACCTGCTGCCTTCTTGCTGTTTACTTGATTGACAACCAAAATTGAGCACTAGGACTTCTCTGGCCTTCACGTTCTCTTCCAGCCTTGCTGCTGGGTGCTATTAGTTACTTACACATTTCTTTTTGGCATTGTATAATCACAACACTTTTAATCCAGGCTCTGTACTCCATTTGGTGTCTGCTGACAGTTTTTTGCCTTGGCTTTCAGACAGCAGTCAGGGATGGACCCTGCAGGTGACCTCACATGGGTATCCACAAATAACCTGTCAGCTCAGCAGGGTCCAGACTTAGTTATGTGTGGCAAAAAGTGGGTATAAAGAAAAAAATGACCATTACTTTCACACAGAGTGAAAAGGCTTCGGATTTTTCTGTTGCAGAAATAAGAGCAAGTCCTAAGATACATGAACTGTCAATTTAGTCATTAAATGTCGAGAAATTTATATTGCTGTGGGCAGGTAAATGTAATTTCATGTTGATGTTGCTGTGAATTACAAAGTTGCAGGGAAGCTAACTGAACATTAACGAAACAGTCACTTGGAGGAACTATTGGCTTGAGCACTTGTGAGTGCAAAGAACAAGAACTTGCAGCCGGTCGGTACTCATCCGTACTCAGATTGGCCTTGTTTCTCAGGCAAAGGCCATCTGACTGACTTTGTGTGTAGAGAAGTGCAGATGAGCACCGTGGGCTTTAGTGCTGCACCTCTTGGCAGCACTAGTACCTTTTTGCCTTAAGTAAGGGCTCTTGCATATTAACTAGATTTTTTTGCCAGTGTACTGTTTTTCCTTTGCACCAAAACAGACAATTATTTTACAGCCTTTGAAGTGTTTTTAAAGTTATCATTTAAATAGGAATTAAAAAAAAAAGCATGTAGTCTTTGCCAGCCTTTTCAAATACATAAACGTTAATTCATTCCATAATGTATTTCTCTTCTGTGTCGTTTAGGCATACAAATAAAACAAGTTTTTCGAGTGAGATATCGTGTTGTTGATCTGAATATTGATTTTTAAATCTGATAAATTTACACCTGTCTTACATGAGCAAATAATCTGAGGAACATATTCCTTCATGCGTATTCAAGACAGAGAACAGCACAAACTGAATGCTGAGTCCATTTTAGCCTCTGGTAGTGGCTGGCTACAGCCTGACTGCTGCAAACTTAATTTCAGGAAGGTTTGTAACTTGGCCAGAGTTGAGCTGATGCTGAGAGACAGGGCCCAGCTCAATTTCAGATCCTTACTTCAAAGAAAGATGGTGCTAGAGCTCTTTGACAACAGGGTCACTATTTTTCTTCTTATGGATAAACCAGTGTATTGTCTTCCCTGGCTTCTTCTATGATTCTGTGATTCTTCAGAGGCAAAGGAGTGTTTTGGTTTAAATTGTTGAAGCATAAATTTGGAGTAGAAAACCTCAGTCTGTCTTTTAGAAGTTGACACTTATGTTAGCAACTGGAAACGTCCTCTAAGAAGTATTGTTGGGCAACTTGTATATTGAGAACTTCTTCTACTCCATCTCTACTATTAAAAAGTCTGTAATAAAAATGGTTGCCCTTTTCAGAGTGAGAAAATATAAAGGGAACTTCAAGCATTAGTGAACAAAAACATTTTCGGATGAATAGCTTGATGTCTAACGGTGGCAGGTTTATTTTAGAAAGCTGTTTTTATATAACACCACTGGGAAAAATGATGAGCAACTACTTTTTCTATTTTTTTAAATAAAAAGTAGCTTCTTATTCAGCCAAGCGTAGTCATTCATAACTACTGATTTTTCTGAAGAAGCTTTTAAAATCCAAGTAATCACCTTACAAAAAAAAAGGGCACAAGTGACACGGGTGTTTTTTTTCATACTCCTGCCTGCTCAGCTGGAAATTTTCCTACTGAAGTAACTCCCCCTCCAAAGGGGAGTCAGTCTCTTTGCCTAAGCATTGCAAGTTTTGGGGGCAACGTTGGTTTGTTTGGTCAGGCTTTCTAATGTATTTTACACTGAAAATGGGTCTCTGGTGTGTGCAGAGTCTTCTGTAGCGAGGTTCCCTGCTGCTAAAATACTAATTGGTTACGTGGGGTTTAAACAACATGAGCAGCATCTCTATTGTTAGTGTAGTCGATAAATAGCTATGCTGTGTAATTAACTAACATTGTAAAAAGCTGAAATGTTTTTATTAAATGGAATTCCTGTGTACCCTCTTTTTAAATAATCTCTAAAGCTATAACTTCTTCTAAAGAACATGCCTTCCTAATTAAGGGTGGGACACATTCTGCGATGCTATGTAAATGCCAATTATTATTTTAAAAAGTAAAACAAAAAGCAAAACAAAAAAAAAAACCCAAGCCACCTTTAATTGAATTTTAAGTGATTACCAGTTAGTAATTTTTTTAACCAGATTTCAGTTGCAGTACTAAGAATCTGAGTTGCTATTTTTCAGTGTTGCATTCATATTCATTTCTGTGCAGAGTGTCATATGCTTTTCTAGACTTTATTTACAGTTTGAAAATTACTACAATGGTTGTGATAACTGTATATTCCACAGATGTCTTGGGTTTGATCCAGAAGTAAGGAATTAAGGAAAAGAGTGCACTTAACATTAACCCTTGTCACCACTTCCCAACCATACAATGGGTTGTACCAAGTGTATTCCCTATGGAAAAAAAGCGGACACAACTCTCAAATTCCAAATGTCACCTGCTTTTTCAGGACCTACTCAGTCTTACTGTTGTCACTTTGGATTCAGCAGATATATAAAGTATGATTGATTACACATTCATAATTGCTGGCTGCTTTGCTTACAAAGGTGTTTTTCATACATTTTCTTGAATTTAGAATAAAAGCAAGTAGAATAACCTTGATATCAAAGATACAGTTTTTCTTACTGTGTCTTCATTTTGCATATTGCCAAAAACACTGTTATCAGCAACATTACTTGTCATGAGGACAGCTATGAATGACATACTAGTCATTCTTACCTTGGCTCTTTTCTATAGGCAGAGCAGAGTTCTTCAGTGTTTAACCTCTTCAGCTTCTTTCCATACCTTACAAAACAGGATTACACTCAGACATTAAAAAAAACATTAAAAACCAGAACTTTTTCAGGAAGAAGATACGAAGTAAGTAAGAAGCAAACTCATATCTTAAAGTACTCAAGCATAAACAAATAATGTGAAGCAATGCATAATTAAGGAAAAGAAGCTAAGATTTACAAAACCATCTTAACTTTTATTAGCATAAATGGTTATTTTGTGGGTTTTTAAAATGGAAAAATAACTTAATATCAGTCTTTAAACTAAACCTTTTGCCTCTTCAATTAAGTTGGGAATAGAGGCAATCCTTTAACTTGTGCCTTGAGTCAGGGAAAAAGTTTTAGCATTGTTTTCCTCACCCACACTCTCCTTTTTTCAGAAATAAAAATTCAGTCATAAGAATTACCTTCAAGCAGATATTTTTCAAGCAATTGCCAGTCCTGGGATACAATATTAAAATAATCTTGACCTTCTCTTAGCGCAAAAAGGAAAACAAAATTTATTTTCATATTAGACTGCCTTTTATACTGATTAAACAAAACTTATTGCAAAAATTCTTGGTGATAATATAAAGAAAAATAGAAATATCCTTGGTGACAAGTTCAATAAGCAGTCTCTTACTATGTTAAGAAATGGAAGAATGCAAATTTGGGGATTTATTTGAAATACTATAACTCTGTCCTTCAAAATCTAAAATACTTGCTTTCATCAAGAATGCTTTTGTCATTTGTGATCATAGTCAAGCTGGGAGCAGATATAGAGACATAGAGGACCCTTCCAGTCAAGAATATGATCCATCTTCTACTCTCTAATTTAAACTTGAGCCTCTTTTGGGGCACCATCAAGTTTGGTTCTCTTGCTTTCTGGTAGTCAGGATCTTATGAGACACCAGATTACACAGGTGACAGATTGTATGTTCTGTCATCGCTTCTGTACTATCTGTGGAAAGTTTTCCATCATGTTGCTAAATGTGATCAGATTTGCATTAAGCATAATGCTGTAATTGACCTGAAAGCGCTGGATAGTGTGTTTTTAATTATTCCTTTCTTAAAAATTGGATTTTGAAAGTACCAAATTTTAATGAGCACCTTGGATCAATAAGATCTAACAGTTTAGCTAAGGACCATTGCAAAGAAGATGGTCTTACATATTTGGCCTGATGCACTGAATAGCAGTCTTATTAATAACATTAATGTAATGAATCTTTTACAAACCTAATTGTGTGTTCTTTAGCTGAAGGTCTCATTTAATTAGAGAACCAATTTTTTGCCAGTTTACATCCCTAAGCAATTTTAAGTTCGGGGGGGTGGGGGGGAAGTGGGAGGGTGGTGTTAGTGAAGAGTGATTCAGCTATCCTGAAACCATAGCCATGCACTAAGGTCGTATCAGCAGAGTGCCCTATAGTGTGACTCTGTCTTTTTTCCTTGTTTGGCATTTATTCAGGTAAGAAGGCAAGTTGTGTCTGATCTTTTCCAGATAGGCCTCACTCTTCTTCTTAACCAGCGATGCAGCTCAGGTGTTGAGGTGAAGCCCTGCTTCACCTACACTCCCCTGCACCACCCTTAACAAACAAAACAACAGATGAAAAATGAGTTGGGTAGAGTTGGGTATTCTCTTTTCTGTTGAGACCCATTTGCTCTGTTGAGGTGAAGAAATGTGTCCTTCCCTTTTACCTCCCAGACATTTAGTCACAACTGTTCTCTATCTATGAAAATATTGGAGGATCAAAAATTGCCACCAACTGCCCTGATCTGAGCAGTTGGCTAGTTTTGGTGGAAAAGAGCTAGGTGAGTGAAAAAATACCATACCTAGAGGGCACAGCCACAGAGTTTTCTTTCCCTGCACCAATATATTCCCATGCAGGAACTCATGGCACCAAAGAGCACATTTCCATGCAAATATTTTCTGAGCCAGTCTCTGTAAGTCCAATTTTCTCCTTCATGAAAAAATTATTTCAGCTGCTATTTTCATAAGGAAATAATGCTTTTTCTCTTTAGCCTGGATGTTAAAAACTCAAGGGGATGCTGGCTACCAACTGCCATGGGGAACTGGTGGCCATTACATTTATTTTATTTTGGTAAGAGTCAAATCCATGTATTTGTTTAGTGTTTCGTTGGTTTTAACACAAAAAGGATGCAAGTAACTTCTTTTTGTTTTTAACTAATTACTTGTTATGAAGTTAAAATATACTGCATGTTTGTCAGACTTTATTTTCATTTTCTATCCAAGTTGGATAACGGAGATGAGCAAGCGGCCCAGATCAGGCGTGAACTAGATGGACGACTACAATTGGCAGAACAAATGGCAAGGGTAAGTGATTGCTTTCATGTACCAAAACCATGGGAGATGTTGGCTGGGACACCTAAACAGTGTGTGTTTCTGGTTTTGATTCTAAAATTAAGCTGAAGATCATTTGAAAACATGACAGTCTGGCAGATACATTTCTTTCTGCTCTGGAATATATGTGTCAATAGGGGTAGGTGGAAAGCAAAATGGTTTTGGTAAGTCATATTCTGTGTGATCCTACCTTTCCTTCATCAGCAAGTCCAAACCCAAGAGTATATTATTTGCACATTTGGGATTATATATTTTGGAACTAAAATAAATCACCTTTTATATGTAGAAGTGTATTTTACTGGGCTAAGGGTGTGACCATAATGTTTATGTCTTACTGCTCGCTGTGATATACTTTTTAAATATGTATAATGTAGTTTATAGATTAAGTAGATAATTATTTATGTTAGTATTCCGAGAAACAAAACCCTGATTAAGCCTTATGGTAAAACTAGTGGTGAATGAGCACATTATAAATTCTTTTTGTAAAATATAAACAGCTAAACCAATTTTTCTCTCCTACAGCTTCTATTTTATTGGAGTATAGACAATTATGCTCTTCTACATGGAGCATCATAGCTGGGATTGGTTCTGTCCCTGGCTGTACCTTACTAAATTTTGGGGAAAGGCTCCTTTTTCACAGATAGGCAGTCTTAAATCTCTTCAATCTTCTGTGAATCCTGGCTTTACAATCAAAGTTGTCCAATAATCCTATGTTTGTACCATTGTCTTTTTGCCTTTAACTCCAAAAGTTATAAAATATTGGAAGTGTACATGTGATATATATGTGTGTTCATGCAGGGAAAAAAAAACAAAATTGTGAAGCAATTAAGATTTACCTGTATCTTGGAAAGGAAAATGGCATTTAGGTCTATGAAGTTCATAAATAACAACTTGGGGGTGTAATCTTCCTAGAAAACAAAATATAGTATCCATACATAGAAGCTTCAAACTTATTTTTAAAGTCAAAATTATGAACACAATTTAAACAATGCTTGTTAATTCTGTCACTAATGTGCATACACTGCACATATGTAGATTTTCTTAAAGAAATATTAATTCTGAGTTATTTACCCAAACCATTACTTGAAAATTCTCATGGTTGCCACAGAATCAACTGCAAAATTTTGCACAGAGTAAGGAGCTCTGTGTCCTACATGGTGCATCCAAGTTTCCACACATCTCTTTCACACTACTTAAAATGCAGATTATTTTTTTTTAGTGGACTTTGAGAGCTAGTCCTAATTCTAGCATCTGTGAGAATTATTAAGGTCATGTAAACCTAACCAATGAAATGCTGCAAAATAGGGACTTTTTTCTCAGAGGTCAAAACCAGAGTAAGAACGTTTTTGCATCTCCCATCTTTGTTCATAAAGAAAAAGGTTTTTAGTGGTTACCTGGCTGTAAGAAAATTATTAAACTGCAGTCTCAAGCAGTCACCACAGCTTAAAAAGAAATCTCTGCATATAGCTTTTTTGTTGTTTTGGAGGTTTTATTCCTGGTTCCTATAATACATTTCTTGCTGATTTTACAAGTTTTTAATATATGACAAGTTTACTTTAGCAGAAAATATAATTCAGCCTATCTAATGGAGGCAAGAACTTTAGAAATATGTTCATCTATGCCATAATGAAATCAATGAGGAATTTTTGCATCTATTTGCCCATCTGTTTGTTCATATGACTAAATTCAAAGTAGTTGAAATCAAAGTATATATGACCTAATGGAATTTTTACGTGTTGTAACCGGTCCTATGCTTTTCTGAGATAAACTTTTATGTGATCCTATGGAGAGACTACCCAGTGTCTTTTCTCCTTAAGAAATACATCCTGAAAATACATTTTAGTACATTCAGAATCCAGAGGTAAAGGCTAGCGTGTGCATCAGCCTGATCAGTGCCTCGCATCGGCCCCCAGGGTCAGGATATAGTCCAGTGCTGTGCTGGGGGATGTGTTCTTCAGACAATCCATGACTTTCCTATCAATTTAATTATGTTCCTGTGTACATGCACTAAAAATAGTGGGAAAAGCACACTATTTTTGTTTTATCTCTAAATTACTTTAAACATTACGTAGTATAGCAATTTGTTACATACTCATCATCTTAAAAAAGTGAATAAAAGGTGAGGAGAGGTGGGAGGGGTGAAATATGTAGATCTCAGAGTCTTTATAGTGGGTCCTAATCCATGTTTTGTGAAGTGGCTAGAAAGATTCAGGTTTTACAGAAATAAAGGCCTCTTTATATTGTAAAAATGCTGTCTTAAATCATGTAAGATTATAGTCTTAAAAAATATATGACAAAAGGTGCTGTAAAAAGTTTCCTCCATTTTCACATTGGGGTGGAAAAAAAGCATCTGAACAAGGGGAAAGTTCTTTTAACAACATAATAACAGTCTGTCTTGTGTCTTCTGCGTTGGCATATTATTATTATTTAAATGATCATCAAAGGGTAAGGTACAGTTTGAAAAACACTCTAAAGTGGCTTTTTTGCCTAGAGCATCCTGAACCTCACCCCGTGTTTTTAGTTTCTAATGAAAAATAACTTTTTTTCTTTTTTTTTTTTCTTTTTTTTTCCTTTTTCACCCTGCAATATGCTGGCTCTGTAAGGCTGTAATGAGTCAGACCACAGGACTTGCTGCAGGTGTTTTGCATCACAGTCAACCTGTTTGGTCTTAGTTATTGAAACAAAATCAACCATAAAGGTTTTGATGTACAGCAATTTATGATAGTCGTCATAATAGCTAATGATAAAAATAGTCTAATTTACAAGCAAAGTGCCTATGAAGTGCCAGACAATACTTTGCAGTGTGTGTCATTTATACATAAAACGTGTATTTGACTATAATTTACATTTTTATTTTATCTTGAGTGTCATATTCTCCCAAGCTGCCATGTATTCAGTGTTGGGAGAAACTGTGCATAAAATTGGCTCTGTATGAGTTCATATATGCATTATATATATTTTTATGTTCCCTCTTCATTACAAACCCAATAGTTAAACACTACCATCTAAGTTCCACAGAGGAGAAAAGTAATTTTTAAGTTCTCTCTAACGCTTATGTTTAAAATAGTGACGTGTGTAATAATTCAGCATTACTTTCAGCATGGATGACCTATTATTAAAAGTAGAAATAAACAAGCATAGGAACTTCATGTCATGGTTGGAGTTTAACAGCTTTATCATAGAAGCAGGAATGTGGTTGACTTTTTTCTTGTAGCGTGGGAAATGGATGAAGTAATAAAATTTTTAGTGGACAGTTCATTTAGTTTTTTTAAAATTTGAAGATGACATTAAAGGTATGTTGTCAGTTCATATGGTTAAAATATGTTTCTAAGAAATATCTAATCATTACATATTCAACCTGGGTTTACAACTAAATGAATGGACGGGGAGGGGAACAGGGTGGGGAGGGAGCTAGAAGTTGCATTCTTACAAATGCCCTTTATTCTGTTTGTGCATTTAAAGAGATGTCTTGTGCACTGTATTTGAGGAATAAGACCGAATTCTCAATTCAAATTACATTTCTTCTAGTGAAAATGAACTGGTTTTATGGGATGGAATTAGCTTTCCCATTATTCTTTAAAGATATAAAAATAGATAAACACTGGAATTAAGACTTTTATTTTTAATATGTGTCTTCCTAACTGAGAGCAAATCAGTGAATTAACATGAAATATAATGTGTGGTTGTTTTCCTTTTTTCTCTATTACTTTTTAAAATATATCTTCCAAGGAAAGAAAATTCCCCAAATTTGTAACAAGAGAAATGGAGAACATGTACATAGAAGAGTTGCGGTCTTCAGTGAATTTGCTGATGGCAAATTTGGAAAGTCTTCCAGTGTCTAAAGGTGGGCCAGAATTTAAACTGCAGAAGTTAAAGCGATCACAGAATTCTGCATTCTTGGACATAGGAGATGAAAATGAGGTTCAGCTGTCAAAGTCTGATGTGGTCCTCTCCTTCACATTAGAGGTAATCGCATATTTCACAGAAAACTTGATGACAGTTTAAATTACTATAATATCTCTGTCTTGGTACTTTTTGTGTGTGTGTGCTATTAATTCCTTGATAATACAAAACTATGTTAAGTAAATTTTCTCTATAATAGCTAGAAATTAGCATAGAGCTGTATGAGGCATTCTCTTCTTGCAGCTGTTAGTTGCATTAGGACTGACACAGCAGTGCGGGGAGTTGAATGTCCCACATAAATGTAACTTGAAATGAATTCCTCTACATCAGATACCTAAGTACACTTTTGAACATAAAATAATGAAACACTGTTTTTAACAGGAACTAATTCATATAATTTTATGAACTAGTTGTGTTTTCTCAATGAAATCATTTAGAGAACAAACAAAGTAAAAAAAAAAAAATCACTGGTAGTCATAATAGATTTTTATAAATTTCTGCATTTTATCTCAAGAATCTAACTCATGTTTACTGACATTATGCAGAAAATTTGGCCTATAGGGATGCAGCCCTAATCCATATGGAGCCCAACTGACTTTGAAAGGAAACCACAAATAGTTACTTGAACATATCTGATGACAGCATCATAGCTCAGGTACAATTCCACAAATGTGCTTATCAGGAAATGTTGATCTCACTCTCAATAATAGAATAAAAAACATTCCTAGAGTGTGTATTGTGTTTTTGCTGGTGAGAAGGTGCCACGCTTGTGCTATGCGCTTTGAAGTGGCTTTAGTTTAAGACAACTGATGATATTGCAGAACAAATATTTCAACTGTTAAATGGTTTAAAACAATTTTTTTTTATCTTTTAAGGATTTTTTCTTTTCTTAAGGGAAATGAGCATCTGCTTTATTCATGTAATGTTGAAAATTCAGATCACTTTTTCTTTCCAATGTCATCAATATATACACAAAATTAAAAAAAATGTAAAAAATAGATGAAAAACTTTAAATCCTTTGTATAACAGAGAAATGACTTATCCCACTGCATGCAATTTTAATATTACTAGCTAATAATGCAAAAGCCCAACATCAACTTTCAAAGGCTGGTGAGATCCATCATACTGTATGCCAAAAAGTATTAGTTCATCAAGAATGTAAAACTAGAGTGGAGGCCTCAGTACTTAAATATGTGAAATGAAATTGTTTCATAACTCCTGTGCTAAATCCTGTGTGTCTCCATCAAGTGTGTCTGCCTCAAGTGGAATACCAAGCCTGGAATGGTCCGTAAATAGCAAAGAAAAATTCTGAAGCGACTAGAAATGTTTTCTATCATGTTTTCTATCTTCAAGACAGTTTGCTTGGTGAGGGTTGTGAGAAGAAAAGCTTTCTCTGTGCCTCTAGAGAGAAATATTAAGTAGGTACTAAAAATGATGTGATATTTTGGGGGAAAGCACAATAAAAGGTTCAAACAATCATTAAATGAAAAATGGCAGGAGATAAAATTCCTGGTAAATATGGAACAGTTATGTTTTGTTTACAGCCTTTTCCCTCTCACACCAGAAACGTAGACTGTTAGGTCTGGTGAACTTGGGGGGGGAGGGCTATTTTTTCTTCCTTCACCATCCCTGATACAGAAAACACACAGATGTCCTGCCAAATTAGTAATCTACAGCTCATCTGATTCAAGGCAAAAAATCGAAGTGTTACTCTACATGTAGCAGTTTTTAGTAGGGCAGGTTTTAATTTTAAACGTGGGGTTAATTCCATAAGTTGAGCTTCTTGCTGGACAAGTATGTGCATATCTTACTCTCAGGAAGCTGCATCTCAGAGGATGTAAGGGCAAAAAGAAACAGTCGAATTGATTCATTTACACTTTTCTATGCAAATCAGCAAATAAGAAAAGCTGATTGTATTTCCTTGGAGACAGAATACTTTATTTTTGGAAAATGTGAGGCCATATGTGCACAATTTCACATTTCTTGAATAACACAAACATGTCCATGTCGTATCTTTTGTGGTATGACTTAATTGTAGGGTAACCAGCAAAATCCCCGCTGAGGACTGCTGCACAGGCTCATGAATGAACAGGGAGTCTGTAACATGTCTAAACATTAAGACAGAGTGTCAAGACTCGATGAAAATTCCTTAGGGGGCCTGAAGAAGCTGGGGTTCACACTACCACTGCATGTTGTTATTAAGACAGAGCAGCAAAAGATATGTATAATGTTCTGTTCGGAATGGACCTTGCTGGCTAAGATAAGAGACACCCCTGTGCATCACTGCAAGCAACAGTGACTGGTTTTGCAAGTCAAATGCTTCCTCAGATAGCCTATTTGTGGAAATTTATAAAATAAATAAAACACAAAAAAATAGTAGGAGAAGACTTAATCGCTTATGTTGTTCAGCATTTGGACAGTTTCAGGAATAGACAAGCAATAGTTAGGAAGCTGTTTATCAGCTAATGAGTCAATCAGCTAGTGACAGTTTCCTCCCTAATGAAATGCAACTTTTTTCCATTACTGGAATGCAGAATTGCTACCAAAGACAAATGTACTGTGCAATTAAATTGGAAACTCAAGGAAAAGAAGTATCAGCATGAATAAACATGAAGTCTGCCTTCAACAGGAGTGTACATTTGGCATGTGGAAAGGCCATACAGGCAGGATTAGACAAAAGGATCTCTAGTGCAGTCTCTCAGTCATCATTGGTCACTTTGATAACTACTTGAATTCCTGGAATACAAAAGATGGAAAAGAGAGATGATTATGTCGTTGTCTCTGAAAATTTCTGTTTCTATTTATAGAGCATAATTGACGGTTTTGATAATTAATGACTAATGCAAAAATGTTCTAAATGGTCAATGACTGTCATCTCCCTGTAATATTACCAAACTAGCAATTTTACAAGACATCTTAACCGCTGCTGAGGTTCTGGAAATTTTAAATTCCAAAGGATTATACAGAGAAGGGTGAAGTCTGGCTTAACACGCCCGAATGGAAACAAATTGGAGAATACACAAACAGTTTAATAGCAAAATGTTTTAATGGTTGCTTGCTGATCTAAGAAACTGATTGCCTCTAATGCCAGAAGTAGTTGTTACTTTTGTTATCTTAAAACAATCAAACAAGTACTGGTTTCAGTGTATAGTTCAGTTGAGGACAGTTTTTCTGCTGATTAGATTGACTACGTTTTTTCCCAGTTTTTTCTCTCATATGCCCAAATGGGGCTGGAAAAAATAAAAATTAAAAAAGAAAAAAGCAAGCTGCTTTTCGAAAGCAAGTGTGGAAACCCACCTAATTTTCCTCTCAAGAATTTCTTCTCGGAATTAGAAATGTCTGTAGTGTAAAATTACCAATAATTTCACACTGTGGCAAACTGTAAGCAGACCGTAAGGCGGAGAGCATTTGAAATAGGACTGCAGTGGGCTCTTCTGAGCTGTGACAGTGTAGTTCAAGGGCAGCTGAAAAAACTATGGGATCTGCAAAACTCAGAATGGCCCTGGAGAGGACATTTCTTGGGACGCAGCTGGTAGAGGTGGCTCCCCCTTCTCTTCCTGCCCCGTCCCCATATGCACACCAAGCCTGACTGCAGGTACTGAGCTGGGAGACAGAAAAGGGGAGGGAAAGAGTTACAGCAGCAGATAGCAATGCTCTGACCTGCCTCCTGCTCAGCACAACACAGAATTGCTTCTGAGATTCAAGGGTTTCAACCTCCAGTGTTACAGTAGCACAAATAACCTTTCGAGATGTGATCAGTGAACTTGCTTGTCGTGTTTACAGTCTGACTTTGTAACCTATTTATTCTATAAATACTTATTGTGATGACAGCTTAAAAGATATGTTTCCTTATGTACAAACATTTAGAATTCTATTTTGACATTTGTCTCAAATTCAGCTACCAGCATTTAAGTTTTTGGTCATTGTTCAACTAGCAACAGAGAAAAAAAAAATGAGCTCCTACTGCTCGTTGTTGAAAGTGGAAAAAGAAGGCTAAATTAACACTATTCTCTGTGAAGATTTGGATTTGGTTTTTTTTGTTTTTTAACCAGCGTGGAGTTTTACACTGCAGTAGCTGTGCTAGGTAATGTTTTCTAAAGGATAAACTATTTGCTTTCTTTTCCTCAGATTGTTATAATGGAGGTGCAAGGTTTAAAGTCAGTCGCTCCCAATCGAATTGTCTACTGCACCATGGAAGTGGAAGGGGGTGAGAAGCTGCAGACAGACCAAGCAGAAGCTTCCAGGCCACAGTAAGCTGCTCTGCTATTGCTGTATCCAGCATCTCTTTCCTTTATATCAAAAGAGAACCTGACTGAGTATCTTTGCAGGTTTTCAAATTAAGTTAATGCTAGGTTGTATGAAATTTTTCCAAGGTTGATTATCTTAAATCCTTCCTGAAAAAATGAAACTATAAATAATAGTTATTTATGGTGAATTAAGGAAAGCATGTGAATGCTGTCCAGATAAATGCCAGTGAATGTATGTGTGAGAAGAGCTAAAGACTGCAGGGTTGTGTTCTTACCTGCATCCTCTGAAAATACAAACCTCTTGATAGATGTTAGCCCGAGGTGATTTTATGTATTCTAGGTTAATGTGCAGGTGGCCTTCTGAAGTGTAACTTGTACAATTGGTAGAAAATCAATACTCAGTAATCAGTCTTGACAAAGCTTACTCACCTGCTGAGTCTATTTCATTTTAAATTATAGGATCCACTTCTTTCAATTAATTTTTGAGGAAGGCAGTCAGCAACTGACTTGGAGGGGATAACATCATGACATCTGTAGTTGAACCAGTCAGAGTGGCAGAGGGGAAGAAAATGAAGTGTGTTTTTGGTTGATTTTTTTTGACCTTGGCATTGACTTCAGACACTTTTCTCTACGTTAAAATGTCATTTGGAATCTTTTGTAGATAACTTTCCAGACAGTGTGTTGGGGTTTTCCTGGCACCATGGTGTGCCTTGTGAAAGACAATTTTAAAATTGCAGTTTTTTAGAGTATCTGAGAAAACATCTTCAACAGAGTTGGTATAATGGCTTCTGTTCCATTCAGACCACAAATACAGACTTCTGTTAGGCAAAATCATAATCACATAGTTTTATATGCCTCTTCTGGGGTTGGTAGGAGGAGGAGATCTAATTTGGTGGACTTTCTCCTAGTTGCAGAAAATTTCCTTGGCAAGTAAGCCAGCATCCTACTCCAGGAACTTGCTCAAACAGCTTTGCAGAACTCTTAAATATGTGGGACAAGATCTAAAATTCACTTGTCGCAGTCCCTGGCTGTGTTCCTTCTTCAGGGCATAGGAATGTTGTGTCTTATCATTTGCCTGTAGTACGTGAGGTTCTTCTAAAAGCAACAGTAGCCCAAAAGACATACAGATACACACATTGAACAAAGGTGATAAGTGTGTATGCAGCATCCCCTGCTCATTTGTGGACCTGTTGGGGTGTTCACTGGTGGCTTGGGATCCCATGAGAACCTCAAGACATGGAGGGCACATCGCCAAGCTGTGCTTTGTCTTCAGATTCAAGAGTAGCTCTTGTACTGTTACCTGCAACAAGTGCTTCCAACCTTCACCTGTCAGTCCAGGTTGGTGTGTCTCCTTTTCCTCACTCTTGAACTTACTAGCTCCTGTTTTAAATGCTCAATTAACCTCTGATGTCATTGGTACGGGTCTTCAAATCTTCCTAAATAATATAGAATACAAAAATGATTGAATCTTGGGCACAGTTACTCCCCTTCCAGAAAAATTCCCTCCAGCTATTTCCAGATAGGGAAAACAAAACATGGTAGTTGATGGTTCATGGTCAGTTCATGGTTTACTTATTATTTGCTGAGGATTGCACGTTAACGTAAAGTTTGTAAAGGCAATCAAAAGGTATACATTGTGTATAGATAACATTAACTAAGTTAATAACAGAATAGTTCATTTTCCCTTCTGTCAAAGTAGAAACTTTGTGAAAAGGAAGTTCCAGAACAGATGGTTTCAGTACCAGAACTGGAGTGTTTCTGGGAAAAAAGGGTAATGTTAGGACCCGTTCTGAGCTTGTAAACGGATTTAACGCATTTCAGGCTGAATAGACATGAGTTGATTTTCCATATAGGTGATGTTGTATGAAACAAATTCATATAGATTTGTATGGAAAGTGGATGATTGAGAGATGCTATGAACCATGCACTAGAATGACAGGAATGGGAGTTACTGGTGCTATTGTTCGCCTGCTATCCTGCAAAGCAGTGTAACTTGAAGGGGCACAGCTGATAAAGCTCTAAAATCTGTCTAGTTCTTCTCCTCTGCGTTGTACTGCTTCCCATTTCTGGCAAGAGTAATTATGAGACATTGGCATACAATATGATTATGAGCATATAGAGACATACAGTTTATAGGCATATATACAGACATAGTTTGAGGCAACGGAGGAGGATATTAAATTAGACAAGCATGAAATTAGCAAGTTATGGGCAAACAGTAGAGAAGATGGAGGAAGCTGCCTGTGGAATGGGAGATCCTTTATTCTACAGTTTAATTTTTCTGTTAGAGCCAAATCAGATTTTCTTGACAGTAGAAATATTGTTTGGGGTTGGTTTTGGTTGGTGGCAGAGGGAACTAAGAGGGCTTGGCAGAGTTTAATCAGAAAATTGCACTGGTGGAAAAGAGCCTAGGAAATACTGTTAAAGGCAGCAAGGAGTCCCCAAGTTTCAGAAGACTTAAGGTGACTCTCTTCTTTAATCTCTCTCTTATCCCAGTCGGTGTCCAGTCCTTCAAAGATCTCTCTTACATTTATGAGCAACACATCTCTTGCCCCATACAGTCACCTGTCTGCTCTTGCCTGCTCTATTTCTTCCAGCAGTCATCACCATTCTCTGATAGGGACCTGCCAGGGTGATGGGGAGGGTCAGTCACTGGGTGAATGATTGGATGTTGTCCTGCAAAGAGGAGGTATGGGGAGACATGAAACAGAAGTGACTGGCTGTTCCTGTTGATGGTAGTAATGGTACCACTACTGGGAAGAGAGATGCCTCTGTTCCCCCTCAGTCCTTTGGCAGCAGTGGGCAAAGTCATGTAAGTAGGAGCCAGTGACCAGCTGGGCAAGCACAGCCACTCCATCTCTTTTCTGATACAGAAAAAACAAGCTGTCAGCTGCCCTAAGCTACTGCCTGCTTTGTCCTCTGCTAGAGCTGGCTCCTTACTGGGATAATTTTCAGTACTGTCAATCTGATATGAAGGAAAGTAATCACTAGAGGAGAAAACACAAAACTCATGGCAAGAAAAAAAAAGAAAGAAAATCGAGAAGAACTGTAGTTCAGCTCGACTCTTCAAATCACTAGCAGTAACATATTTGCACTGACAAATCCCAGATAAATGAGAACATAACTTCAGATTTTATATAGGACGTGCAGCTAGAAAAGGGTAGCAAAGCTCTCATACTAAGCGTAGAATGAGACAGTGATGAAAAGTGAATGATTACCACCAGCCTGCTGTGGGAGACTGCTGGCAAGAGCTCCAAATCATGTCCTTGTCACACACATTTTCTGTAGTTGGTTTATCGTTTTGAACTGGTAGCTACATTTGTGAAAAGAAGCAGTATAAAGAATTATTTATGCCTCTTTTTTTTTTTTTTCTTCAGAAACATCAGTGTATGAAGTGCAATGCTGCTACTCAGTTTCAAAAGCTTTGACAGTAAAAAGGAGAAAATTAGATACTCAGACAAATGCTTCAAGATGGAGCATGAGCCTGTGTGTCCTTAGAGCGGAGATTAATGGGAACATGAGTCAAGTGGAGGCTTAATTCAGGATTTATCCACTATTCCAAAACGCTTAATATTTTCCCAGCTGCTGTAATGAATATTTATTTAAGTATCCCTCTGAATCCCTGAATGCTTCCATAAGAGTAATAAGGAAATGAGAAACAATGTTCTTTCTTAAAGGGGAAAGGCCAAATTTGAGTCTCAGAGAGGAGAGCACGGTTTTATCCTTATATCTACATGCTACATCCTTACATATCTTACAGTGTACCAGTAAGAAATATTTTATGTTTTCTTATTCCTTTTAACCCATCTGCTTTCTTTTTCTTTGAATAATAATTTTGTGAGATCACACTGAAGCACTTCATTTTCTTCTTTAACAAGCTAAATGAAGCACCGTTTATACGTATGTTACGGCGTAACTAATGGTCATTCTAAAATGCAAATGCTGTAGGTCAATATATTTTGACTGAGCTTAATTCTTGGGCAATTTTACAAACAGATCAGTTATGCAGCTTCACATGCAAACCCTATAAATTTTTTATTACTGCCTGTGAAATATTTCTTCATTCCTTCCAACTGTTTCCTGCCTTTTAGCCCTGCTGAAAATCCCTCCAACATAGCCTGTGACCTTTTCTGCCAGAGATCAGTAAGCAGATCCTTTAGAGGACCACTTCAGTTGTACCAAGCTTTGCATAACTTTGTTGCTGTGACGCCGCAGGGGGTCCTCTTGCAAAATCCAGAGCTAATTCCATTTCTCAAATGTTACTGATGTAGCTTGCTTTTTAAGCTTGTGGAGTCTGGTGTCCACGTGTTTTCTTATCGTTGGTTTTTATTCATTCTGAATATTAAATAATGTTGTTTCTAGAAAGCGTTATATTTTGGATATGCATAATCATGCTTCAAGATAAAAGATGTGAATATGCTATCTTTTATCATTACAAGTGATATTCCCTTGTCAGATATTTATGAAATAGAAAAAAGACCATGTTTTGCATGATGAGAAAATTTTAACGGAGCTGGGACATTCTTCATGTAAACAAGACAAATAAGATTATCATATTTTGCTGCCAGTGATTGCATAACCTTATAAAAAGGGCTATTATGTATTAGAAGTATGTGAAGAATTCAAGATTAAATATCTGGCCAGAGGAGGCGGGGAGCTTCAGTCAAGACTGCACAAATCAAGTAAATGCTGCTTGTGTTATCTTTGTGCAGTATTCTGCCACTGCTGATTCCACAAGGGATTTGAAGTATGGAAGTATTTGTGTGCACATAGTTAAAGATTACTTAGTAAAAAAATTCTAGAACAGTGTAAAAATAATAATAGGGCTTCTAAAATTAGAACTTCCTGAAATGTCATGGTCAGTCATGAAACAAATAATACTACTTTAAAATTTTTTTTTGAGGATATGACAGGGGATGAAATTTCTGAAGGAGCAAAGGACAGATGACATTTATAACCTGTGACAGCCATGTTCCAAGCATCAGATAGTTTTATTTCTTTATCGTAGTCCTTGCAACTTTCAAATTTTTAGTCTGATTAAGGTAGAGGAAGAAACGATTACACCAACAACTGTCACCTAACTTGCAGTGTCATGACCCAGCTGTACAATATGTGAGGAAAGGGGAAGAAAAATCTTTTTTTTTTTTTCTTCCCACCTGTTACTGGTCTGTGTCTAATACAGCTGGATACATTAGATTAATTTTGGTCAGTGATACTTTACTTTTAGTGTTTAGTACCACTAACATTCCTTATATTGTTTACATGTGGAAGAATCCATGTTATTGTTCTTGTACAGGAGGAAAAACAGAATGAAAAAAAATTGTTCCTGCTTCATTGCTTCGAGTCTTAAATATGAAACTAGAGGCTAAATACAGAGAGAAACGAGGGACAGAAGCACAAGTGTTTACTGAGCCGATAAGCAGTAATCAAACTGGTCTGTGGCTGGCAAGCCAGCCAACTCTCCTTAGGGCGTCTGGGTTTTTTTCGGTTGTTTGTCTGGGTGCTTTTTGTTAAAATGAGTATATTTGCACATGGGATTTTTATGGAGAGATAGAAGATTGCAGTTTCATAGTTCCTCTTACCACGCAGTTTCATGCTTCCTCTTACATCTTGTGAGGATAAATTCTCTTTAGGATTTAGCTTCTTGAATAGTGGTTTTTACTTGATGGATTTTTACCTTTCTTCAGTGCCGAAATTTCAGTGAAATCCAATGTTGATCTTCCAGAGAATAAAGTAGAATTATTCAGCCAGCTTTTGGCATCTGGACTTCTTTTCTTTAAAACATAAATACATTTTAGGCAACATTTACAAAAATAAGGCTTTATGTGAGACAAACCTCTTTGTAGTATTAGCAAGATCGTTTCAAAGCCTAAAGTCTGAGAAACTTAATTATCTCAATGTGGGCAATGTAGAAAACTTGGTAAAGGTGAGCATGATCCTCCAATAAGTATTTTAGAATTTTAGGGAAGCCAGTGGGGTAAGGATCCTGACAGGAATCAAAGTGTATCCTAACTAGATTGGATTGGGTTGCATAATGATCGCTATTATTTGCTCCAAGATTCAATGTTATATCTTTAAAGGATAAATTCTATCATTGCTTTCATCTTGCCAGTAGGTCTCTCTTTTTTGGATTGTCATGATTGGAGCAATTCACAAAATAGGGTGGAAGAAATTACCTTTCAAAAAATTGGTTGCTATGAGCAAATTCCATATATGCCTGTCTAGTATCCAGCTGTGAAGAGAAAAACAAAATCGCCAGTACGAAATTATCAGATGTTTTCTTGGTTCTGCAAAGAAAATGACGGAGAAGGAAAAAAAAATACACATGCATCCCAGCCTGTGTTCTCGATTAGCAACAGAGGAGTTTGACAAAAGGCATATGGATCCAGCTGAAAATTTACATTACAATTTTATTCAGTTATTTTTGATGCCTGATCAATCACTTGCTTCTTTAAAGAAAAGAAATCATACCTAATCAGCTCAACTATAAAGAGCAATACAATATCCACAAGAAATAGATAGATTTCCAAAACAAGTAAGTTTCAATGATGTAATCTGTCATTGATTACTATTTTATATTGTCTAAGAGATTTTTCACCTCTCTCTTTGCAGAGAAATGTGAATTATAATATACAGGCTTTTAATATTATAAGAAATTTGAAACGCAGATGCATAAAAGCCTGAGCCTCTCAATTCTAACTGGCCTTGCTCTCAGCAGGGTTTGAACCAGATGGCCTCCAGAGGTTCCTTCCATCCTAAATTTTGCTGTGATTCTATGATTAACTTCTAAAATGTGCTCTCATAACTCTGTCTACCTAAGGGACTTGTGAAAACCACAGTTGTTAGAAGAGAACTACTCGCTTGTCAGATCAAGGCAAGTATGGCATGGAATAAATTGGTGAGAGGAGGAAAGAGATAATTACAGCTGGTTGTAATCTCTACTCTATTTGGATAGTTAGCAATAAACATAATCCTTCTGTCACCAGGGCATATCTTTTTTTAATTTTCTTCACCCTAATCTTTTTGATTGTTCTGGCTTAATCCTGGTTGTTCTCCTCGCTCCTGTGTGCTCAGCATGCTAATAATTGACTGAAAGCAACCAGGATTTCTGCCCTGGTGTGATGTTTGCACTTCTGAAGGATGCTGCTTTGGTGCACCACCTTCAGCTGCAGTGCTTAAGCCCCAGGCAGAAAGCTGGTGGGATGAGGGCTTTATGATTAATAGGTTCTCTGTTCAGAGCCGGGATATTAGCCCTCCTGATCTAGTGCGATTGCTAGAAAGAATAGCTGTTTTGGGGTGACTTTCTTCTTTCAAAATGTATAAAAACATTGCATATCTCTTGCAAGACTGATACCAGTTTTATTAGGTAGTACATTTTGCAAATGCTTGAAGATGTACATCCCACTCTTATCCCTTTCACTACAATAATCAGGGCTTGGAGAAAGACCTTGTACATGCTGCTTAATGTACATGACATATATCTCTTTCCATTCTCATTCTCACATGATCCACAGCAGGCAGATATAAGCATTCTCTAACATTGCATTAAAGCATCTAGAGATGTGTGATCCAGCTTCAAACTGGAAGGTATTTGGCTATGAATAGCATGGTGTTGAGCCAAAGCCAATTATTTCCTGCCAAGAAGGAAAATGTTTTGGATCAGTCTAAGCTTCATACTAATACAGCTACATGATCTCTGGCTGGGTCAAAGTGAAGGCAAGAGCAGCCTGTAAAGTACCATGTAGAGGGATGGAAATCTGTCAAAACCAGGGTGAATTTGGGAAGCATTACCTCAAATTTTACTTCCAGTCTCCTTCTGGAATGCTTTGGTAGAGTGGATTTAAAGTTTTTCATTCCAAGTGATCTGCACCTGCCTTATCTTTGGAAAACTGAAACTTCAATTGTTTGTGGGTTATAGTTGTGAAAACATTTCTGTGGATTTCTCTTAAATTTTCATGTGATCAGCATGTTCCATTTTACATTTTCTGAATAGACTATTCTTGTATCTTGAAGTGGCCTTCCAAAACTTTGCTTGTACTTGTTGTAAGCAATATACTCTGGGTATACTCTTCTAAACATTTGACTAGATCCAGTGCTTGAATTGGAACAAATTCTATGGTTTTATTTAGTTTTGGTTTGTTGTTTTGGGACAGGTTGAGGAAAACAGTTGAAAAGGGTAAAAGTAAAAAACTTTTTAACCCTATTCAGGCTAAGAATGCATCTCAAGTACTCATGACACTAAGAAAACTCTTTTTCACTCCACCATGGGCAGACTCTTTGCTGTCACTGTGTTAGCAAGTGCATTGATCCTCGGAGCTGTCAAGAGATCCAATGCTTTTAGAATACAGAGCAGTCCACTGAGCAGACAAAGAAAAAAAAATTAGATCTTGAAATTTCTTGCTAACTACTTAGCATCTAAGGTATGAGTCTACAGGTTAATTTGCCTACTTGAAAGCAACACGAGCAGATTGAGAGTAGGAGGACAACAGAAACAAAGGCAGAATAATGTGGACAGCTGATAAGAACAGTAGGAGTCAGAAGGAGGAGTAAAGGGGGTTTCAGAACAAAAGAAAAGTGGTGCGATGCCAGATGGAATACTGAAATCTTCCGAGTTGATTCCTGGGACTTCCCTGATAGACTGTGCAGGTTTGTATAGGTCAGTCTATTTTGTGATTTGGGTTCCCATATCTTTAGACTGACATAAGGACATTTATCTGCTTCATCAAAGTATTGTCAGTTTATCAACATTTGTACAACATTTTGAACGTTTAAGGTGTCACACAAACACTAAATAACATAAAAAAGTAGGATTTGCAATTTTAAGAGTGTCATGATGGAGTCATAATTTTATCTTTGAAGGCAAAAGTGAAGTAAAGACACATATAGAAACTTCAGGAGCATAAATTACCATGTCTTGCCATTGTGGCTGTCAGTATCCCTTAGCTGGGTTTGGAACTCCCTGGGAAACAGGAGTTAATGCCTGTCATTAACTCTTCACTCAATATGTAGCAGTGGTTCCCAGTGCCTGGCAGTGAGTCATTACATATCCTTGAAAATGTTCACCATGACTTATCTTGGTTGCCTGTACTGGAAGTGAGGTGGGAAAGCAAGAATAAGGAATAATTTATTCCCACTCATTTATGTTTGTGATGACAATATCTGTCATAAGAGCATTCTGTAGTGTTAGAGGGCACTTCTCTCAAATTCAGTGTAGAAAACCTAAATCAGTACTTTTACTTAGCTGCTTATTATGCATTGAACCCCTCTTCTGGTTTTCCTTTCTGGTTTGTAATAGACATTTGTTTGCTTTAAATCACAGTTTTGTCCTTTTTTTAGAAGAATTTTGTTTCCAGATATTAATAATGTCTTATGTTTAGACTGTGTCTAGCTTATTATTATCACTCTGATAAATGGCTAGTAATTCTGAGTTCTGTTAATTCCTTTATTTAAAACAGTGATCATTTTTAAAAAAAATAAACTGAAAATAACACTGTATGATCCAATTATTCTTTTTTCCCCTTTCATATCAATCTTATAAATTAAAGGGGCTCTACAGTATAGCATACCCATCAAAATGCTGTGTCCTTGCTGTTGCTGAAGGTAAGGATCTGATTCTGAGCTTTCAGTTCTTCAGAGCAGTTACAAGAAGGAATTGCCAGTGTTTGGCAACAACCAGCCTGAAAGTCCTTAACTTTGCTGCTGAATCCACAAAAGAAAAAAAAAACCCAAACAGCATTCATTCTTTTTGAGTGACAGTACTGGATAGTGACTTGACAATACCTCCAGAAATTGAATTCCGGGCTACTGAGTGTGTGAAGCTACATGTGCTGAACACAGCTCGCCTGTAAGGGAAATGCTAAAGAGATAGCTTGTTAGTCTGCATTTCAAACCACTGCTGCGCCAAGTCAAAAGTTCCCATACAGATTGAAATAAAGGAGAAATGGTAAAATTAAATAAATAAATAAATACAAAGTAAGGGACAGTAGTTTAGGTCCTGCTTGAGTGGAATCAGGGTTGACACTTAAAGGCAACTGTAGGACTGTCCATCCTTACCCCAACATTTCCCTTTTTTCTGTACTTCTTCCTACTGTCATTCATCTCTGTAGAACTATTGGTCTTTCCAATACCTATATTTTCTAGTTTTAGGAAGATTTTAATGAGAATCTCAGGGTTAAAACCATTACTGTTGTTATGATCCTTCACTAGCTGACAGCACTGGAAGTATTTATGCAAAGTATCTGTGTTTCTGTAGTGGGGATTTTAAAACAATTAATCCATAGTTCTCAGCAGTATTTTGCATTAAACAGCAGAGTCGTAGTAATGCAGGGAAGAACAGAGTCAAGACACATGAGATGATATGAGGTTAGCAATGAAAAGCCAAGATACCTGGCCAAGCTCACAGTTTAGTTTACCTGAGCGTGGGGCTTGCCTGTGCCTCTTCTGTAGAAGGACATTATGATTTGTTCAGAACCTTTATGCATTGCCTTTCAGCTGCAATATAATGTGATTAAGGGACTGGAGCATCTCCCGTACGAGGAAAGGCTGAATGAACTAGGGCCCTTCAGCTTTGAGAAAAGAAGACTGAGTGGGGATCTTATTAACGTTTATAAGTATCTGAAGTGTGGGACACAGGGGAAATGGCCAGCCTCTTTTCTATGGTCTGTGGAGACAGGACAAGGGGCAGTGGCTTCAAGTTGGAACATAGGAAGTTCCGCACCAACATGCGGAAGAACTTTTTCACAGTGAGGGTGACAGAGCCCTGGGACAGGCTGCCCAGGCAGGTGGTGGAGTCCTTGATTCTGCATAATAAACTTTTCAGTTGTGCAGTAATATTTCAGGATCCTTTTTCAAAAACTTCTAGTAACAAGCAAAGCTGGAATGTTCATATTATTTTCTAAGGCATGCCAAAGACAGAAAATAAACATGCCTTTGGGTTGCACGAGGCAGCTGTTAGCATTAAGGCCATTGATTTCTGGTGTAGCATCCTGGTGTCAGTCATTGCCCATGGATGGGTATTTCTGTGATCATAAGAGGAAAGGAAATGCTTATGGTAATTGTCCGGTTAGTGGACGAGAACCAGCAGCAATTAGTACCAACTAATAGCCACTTTTGGAGTCTCAGTAAAAAAAGCCAGAATCAGGTAAGTGTGGATTTAACTCTATTTTGGTTTGGCTGAGTGGAGCCACCTCGTCAAATTGGAAATTCATTGTCAGACGGCTGTGGGGGTAACGTGCGTGCACTGTTGGTGCAGCATCTTGCTTGCTCATTTACTTTTTTTCTCTCTCTCTGTATATATGCACTTATAGTCAGTAATATACAACACTTCATAAATTCCACAGTACTTCAGTAACAACAGAACAGTTGTATGATCTGGATTTAAGGTGTTTTGAACTGAAGTGTCAGCATAGTCAGATGTGTCAGGGAGGTGCTGTGAGTCTCTTCTGTCTTTTTCTTTCGTGGCCTTTCATCTCACAGCTTGCACTGTGAATATGATTCCAAACCTGAAGATTACAGATACCTGGTGTTCTACAGTTATGGTATGTTTTAAAAAAAAATGTAGAAACTATGAAATGGGTATCAATTCTTGAAGAAGTTGAGACATTGAGATGTTACGGAGACCTGAACATTGAGTTTCCAGTCCACCTCTAAGATGAACAAAATTCATCTTAGTTAGAGCCTAACTGGATTTGGTGGGTCATGCTGCTCATTCCAGCTCTGTAACACATCCGTGTATGGGTAGAAAGTAAGAAAACTCTTACAGAAGACCTCTTAAGGTGATTTAGTGAAGAATTAAGAAATCTGTTAAGGTAGTTTTATGCAGTAGACTTAAAGCAAAAAGCAAACCTGGAAATATTCAAAAGGAAGCACAGAGAAGACAAATACACTCTGATATTGGTTTCATAAAGGCCAAAAAAGGACAACTCATAATTGCTGAGGAAAATTAATTCCTGGTGGTGCAGAATTCTGTAGATATAATGTTTTGTCAAAAAGAAAATGTTCCAATAACAGCACTAAAATAAAATTTCTAGATGTTTGCTTAGAATAATAAATCTTACAACATTCAGTCCCAAGTAAGACGGGAGATTTAGGATCTCGTAAAGTTTTGATTAACTGAGACTCTGATTGGAGTGGAAAACCCAAGAGAGAAATTTGTTGCTGTTTCCAGTACACTGAATGTGTTCCAAAGTGAAGTAGAAAAATAAATTAGCTTAGAGAGGGCTCTGACACAGTGATATATCTTCACCTGAAATAAACATCTACCTCCTTGCTGTTAGTGGGTGCTTTTGCAGTGAAGGGAAATCAACTTTGGCAAAGGACTCAGTCACTAATTATGCTATCAGCCCATGTACTGCTGACAGATGTGTTAATGTGGTGTGAGGACCACAGCTTACAGTTGAACATGATTAAACATCAAACCATTCTTCTTTCTATAGTAAAGAGGAGTAAGTGAAAACAGAAACATAATGTACAGAAAGGTAAATAATGTGGCAGAACAAGAGCCTAAATAGGCGGGATTTATTTACGTCTTTTTTAGACTTAAATGTTGATAGGTTTAGAGGTCTCAAGTACACTATTGACACTGCAGCATTTAGCACTGAAATTATTGTTACTTTTGAGTACTTTTTTGGCAAGATTTTAAAAAATCACCAGACAATAATGGGAAATGTTTAAGTTAATTTGAATACTGTGTGAGATCCACACATGTTTTGAGAAAAAATTAGTGCTTCCATCTAGATACATTCAGCACTAAAATTGTTCAGATTAGCAAAAAACATTGGGCAGATATTCATAAACTGACAACTCTTCCAAATGCAAAAGTGGGTGGAAGTGGCTGATTTGCTGTTTCCACATTTTTCAGATATGATACACATTATTAAAGATATGACTTTTGTAAATATATATATTTTGTAAATAGCGGGTTTAGAAATCAAATTAATTAATTTGCTTTTCTTCCTTCTTACTCTCATTTCCACAGTTTAGTATCTCTCTAGTAGAGCAAGCATGAAAGAAATGGCCTGCATCATACTATGACTCAAATGAGATCAGAATACCACGTGCAATTTCCTCCTTCCATTTTCACAGAAACCCCCAGTTATAACCTACAGGTTCACCTGCCCTCTGTATGGAAACTAAAAGTCAGCTGTAGGCAGGATTTATTTTCTTCCAGAAAATATGTCATTGTCATTGTTGTTATTCCATTTTACGAGTAACTCAAGCAATCCTTTGTATGGCCATTGACTACTTTTTAATCTGCAGATCAGAAAAGCATTCCTGAGAAGTGCCATGTTTTCTGTGGCAGCAAGTGCATCCCCAGCCTTAAGAGAAAAATACAGATGCGGCTGGCCCAAACCGCTTTAAATTTAAAGGAAATGTTCCACTATGGCCCCTCCAATGAGATTAACAGGCAATATTAGCATTTTGATAGGTATTAATAAATGCATTTGACAGAAAACAAATGTTTTGTGGAAGAAAAATGTTAAATTTTTGATAAACCAAATGGATATAATTATATTAGCACATAATGTCTATAAATTGAAATAAGAATTTTAATGGTGAACAAGACTTGCATCGTGAATAATTACTGTTTGGGTATTGATTTCATGAATTATTGGGTAACCTCCTGACCTATTTTTCATCACTTAACAGCTCCTTGAACAGACATATAGTTATAGGAAAAAACAGCCAAAAGCCTGGAGAAAATTGACAGAATATTACAGTGGAAATAATGAGTGAACAAGTAAATTCATATTTACTGGCTAGGAGGGCTATATTTATGGTCTTGGCGTTACGTAGGATTGACGCAATTTATTTGCACAGTTCTTAGTCAGACATGATGATGGGACAATCATTTCTCCAGTATTGTTGGTACACTATAGGGTAATTTTAAGATGATCTGTACGCTGAAAATCTGATATCTCTTTTTATCCTTTCAGATATAGAAGCTTAAAGTGTGATAGTCAAAAATGGATTTGTGCTAAAATGAAGTGTTTAAGTAAGAAATAGTTCATTTGTGGAATGGAATATGACCAGGTGTCATAAAGAAATAGCCAGGGGAAGGGGAAAGATGAAACCTCTCAGACTTCAACTCCAATATTATTCGATTTTAGAACAGAATAGGCTAGTTAAGTATGCATGCATGCTTTATCCAGCCCATCCCTTGTTTCCGATCACTCTTAATAAATGTTGCATGACTGGTATCTTCTTATATTCAAAGCACAATCTTTACAGCTTAGAATTTATTTTATTTTTTTTAACAAGACAAAGGTTTACTAGTGGGTACTGATAAGGCCATTCTTATAACTGCACTTCATTTTGTACTGACAACACAGAAAAATGCATATTGGGAATTGTTACTAGCAGCGCTGTTCATGTGGGTTAGCCTGCAGCTGGGAGTTCAGTATCAAACATTTTGGTTAACACTGTAATTTCTGATTTCTGCTTCAGTTAATGCATAATAATAATAAGCATAATAATTTTGTGCATTAAAATGTACAGCGTATAGATAAACTCAATTTCTGTCTGGATTATTGAGTGTTTTGTACCCATGCTCATTCTTGGAAGAAGCAAACTAAAATGAACATGATACCACTTCTATTTTGGGTGCTCTCTGCTTACCTCTGATTTCAAATGGCATGAAGAGGATACTTCTGCAATAACACAAAGCTCCAAAGAAACAGGGCTTGTGTTCCAGCAATCCATAAGGAATACAATGTAAGATGAAATCTGAGCCTTGGGTAGTTTGTTGTGATCTTGGCAGCTGAGCAAGTACACTTGATACTAAGAATTCAATCTTGGATTTGTCTTTTCTAACAGAACATGATTCCTTACATGCTTTTTGATGAGGAATGCTGTTGGAGTCTAGGTAGTAACATCTGTGACCTTCTGCTCCACCAGATAATTCACTTCCAAAGACATAGTCTCAACAGACTATCAGAGTTAGCTGAAGTCCTGATCGGCAAGGGGCATGAAGATCAATGCGTTGAATGTTTCCACCGTGAACATTAAGCTTTAAGAACTGATTCAGACCATTACTTCTCAGTCCAGGATTTTCATTTACTGCTGGAAATGGAACCAGGGATGGGAGAAAGACTAGTGATTGAATCCGCTGTTAAAGATGATTTCTAGTACCACCTACCTGAGTGCCAACAACAGGTGGATGACCAAGTGTTAGTCCCATCCACATCAGTATCTCATTGTGCCTCTAAATTCAAGAAGCAGCAAATTCTGCCAGGCTCCCTCGGCAAAGTTTCAATGTGCCCCATCCCTCCCTGTGTCCTGCAAAAGTGGAGCCTGTGTTTGTATCTCCAGAGGAAGCCACACCACTTTCTGTGGAGGTCCTGGAGCTAGATGCTGGGGTGCCCAGATTCCAGCACATGCCACAGCACGTACCTGCTGCTGAACTTGCAGAAGCTGAACTGCCCTTGGTGATGCTCTCTTCCTTGAGCAGGCTGTGGCCCTTCCTTTTAGTCAGCATGACAACTTTTGATTTCTCCTGTCTGTGAATTAATGCTGGCACTAGGTTTTTGTAGAGGAGCTTTTCTTTTTTGGGTAGGTTTTTTTGTTTTGTTTGGGTTTAATTATTTTTAATAGAAGTTTCTCTTGATTATTTGAATGATCCTATCAATTGTGCTGTGCACAGTTCAAGGCTTCTGTAAGCTCAGGGACAAATACATCCTGATGCCCAAGAGAGAGTACATCTAGCAAAGTGTTTAGATTTTGTTTGTGATTGCAAGGCAGCACTGTCCTTTAATAGTGGGATCTGGAGGGGAAGGCTGAATCTGCGACTGTTTCATCTTTTATGAAGATGCTTTCTCCTTGGAAATCTCATTTCTGTATTGTGACAAACCCTGCCCTTGGGATTGCCTCTGGGAAGAGCAGCAGCGCTTAGGCATTGCCTTGCCCTGCGACTGCAGCATCGATCATCAGATCACAACACAGGTTTTCTCCCTTTCAGGAAGGTAATTTCTTCTGAGAGTCCCTGTTTCAATTACCATGTTGGCTGAAACTAAGGCTGTGGCCACCACAGACAGAATGAGCGATCTAATCCAGACAAAGCAAATAAGACAGAATGTGGCATAAGATGTGGTTCATTTTCAGTGAACCTCACTTTTCTAGCCTGGCATGCATTCAACCACCTGTAGGACTGGTTTATACAGAACCATCTTAAAATTTCTCTTGGTTTAGTTACATATTACTTTTTAGACTTCATCTTGAAGACCATAACTCTTGTTGAAAGAGTTTATTTTACTTATAAGATCCCTTTCCTGGAGGATTACTACTTTGTGTTCATTTCCCAAGAACGTAGGAAATTATTCTTGAAAGTAAAATGAAAATAATTGCTTTGTGTAATTGAAGCCCTCTAAGATTTTGGCTGGTGAAATGCATCCTTTTATATAGAGCATACTCTTAAGGTCAGCTCTTTTCTTTATTTCTTTAGTTTCTGCTGATCATAGTGGAAAACTTGAAGTGAAACTGGAGCTGTGCTTACTTTTTACATTTTGTTTGTGCCTGGCAGCATAATCAGAATCAGTATCGTCAGTGCAATAACTACCATGCAATTGTTTAGGCAAATAGAACAGCTTGTTAGAAGAAGTTTCAATCTAATTTGTATAATTTTCTTTTTTTTTTTTTTTTTTGTACCCCTGGCACATGGTGGGGGGAAAAGGCTGACAAACAAGTGTCTTAACTGAGATAAGAGATTAATGGCTAGAAGCTTGTCTGCCTAATTTAGCTTCTCTAAAAGCATGAAGCCTTGTGGCAGTAATTGTCTTGCAGAGCTACAGTCACTCTGATAAATAACTTTTTTTTCCCTAGCTTTTGCATTTGTGTTTACTTTCTCCTACATGCATATACTGAGTTGTAACAACTCATGAAACATAAAGTTTTCTCTGGTCTTTGTCTTCCTTTCTGCATAGCTCATTCATCTAAAGTGAAACGTGTAATTGAGGTGTGATTCTTTGCTGAATTAATATGACTTGTGTGCACAGGATAGTGAACCTAATAATGTATTTAACAGAAAAAAAGATTTCTCTTGCCTTTCAACCTTTCCGCTTCCTTCCTCTCCTTTGCTTTCTTTCTGTTTTCCTCTGTGAGGATATAATTTCAGTCCGTTGGATTTTTCCATTAAAAAGTCAATTACTGATTTTTGATTACAGAAGTTATATGGAAAAACCACTGATTTCTCTTATCACAGAGAAAAGCCTATTTTCCCATAAAGATATTTAACCTTGGATGCCCAAAAATATAGTTCCATGCCCTCTCCCATCAAAAGTTTGGAAATTAAGTTCCTGAAGCCCATTAATAAATATTCTGTACAAAATATTACAGTCCTATCACTCTCAGACCCGTCCTCTGACCCAGTTAAATTCTGTTATTTATTGCAGATGGGGAACTCAAGGAGATTTCACCACTACTCACCCTCGGCCTGTTGTCAAAGTAAAACTCTTTACAGAAAGCACCGGGGTCCTGGCACTGGAAGATAAAGAACTGGGAAGAGTGAGTATTATGTGGAGAAACAAGAAATATGTGAGAAATGATGCATAGAAATGCAAGTATTGATAAAACATGACATAAAATCATGTAAGGTATTACATATTATGGTATTATTATGTTATTAAGGTATTCAGTACAGTGCCTGTGCTTTTCCTTTTGAGGGTGACTTTTCCCGGTGTTCAAAACACGATGCGGTTACTTGGATTGCCTTTCAGAAACTTGCAGCTGGGATCCATGATGGTTCTCCTTGCCCTCTTTAAAACTTTAGTTGCTAGATGACCTACAAATACCTGTAGCTATTCAAATTAGGAGCAAGAGAAGAGACTTGGGTGTGTTATAGCAAATGATTGCAGAAAGGGAAGGAAGGGCTTAGCCGGTGGAAAGGTGGGGGAGGGAAAGGAGTGATGGAGATAATATTGCATATTAAAAAAAGGAGTTTGCACTCTTGCACTGTATGAGCTTCCCTTCCCTTTTGACATTTTCCCTGTCCTGACAGGTTCATTTATCCTTCTTAGGCCAAACTCAGGAGCTAGAGTGTGCAGTGTATCATAGAAAGAGGAGGATAGTGTGAACAAGGCAGAGAGGGTCTTCAAGTCTTGTGAGTGTGTCCCATCTCCTATTGAAATTTTCCTCTCTGACATGTACAGCTCACATTTTAACAGTCAATTCTGCCTTCAGAGTCATAGCTGTTTCTCATTCAAGGCTGTTGGGAAGAGCAGGGCTCTTTCCCACTTTGTGTCCTCCAAGTGCAGGTGGCTCCGCACAGACAGATTCTCCCACTCACTGGGTCACTTATTAAGATCAGGACTGTATCCCCAGTATTTCTTCCTGCCTCCTCTCATGTCCTTGTCAGAGGCCTCCAAGGTTGCTTGGTGAAGGACAGCCAAGCTGAAGGTGGGATCTGTGTGGGGAAGGTTCCCTGCCAGTAGTGATAACACACTGGCAGGAGCTGCACAGGCATCGTGACAGATACGTCAGAGGAAGAATGGGGCTACAGCTGAGCATACCAGTCAGCACTGTCCAGATTCAAACCAACAAAAAGAGACACTGAAAGGGCAGACTTACAGGAACTGCATAGTGCTGTAAAACTCAGAGAAGTTTCTTCTCTGTCCCTGCTAGCTCAGTCCTTCCAAAGAAGCAAAAGGAAAGCCAATGCAAAGGTGCAGGGCAGTGGAGAAGAGAGTGCGTGGCCGTGGTAAGTGGTCGTCATTGCAAGGAGTCAGAGAAGAAACATTATCAGAATAAAGGGGCTAAGAATCACAAATGTTTACTGTGGATCCTCTTGCTCTGCAACCTTAAATAGTCAAAATTCACATACCAGCCTTGGTCTGCTTTCTTACACTGCAGCCTGCCTGAGTTTTTAGGAAAGGAGGTTGAAAAGACTTTATTTTGGAGATTTGAAACATTTCAAATGTAGAATATTGAACATAGTGTTTGCCTTAGTAGTTCCAGATGCCTGTAGTTCCAGATGGTAAGTCTTGTGTTTTTTCCCCGATCTCTGCTCCCTTGCCATTTCTGGTGCTTTTCTAACACATCTGTATTTGTCAGCTGCTCAAACCAGTTTAAATAAGGTAATAACCTTCCTTTCTTGGTGAGGGGTGGGGAGAGAGACAGAATAAAACAGGCAGTTGAGAGGGGCTAGGGCCAAGCTTGCTGCCATATCGTTGGAGTCTAACCCAGCTTTCCCAGAGACAGAGCAGGATATATAAAAGGCGAGGGAGGGAAGAGTAATCTTCGTATCTGTTGCTGATTATTATTCTCCCGTTGTTCTTTGGCACAGAGTCTGCCTCCTTTTATCTGATGCTCTGAGGTTTTCACAGTTTGTACCAGAATTAGGCTATTAAAATCACCACTTGTTGCTGCCATTTCCCCCCCCTTGTCACAAAGGACAAAGGCCATCATCTATTTTTCTCCCTACATTAAAGCTTGTACCGAGGTTGGGCGTAGCAAACAGAAATACCTGAGGGATGCTTGGATGCTGGTTTTACAATTTATAGTCCACTCCTGATTTATCAAAGATGTGTAGGACCCTTCCTTGCCCAAATATACCTTCTGCAAAAGGTAAGCCAGTAGAGATACAACTCCTACAAATGACATCAGGTACAGTGGTCACTCCTTAGCAGTGGAAAAGAATGAGAAAAAGGACACATTGGCTTCAATAATCAGCCTGTTGGGCATCTGCTCTGTCCTCCTGCACCTTTCAGGTCTGGCAGTCCCCCGGATTGCTGTCAGACCCCTTCCAGCTGGTGGTGAGAAGGGGTAATCTGCCAGATTGCCTCTCCAGTTTAACAGGACTATTTGAGAGTGGTAGTTGCTAGCTTCAGGGGAGACTGGGAAAACATTTGGCAGAATTTTTACCAAATAATTTTAAGGTGTTGTGGATGTTCATGGTATATATTTTACTTTGCAAAGACTTGTTTTGTTGGTGATGTCTTTGTCTTCAAGTTTGAGAGACTTAAATTCAGGTAGCCTTTGAAAATATGCAGGATCCCACTGGATAAGTTTTATTCTAATGAAGTTTGGCAACTTGATGTCTGGTCAGTATGCTGTGGTGACTTGCAGGACTGCAGCTGATTCAGGTAGGTTTGTTATGCTCTGAAAAAGCCTGAGGATACTTCTGCTGGTATTTTTTCTGTACTTAAAAATTCAACTCAAACCTGCCTCTTCTGAGGTAGGCTTGCTGTGGACATTAATTCTCATCTGTCAAGTACTTTCTTCAAAGCATATGTCTTGACCTGATACTGCTTTTCTACATTATTGAAGTTTGCATTTCCCATACCCTGCAGTTATTGTGAAGGTTTTGTTCTGTTTAATGTATAATTAGAAGTAGAAGGCGGCATCAAGCTATGTGATCTGAATTTTCAACTTCCATCACAAACCAAAGGGTTTCTTCTGCCACCAAGGGATCAGGTTTTTTCATGAAAACAGATCTGAGGTGTGAAATGTGGAGCCAGAAAAGGTTCCTCAGAGCTGAAGAGAAGAAAGCATTTCCTTTTACCCCCATCTGCCCCCCATGACAGTCTCTCACACTTGTGAACTTAAGATGCAGGCCCTGATCTCAGCATGACATCACTGTTTAAGGACAAGACTGCCAGTCTCCAGAAGTAGCTAGCTCATGTCAGAGCAGAAGGGATGCAGGCTTGTGCTCTCAGTTGAGAGGGCAGTCCATATACTTACAGCTTTGTGTGCTCCCTGTTGGGAAGCAGAGGCTGCGACCTGCTTAGCCTCTGCTGCAGAAGTCACCAGGTGAGCACCAAATGACAGAAGGGTTGCTGTCTGTACTTAACATAATCTCCCTTCAAGGCATTTAAGATGTGATTAATCAACAGGAAGTAGTACTATGTTGCTTGTCTAACATTGCTCTCTCCCTCTAAAAGAAATCAAATCCAAATGTGAACACCAAGAAAAGATTTACCTAAGTCTTCCAACAAAAACACAATCTTAACCTTTGTTCTCTCTTCTACATAAGCTGGAGGACAGTTGAATGAGCTCAGTTTTCCAGTGGAAACAAGAATGGAGATGCATGCTGCACAGGAGGGGAAAGGATGTTATTTGTATTTGGGTTCTGCTGAACGTGAGCTTCTGGACCTGTGGTCTGTGGTGATGCAGACCTCTGTGCACAATGAGCCACTGATGCTAGTGAGGCAGGCTGCATCTTTGCTGCTAAATTTCTTCTAAGAAGGAAGTGCTAAGAACTTCCTTTATTCACCTATATTTGAAATGTGCAGCGCAGTTTTCCCGTGACTGATGCTGATCAGGCCACACGTGCGTACAGAAGGCAGAACGGATGTCTGCATCTGTATGTGCAACAAGTGAAGGAAGCGTGAAGAAGCCTTCAGAGTTTGGAGTAAACACTTCTGAAAAATCAGCCTGGTGGGTTCTGAAGCTCAGGGATCTGACACCACTTTTCCTTGTTCGGTACTTTGTGTATGAAGATGTTCAAACCCAGTAATTCAAAGTGACAGCCATTGTGCTTGCTTAGCACACATGCGAATACAATGTGAGAACAGCAGGTGGTGTTTGATGGCTGATACTTTTTGAATATAAGAATATTTCAGCCTTGTCGCGCTGACTATTCAGTTAAAAGGGAACTGTTGTCTCACAACCTGCTTCTCACAGTCAGATGCAGCCAACAGTAATTAGCTGTGCAGTTACAGGGTTTTTCATTGGTGATGTTACTCTGGGTTTGATTTAAAGATATTAAAAAAATAGCTCTTCTGGCTAGGTACCCATACTTGCACAATTGCCTAGTTTCTGAATGCCGCCTGCACTGGGCAGACTGATTACCTTCTGTGCTGTGTTCAAAGAGCCTCTGAGCAGAGACAATTTCATACTGTGAATATGCTAATTTAAAGCCTGCCGTCCTGGAGATTGTGTTTCTCCATCACATTTTGAGATGACTGAGGTTTCACAGGTCTGAGTTTTTCTGCCTTTTTTTCTTTTTTTAAGTTTGGAAAATGATACAAAATTGTTTCCACTCCTGCTTTTCTCTTGCTTCCCGAGCAGTCTGCCTGTCAGCACCCTGCTATGTCTGGCTGAGTGTTATTGTTTCCACGCTAACAGAGGTTTTCTCTGTAGCTTCTCTGAGAACGCCTCTCTTGGCAGAAAATCCTTCAGATATTTTTCACTCAGGCACACACTTGCTTAGATTTGGGGGACAAGCTGTATGGGAAGGACTGAAAGACAACTTTTATCTGTTGCTAAGATCTATTAAGGTAAGCGCTGAGCTGGCAGCAGCAGCAGAGATGCATTGATTGCAAAAATTGCAAAGTCTTCCTGGTTCTTTGTGAACAATGGTATTTTAGATAGCTCTTCCACCACATGCCTCCTTGGTTTGCCTGTTTGACTTTTGTTTCTTTTTAACCACCTGTTACCCAGTGCCTTGTCTCAGTGTTTTCAGCTGTAACACAATCATAGCTGAAAAAGGAGAAATTACTCAGCAGGTGAGATGATGGAGCTTGCGTAAAACACTCATAAACTCTCTTGGTAATGCGGCTCTTAGTAATCCTTTCTCCAGGTTTTCCCTAGATGAGAACTTCTCTAGAGGAGTTACTTTCAAGAGATTCACCTCCTTTTCTGTTTCCAACCTTGTCCCTTTCCTTGAGCTTCTTTTGCTTCATCCTCCTGGCAGTAGTGCTTCATGACTTGACGCTCAGGAGATGTAAGTTCAATGCTTGTGCTTAGCAGGCTGCTGCTGGGATGTCCAAGAGAGCTTCACTTCTTCATGCGCTGATGGCAGCTGCTGGCTTTCTGACATTAATCTGTCTTTGGGTAAGGGGATGACAGAACTCAGAACAGCTCCAAATTTTCAAGTTGGGGGGGAGAAGGTGACTTGTGTCAATAGGAATTTCTATCAAAACCAGGTAACTGTCCTCTAGCACTGCAGGGGTCAGGGTTACACAAACAGGGTGACATTAAAGGGTGTGTATACTGCTACTAGTCATCTAACCCAAATCAGCTTCAATAATTTTTGGTCTATAATTCTTATTTTCAAATCAGTGAAACAAGAGTGTATTTAACTATGAGATATTCCTGAGATCCATAAATGTGCAACTTCATAATATCTAAGATGTCTCTGAAATGCAGTGCTAGATGTAATCGGACCGCATGGTCTAGTGTTTTTAATGATCACGAGATGCTTGAATTTACTGAATTATCTCAACCCACACTGTTCTGATACCATTAATTTGCCTTAAATCGGCTGAAGCAATTTAGTGCATGGGAGCTGTGTTTGATGTGTAGCATTCTGGTCATTAGAAGTAGTATGTTATACGTTTTAATGCCAATTGCCTGTTAGGTAAATATGGTCCTTGACTAACAACCCTTAAGCATAGTTCTCGCTACTGCTGAATTAATCTACTGTGATGATATTCATAAAAAATAAGATGAATAAAATAAAAATTAATTCAGAAATGTGTGATGAAGTAGGAATTTTTTTAAACTTTTCAAAGTTTTAGACACGAAGTATATCCTGTAAGTGAGTTTTATACTCCCTAGGTAAGGTGGGTGAGTTGATACTATTATATTTTTCAGAGTACATTTCAAAATGACAGCTAGGAGATTAAAAACCCTTAAGCAGTGCTTTAAAGAAAATCTGAGGCAGAATAGCTTAGAAAGTTTCTCCATGGGCAGTGGCGATGACATCACATTGCGGTGTGCCATAGTGCAAAGAATGCTTTTAATACAAACTTAAGCAATTATTTTTTTTCTTGCTTTTCCTATCAAGGAACGATTGCCCAGTGTTTTGGGTTCCACAGGGGCATACAGTTTGTGCCACCTGATGATATGGTACTCAGTGGTTGGTGTCACCCTCAAGGACAATATTAGCATGAAGGTTATAGTGAAGCTAATTATCGCCTGTCAAATGCACACATGTGCATGTGTGTGTAGGCGTGTTTGTGTGTAATGATGAGAAGTTTGATGACAAAGTTCTTGTAGCTCTCATTGTTTAAAGCTGGAAGGCATGACACAGTGTAGTACAAACACCACACAGTGCATACTTAAATATTCTGCCAGATACTTATTCACTGTGAGAGGTTTGAAAACGAAACTCCAAAATACTTCTTTAAAAATTCAGAAATTGAGTTGTCAGTACTGAAGTTATGAATTAATTATATACTTGTCTGCTGATATTTTCATCAGCATTCTGAAAACCCAAGAAGTTGACAGGAGAAAGATGTCATTTGAGATTCATGAGCTGTAATAAGATGTTACAGGACAACAGGAACTGCAGCCTGTAGAAATGGAAAAATTTATAACATCACCTACTGTCCTATGTGAATGCCAAGTGATCAAATGCAAGGAATGAGTAATAATTCTGTTTATATAATCTTGCATTTAAAAAGATACAGAAACTAAAAATCATTTTCTGTTTGATGCTTCAGAACTCAAAGGGTGCCAGACTCATAATGCTTTTAAATTTTTTTTAAGGGTTTGGCTTTTTCTCAAAATGAAAAGGAGAAGGAATAAACTCTGTTATGAGTAGTGTTTGCTGTCCATCTGCAGAAAGGAGAAAAAAAAGAAAAGTACCCTTCTGATTTATTAAAACCAGAATATACTTTTTCTTTGCATTCTTCCTTAAAAGGTATTGCATGTACTCAATAGTTGTGACACGTTACTTCTTCCACTGGTGTTATAAAGGTTACACACTTAATTAGGGGTGATGTATCCTATTTCTCTGCTTCTCTCGAGGTCCTGGTGTTAGCGGGATACAGGAACATGTTTCTGCAAAATACTGAGATGAGAAACTGAAGACCTTCAGTTTACGTCATCTTTCAGATTATTAGCTTTGAATGACACTATTGTAATATTTCTGTCTTAATAACATGTTAGACTTATGCTTGCTTGGAGATCCATACTCAAACCCTTGACTTAACTTTTCTAATAACACAGAGGAGAACAGAGTGTGTTTTATATACGTGACACAGGGCATGAGGACTATGTGTAAGAAATGAACGTGGTGGTTAGCGTTATGATTAATTTTAGTTTTCAAGAAATAAAAGAGGAGAAGAATGCTACTTTTTAGAGTGGTGTTAGTTTTGAAATGCTACTTCATGATAATGGTAATTCAGAACTCACTGAATGTTATAAAAGTCTCCCAAATACCATGTTTAGAATATTTTAGAGTCTAAATTGATTCAAAAGTAGAGCTTATATTAAGAATGAAAGGAAATTATGTTTCAGCAGTATTTAACTGCTAAACATGTGACTGTGGGTAAGGACATCACTAAGTAGTAATATTTAATTTTACTGGCTATAAATGGATAAACTTTCTGGATGGTAAATAAATATTTAACAGCTTGTGACTAATATTAATCTAAAATTAATCGTTAGCTAGTAAAACTAGTAAGAAATTCATATAAAAGTTTTAAAAATTAAATATTTACAATTCCATGTATTTTTTTATTTCTGTATATGTCTACCACTGTAAATTAAACAAAAAATTTGTGTCCTATCACATGTGAAATGGGCATAGTACCTTTCATTTATTATACTCCATTTGCAGCTAAGATGCTTGGGAATTAATTTCCAATTTCTGTTATTTGTACTAGAACTGGCTTTTTATTAGTGCTCTTGAACAAAAAATGGATGGAGTTGGTAACAAAGAGCATATTTTGGTTTCCTTTCAAGCAATGTCACTGCTGGAGGGGTGATCTGTTGCATAATGCTACAGCAGACTGTTTCATTAGAATGTTTCCAGCAAAATATCGAATAAGGTAAAAGTTTAGGTTCTTGTTTAACTGTACATGACCATTTTCAAGTGTCAACTGTTCCTTTTTGTTTAAAGTCTTTAATTCAGAATGAATTAGCAGAGGAGGAAATTTTATTAGCTCATAATAGGAAAATCCCCATTTGTAAGAAAATTAATAAGTTCATTTTGGAAATTCATCTATTAAAATAAGATTGAGTCAACTGGTTTATTAGATTTATGAAGCCTTTTTTAGTTATCTTTCAGATTGGAGTAGATGAAGTAAGACGCTCACTGCATAGAAGTTTCCGTTAAAGAGTAGCAGATTTTTGGGGTTTGGATCAACCTATTGAAATTCTTGTTTTATGATTTGCAGGTGGTGTTGTATCCAACATCCAATAGCCCGAAGTCACCTGATCTGCATAAAATGATAGTCCCTAAAAACAGCCAAGACAGTGACTTGAAAATTAAACTGGCAGTGAGAATGGATAAGCCACCTCACATGAAGCACTGTGGGTAAGTGTTCATTTTCTGGCTATATTTTATTACATTGCCTCGCTGTGCCTGTGGTTAACCATACGTAGCTAAAAACATGTAGCTTGTATACAAATTAATGTGTACAACAGTTCCTTTAGCATGGCATTGTGTTATATCCTCGGTTTCGTACATGAAGTTTGGAATAGTCAGGAATAACATTCATTTCAGATGTTCAGTGATGTGTAAAGACAGATGATGAGCTAACTCCGAAATGTAGAACTAAGAGTACAGTGTCATTTAGAAACTGGTCTCAAATGTTACAGTTTATAGTGCTTTGGAAGAAAAAGTTGGTATTTAAGAGAAACATATTTTTCCATTAAAATATAACTAATTATATATCTGAATGTGATGGTACTTGCAACACAGTCTCCTTTCTTTTTTTTTTCCCTCCTGGCTGTATGGTGTTTCCCATGAAAGGAATTTGTGTACAAATACCACTTTAAAGATGTTTTTCTATGTAGCACTGAAACTATATGGCATAGATTATTCACAGCGACAGATCCCTTAGCCAACTGCCACCACCAGTCCTCAGCCCAACTGCAAAAACAGGTAGCGTTGCCAACAGCGAGCAGGGCTGTATCTGTTGTTATAGAGCAATCGCCAGGGCTGTTTTCCATCCTTCTGACTTCTTCTGAATTAAGTAGAAGTACAGTTCAAAAGAAGAGAGTAATATTCAACATGTTAAGGTAGCGGTGAAACTTTTCAATTTCTTTTTAATTTCCTCTAGTTAACATTCTGCTTGTGGTATACAGACAGCAATTCACAAAATTTCCTATATTCAATACTTTTGGCAAAGCTGTAATTGGTTGGGCTGAAACTTCCCAGGTATCACCCTCTCAGCCTTCATTTTGGTTTTGGGAAACTTAGCCACAAATGATCAGGATGATAAGTGAGACTTGCTGGCTCAAAGTCTATGGCTGATGATCAGAGATGGGAGGAAAGAGAGGGAAAACCAGTTTTGGAGCCAGGGAGTAACTGGAGCTACTGTGCTTGGAGACTTAGGCCTGCAAACTCATGAATAAGGGAAATGGGATAATGCAGCAGGAGAGAGTAGGAAAACGGGGCTGACATGAGTGAGTTGGAGTGGAGAGGACGAAGGGAGGAGACAAAAGTGTTTGTACTAAAGCCTGTTGCTCTCCTATCCATGCTCACTCCTGCCCCGTTCATTTGCCCTGACCAAGTGCCTATGAAATGGTTTGGTAACTGTGACACATTCTTGTCAAGAATCAGCTCGCTAGTATGGTGTCAGCCTCCTGCTGCTGGAAGCTATTCAGCCAGTTGAAGCAGTGAATGCTGCAGGGGTGGTGTGGTGCTGCCCACATTCTTCAGCAGCTGGGCAGGAAGCAGCCATGCAGGTGGAATGACTTGAGCAACATCAGTAATGCATGACACATAACCGATGTGTCTGACTTGTGCATGGCCTAGTTCAGTTGCATACTCCACGCTACAGCGACATCGGGGACATTGTGCTGCTGCACACTTACTCTAATGGGTGACTGAGAGAAGTCCCCACTTTTTAATTGGGTTATTAATAACGTTGGGATCGTGCAGCCCAAGTCAGGATACAGCGTGCAACTTATTTTGACCTTGGTTCAGGAACAAGGACAAGGTTCCAGTGCTTCTTCCCATTGTTGTCCTAGCTTTTCCCAGAAGCTTTCTTGGCTGAAAGCTGTTCTTCTGAGGCCTTCAGAGGGTTTCCTAAGCCCCGTTTGCTTTTCCATTCTGGTTTGTGTCTCTTGTCTTCTTGTCTGAGCATTAAATGGATTGCCCAACCAAATATTATTTTCAGTAATTTAATTAAATCATTGTCCTTTTTATCTGCTGTTGCTGGTTACTTCCTCACATTGATTTTGAATCCTAATCTGCTGGCACAGTTGTTTACTTCTTCATTGTACTTCAGAGTCACTGCTGTCACTACTCTCCAGGCAAATAGTGTTCTTCCTACCAACAATGTTCAAGGTCAGTCATGGTTTCACTCCTTTATAGCCATCAGCTATACAGATTATTACCTCCATGTTTGTCTAGAAAAGAGCACCAAGGGAGGGATGTATAGAGTCCTCCACCATAAATATAAGTGAAATTAAACAAAAGATTAATAATTCCTCTAATAACTATAGAAAAAGCTGATGAAATACTGTATGATGGCACTGGAGTTGCTGTGAGAGGAAGGAAGAGGGTGTTTGGAGGAGAAAAAAACACCAGCTGGACAAATTATTAATGTGTACAGTCAGGAGCCATTGATGTTTTCTAAAGCTATATCATCCAGTCGCTCACTGGAGCCTTCCCTTCACTTTCTGGATGAGTGAAAGTACTGAGTGGTCATTTGCTACTTCTTCAAGGGAGATTCCCACCTGCTTCAGTGCACATATTAAAGCTCTTCTGGTTCTGAACTGATGCTACATTATTAGAGAAATCCTCATTTGTGAAGAGGCTGGCAAACACATGGTGGATGATGGGCAGTATGACAAGAAAGCAAAGGAATATTTTATGGTTAAGGTAGTTGAGGGGTGTCTGGAAAAATTGGCTTTTTTCCTCCTGATTGTGCTACATAGAAGGACCTGTCTATAAAAGCCTGAAAACAAACTTCTGTTGATATTTTGTTTCCTGTGCCTAGTGTGATAAACTGGAATCTGGTTTCATAGAGTTGCCCAACACTCCCAGACACTAGCTGTAAATATACATTACAGTCTTAGAATCCAGATATCCTAAAAGTTAGATGTTCATCTTAATATCTGAAGCCTAAAATCTTTAGTACTTCAGTTCTTCTGTTATCAAGTGAGAATAATAACACCCAGTATCGTAGACGTTTGAAGGTAAATCTTGGGAAGCAACTGGTAGAAAAGGTTCCTGCACACCTCAGGAGCTGGAGAAAGTGGGACATGGTCTCTAACACATGGCCAGAGGCTTATGCTTTGCTGGACAGTGTTATTGTGGTGCCAGGCTCTGCGTCTCCCTGGTGAATCCATGTGAGGTAGAAAAGCAAATAACTGAATTCTCACTATAAAGCATATAAAGTGTTTGTGTTACCATGCAGTGGAACAGGCCATAGGAGAAAATTAAGTGGTGAAGAGCTAGAAGACAGCTGCTACTTTCCTGAATGGTGAAAAAGTGTGGGAGGTTTTTAATTTTATTTTATTTATTTTTAGTATCTAGTCAGATATTTAACCAAAGTGGCATGGAAGATGCAAAACGGGGATATGAAAGGATGAAAAGACACGATCATCCCCACTGCTTGAACTTTTTCATATTAACAACTTGAATTTTACAACCTTAGTAATAGACTTTTGGTGTAGTCACATTATCGTGGATATTGACTGCCTTAGGGGTGGCCATGCTACACAGCTCAAAAGGGCAATATCGTCCTGAGAGGGCCAGACCTTATTTCCCCTATTCCCTCTCAGGAGGTCATACCTTTCTGTTCTCCAAGAATCCTGCCAGTGACACTAATTTAATAAATGTCACGATCCACAACCAGACAGGAACAATTTGGCAGAGGTTAAACCCCCTTGCGTTCCGACCGACCTCAGAACACTCTGGGTGACTGGGGGCAGCTGGGCTTAACTCCTGAGTGATGTCCAATTAGGGGTTTTGTCATGACCAGATCTTCGCAATGCTCAGGAACAGAATTAAGACTCAAAACGGAGTCAAGGTTCAAGTCACTTTATTTGGCCCACAACAGACATGCAAGAGAAGTGGGGGGGGGGGTGGGGGGGTTGGGGGTGGTGGAGGCAGGGTGGGAGAGGAGAAGAAAAGACTGAAAAAGAGAGAGAGAGAGAGAGGAAAGAGGGAGGTAGGGTTAGAGAGAAGAAAGAGAGGGGGGTATGGTTCTGTCAGCAATTGTTAAGGCATACCTCTAGTACCTTACAGTGTGGTTATCCCAGTTCTAATTCTTCAGTTTATCTTTCAGAAACATCTCATATTTTATTTTTGCCCAATCTTTGAAAAAAACATGTTTTCTGTGTTAGTCTGAGTTAACAAGCAAACATACAAGATTCATGTATGTCTCAGAGAAAGGCAGTCTGTTGGCATTAGGTAACACCTTTCAGTTGAGAATCTCAAAGCTTATTAATTCAATAAGTTGAATTAAAATTTTACCCCACAGCCAACTGCAAAAAGAGGGGGTTTAATTAGATTAATGCTTTGTAATGATTAAAAATAATAATGATACCAAGAATCTGTTCTTTACGATACAGGAGCTACACTCAAATGTTTCAGATTTTGCAGAGTCAGCAAAACCTGTCAGCCAAAGCTAATTGTAGGTTTACAGTTTTACTCCTTCAGAAAAGTTTCTCCTGTTTAAGACTGACATAGCTTATTTACACAGAGGGGGTGTTGAAAGGCTTCAAAAGCTGTCCCACATTTATGCTTCGAGTAGATGCACTTTTACAAATTGCACTTAGCAACTGAGGTTTTTAATTCCCAAATAGTGTTCTGGGCTGCAGGACCTTCAGATCATGTTCCTTCTTTGGGTTGCCACAGTCATAACCAATAATTATATCCCAAATAGAATTATAAACTTGGGATTTCAATATAATTTGTAACCTTTCGAAGTGCAAGAAATAAAAATCCTTATGAGACAACACTACTGTGAATCTCCATTGCAGTTCAGTGGTACCTCTGCAAGAAAGAGGTAGTTTTGCTAACCACGTTACTTCTACACTGGTGTTTATGGTGACATCTTCATACAGTTATTTCTAGTAGTACTTCACTAATGTGATTTTTTAAAAACCTTGCATCAGGAAAACATTCCATGATTTTTCTATGCACTCTGTTATGTGCATATACGAGTAAGGAATACTCGTATATGTCATACAGTAAGATAATCTTATTATTTATTGTAGAGATTTTTTTTTTTATTCTTGCATGAAAGAATGAAACAACCCAAAGGATATGTAACAATCCTTTTCTGTTTACACCCTGTCAATAGATTACAAGGGGAAGCAAGCACAGCTAGACATTCTGAGTAAAGGTAAATGTCACTCATTAATGGGGACTTGTAGAAAAGTTCTGAGTATTGGCAATTCATGTTGCTTCAGATTCCTTTCTCACAGTTTGTAATGTATTTGCTGCCTTCTCTGCAAATGCAGTAACCTTTTCCTGGTCTAACACGTACAGAGCACATGCAAGATTTATTTTTCTTTTTAAGGTAGTACAGCCACCATCCATATAAAAGGAGGTTTTGTAACATTTCTATTCATTTCCTCTGTTGCAGTCTTGAATGTAAAACAGCTCAGCAGAGACGATAAGCAATATTTGCCCTAAAAAAATGTCATATAAAGCACGAAAAGCCTGTTTATTTCAGTCAGATTAGAATAGCAGTGTTAGGGAGGTACTGTTTGCTTCAAGAAGGCTCACTTGGCTCCCCTTAATTCATAATTAAATTAGGGTTAAAAACCGAAGGAGGACAGGTTAATCCACTCAGGATACTTGAGTTCCAGTAAACACCTTCTCTATGTGTTTGGGTTTGGGTTTTTTAAGTGCCTTTGCATATCCGTGTGCATTTAAAGCCTGCATTATTTTTGAAAGTAGATTTTGTGTCAGTTGAGTTGTCTGTTAGCATAGCCTAGTGGTTACTAAGGGGTATTATTCTGTTGCTTCCAGTCTGAATAAATAAAAAAAAAAGGCTGAGATTTTTATTCAGTAGCTTGCTTTAGAAGGATTAGTAATGCTTAAGGGTCACACCTAAGAAAGTAAAATAAACAATAACATTAAAATGAAAATCTTACAAATCGAATGGTCCAAGAAAGACAGTGTTACAAGGTAGTATTATTTGGGTTTGACTTCAGAAGTAAAACAGTTGAGCATAGATGATGGGCAGAAGTTTTTCCAAGTTTTGAAAGGCAAAGTTCATTCTTGTAAATTCTGTTCTGTGATTGTTGCATATAGAAATGCAATGCCTTTATTTTCTTAAATGCTTGTGTTTAGAATATACATTCAACAAGTACTTGAGTTTCTACATGCTCCGATTTTATCCCTGTCACTCATCTGTAAAGCAATTATTTTGGTGACTTTTTCAATCTTGTACTCTCTGAAATTATAAGGAATCTGTGCAACATATTTTTTCTCTCCCAACTTCTTGTTGTTATTTTATGGGTGTATTTTCAGAATGTAAATATCACATGCATTTGCAAATCTTAAAAAAAATTCTCTTGTGCACTTGGAATTGACTGAAATGTTCATAGGAGAGCATTTATAAACAATAAGTATAGCTACTGGTCCCTGTATGTGACTGAAGTATCACATTTCTCCTCCCGCCGCCACAGTTTTAAAGCTAAAGGAGATCAGTGAGATGAATGCCCTGGTTAGCAGCTATCCAGGATGGATAATTAGAGGATAAGTAATTTTCCCCTCTCATTTTTATGACACTTTTCACCCACCATTGAAGAGTTCACTGGAAAGGAAGGCAACTATAATTATCTCTGTTTTACAAATGAGTGAAATGAAGCACAGGAATGAACAGAGATCACCCAGAGATCACTCATCAATTCAGTGATGGAGCTGAGGATAGCACTGGGGTCTGCTGGCTTCTCAGCGGGTAAGGTCGTAGTGGGTGACTGTCACCTGGATAAACCATTGTCACAGCTACTAGGGAGCTCATAAGTCAACTGAGTAAGGTCCCTGGGGACACTGAAGATAGCCCGAACAATGGTGGTGCCAAGCTCTTACATCATACTTGGGACAGAAGGGCAGGAGGAGGAATGGATTTAGCTTTCTAACTTCAAGGTGTATAGCCTGAAGGCTGATCTGAAGATGAGAACTGCTTCTAGTATCCTTACTTCATAGAACTGTGCAAAGTCGCCACATTGAAATGACTATTTCAATTCTGGGTTACTTTTACGGATAAGAAAGATATCAGGAATCCAATCACATGTATCTTAGCAAGTGCTGCAGGATAGGATCCCTGTCACAAATAAGCCTTTGTGATGTATATAAAGAATTTAAAATCATTTTCAGACCTTTCTCTGAGCCAAACCATGTAGTTATGTCAGAATAATTCTAAATAATTTTTATACAAATGCTAAAATAATTAAATAGAAACCAGATTTCAGTTAAACTGAAATGCCAAATTGGATTTCTCTCAGAAGCAGTCGGTGAAAAAGTGAAAGTGGTAGAAAACTGTATGCATCCATCATGTTAGAAAATCCTTCCTAATATTTTTTATGATATGGCAATATGCACCATAAGCTTCTTTAATTAGCATTATTTTCCACTAGAAAAAACCAAGAACTTTCTACATTACTTTTCAAGTTACTGAAAACACTTTTCTCATCAGGGAAGACACATTTTTCTCTTATGAAAGGGAGAGAGGGCTATCTAAGAGATTCCAGTTGCTCTTTCTCATTTGTTATCGGCATAGCATAACCACCCGAACCAAATGTTAAAATAAGGAGCTATTTATCTAACCATACATTACTTCATCTGTATATGTAAAATCTTACGTATCTAGCAACCTGCCTTTCCAGGTTTGTGTGCAGAACATTTAGTTGAAACCGTAAAGTCAGTATCTTAGCACCATCTAGCTTTCTGTTTGTTGCTATTGCATTTTTTCTTCCAGCTTAAAAAAGCTGGAAGAGCACCCACTTCAGCTGCTGCTTCAAAGGGCAAGGTTCTCACTGTCCTTTGGTAGAAGGACAGTTCTACCACAATAATTTTTTTTTTGTTTCTGAAGGTCAAGACTGGGAAGTGTTAGCAAAGTCAAATGAAAGGAACTGTTGAGTTTGAATTTTACAAACTTTACGTAACATCAAATATATTGGAATCCTTATTCAGATTATTAAGTCATATGACCTTGCTATAGCAGCCCAAAATATAGAAATTTAGCCTATGTCATAATTGTCTAAGTTGTCTCTAAAGTCGTTAGGTAGGAATACCTTGACAGGGTTCTTTATCAATGCTGTAATCAATTATATAATTATACAATTAAAGACATTGACTATAGGAAAAAAAAAAACCAACCCAGGAAAGATACACTGGAGTTGGTAAGGTAAACCTTTCTGTACATACATTATATTCAGAAGTACAGATTCTTGATTAAATTAAAATAAATGCCTAATCTGCAGACAAGAAAAGCTTTGGAAAGATGAATTACAAGAGTTAACAGGTGAGCTCCAGTCATGTTACCTTTTTTCTTCTGCCTAATTCAGTTTCTCAAATCAAAATTCAGGTCAGAGGTAAAATACGCATAGCTGTTAAGCCTCCCTTTTTTAAATGAAACTAAGGATACTTAGACAATTTTGCTACAGATAACCATGAAATTCAGGGATATATCTTCATTTCTAATGATATTTATTCTTGTTCTTACTAGCTGTAACTATTGATCTTTATTGATAGAGCCTATTGAGAAAATAGTGAGTGTGTATAGTCTTATGAACATGAATGAAATTAAATCAATATTTGAAATAAATGTCACTTCAGTTAATTCCTGTGAGGATTTTTTGTTTGTACTGGTGGTAGTTTAGGGTTTGTGATGTCCTCTGACACACACAGCTTGTTCTATCTGGCAGCAGACATACTTGATTTGTATTTTTAACATCCACAAGGTTTTTTTCAAAGCCTCTTATCCTATCATAAGAACAGCAGAGTTCTAAGAAATGTGGATGGAGTCAATCAGTGCTCTTTATAATTCCTTTTAAAATTTCTTTTACAATTAATTGTGATTAACCTTAAATACATTTAGGAGTTAAATCTTTCGACAAATGTCTGACAGAGATTGCCCTCTGTCACTTCCAACATCAGGCCTTCCAGGGTTTCGGGTTGAGCTGTAATCCATGTACAAATGGGAGGTTATTAAAATACCTTTGTGCCATTGATGAAAAGATAATCCTCTGATGCTCATTCTTCATGTGTAGGTAAAAAGGCGCCTGCTGTGAAGGAAATTCAGAGTCTTCACCTGAGTCTTGATTCACTAACCATATAACAAAAAAATGTCCAATTACCTGAGGTTGTCTCTTGTGAAAACTTGTAATAACATGTTGAAACACAGTGGGATGTACAATATTGATAGCAGTTTGCTGCAAAAGGATCCCACCACAGGAATCGAGTGTGTATCCAAGTCAGCTGGGTCTAGGTAAAACTTAGTCACTCCCTCTAACTATGATTTTATAGTGTGCACAAGGTATTCTTGTCTCTCCTTCAACTGATAAATGGGACAAGGTTTGCTGAGTGTTTTGTTGGCCTCAGAATTAGTGCCAAAATTGTTAAGAACCTCATTCTCATCTACTTTACAAAGGGTTCATTGTAAGCTAGTAGACATGCTAGTAGTATGGAAGAGAAACAAAAGTAGACATATCTAAAAGAAATTCTCTAGTAAAGAAACTTTATTTATCAAGCAGAAGTGAGCTAGAGATTTCTTTCTACTCTAACAAAGTATTTCAAGTATGACCATTTGAGGAGGTCAGCATGAGACTTGGTGGCATTATCTTCTATACTAAGATAATATATATAAGGCACTTGGTATTGTGTGTCACGGTGCACGCCTTTAAGGTGATGTATGTGTGTGTATCTAAGAGGGCAGATGCATAGAAAATTGTACTTGGCCAGCTCTCCAGCCTGACCAATTTGTCAGTATGGTGCCAGCACCTCCAGTGCAGAACTGTTGGAGTCACCACCATGGTCACAACATTTTTTAATTAGAGTTGGCTCACATCTCAGACTTAAAGCATGGACAATTTACTTTCCATATACAAAACACCTTTGAGACCTTTGATGAAAGATTTAATTGTAGTCTCTGACAGGAAGGCATAAAGAAGTGTCGGAGTTATTTAAGTTTCGTTGGCTCAGGACAGAAAAGGGGTGTAAACTGCAAGACTTGATTTTCCAATTCGTATTCAATCTAGAACTAGCAAGGCAATCCAAACTCTTAGGACTGAGCAAGACAAGTGCAGTGGCTGTAGGTAGTTCTACAGTGCTCAATAAAACTGTATTAATGCCAGTGCTTTACTTAAGACCACTTCCAGAAGATGTGTTATGTAGCTGATGAAATAGGCTGCAACTGAACTTCAAATACATTTGACTGCTCTAAATAAAATGGGGTTCAGTACAAAATGTAAGCAGCAACAGGAGTATAGAACACAGCAAATACCATTGCATATACAGGAATGTTTGCTCCTCTCTGCATCAAGGCATGCCAAAACATCATCTAACATCCAGCACCACACATTTATATATGTAGAGCGAATTTACTTAGTGAATGATCCTGCAAAAACAGAGGTGAGAAGATAGTGTGAATAGTATCCTTGCTGCAGATTTCAGAGTGCTTCATAAAATTTAGTCATTTGTGAATACTCTGAACTGAAAAGAACTGGTGTTGTTGATCTGTAACTTAGCTACTCTTCCTTCTGCGTGAAGTTATCTGATTCTTTTCAAACCATAAAAGCCTATAACTCAAACTTAGAAAGAGGAGATTATCATTCTTTCCAACTCTAAGAGCTGCTGACTCCAAAGGTCCTAGAAGCTGAAGACAAGTGTGTGAGTGTCCCTTTCTGGAAGACAAGACTCATAAATCTCCACACAGAGTAAGCTCAAGTGTTTCAAGAACCTCTGACACAATGGAATGAGACTACTGGGAAACTAACAAAATCTGAAAACTGAAACAGTGACATAATTATTTGTCAAATTTTGGCCCATACTTAATAAGTATTTTTGCTTTTGGGTCTAAATAGCAAAGGTGTATTTTTTTTTTGTTTAGGCAGGGGGTCAGGTATGTCATTCATGTAGTTATATTTCTTGCTGAATTTTGACAAATTGTCCTCGTTTTTACATTCATAAAGCAGCATGAGTTTGTATATACTAAGGTAAAAATTTCCTATGTACATTATAAGCACCATGATAGAATGGCTTGATTTTATTCACTTTTAGTGATGCCTTACTACTACAATTCCAATGTATCTCATAGCAGTATTTTCTGTTATGCTAGTTTAAATTGTGCTAAATGCTGGTATTTCATTGTGATAAATGAATGCCAGCGTTTTCCCATGGAGAAAAGTGCTAATGTGTTAACTGTCTTCATTTAAATTATTTTAATAGTATACACTTTCACAAAATCAATTGGCTGTAATCAGTTACCTTTTAAAAATGAAAATTGAACTTCATGAAAAATGACACATTAAAATTACATTAATGATTGATTGGATAATGATGATGGGTTAATGCAAAATTACTATGGAAGGAAGAAGCAAAAGTGTTTATCCTGCTGCTAGATCCTTAGAGAACAGATTAGAGCTATGAGCCTGATTTTCAGTGCTTCCCACAGTAATTGCTTCTGAGGAGGCATGGGGAATCTTGAAGACCTTAATGATATGCCACTGCCACTTTAATTGCTAAGAGAAGCCAAGAGAATCCTAATTGCCAAGAGAAGCATTGCTAATTAAGGTGTCATTCTTCATTCATTCCATAGTAATTAATCTGAAATATTTGTAAAAGCTGAGATATAAATTTAGATCCAAACTCACTTAGCTTAACCACAACAGTCTTTATGTGAAAAAGATCTACGGGTTAAGCAAGGTTAATAGTGAGAAAACTTAAAATATTTTTTCTTTTAAAATATTGCCTTGTTTTTACTCACAATTTTTAAAAACATGAAGTAAAAGTTTTGAGAACAGATTTGAGAACTTTAGGTAATTTATATTTGTCATGATTCCATTCTCATGTTAAAAAGATCGTTTAAACTGTTTATGTAGGGTGTTTCTTTTTTCTTGTATTTCACTGCAAAGCTACACACTTCTGAAAACATTAAGGTGGGTTTTCTTCAGCTCTTTGATGGGCAAAATAAGGAAAGTTCAGTGGTATATCTATTGCCTTTAGGTTGTAACTTTAACAATTGTTCGATATCTTCCTACCTTTATTAGGATTGATAATTGATTAAAAAGAATTCCCACAATCAGTACTGCATGTGTGTTAAATCCTTCTTTGTTTTAGCTTTAGTAAAATTTTTAATCAGCCTCACAGAATAATCACAGAATTCAAGTCCAACCCCCCTGCCAAAGCAGGTTCCTTAAAACAGGTCTTGAATATCTCCAGAGAAGACTCCACAACCCTCCTGGGCAGCCTGTCCCAGTGCTCTGTCACCCTCACCATGAAGAAGTTTTTTGGTGAGGAACTTCTTGTGCTCCAACTTGTGGCCATTGCCCCTTGTCCTGTTTCCACAGACCGCTGAAAAGAGGTTGCCCATTTCCCTTTGTCTCCCATACTTCAGACACTTAGAAACACTGATCAGATCCCCTCTCAATCTTCTTTTCTCAAGGCTGAACAGCCCTAGTTCACTCAGCCTTTCCTCATAGGAGAGATGGTCCAGGCCTTCAATTGGAGAGAAATGGCCCTGTTGGTACCAGTACATTCCATCCACACTGGTTTGTGTACTTTGTTCTCTCCTCAGCTTCCTTTAATGCATGTTGCAGTCTCACTGCAGCTAAACTCTCATTCTTTTGGCACGGATTGTCTCTTATGGTTTGCCTTGATGTTGCCTTGCATTGAGAGGTAAAGGCCAATATTTTTTTTCTTACCATGTGAGATCTCAGAATCTATAACCAAGCATCTCAGTGACCCATAGAAACAGCTAGGTAGACTTTTCTAGTCCATACTATCAAATTTCTGTCTGCAGTTCTCAACTGTAAATCTCTCTCCATCTAAACTTCCTGGTATTTGTGCATGTGTGAGAAAAACAGAAGTTATAAAAACCTTGGCAGTAATTTTCATTTTATCATGTTAGAAATGAGGTCACTTTCAGAGCATAAAGATGATGAGCATCACTGAAGACTTGTCATCATAGTTTATGTGGCTGAAGCCTAATTCATGGCTACTCCACTTGAGCAAATTTTAATGCAGCATGACTATATGAGAGAGACTTGTTGACTGAGTACCTTATAGCAGCAGCCACTTGTCAGAATTTCAACATGGTTTGGGTTGGAAGGGACCTCAAAGGTCATCTTGTTCCAACCCCTTGCCATGGGCTGGGACACTGTCCACTAGACCAGGTTTCCCAAAGCCCCATCCAGCCATCTTTGTGGCCTTCCTCTGCACTCACGCCAGCAACTCAATGTCTTTCTTGTACGGGGACCCAGGAGCTCAACACAGTACTCCAGGTGGGGTTGTAGCTGTGGGAGGAGCCCTCTACCCAGCTGGAAGATTGCAATTGATGAAAATGTTTGGTGCAAAAGACAGTAACCTAGACTTGTCCAAGGCACCTGTGAAGGATTTTTAGGCACCGATGGCTACCAAGATTATGCTACCCAATGCAAAAAGGTGGAAATCTGGAAGACCTGAGCTGCACTTGGCATGTGTCTCCTCCTCGACTACAAAAGGAAGCCAAGAGTGAAGTGTGCCTGAAGGTATCTGTCAAGTGACTCAGTGGTTGCTAAGGAGCTGATAATTACCCTATATGCATTTCTGAGGATTCAGTTCAGTCTCTGCCTGGTCTTGTCCTGGGCTGACAGCCCTTTAGTGGCTTGAGTATTTGAGATACACTAGTTGGGCGCTGAATCTGGTTTCATTTCAGGCAAGAGGAGTCTAATTCACATGCACTGAATCCATTCCGAAGCGTCAACCAAATGCTGCAACTGGGAGCAGTGGAGAGATTCTCTTCAAAAACACACCCGTTATTCAAACTAAGTTACCAACATAGCTGCAGCCTTTTTTTTGTTTAGGTACTTCATTTCAGTACTGAAGAGCAGGTAGGCAAAACTGGGCAAAAGCTTCTATCAGTGCCCCTGCCAAGGAGGTGTCTGCAGAGGTGCTTGTCCAGTCAAAGTCCATCCTCACATGTTTCATCTCCTCAGAAATGGAAGCGACTCAACATTTTAACCATTTCCTTGCAGAACTATTATTGTTATATCATATAAAAGCAAAGCTTCAATCCTGAAAATACCTGAAATACGGACTTCTTTAAGACCTTACATCCATGCTTGTAAATATTTGCTTTACTGGCTATTTTTAAAATATAAAAATAAAATCCAAATAGAGACTAGCCTGTTATTGGAAGTGCTCAAATCAAAACTTCAGAAAGCTGTTTATGTGCATAAAGGAATTCTTGTAAATTTTCATTTAAACTAACACAGCTGGTGGTAACTTAAAAGGTTGAACAATGGACTAATATTTAACTGAAAATATGTCTTACAGTAGTGAAATTGTGGGTAAGAAATTAAGAAAATCTGAAGTTTAGTGTGATTTGTAACTGGGTTTTGTTCTAAACCACAAAGTAATACCTTCTATTTAAGTTTAATTTACATGTAGGTGTATTTATTTACAAGATAGGGAGATGGGTTGACCATTCAGTGTTACATAGATTAAAGGTAGTATTAAAAAAAAAATCTTGTTATTTTGTAGCAAAATGTGTATCTTACTAGGTCCTCATATGGAAGATCATGATCTGAGCAGTTTACTCATTGCATGTGTATGAAGTGAAATATAGACAGGTCATTTTTTTCCTGTTTGTGATTAAAATGAAAGTATAGGGTAGGCTGCTTGCTCTTACTACAGTAAATTATGAGCAGTTAGGAAAATGTATTGCATCAGAGGTGTTGTAAAATTTGCAGTAATAAGTTCAGACTAGTGGGAATTTCCCAGTAACTCTATACTCTAATTGAGGAGACTCTGGCCTGGTTGGACTGTTCAGGTTGGCTTCTTTAGCTTAAACTTCTTCATGCTGGTGTTACACAGTTCCCATAGCTTTGGGAAAGCATCTGTGATAACAGCATCTCACTTTTACTTGTAGTGTTGCTTAAAACTTGAGGAAAAAAATTACTACTCTCTAAATAACACCCCAAATATTGCCAACTGTCTTTAAAATGAAATTGCATACAAGTATCCCCGCTTCATAACCTATTTCAGAATTGTATAAAGGAAAATATATCTTTATTTATATTTTTATTTACTATTATAATTTTTAACTTTTTTACCATCTAATTTCCTTTTGGATGTTGCATGGAAATTTCTCTTACATGTCTGAGTCTGTAGTAATGAAGATGTTACTGAATTATTTTCATGACATTGTTATTTTACATAGTCACCTAAGCAATATTCTTATTTTCTCAGACTGCAGGACCAAACATCATTGAAATAAGTGGTTTAGATTGTGTTGATGCTGCTTTGCTCTGCTACCACAAACCAGTGTAGCACGCGTCTCATGAAGGCGAAAGATGGGGTATATTTATTATCCTTTCTTTTCAGGTGGTCTGACTTGTTTCTTGGTACCATACACTAAACTGTGACATAGAAATTCAGAAAAGCTTGGTTTTCCACATGGCATACATTGACATTCCATATGATCTGGCACAGTTTGGCATCATTTTTATGTAGAATGGCAGTACTGCTACCTACAAGGATGGGGCATGCCACCTGCTGGTTGTGTCCTTCTGTGCCTTGAGCTGTCCATCTGTTACTTGTAGGAAGGTAAAATTCACCTAATTTTTGTCTTTTGGAAAATAAACCCTTACACAATCAAAGACACTTATGACAGCAACATTAATTTTAAATGCTAATTGTACATAAACAATCCAATCCTCTGTATATGCCAGAATGGTGGCTTAGTTCAGTACTGTTCAGTTAGGTAGGCTATATTGTGCCTGAGGGTGAATTTCAACTCAAAATACACAATTCTGCATGGAAAAAATAATTTCAACACAATTCCAGATGCAAAGGCAGAACTAACTTTTTATAAATTAAATGTAATGTGTTTCTTTTCCCTCCACAGTATTTCAATTACAATGATTACAGTATTGGGTTCAATCTTCACATAGTAACAGAGTCCCCTTGGCCCTGTACTAAGGTTGTTTTGCCCAAATAGCATATTCATCACTGTCAGCCCCCTTTAAATACCCCACAGTCTCTTAAATGCCAACACAGTTGTGTTGAAAGTTCTGTACTGTACCATTTTGTCAGAGTCCTCAAGTACATCTTAAGTCCCAGATAAGCAATGCGACAGGTAGGCTGGTAGCTTTCGTGATGTCATTGAGGCAGTCTTTATTTAAGTAAAAAACATACTGAGGAGTTCACCCTGCACTACCATAATCTTTTTGCGTGCTTGTTGTCACAAACCTGTCTTAATTTAATCTCATCTTAAAACTTTGTGTCTGTTTAACGATGTAGTATTCCTTTGTCTTTTTGGAATAGGTGGGATTACTTTTTTTCCACTTTGTGCATAAATGCTAAAAGAGATCAGGTAGGTGAAAGATGCATATGAAATGGTATGTAAAGTCCTGGACGTGGTTTGTTCTGGAAGCAGGAGGCAGAAAAAGTCTGTTTGATTATCATCCATGCTGCTTTTATGGAGTAAACCAGGGGCAAATTGGCAGCAAAAGTGTTGTGGTAGGTGTAGGTTTGAGTTCCACTGCTAAGTCTCCATCAGGGTCAGACCAATTGCCTTGCTTTGCCAGATGGAGAGCTCCTCTGATAACCTTAGATTACCAGCCCAAAACTGTCACCTGCTTTTCTTCGAAGTTTATTCCAAGGATGGAAAGCTACATGGTTCTGGTTAGAGAAGAGATTCCTAAATACAAACCGAGTAGCTCTGGTTCAGTAAATCAGTGGCTTAGAATTTGCTGGTTTTATTGTGTGTTCCTCTATTTCTGACTTTGACCACTGACTTTTTAAGCTTACTTAAATTTTGAAACCATTTTAAGTTCAAAGTTTTAAGTGGACTGCACCATGCCATTGACTGAGTAGATGAGAATAAAAAACTTGTTTTAGTTCATAGTGGTGCTGGTCTACCTGAGGATGTGTTCCTCTCACAGCTGGGCTCCTGATCACCAGTTTCTTTTCTAAAACTGAATGTTTATGGCACTAGCCCTTTTTCATCTGGCTGTAAGTCTTTAGCTTTGAAGGACAAACTGAAATCTGAATTCAGAATGGTTCTTTTTAAGTTAAGGACTGTAGGCTGAAAAGCAGTGCCATGTTACACGGGCATTAGATGTCATTTTAAGGATCTTCCAGTCAAGTTGTTTAGAAACACAATCTGAGTAATAAATGCCTTCAAAAAAAATCGGAGTTGTTATGCAAGCACCACAACCAGGGCTGGTATTAAATATAAAAAATGTAGCTGAGAACATATGCTAGACTGAGATCTCCAAAAAATGTTAGAGTTGCTTTTCATTCATTCACTACTTATGTCAAAAAAATATGCATCGGAGGAGTGGAACCAAGAACTTGGGTACATGCAGCTTTACCATTATTTTGTATATTGAGAAGCAATGAATCCATTCTCAAAGAGAAGGTAACTCTAGTCCCTTGATTAGCATTGCGTGATTAAGTTTAAGTTAATAAAATAATCATGTCATGTAAAATTTTATTGCCATTATAAAATGTGTCTGTTCCATTTAATCACAAATGCTACATTCATGTTTAATTGAGCTGTATGTATGCTACCTAATGGAAGGCTCGGGTTTTTTCCTTGCACACTGAATAGGTTTTAATTGAACACCTGATTCCTGCCACTAACTCATTAGCATCTGGACACTATCTATCTTTTATGCATATCTACTGATTAAAACTCGGCAGAAAAGCAGATAATAGGAAAACAAAAAGACAACATTATGGAACACTTTCAGCCATAATTTTTTATTATATATTGAGAAGCATTTAATTACCTTACTTCATTTAATTAGCCCCACTACTTAGGTCAATTGTTTTTTATTGATAGGGCACGTTAGCAGCTTTGCTAATTGGCACAAAATAACATGTGACTACGGTAAATGTCTTGTCCAAAATAATTTCTTACAGGTTTTTTTTTCTTTTTGCTTTCCCAAGACTTTTAATTTGCTTCACAGTCTTTTCAATAATATATAAAATATTTTGGCAGGGAGTGGCTTGATTTAAAATTTCACGTTTCCTTTTTTATTTCCAAGTTAAAGACAAAAACAATTCTGAAGAAAAAGTGTTTACTTTCTAACATGTATATGTATTATATGTAATATATAGTATAACATATAATATTTTACAGTCAGAAAGCATCGCTCTACCTTTTGTAGCTTTTGGAAGTGTTAGTCTTTCTTTGGAAACAAATGTGGGGTTTTTTTAAGCGTTCATTATCATTAAGACTTGAAGCATAACTCGTCAGCCTTTCCATTTTAGTGTAGAAGAGGAAAAACAGCAGCGTTGTGCCATGTCAGATATTGTGTGTTAGTGGTTTTGGGATCTGTTCAGCCCTGATCTGTTTTAAACCTGTGAGTTAACAAATCTGACAACTTTTACCAGAGTATAGGTGAGTTCAAATTACATAACTGGTTTCATTCATAATATTAATTTTCAGTTAAATAGTAGCAGAGCTTGTTAGAGCAGTCTTTATGGGAATGGAATCGATCAAAAAGGGGATATTTTTCTGCGTAATTGCTTTCAATAGTTGATTATATCTCCCCTTAGTTTTAGATGCTTCTACACCAAACCATTTTTGACAGTTTTCTTGAAAGATGTAATGTATTTTTGACTCAATAATTCCTCAAGATGTATTTTGTATCTCTGTACCAGGAAAAAAAAATTATAATTTCACCAATTGGCACTTTTTCAGTTTACCAAATGCTGATGCTTTTCCAAATAATTACCATGCTTTTTGAGTTCTTGGATAATCTTTATAATACATGTGTTCAACTGCATTGGCACTTCAGTGGATGGAGTAACTCATCATTATGCAATAAATTTTCTCCCCCTAAATTGAGAATAAATAGATTATTAGTATGTATGATGATTCTCTGCTCCCATACATACATACATGATTTGTGGAATAATAACACATTACCCATCTTCAAAATATTAATTTTGAAACTATTTCAAACACAAGTTTTACCGTACTTGCCCTGAAGTTTAATTTAGCCACTTTTTGTGGTATTTTCTTTCCTCTTCAAATCACAAACAGGTAGCAGGGATCAATTTGAACTAGAGTGTCTTCAGCTGGGCAGTTGCATTATACATATTCTGACATCCACAGGAGGGCAGCATGGTTAAATTAAGGGAGAAGACAGGAAAGATTATAACGCAGCTAAATGATTCTCACTTCTGATTGTTTATATTGTTTCCTGAAAGCTTTTATAATTGAGATTCTAGCCAATAGAAATAAAGAAATTGAGCAATTGCATGTTAATTTTAGAAGTTTCCAAATGTAGCTTCTTAGTAGCTATAAAAATGAAGAATTTCTCTGTGTTTATACAGTCTGTTTTAGAAAAAGCTCTTAAAATATTTAATGTGGGAGTTGTTAAATCCTGATTGCATATTTAGCGCTGCAAATTTCAATAAAATCTGTTACAGTACTGCGGTAAATCAAATAGTTAGAGAGTGGAGGTAGCTAATCCAGTAGGTTTCTGGGAGACTCTAAATACCCTGCTCTGTAACCCTGGTCTGAGTTAGAAAATTGGTCTCTTTCTATATAGGTGTGTCCTACACATAAAGCTCTGTTTGGGGAAAGAGATTTTAAAAAATCTCAATCTTAGATTTGAATAATAATGAATGATACAAAAAAGATTCATTATCTTATTTTTGTTTTCATTTAAATTGATTACCACAACACTCAGAGAAGGCATTTTACCCTTTGTGTTAAATGCAAATAAATTTTACAAAAGTATTTCTAAAAATTCAAGTAAGGAGAAACTACTCAAACCTCCCCTCACATCCAGTTCAGCAGTGTTGTGACTTACATTTTCTCTTAGATTTTATGGGCTTTGTATTTTTATGTAACACCAGTTTTACAGCTGAATATCCCTTTAGTGCTGCTGTTTTGGGGAGACAGTTGTTTGTCAGAGCAATCCTGTGCAGCAGGAATGAGCTGACCCCAGTAGATGGCTCTGATGCTCCCTCACAGGCGGCCACGTCTGTCTTCCTGAAGTCCTATTTCGATAGCTCTAAACACGAACCATCTCCAGTTTAATAACTCCAGTGAAGGGATGGTGCATTTGAATGGGCTTTCTTTTCCACTTGTTACACTAAAGAACCTTTGACAAAGAGCAAATCCACACTGTTGTTACAGGTTTATGTCTTTCTTATATACCAGTTTTTGGGTTTTCTCTAACCACCACCCAAAGCAAAAACATTCTGAAGATATTAACATTTCTTTAGGATTATTCTTTACCCTAATTATGTTAATCCATTTTGACAATCCTGAGTTATGGGAAGGGATACTAAAGCAAGTTTCTCAAAGGAGATCCATATTTTCAGTGATGTATATCTATTGATTCATAGAATAACTACTTCAAAACTCGTTTTTATCTTGCTTGCTTCTCTGTGGCATTTCCGGGGATAAACATCCGATCACGTTAACAGCTCTATTGCAAATTATTGTGTAGTGGAAGCTGTCTTTTCCAGTGCCACAAGAGAATCAATAAATAATACTAGAAGGTGGCAGTTTCAGAGTGAACCGAAAAGGATGCTTCAGGGCACAGGTAGTTGAGGTGTGGGATTGTGCTACAAGGTGTAGATTTCAGAAGTTTAGAAGGGTCGATAAGACCATTATGGAAATCCTTCAAAACAAAAATGCATTAAGCAATGATAAATACAGAGACATCCTTTCTAGATAGAGAGACTTCAAGAGCCCCTAATAGCATGACTGTAGGAGAAAATTCTGGGCACGTATAACTGCATGCTTCCATCCAGTCACTACTTCCCACCACATCCTGTTGGGAACAAGGTAAAGGCCTGAGTGTGCTTTTGGGTGTCCCCTTTATGTTCTTTCATAGAGAAAGTTTTTTCAAAAGAGCCGAAGTGGTTTGGAGTCAGAATTCTTTTTGTTTCTTTGGCATCTTTAAAATTCTACATATAGTATGCATAGGAAAGTGTCTTAAAATGGATATTTTAAGAGACCTGATTGTCTGCATCACAATATGAAAGCTTTCTGCCATGTTCTTACTTCTGTATTATCATCAAAACGTTGACAGAAGTATAAAAGTACTTTTTTGACTCAAACTTTTGATGAAAGGGTCACCTACAGTTGTTGTCATTCAGCACTACTAAGTTTTCCTAGGCAGAATGTCTCTTTCAGAACGTTAGATTACCCTTATTGTCCTGGACCAAACATTCATGGTGACATAGCTCCCACTGTGGCCAGCAACAGATGACTGGGAAAGTTTCTCAGAGTCATGTCAGTACTCTTTCAGAGTCCACCCACCTGCAGAGCAAGGGCTTTCCGAGCCAGATACAGTTCTTTGCGTGCATTAACATTCCATGCAATTGAATTTCTCCTTCACAAACCTGCCCAGGAATGCCTGAAGTGCACAATGAAATGTAACTAATTTGAGTTCATGGAAACAGGCCACAACAGTTGCATTGCTGTGCGAGAATGGAAATTAATGTCTGGCACTGTTCCTGCATTCCTTAGAGGTGCTACACATGCAGCGGAGACAGTCGGCACCGCTGATACAGGCAGCATCATGCGGCTTTCTGCTGTTGTGTGTTGGATGGAGACAGAAGTGGTATTCATTGGTTACTATGTCTGTGTCCATGTACGGGAGCCAAAGTGTCAAACTTTTACTCCAGAAGAAAATCATGTAGTTCCCAGAAAAAAAGCTTTTTATTTCTGCAGTGTGGGGAGCGACAGGTATTTCAAAGATTGTATCTCAATTCCAAGAAGGTAACTGCATTTTCCCCACTGTTGCTTAAATTGTTCTCTAGCACTTTCCATTCTGGGCTGCTCTGTGGTACCACAAATAAAAAGGTTTTTTTGTTGGTTTTTCCTTTCAAGTGTGCCAAACATTTTGGAATCTTTACAGTCAGTGTAGTCTCTGTTCGTCACCAGCTAAGTTCAGTCACTGCGTCCACACAAGCTTTATGTCATAGTACTGACTGAAAAGAGCACCCCAACGTATATTATTCTCAACTGGGCTTTAGAATGAGTATTTTTGTCAGACTGCAAACAGCAAACATTTCCTGTGAATGTCGCGTTATCTACTTTTCATGATGCCTGGGCACAGAAACCTCCTTCCTTTTATCTATTTTCAGGCAACTAGCTCTAGCACCTGTGTTTGGAGTCTTGGCACTATAGGGATGAGGTATAGCCAGTGGAGATGGGAGGACACTTCCAAAGGGTAATTTGCAAAGCCCTGATGATAAAATACACCCTGAGTAGTTTATACTGGATCCGTATAAAATACGAGGGAAACATGGTCACTGAAAGTGGCATAGTGGAGTCACAAGGTCAAAACCTGTTTAATTTTCTGTTTCCCTTCAGACCATTTTATTTTATTTTTTTTTTAATTCATCAATGATTTATGTGTTTCAACAAATGGGCCAAAAAGGCTAAACAGCTTTATAGGCTTCTGAAACGTATTTTCCACTGTCTGGAAGATGAGGGCTAGGGTGAAGCTGTCCTGAATGTTTCTTCTGCTGCTCTAGGACCTCAGGTCCTGAACAGTTCCCGCTTTTCTCCACTGTGGTTTCTCTCCCACTGAAGCTAATGTAATAGTGTTAACCTCCCGCACTGGGCATGTTGCAAGGAGTAATTACCCAAAGTTTATAAAGCACTACTCAAGTGTCAGGCAGTGTTCCTATTAAGAAAATAATGTGTGTTAGGACTTGTTAAACTCATTTGTTTTGAAATTTTGGTGATGTTTTAAAATTGTAATTTTAACTGGGTTATTTTAGGGATCTTTAAAAAAAAAAGTAGCTGTCAAGATTTAAAAAAAAACAGTTTTGAAATATCATAGCATTCTGAATAATCTTCTGTGGGCACAAATTGAAAGAAATTGCTAGACTAATTAACATCATTTCTGTGCTTTTTTTCAAATCACAAATATGTTCTGCCAGGTGTAACATATTTTGTTGTTTCTTTGCTATGTCAGATGTACCTCTTTATACTAATTCAGAAGGACTTTAAAATACTTGCTAGTGATGATGACAACAAATGTTATGAAAATACTTTAAATTGACCGTTTTTAGGATGGAATTGTGTGTATTTTGTTCTGCTTATGTGCTTTACTAAAGAAAAAAAACAACCAAACAAACAACAAAACAAAACTAGCTCTGCTGAACTAGTTAAATTAAAGCTGTATCAATTAAAAAGTATCTTTCCAGGCAGTGAAAAGAAATACATAACCAGCCAGAGAAAACCAAAGCCAAGTATCATTACTAAAAGAGCTCACTGCTCTTACTAGCCTCTGCCACTCTTCCCGAAAGTGGGCTATTTTCAACTCTGGGACTCCAGAATTGGAGTTGCTTCAGCTGGCAGCTCCGTTCATTGATTTGTTGTATACCAGTGTGACACTGAGCAGGGTGTTTTGACTGATGCCGTCAGTGGCTGTGTATGACCTAGAAACAAAAGTAGATTTTTCATATTAACAGGTCCTCGGCCATTTAGGCTTTCTAGATCACAAATAATATCACTGCCTGGCTGGTAAAAGGGTCACCAGTTTTTCTATCACATTGTGGTGTCATATGCTTCCAAGTGACATGGAGCAATGCCTGGGCCGGATGCCCTGATGCCTCTGGGTGCTGAGGATCATTCTGAGATGATTTAAGGTCTGGCAATGTAAAGAATTGTTTCCACAGCCAAACCGGGTGCTCAGGGGAGAGAGGTGTCTTTGAAACTTTTTCTACTGCATCAACATTACCGTTTAAATTAAGATTTTCAGTTTTAAAACCGAACTCTTGGTTGTACCTGCTTGCTGTGCTTTGTTTCACAGAGGGGTTTGTGTTCACAGACTGTTCCCCTTATAGACAAAATTAAACCAAGAGATGAGCCCCAGGGGTGCTCCCAAATATGCTGCAACTGCTCATAGCTATTTTAGCCATGGGTTCAGACTAGAGCTAATCCAAAGTAAGCTGCATCAAAAAGCACCAGGAGTGGATGTGCACCCCTCAGCACCAGCTGTTTCCCAGTTGTGCTGCTTTTGGCTGTTTACGAGACAATTAGATTACATTAGCATCCTTCTACACTTTCTACTTTTCTGCTACATCTGAAGGATTTCATTCTTTTGTTGCTCGGAATTCTCTCAAGGCTACAGGATGTTTTTCTGTCTTCACAAACACTCCCTCTTTACATACCAAATAGGTTTCATGATATGAAATAAATTGGATTAATAATGCTCAAGTTGCCATCGCAGTTACTTCACAGGTTCCTTAAGTACTGACATGCATATTCACAAATGTTGAAGCGCTCTGGAGTGCAGTAAGATATCACTGTTAAAGAATCCAGGGATATCTGATCTCTCAGGGTACCAATAACCATTTATGCTGTAAGTGAAAAGTTGTTGGGGGCAGGGGCGGGGGGAGGGGGCGGGGGCAAGAAAAGCCCACACATTTTCCTGTGCGTACTGGGAGCGTCTTGCTCATTGGAATAAATGGAACTGTTTGCTGTGGCTGTGGTGTTTGTATTACTTGACATTCTTCAGCATTTCTTTATCCTTAGCAGGCATAATTACAGTAGAAGTTTAGGCTGGTATTTTTCATTCCATCTGTTGAAGCCTTATTTAGTTCTCTTTCTCGAGAGCGCAGAAAGTACTAAAATGAATCCGAGAATGTTTACAGCTAGGTTTCTTATGACCCGGGTCATATTGTTGTCTTGAATCGGTTTTCTCTCTCGTCCTCAACTGAAGACAAAAAAAAAATAAATAAAGAAATATAAAAAACGTCTTAATCTTGCAGGGTTAAATAAAAGAAGGAATGTGGTTCGAGGAAGATTCCTTTTATGCAAGCGTGCAGGGATGACTGAAAGTGCCTGTGGGCATTTGGTCCCCATTGGCTCTCACAGCGAATGCAATGATGCCCACAGATAGCCTGTATTGTTGTCAGTTAAATGGGATCATGAGTGTCTGAAAGGTGTTTGAGAATGAACTGAAAATCATTTTCACAAGTGGATGATTACTTCTGCCACATGTTAACCGAACTCTATCAGAGTGGCCCAGATTTTTGAGACTGCATTAATTGCTCTTTCAACCTTGACTGAGGTTTCTCTTTAAGAAAGGCCTTTGCTGGACTAAACTGCTACACGTATTGATTTTTCTTTCTATATTTTTTGTCATTGTTTGTGATAAATGAAGCCTTTTACAAGTAGAGAATTTATCATTCAAGATGTAGATAGATTGCTTCATTCCTTAGAATAAAAAGGCCTGTCTAAAAATGATCTCTGTAGAAGTAGTAAATCCTTTCTCATTTCTCCAGCAGTGAATAGCTCCGGTATTCCACACTCAATTATGTTTTTCAGCTATTCATTAGTGCTGATTTTTTTCCACAAAAAGTAGAACCCTGCACTCTCTCAGCATGGACTTAGAGCAAATAAGCTGCCATCTTCTCTCCTGTGTATGCCATCACATAATTGAAACTGAACTATAATATTTAGCAATGTGGTTTTGCATCTTTGTAATGCAAGGAAATGCGCTTGGAGGAATATCCAGCCTTCATATATTTGAAATATATTGATGCTCAGACTTTTTAAAGAAAATGCTTGTTCAGTTTCTCCTGTTTCTGGAGGAAAAAATTATGCAGACTGAAACACAATGATACTTAAAACATTTTTATCCTGGTGTTTCTCTGTTTTGTAGTGGAAAAGTAATTTCTTGTCTTTTCATCTGTATTCCAGAAATGTTGGGGAGGGGAGTTCTACCTTATTGTAAGGATTGTGAGGTATCATCAAGTAAATCTGTGACGTTATATAAATCCAAGTTTTACTTTTAATTTGGGATTGAGTGAAAAGAAAGAAAGGGGTATTGAATAATGTGGAAGAAGAGAAAATTGTAAAACTGTTTTTAAGAGCAAAAGTCTCAGGAAAGTCATTCCTGAGCCTGCCTGGTTCATATGTTGGGTTGCATTTTTGTGTTGCTACAAACACAATCTTTACATTGGGGTAGCATCTAATGAGTCAACATGTTTGATCAGGGTTCTGCTTTCAATGTGCTGTATAAAAGTAGCTATATTAGTCTTAAATTCCTAAGAGCATTATAAAAAGACTGAAAAAGACAACCAAGCATATGCATGCTAGCTATAGGTATGCCTTCTAATCTGCACATGTACAGATACAGTTGTCATGTATAACTTATTCGTTATATTAAAATATTTTTACAGAATAGAAGTCTGCCATCTATATCTGTTTCTACATATATCAGAAAACCAATCTTTACTACCTTCTTGTCAGTCCACTTATTAAATTCTCAGTAAAGAGATGTCAAAATAACTCTCTTTAGTAATAAGCAATTACTATTTAAGTGCTCAGAAACTATTTAGGTATCTTCTTTCCCAGTGTATGGCTGAACTGTAATAATTCAAGAATTATTTTAGATTATCCCAACTCTTGAACCTGTATTAGAATGAGAAAAAATTGTAGCACATGGCATGGTTAGTTTTTAGAAATACGGAACTGGCTACTTCTGAGCATCAGTTTCTTCGTTGCACTGCACAAACTATTTTACCTAAAGAAAGGTACACTGTTTGAAGGAGTGGCTACTGTGTGTTTCTTGTTGCTGGTGAGAGTTTTTTAAAACAGCTTGAAGAATTAATGTTATGCATCTTGTGTATGGTTGAGGGTTTTTTGGATGGAGTGAGCAGTGCTTATTGGTGACTACAAGGCGTAACACATATGGGGAGAGAAATTACATGCTGCAGCTCTGTTGAATTGGTGACCACAAGGGTCTGCTCCAGTTTATGGTGCTGACATTTCTCAGAGACCCATGAAAAATTATGCAGTTCCCTATATTAATAAAACATTCTTCAGCTAAGCTCTGGAACTTTATTCACTTTACAACCTGCTAACCTCTTCATTTTCTGATGTAGTTGTGAAACCCGTGTTATTTAATTCTGGAGACTGACTTTTGTGGACTTTTTGTGTTCTAGACATCAACTGCAGTTTCTACAAAACCTAGATATTACTGTCCAAATTTGCCAGGGTTCTTAGGTCCTTTGCTTCCCATTTTACAAAAATGAGAAATAAATGGGAAAGAGAAATTTAAACAGGGTTCCCAGTGTCTAGGATGTCTAATGTTAGAGTCTTTCAGGAGCATGCACACTTAAGATGAGCACAGGATATATGCCTTGTAATGGCTGAGACTCTCTACATTAAAAAAAACCTGTCACCATTAGACATGGCACCAGAAGAATGATTACTAACATAAGATAATAACTGTGTTCTTGCAGTGATTTGTAAAACCAAGTAACCTACACTAAATACTACACTAAATCCCAGCTTTGTGCCATGAATGTTATTTTCTTTCTTACATAATCTTATCTAAGACCAGTGGGTTTTAAAGATGGCTAGTTAATGTTCTACTCACTTGTTTCTAAAGGAAGGTCTCATTCAACACCTTAGTTTGGAAGTGATCTATAGGAGGCAAAAAAAAGTGCACATTGTTATTTAATTTCTTTTTTATGTGCTTTCTTATTTTATAGTTTTGAATTTACTTGTGAAACTTGTGATAATTCTGCCTGTACTGCAGGACCATACGTGATATATCTTACCTGAAAAGTAATTTAAAAAGCAACCAACTTTTTCCTCTGATGGCATATGTTCTTTTAAGATCTATTAGTTTAAAAGCACCTTTTAAAACGTCATTTAAGACCTGCCAAGAGGGTGGGAAAATGGTCAAGATATTTGTACTGTAGCATTTGTGGACCGTGTCTTTTCATTTGGTTGTCACAGTCCATGGAGCAACTGTCCTCCCAATATATGTCAGAGGAACTTACAGGATATTGTGAGGGATGTTGCAGCAGAGTCATCATGAAGACCAGGGCAGGTTTAGGATTGAGAGAGGCCAAAAGCCACATATGGACCCTTTTACTTTTCTCCCCACACCTTCCTCAATCATTAATCTTCAAGACTGAATGAAATTCATCAGTCATTTCCCTTCCTCACTACGGCAATAGTTAAGAGATTAATGGGGTAATATCAATGTGGTAGGCTTCGGGGAATGTAAATGCTCTGATTGAGGGGAACATGCCTGGCTCTTTTGATTCTTCGTATATGAAATGCAAAACAGTTGTTAATTTATGGAGGAACATGCACCTATCACTCTGTAAGGTAAATACTTCTTAGTTGCAAAGCATTATTATCTCTCAAATAAGCCTTAGTTGGCCCTTTTTTGGTAGGTTTTTTGGCATAACTCTTACTCCTTTGTTTTTATTGAATTTATAATAAGCAGTCAACATGCTGGAAGGAAGGGGTGCCATCCAGAAGGACCTTGACAGATGAACCATGTGAAGTTCAACAAGGCCAAATGCTAAGTCCTGCACAAAGGTTGGGGCAATCCCAAGTACAACTATAGGCTGAGCAAAGAATGGGTTAAGAGCAGCCCTGAGAAGAACTTGGGGGTGTTGGTGAATGAGAAGCTCAACATGAGCCAGTAATGTGTGCTTGCAGCTCAGAAAGCCACCTGTATCCTGGGCTGCATCAAAAGAAGCGTGACCTGCAGGTTGAGGGAAGTTAATTATTCCCCTCTGCTCACTCCTGTGAGATCTCTACCTGGAGTACTAAAGCCAGCCTGGGGTCCCCAGTACAAGAAGGACATAGGGCTGTTAGAGCAAGTCTGGAGGAGGGCCACAAAGATGATCAGAGGGCTGGAGCACCTCTTCTATGAAGACAGGATGAGAGAGTTGGGCTTGTTCAGCCTGGAGAAGAGAAGGCTCAGAGGAGACTTCTAGTGCCTGATGGGGACCTACAGGAAAGCTGGAGAGGGCAGGTAGGGATAGGATAATGGGTATTGGCTGCAGGAGGATAGGTTTAGTTAGATGCGATGAAGAAATTCTTTCCTGTGGGAGTGGTGAGGCACTGGAGCAGGTTTCCCAGAGTAGCTGTGGCTGCCCCCTCCCTGGCAGTGTTTAAGGCCGGGTTGGATGGGGCTTTGCGAAACCTCATCTAGTGGAGGGCATCCCTGCCCATGGCAGGGGGTTGAAACTAGATGATCTTTGAGGTGCCTTCCAACCCAAACCATTCTGTGATTCTGTAATTTTACAATAAAAGGAGTGTGTCAGGATCTGAACTATTCAAAGGAAGCTGCATCACGTGGTAATCCTGTGCATGAAACCAATTGTCCTCTCATAGGAATAAAAAGTAGAGTAACCAAGCAAGGCAAAGCTCCAACATGGGTGTAGCTGAGTTTAAGAAGGGCGAGATATCAGCGTCATAGTAATGAGGGAGCCACTACGTCATCTGACAAACCACTGTGGTTAATAAGCAGTATGCTGAACATTTGTGTTACACAAAAATGCACCCTTTGGGATACCTCAAACGTGAAAGGATGTGCTTGTGTGTATGCTCAAGACAGGTGGAAAAAAAGATTTTGAATGTATCTTACTGGCCTGTTTCACATGAGGTGTTGGTTCATTGCTCTGTTCTTTGACTGAGTTAAAAACCACCAGGTATCAAAGCCCCAGTGGTGATCAGAAAGTAGAGGGTAGCAGATCATATCTTCTAGCCAAAAGGCACCTGTCCATCTACCAACGATCCAACCAACCATCTCTGATCCTAGTTATAACCTCTCCATACCATACATGTCAGCGTCATCTGGAGAGTGCCCTGTGAAGCCAGTATTCAGTCATCCAAATAATTTTGATCATTATTCTGCCCTTGACCCTCCTATTTGTACTAGTTGCTCTTGCTAGAAGCTGGCCGGCTAGAAGGGACATCTCATAGGTAATATTTTGCTCTGCTGTCAGGTTTTAAGCAGCAGATCTTTACCACTCATAAGCTCTAGCTTACAACTCCCCAGCTCATCCTTTTACTCTTGCTGTCTTTGCTAGCAACAGTTTCAAAATAACCACAGGGACAGGAAAAAGTGGCACTGTAATGCCATAAAACCTGTTCCAACTTCTTGAGTAATGAGGGTTCTTCCTCTGCCACCAAACAGTATCAACATCTATGGTTTTGTCATCTCGCTGGCTGGTCCTCTGATTCAAAGCCTGGAAATTGCCAAGGTGACAAGGAGCTCTTTGTAATCTAAGAGTCTTTACAGTGAAGTGCTTCTATTTGGAAAATTAGATTCTAGTTTACTCTGGGGAAAAATAATAATAATAATTGTGTGTGTCTGCCGGCATCTTGTTGCTTGAGCACTTTCCCAAACTGACACTGTGACTGACTTCTCACAGACAAGAACAACACTGACAAAAATCTGAGGAAACCAAATGGAAAAAAAAAAGTGTTGGGAAGTTTAACTTTTCTAACTTTCGGTATTTCTCCGTAGTCAGTGTTCTGCTTCAAGCTAGTTTTTCTATTTTCAGAGGCAATTGCTGAAATACAAGCGATAAACAGATTAGTCTTCTCAAACATGAGGTCTTTTGTTTCTGCTTTTTATGTGATTTTTAGTGGAAAGAAATATCTCTGCATTTTTATGGTCTGGGTAAGTAGAAGGAAAAAAAAAATCACTTCTTAGATGTGACAACACTGATCAGCTCTGTATGTAGAGCAAATTGATACAATCACTGGTACTGGGTGTTCTTAGTATCATGCTGCTTATTAATGCAAAAACATTCCCTTTATTATTTTCTTTCAGGTATTTGTACGCTCTAGGACAAAAGGTTTGGAAGCGATGGAAAAAACGCTACTTTGTTCTTGTTCAGGTTAGTAGCCTGCCATGAAAGTTCATTTAAAAGTAGTCTTGGACTATCAGTTTTCTTTCCATGGTTTCTGAAGCCAGTAGTAAATCAGTATTTTCAGGCAACATATGCGGAACTGCTCCGAGCTTCTTACAGCATAGAGGTATCCAGGGTATTTATTTTTTGTTATTATTTACATATGTTGAAAACAGAAGAATCACTGAGTTTTGCATATATATATATATATATTTGAGTCCCTACACTGAACAATGCTTTGACTGAAACCTAGACATTTCTGAATGAAATTCAGAAAAACCTTGAAACATTCCACTAACAGCTTTCTAGCAGAACTCAATTTAAAATAAATATATATTTCACATAATGGCTTGTACTTACTGTTACATTCATTCTATAAAAAAAAATCCTGACTTTAGAATTTAATAAAAACAACATTAGTTATTATTAATACCTTTTTCATAATTTTTTTTTAAATCATGCTTTTGTTGTTTTTTCTTGCAACATTAAAAAGGGTAAAATTTTGCAGTTGTAACAGAAATTGTAGTGTAGCAATTGTTCTTGGCCACAAAAATGTTCTGGCCCAATACATTATTTCATAACTTGTTGTCCAAGCCTGTAACTGTATTTTCACGTGCTAGTGAATGGTGATGTTAACATGAGATTAATAGAATAGGAATAGAAAAGTAGATTTTGAGTGGTCAAAACTAAGAAATAATCTTTTTTTTTTGAGTCTTTGGAAAAAATCATTATTTTCTGTTTGTGCTTAAGATTGCAATTACAAATTTGATGTTCTTCTGAGTCCTTTCAGAGAACAGTGTTCTTCTGTGTCCTTTGTATTATTGAAAGAAAACAGTTAAAGTGTGAGTCTCCATAAACATCATGGAAAGGATAAAGCCTGTTTATGAGGCTTGGTTAAGAACGAAGATTTCTAAGAATGCTTTATAAAAAGCCTGTTTCCTTTCTCTGCCATTCTATCAGTTGCACAAACCTGGTCTCTTTCTTTCTCTTAAATGATGAAAATTTTAAGGATGTAAACAAAAACCAAAACAAAGCAACCTTCTCAACAAGGTTCTTATTTAAGCAAAATTAAAAGCTGAGAATATTTGCATCTTATTCTTGCTCAGCTTGATGTCAATATGGTGTTCTCCCTTGCTTCGGTGGGAATTGGCTTCCATGTTGATAATCAGTGAGTGATGGTTATAAGGCTGAACAGGATCTTGTGGAAAGTCTACTGAATTTATTTGGTTTCTGATTTTACAAGGTCCTCCATAAGAGATGAGGAATTTTTGTGACTTAAGTTGTAAAGGTTAGAAAGATCTCTGTATGGGATAGCTGGTAAGGCCTGGAGGTGAAGGGAAAATAACTTAAAAGTTACAGGAAAAAAGAAAGGCTAGAATGGTCCCTTGTCCTTTCTGATTTTCTTTCACACTCTTCCTATTTTACATCCCCCCTTTCACTAAAAGAAAGGCCTTGTTCTTTCCCTTTAAGCCACAGGCATCATCTGAGTTTAAAGTGCACCTGAGAGACACATAGTCTTTCTGTGCATGTGATACGGAGACACCTGGGAGATCAGTTTATTCCAGCCAAGTTAATTTTAACTATCTTCTGCTTTCTATGCTGAAATTGAAATACTGTAGGAGAATATTACAGGAATTTTCCAACTGTGATGGGATTTAGACATCTATTTCATTTTACAGCAGCTATCAACTCAATAAGGCTATATAGAAAATACTGTGTTAAATCAATATTTACTGCCCAGACACCTCTGGCTCATTTATATAGTCCAGCTGAGATACATAAGCTGAAGTCAATATGTGTGAAATAAGCATTCAGTAATGAATATCAGTCTGTTTTATTGATATATTATTGACATATTGATGAGTCTTCCTCTATAGATTAGCTTTTACCTTACATCAGAAAAAATATTAAGGCCATGAAAATCAGTTGCAAGACAGAGGCTATCAGTATGATTTACACTTGCTTTTGAAATTTAACTCAGGTGTGAAATTAGATGAATAATGTTGATTTTTCAGGAGCGTGATGTGAGTAATATGCACCCTCGTTATTGCTACACATATTAGAAGTTGTTAGTGGTTTCTGAAAGAACAGCTCAATGTTATGAGAAGGTTATAGTCTGGAAATTTTAACCTCTTCCTTATATATGCTTTTCCACCTTACACAATCCAGTCACTTTTCTAAAAGGTTTTTTGTGTCAAACTGGAAAAAGACGGGGACATAACATAAAACCTCAGCTGGCCATGCTGCATTTTACTGTCTGGTAATATCTTCCTCCAGTAATCTGAGTGCAGATTCACCTCTGTCACTTTAGCTTCATCTGCTATAGTGTTCAAAAAAAACAGTCATTGTTTCATGTATATTTTTTTCCTAAACACGCCGACCACGGAGGCTGATTCTTGCTGCTGAACTCCTGAAGCAGGCTGCCCAGTGACACCCTGTAGCAGGGACCACAGCCAGGTTTTAACAGTTCCTTCCAGCACAAGAAACAGAGTCTTTCTGCCCCATGGGCACATAGAGGACTTTAAGAACATCGAGTTCAACCAACATCCCTTAGTGACACTCCTCATAAGGTCATGTCTACATCTCTGTGACTATACGGCTGTCATCCATGCCCAGGTTGATGGTTTTCCAGTTTGTTACAGAGTAGGTAGAACAGCTGGCAGTCAGGTCTTTGGATCTCTGTAAGACTATGAAATTGAGGTAAATGTAGTTGTAGACAGAGGATTGCCTCTAACTCTCTCAAGAATTACTATTTAAGAAGGTGGCTTGATTCTGGTTTTGCCTGAGAATGTGTTGTACAGAGTCATGACTTTTGAGTACCCATTATTGCATGAAGTATTGATGCTGATTTGCTGAACTCTAAGGAAAACTTACCTATGGCTCCATGAACTACTAACAATATACTTAAACCCAGTCATAGATCTATATTAAAAAGTGTAATTTCAGACAATGGTGGTAATTCTCTCCATAATAGCTGAGAGCAGCCACTGATTACCAAAATGAAACGTGTTTAAGAGATTGTGAGTGTAAGCAATTGAGGCAAGTTCTCTATTTATTTATATTGTTGAGACTTTTTTTTTCCCCAGCAAAGTTGTCTGGAGTTTTTCCATTTGTTTCTCTGGTGAGGAGATTTTAAAACATCTCATTTGGGGGGGGCAGGGGGAAAGTGTAAGACAAATTGTGACATGAATTGTGACATGTCTTTTAACAATCCTTTAAAATACAAAAATGCATTTGAAATATGTTTGAAAAAGTAAAACCAACAGCATTATAATCTCTGTCTTCTTATAGAGGTGAGATTAAAATTGAACCAAGACATGTAGCCCAGCTCTTCCACAAGCTTTCCTTCAAAAACATATAGTGGCTGAAGAAATCTGAAAAAAAATTGGCATCCTATGCATTTCCACAATCAGAGCCTGCTAGCTTCCTTTTTGATGGCTCAGCTTGTTTGTACAGTGGATGTGAAAATGCAAGTGATGTGGGTGTGTGCCTGGTCATTTCATTCAATAAAATGGAATAATTTTTCAAATGTTTTTACTGTGGTGCCAGGTATGAAAGATTAAATCTGTAGGTTCATTTTACAAGCAAAAGGAGAGGGGGCAGTTGTCGTGAAATACGACTCTAATTGCAAATGATTTAGAGGTGTGTGTGACTTAAGACTAACCAACAGCTCCCTCCATGCTTGTGCATCGAGGCAAGTACAGTTCTTGCCTTTGCAAGAATTCCTATGTTTAATTTCTCTCAGTTGTAGACTTCTGCTGTGGTTCTGGAGCCATCAGTTCAGAACTTGAGTCCTGATGGCAGTCTTGTGGAGAGAGCTGTCACCCTTGTTCTTTTTGCCTGTACACGCTGTGGTAGAGGATGTTCAGTCACCATACCCTGCCTTGCATAGCATATCCTGTTTCAAAAAAGCCCAAATACTTAAAACAATGACATATTTTTAGAGCATTATGCAGATAATAATCACACCTTCTATCCTTATTTTCCAAAAATATCGATCTTTTACAGAGTCAAAACTCTTTTGTCAATACTAGTTACTGGAGTTTGAGGTGGAGTGGTGTGAAGGTACTGCACCAGGGAGTATATCAATGAAGCTCCAATCAGCTGTCAGCATTTTACTTCAAAAAGGATCGTTCCTGAAGTTACAGACAAAGCAAGAAATCTAAGTAATAGTTAGCTGAGCACTCAGCAACTGAGATAAAGACAGTCATTTCCCTGTCAGGCAAACTCCTGATCTATCCTTAAATATTATAGTCCAAAGCAAGTGAGTTGGCCAGGTATCCTACAGTCCTTGGTGACCGAAGTTTGTGAGGCCCATGTCAGTTCAGATCCCTTAAGTTTCAAGTGTTCACAGATTGGGAAACTGTCGATAGTTTTTCCAGCTCTTTATTTAAGACTGGGACCATCTCAGTTTTGTTGCAGTGACTTCATTTCCTCTCCCAGCCATTACATTCCTTTCATCATCTTCCCTGTCACTTTCTCCTCCACTATACCAAGTATTTTCCCTAGCAGAACCTACTGTGATTCTTTTCAATTTTTCATAAAGCAACAGCTCAAACTACGTGGTATTTCAGGAAACTGCAGAGAGATGTGTTTAGGGCTTATTTTCCCACCTTCTTTTGGCAGGAAGGGGAAAGAATGCAAAGATTTACACTGTAAATATTTCTGTGGAGAAAAATGGGGTTTAGTTCTTCAGCAAAGCTGAAGGCTAAATTAAGCAGCGGTACCATGTGTTCCACAATTGTAGAATGGGATTCGGGAATTAAGAAGTCCTTTCTTATTCAGGTTAGCCAGTACACATTTGCAATGTGCAGTTACAGAGAAAAGAAATCTGAGCCTCAGGAACTGATGCAGCTCGAAGGATACACCGTGGATTATACAGCTCCTCACACAGGTACTTTTCATTATTTTGAAGTACAATATATTTGTGTAAAACAGCTCATTCAATTTATTCATTTTGCTCTAGCAGCAAAAAAAAAAAAAAAAAAACCACTAAGGTTCTTTTTTTGCAGCACCTGAAGGCTTTACAATCATTCCACTAGGATTTTCTAGTGTGAAAAAACGTTCTTTTAGAAAGAAGTTTGATTTAAGAACCTTCAACAATGAATTTAGACTAAGGTTGCCTAAAACATTGTAAGACTAGATATGATACAATGAAAAAAAAGATGAATTCTAGTCAGTCTTTCCCTTTTCTCTCTATGGTGGAGTCATGTGGCAGTATGCTATGAAGTATATTCTTAAATGTCTTAGAAAAGAAGGTGAATGTTGACAGTGCTTGCCAAAGACAAATCACTCAGATTAATAAAAAAAAAATGAAGATGCTAGAAAATCTACACAAGTTAGTATTAAAATAGCAAAGGGAAATTAAAGTTATACATGTAGAAAAAAGGAGATTCTACTTTACCGATGCGGTGAAAGGTTCTGAATCTGAAACTTCTAAGATACTGAAAACTGATCTTTGGGAACATTGGCTCAATGTTTAGAATAATTGAGATGGCAAACTAATGCTTAGAAAGGGTTTGGAAACACTGTTGTCATAAAAAAAGTCTCTGGAGCAGCCACGTTGACTGGCGTGTGCTGTACTGGTTATGCGCTGTCAAAAAAAAACACTGGAATGAGAGAAAGGTGCCAGGGAAGGAGCAGTGACACTGACAAGAGGTATGGAGCTGCCTCTGTTCAAGAAGAGATAAAGTTGAGAGCTAAGAAAATTATGCCTAGAAGGAGGGTATGTTAGAGAAATGCAAAATAGCGTATGACACAGAGAAGATGAATAAGAAATAAATGGGAATTGAATTGGAAATGGAATTATGGAAATATTTTCTCCTATGACTTCTATATTTATTCTGCTTATGTTACTTCCATGTATTAGCATTTGATCCTTACAGCTCTAGATTTTATCATATCTCTAGGGCATAAATACCTATAAAATGTTTTTACACACACACTCAAAGGAAAAAGAATAATGTGATAAACATTGATGGTGATTTAGAAGTAGCTTGAATTTAAGATTACCTTCCTATTTCCTGTTCCAGGTCTTCAGGGTGGTCGAATGTTTTTCAATGCTGTTAAAGAAGGTGATACTGTGATATTTGCCAGTGATGATGAGCAGGATAGAATACTCTGGGTTCAAGCCATGTACAGAGCCACAGGTCAATCGTATAAACCTGTTCCTGCAAGTCAAGCTCAGAAGATTAATCCTAAAGGAGGAAATGTCGACACAGATGTATCCCCACTTTGTAAGTTGGATTGCTTTTTCTTTTCTGGCTTTGGTGTTGCTTTTAGTTGGTAAAATACGTAGCCGCTCTATCAATGAAGTTTAATTAAGCAGAAGTCATTCACTGGGGAAATGTGCCTGGCAGTTTGTTGTTAACCAGAAGCTCTTTAACTGAGATTATTATTACCAGCAAGGGAAATCCTGACTTGCAGGTCATTATTTTTATTATAATCCATGAAAATATGGCAATTAGCTTCATATTCATTACAGTTGACCCACATATTACCATGGAGATGGTGTTTGGTTTACATTTTATTGTTCGGTAGGCAGCCAGTGTAGTGTTGAATAGAAAAGCATCAATCTATTCTCAGAATTTTGTAGGTTTAGGTCAGCTTTATCACATGTTGTATATATTAGGCAGACAGTGCATTGTGAACTGCAAGGCACTAGATGAGCTGCTGGAGTTTTGCACCCCTCAGTGTAATATTAAACCACATATATTTATATTTTTTCCAAAAGAAAATCAGTTTTTTCTGATATTTCTTTGAGGAAAATATTGTGTCAGACAAAATCAAGGTAGATACCAAATATTAACCATATAATGAAATTTTCATATAATCTCTTTGAATGTATTCTGTCACATATATGTCTGCACATAGGAAGCATTTATGGGTTTTTTGTTGTTCTGGAGGCTGAGTGCTATCCAAGGATTTTTGTAATAGCCATCCAGTTTTTACAACGCCATATGCCTGAATACAGTAATCCTTCTTCATTATGATATACATGTATATGTAGAGTGATAGGAAGGAAATACGTGTTTTAAACTCAACATGGTTTAATGTCTGCAGTCTACAGGAGGTTGATCCAAAGTCGTTCTCCTCTCTCAGAGCTGTTTTCCCTCAGTCTCATGGATTTCCACTCATCCTGTAATCTTCTATCATTTTCCTATTAGAAGACAATAAAACATGCTCATTATACTCAGCAATAGTTATCTAAAATCCTGACTAGGCTGTCAAGAACATTGTAGAAATGATAGTTTAATCTCACAGAAGCACTGACATCTGTCACATACATCTGAAGCAGTTTGTAAGGATGAAGTAAGTGTTCATCATGGGAGGTGTTAATGTGAAGTATTTTGTAGGACGAAAGTAACACTGTAAAAGCAAAGACTGGGCAACAGCTGGAACTGCTTCTGCTCACCTCCTCGGTGAACAGGATCTGGGCTGAGTACTAGTTCAGTGTTCCCTTCCTAATGTTTCTACTTAGTGTGCATTAGAAAGTACAAAAGAAGTGACCATAGTCAGTAGTAGCCAAGGAATTGCTCTTCTTGGACATGGCATTTACATGGAAGTGAAAGCAGCTAGAAAATTATGACCATAGGGCAGGGAAAGTTATAGAAAGAAAAGGTGCAAAAAACAATTGTACTGAAATTACATTTTCAGAGAGAAAATTACTGATAGTCGTAAAGTATTAAAAAAACAAGATTGACACATTTTGATACCATCTTAGATTGTTAGGGTGACTACAGTTCTTCGGTGGAAACCATAGGAAAAATAACATTTATTTTAAAGACAATTTAAAGGAAAGTTGAAAGGCTCAAAGTACCATGTAATTTTCTGTCATGCCTATTTATCAACTGGCACAAACTGATATGACTGAACTGTGTATCAATCAAAAATCTGTAGTTAAATTATTATTTGACTTTGTTTTTCATACACTTCAATGTTGGTATTTTGTAAGTAATTCATAGAATACTTTTCAATAGAGTAACGTGAAATTTAAATTAATGTGACCTTTTCTTTTAAAAGAATCACTGTCTGATTTCTGTAAAAGCTCCAGCTCTGCCTACATGAGGAGAGTTTTATTATTCTGTCTTTTAAACTTGCGGTAGAAATGAGCATAATCAAATTAATCATTTTTTAAGAAACTGCAAGACCTAGGGCTTGTAGGTATAGCCTTACATAATTTGCTAAGACTCCCACTTCATTTACACATACTGTGCTGATTTTCTTCAGGCACAGTTAAGAAGAATCTGTACCTGAACTTTTGTCAGATACAAATATGTTCGGCTTCCTCAGTTCATTTTTTCTCCCTCTAGAAAAATATTTGCATGAAGTTAAAAGTATTTTATTTTTAATCAAGATGTAACATTGAACACTTGGGACCTAGTGCATATATTAAGTGAAACACATTTCCATTTTTTTCTTCTTTACTATAATACATGTTTAATATTAGGAAACACATTTATGACCAGAGAATTTTCATGTGTCTTATTTTTCAATTAATACATGATGTAAGCATTTCCAACCAATACTTTGGTTTAGTTTTTTTAAGTGTGTCATACAACACCCTCTCCACATACAGAAAGCAGAAAAACAATTAGACCTTGACAAAACTCATGTAATTAAATAACTTCCAAACTTTGAAAATCTTTCCCTACCTTACCCTCTAGGAAGATAAGAAATGCAATTCACTCAGCCTGGGAAAATGTACAAAAAGATTTTTCAATAGCTTGAAAAATTTTAATTATCTTTAAACTCCCGGATGTAGAGAAAAATCAACCTAAAGAGATGTGATTCAATGTTTTTCTATATTGTGTTTACAAAATATATTCTGTAATCCTGAAATTCTCTTGATAGATAAGAAAAGCAACTAAAAGTTGTCATTAAAGAAATTAAAACAACAGGTGATTATGAATATGACACATACCTTACTGTATTAAAGTCATTTTTGATAGTAATAAATACTAACATTTCTATTGCCTTGTAGACCAAATTCCAGCTTCCAAAGTTGATGTTACATTATTAGCTGAAAATGACTTGTCAACATGCAAGCATTTCATAAAACATTTAACATTTTTAATCAAGCGATACGTGTAAATGACAATAAAGGATACTTTGTTTTCTCTGTCTCTACTGTTTTCTAAAGTCTCAAGTTCAAAACTCTCCAAGAGTTTTTGTAAGAAGTGTTAGATTTATTCCTGTGATCTATAGCACGACTCCTTTTGTAGAAAGGAAAGTAGTGGAAAGGAAGGAGTAAGAGACTCCTTTCATGTATAAAAGTCCATATTTTTTTGCTATTATTGGTGCCTTGTTCCACACAAATTCCTTGTACAAAAGAGTGCTTAAAATGACATGAACAAGATCCAACCACCTCTGAGCCGGATCAAAACAAACACATCAGGAGCTCCTGAGAAGAAACTAGACATGTGATTATAATAAGACACCCAGCTTCTGACTGATCTTTACAGCAATTATCACAAATGCATAAATGGAAATGTTGCTCCTGCGTGTGCACAGCAGCAGCCCTGCAGAAGGCCAACCTACAAATCTCTGACTGATCTGAATGCACAGTCTTTTCTTGTTGATGCTGTGTGGCACTTCAGGATCACTCATGTAATTTATAAGGAACTTGATATTCTGTACTAGCAGTAAGGCAAATGCACAATACAAATGTGGCACTGGAATCAAACTGCTATTGTACCCGTCCAAATTCTAAATAAAATGCTAGCCAGTTTCTTCATTTCTGAGTAAAGCAACTTCTTACTTCAGTTTTATATTGTTAGGTGGCTCCAAACTAAAAGTGAAGACAGGCTAATTTCAGCAATTATCAAGATAGAGACTGCTTTTAAGTTCCACTATTCTGCATAAGCATGCTGTAATGCAAAAAAATAGTATTTAAGGATGCACGACTGCAGAAAAGCCAGGAGTTTCCCAAGATTGGGAATGTTTCAGAGACAGTGCCAATTAAAAATAAATTCACCTGAGTCACAGAAAGATGCAGGGGGCGATCCCTTTCTTAATGAGCAATGTATTAGGACACCTATTCATACAGTTGAAAAGGCTGCTGAGATGATGACCTCTGTTAATAACTTGGTCATGATAAAGGAGTAACAGCAGGACATGAGAGGATCGTCATGTCTTAATGAAGCAACACAAAGCCAAACATCGCTCTGGATCTACAACACCATAAGTTCAGAGATGGTCTCTTTTCAGAAAATACCTGCAGATAAGAAAGGAGGGAGACAGATACTAGAAAGCCAAGTGAGGTTAGGAATCACTTGATTTGAAACATATAGTTTCCCTCATGTCTCTTTTGGGATGATATCGTTTATCAAAACAGTTCACAAAAGGAAAATAATTTGAGATTTTGCAGACACCATTTATCACAGTTGTCATAAAAATGCTGGGTTAAGCCCATGTACAAAACATCAAATCCCATTTATTAAGTAGCAAGGGAGTAGCAAAGGGATTTGAATGCATAGGCCATGCATTGTTACTACAAGGCATCAATCCAATGACAGAAAAGTTGAAGGTGTTTCCAAATGAAACATCCATCCAACCAAAAGAGCATCATGGAGGAAACTTGTGTGGACATTCAAATCATCTGAGTGGAGCAGTCAGTGTTGTGCAATTGAGAAGTGCAGGCTACTTGCCAAATGAAGAAATGCTTAGGGATTAATCATGAATATATTATGTTAACTTTTTCAATCTATTTGGGTATACTAATGGTATAAGGACTATAAAATTTCTCTCCCTATCATGGTTTAATGGTAAGAGAATAAATTATTAATTTCATGTTTCTTTTAAATGTTACTTGTATCACTCTCAGTCTTTGAACTGGCTACATCAGAAAGTCTGTGGGAAAACTAGGATATAGTTAATGTATGTACTGCTGTCATAATACATACACACAAGTGATACCACTGCTTAACCTTATGGCTAACCATTAACCATTGCTCAATTTTTAAGTAATTGGTAATGTTCCTGTAAGACAGTTCTTTTAAGTAGTTCTGAGATGTTTGTATCTATAAGTTCCACTAATTAAATATTCTAGAAGCAAACAGAAACAAAAGATTTTTTTTTTATCTGATGTATGTGTATCGACAGGTTTGGTGGGATCTTTATATCCATCATACACTTTGCCACCTGGAAGAATGTAGTAACTCCACCCTCCCCACAAGTTCCCCCATTCCCCTTCACTTCCCATTCCTACTTTCTTCCCATCTCCCTTTTAGAAAGAAAGGGTTAACGATTGTACACCTCAGACAGTCTTTAAGTCACCTTTATGCTCTCTCCCATGCTACTTGGCAACATGCAAAACGTAATTAGTATCCTCTTCAGAGCCGTCTTTCAGCAAAATACTGTCAGTCCATCAGTGTGCTGTCCCCAGCCTGGCAGTCGGGCCATGTGGGCCAGCTGCTTTCTCATCTTCTGCCATATCCTCTCCATAAGTTATTTCACTGTCTGATATTTAAATGGTAAGGTTCTGGGGGCACAGATTGTGTCTTTGGCCTGTGTTTCTAAGTATGTAGCACTTTGGAGTCCTGGTCAACGATCAGGAGTTGAAATGTTCCTAGTGTAAGCTGTCACTATGTGTATGGAGTGGCACTTGAAGGAATGTAATGCGTGTCTTGCCACTGTCTTTTGCAAAGAGCATGCACACCTTCATCTTCATCCAACCAGTTTCAGCCTCTTCTGTATCAGAGTCATAGTTCTTACCCTACTACTCTCAGTCTCTAAATCTTTTTAATCCCTACAATACTAGATTTCTTGTCTCTACCTGCACTTCTTTCCTGCCTCAGTCAGTTCAAATTGCTTCCTTGATGCTTAAACTCAAGCAGGAATGTCACTGAGAGCCATAATAGGGAGGAGGTCACCACTGTGCAAGGCCAGTTCCTGTAGTTCACCCTAGCACTGAGTAAATGCGACAGAAAACTTGTATTTGCTTCTGGGGTGGAACGGGGCAGAGATGATGCCTAGTGCTGTGGTTATCACGAGGAACTACTCCAGCATGTGCCTGAAGCCTCAAATTCTTGGTAGTCTTAAATCACTCAACTCTACAAAGTCACTGAGGATGTGATGACCTCTATAGCCTTTGCAGCTGGACTAAAATTGGAAGTTTCTCACAAAGATGGCAAAAGGCATATTCAGGATGCTATTCTGCCCAAATGAATATCCTTGTCTAAAAGAACACACAAAGAATTTGCTAAAACTCCTGCAATAGCTTTTGTAAGTTCTTAGCAGTTTTAAAATTTATTTGTTCTACCTTGATCCAAAAACAAAAAAAAAAAAAGGAAATTTTGTTGGCTAACAGTTTTCAAAAGATGAAATAAATACACAACCTGAAGCCCATGGAAATAGCAGCCAAAAGAATGAGTTTGACTTTGAGTCAAGTTGAAAGCAGGAGAGAAAACATCATTAGGAATGGAAGAAAATGAATTGTGAAAAAGCAGAAATACTACTGCTTCAGACTCCTCCACAAATATCTTCCCAAGATTTCCCAAGATTAAGAATGTGGAGGGAATAAAATGGAAGAGCATTTTTTCCTAACCATATGTCCCAACATAGCACTACTTCTGCCTTTTGCATTTGTATGTAGCTTGGACAGGACATCTAAAGTTCCTTTGTGTAGGAATTTGAAAAATACAGTCACAATTTTTAGAAGTACGATATTTAATTTTAAATCATAGTCATGTAACATGTATGAAATAATTCCTCATAATCTTTGATCAAGTTCTTTTTTTTAAAATCCATTTTGTTTCCAAAAAAATTACCAGTTATCCTGTATTTATGTCATAACAATAAAATAAAATGCAATGTATTCCACTAGTTCTATTTTTCTATTATTTCCTGCTTGCCTACAGCTGGTAAAGGTAAGTTTTTAATTGTTCTTCTGTTGCTGGAATATATTTGGTAATAGGTCTTCTGTTACAATTTAACAACTTTTTTTGTACTGTTTCATTCACTTAAAAAGATGGTCATCAGTTATGGAACTTTCTATAGCATTACATTTAGCAAGTATTTATATTTTTAATTAAATATTTGTTGCTTATTTTGCCCAAATTATGCAATAGCAAATTCTGCTTTCACAAATATTCAATAGGTCACCTTACACATTCTGATCGGTCTGGATAACTGTATCAGAATGTTGAATCTGTTTCATTTGCAGCATCCAGCCTCCTGAATTCAAAATACTTAATTATTTGTTGGCATTTACTCAGATTTTCTTTTTAAAAAGAGATATATTTTATATTTGCATGGTTAGCCAGAGAAAAAAAAATCAAGTCAGTTAAGAAAGATTCATCAGTGTATAATTTCTACACAAGACCAATGGCAAAAAGAACTATTAATCTTTTTTCTTAGGTCAACTGTATTATTATATACCTGCTCGATAAATCAGATATCTGCATAAGAAGGAAAACTTACAAGAAATGTAGAAACCGGTTACTTCCACATTAAACATACTGGGGGTGGAAAACTTTTATCTGTGGGGATCATTTTGGAAACTAGAGATAACTTTACATTGTAGTTTAGTACTTTCAGTAATGTGCTGATATCAGTTGTTTATCTTTGAATCCCTGTGTTTAAATACATTTAAAATGCACTAATTAGGGGAGAGCAGTCCACATCCCCATGTCAAAAATACGAGCTGAGCTTGTCATTACTGATAGGCTAGGCTAATGCTCTTGGAAATATCGTTAAGCTATGTAATCACACATGCTACCATTAAAAATACACGCTACTGTTTCTCTGGAATGATGGTCTCATACCTTACACCGCCAATGTATTGTCATACTGTTTATTTGCTACGTCCACCTTGGTGAAATCTGTCACATGGATGTGACTCTTGCTTTGACAATGCAAAGCCAAGTGATATGAATTAGTTTCTGCATCTTTCCAGGACGTGATGCTGCAGATCCTTCAGCTTGAATTAAATAATTCTCCCATCCACAAATACAGCTGAAAGTTGGACTTGACATGGATCAATATGATCTGGGGCTAAATTTCTAAATGTGACTGATTATGTTAGCATCATGCCCACAGATCAATATTGAGTTTTATTATGAACCTGACTCTATAATTGGGTTTAATCAATAAACTTTTGTCTCCTTTTCTTTAGAAATTTTAGGTTTGTACTATGCAGGTTTTCAAAATTGCATTTAGGATACACTTAGATCTATACTTTTCTAGTAACGAATATAAAAAGACCTAGGTTTGAATTTAAAGGAACAAAGAGCTAAGACCCTATTGAAAGGCGAAGTCAATTTTTAAGTTGATAGGACTGTTCACCCCAGTACAGTCTATAGAATCCAAGACAGCTAATGTGCTAATACATAACTAGTCCTTTTGGGCACTGTAAGGCTTTTTCTGTCCATACTTGATAGATAATTCACATTGAGGACTTTGACAAAACATAGCATTAATGAAAGCAATCACTAGAGCTTCTCTTTTGATAAACCCGCGGGGTTTAAAGGCGTTGAAAGATGCAATCTGTGAAGAACAATAAATTTGGGCCTTTGATTGAAGTGCCATTTGGGATAGTATGTTTTCTCGATGTATTTACACAAAAATGCTGCTCCCTTTTTCACTACTCTTTGCTGGAAGGTTGAAGGAGCTCTTTGCCATTACTACATTAAGGTTTGTCTCATTAAAAGCTGAGTACAAAAAGAAGGCTGGAAATGACCTAGCTCAAGCCAGTGTGTTCATTTCTGCTCCAGTTTGCCATTTGAGAAGGAGGCTTCGAGCCATGATGAATATTTCTATGAGTGGTACTTTGATCTGCAGTAAAGATGCTCTTTCTTATCTGAAGTAATAAATGCATAAACCTTTTCTTTTTTTGCAATGGAGGGAAGGATATTTATTCAGTTATTTTGCTAAAATTAGAAAGAGCCCCACACAGTCCCAAGAGATGATAGAATACTTTTTTTTTTCATCCTCATGGCATCATTTTGTAAATGGTAACATTTGAAGAGCTCCACCAGAGAACCGCGCGTTAAGAATTATTTTAATATACTATGTTGCATTTCCCAGTAGCCTTTCTAAATTTTGCTTCATCTGTCAGTGGGTAGGACCTTTATTTCTTTTGTTCACTGTTACACTCCATAGACTGGTATGACACAGGAATTCAGTAATGTTATTCTGAGTTTAAAAAGCAAGCATCTATTTATGTGACTGAGTTCTTTGAGGTATTTTCAAGAAAGTTTACATATCAGAGACTTGGGTGTCACACGCACACTCATGTTTGTCAAATCTGCACACACATTCACGTGTGGTGTTCTGTACATTTTTTCCTTTTGTGTGAACAGATACAGACCGTGGTCAGAAACATGGCATGGAAGAGTTTATTTCTGCTAATCCCTGCAAATTTGACCATGCTTCCCTCTTTAGACTGCTTCAGAGGCAGACCTTGGATCACAGATTGAATGACTCCTATTCTTGTTTGGTGAGTACTGGCTGGAAGATAGATATAAAGAAGTGAGAAATAGTTGTTACAAAGTAGTCCTTTCTTCCTAGTTCATTCAATAGCCGCAGTTGTAGTTGGAATAAAGGGTCCAATCGATTGGTTTCAAATTTGAAAATTATACACTTGCAAGCTGCTGCTGTGCCACTCAATAGAGAGCAAAGAGACCCAAACTGTCTCTGATTTTATCAGCTGAAATTTATCATGTCCTCTATGGAGGTTTGAATAAAAACAGAAGGCTTTGATAATAGTAAGGGCTCCTGTGGTAGGATTTACTGACACCTGTACAGGCATTTTAAGGTACAAATACAGTTGCCTGATGCTAGACATTTTCACCTGTCTCATAATTCTTCATTCCACTGTGGTGCGAAGAGGGAAAAATGCCAAAAGAAGGGAAGGAGAACCACAGCCAGTACAGATATATGGGCATACTTATATTACCTGAATTGCAGAAAACAAATGGGAGTAGAATTATTAAAGCCAAGTGTGATCACTTTACCAAAATGAATGTTTTTCACATTCAAAGACATCTTTAAAGGTAAGATATTGGCATCACATGCTTCCATGCTTGTAACTGCAGTTTCCCTTTCCTACAGACACTTTCTATTCTGTGTTTGTGAGGCCAGGAGTTGAGGAGGGGGCTGCTTTTGCATTTGTTTTCAGTAAGGAAAATCAGCAACAGTCTTGAGGAAGTGTGTCCGATGATACACACTTGTTATACTGGTTTGTGTGGGTCAGACCTCGTAGCTTTCTGAGGCTTTATTTTTCACCTGATACCGTGTCTGAAATAGCCATCTCTCACTAATGACCTGAATGCCTCATGACACATATTTTTTTCCACTTTACTATCCCAACAGCAACAAAAAAAGAATAACTTTTTTTTACTTCTTTTTTCCATTGATCTGACAGTCATGTAATGCAAAGATAATGATGGGGTTTTAGGTTTGTTTGCAAGAGGAGAAAAGAAAAAAAATAAATCATTTGATGATAGTTGCTTCCTTTTTAAAATACTACCACATAAGTATGTATAGAAAAAGTTAAAGGACTAATTTTCAGTCTGTGGGTTGCACACTGAATCAAAGAAGAGGCCCGAAGGTACATCTGTACAAAGTAATTGGCACTCAAAGAGAAAATGGTTAGCTTTCTAACAGTGCATTGGGGTCAAAATCTTTTTTTTTGTAATAATAATATAGTAAGACACTTAATATAACCTTGAAATCAGGAACTTTTAGAAGAGGTTAGGTGAAATACACAGTGCTATAGCAACCATAAAGCAGATGCATTTCTTATTGTTCTTTTTAAAATTCAGCTTTTAATACCTAGAATGGGTGATCTTTTTTTTTTCTCTTAAATTGCATATTTAACTATATTTTTTAATTAAAAAACCCTGGAAATGTCAAGGTAGCAGTTGAATACATGAACATATAAGTGTGATTATTATTTTTTCTGAGAAGCTCATTTCCTATCATTTCTAGAAACTGTGCATCCCTTTATTTCAATAGAGTAACCACACAAGCGAGTTGTGAAAATAAACTCACACAAGTGTAAGAATTAGTATTATGCCCAGTTCTGTATTAAATTACTGTAAGACTTAAACTTCTTTAATTTTACATTTTTCTTGGTATCGAGAAGCTTGGTTTTTGTTGGGTTTTTTGCATTAAAAATATGCAGTTATCTAATACACAGTAGCATACAGTTGTTAATGTGTTTGTGATACTTATGGATGGTGTGGGGTTGAACAAGGGCAAAGAAGGCACGTATATGGAAATGATGACACTAAAACAGCTCTTTTATGGAGACTAACCTAAAGTAATAGGTTCCTTAAAAATTTGTATTCTTGTCCCAGTTTTTTCTTATGGAAATATACTGACATTTTAATTACGATTTCCTTTTGCACTGTTAGGCAGTGACATGCAGTATTTTTTCATGTTTTCCATAAAAATGTAGGGAGAGATCAGTGACAGTGACAATGTATTGGCAGAATATCAATCTCAATAGCCACTGTTTATTACAACTAGACATAAAATGCATAGAATTGCAGATTTTCAGTTAAAATTCCCTTTTCTTTCTTCCTTCAGTGGAATACCATATTTTTAGCACACACTGTGTAAACTACATGAGCTATTGCAACATGACTGGATGTTAGTTTAAAACACTGAGTACTGTTCTGGGTGCTGTAATAAAGCCAGGTGTTCTCTAGAAATCCCTGGAAGCTCTTTAAAAGCAGTCGAACCACTGACTTCAAAGAAAGTAGTCAGGAGCAAATAAATTTATGAATAACTTTGAGGTGTTCTTGTTTGCAAACAAGATGTTAAATTCAAGCATTGAAGGAGAGTATAAAAATTTAAATTCCCATCTCATGCAAGTCTTTTGTAAAGTTAAAACTTGGATTATTTAAACCTTATGTGAATATGTTTTTCAGTATTATTTAATAGCATTTTGGCTCATATTTTATACAAATATTAAACATCTGAGCTTGCAGAAGTATTCACAAGCAATAGGCAACTATTGGTCTTCAGCTGCTAAACTGATGTTACAGATTCATGACTTGCAAAATCATCTTGCCTATCCAAATACTTTGTGCATTTGGGTCCAGGTGTTCCTGGATCTCTCTTAACCATTTGGCTGGAACAGTGAGAGGGAAATACCAGCACAATTAAGAAAAGAACAAAGACACAATGTTATTTAGAACAGCTATGCAGTAGCTGTGGTTTTCCAAGGTTGATGTTTTTCTCCCTGCTGCTTTTTGGAAGCTCACTGTGCTCTTTTTTCCATATTAGGAAACAAAACACTCAAGACTCTCCTGTTTTACATTTCTATATCAAGAATATTTTTTTTTCACTGTGGATTCACTCAAGAACTGTTTTTGTGGTGGGATGGAGTCTCTACTTTATTCATATCTGTGTCTGGGTTACACCGTTCTGGCCTTATCAGGACTGATGAAATAAGCCCTCAGTATGCCCCAGAATATCTAATTACTGTCTCGGGTCAAATCATACTCGTTCAGGTTGTTTTAACAAGCCGACCAGCTTTTTATCTCTTTATTTGTGTAAATAAGTTTCTTCAAAATTGCTAGAAGTGCACTGTGTTACATAAGAAATAGGATAAATGGTGGTTGTCTCACATTAAAGTTGCAGCCATGGGAACTGACCGTCCAGAAACCATGTTGTAGCTGTCCACATTAATGTCCTCCACCGTTACCCAAATGTTCTCTCATAGATTACAATTTGTTACTTTAAGAAAATCCATTATTTTGAAGTGTTAGTTTATTTCATACTATGTTTTGATATAATTGAGTCTGTGCCAGACTTTGGAAGTATTAGGATGTTTTTTATAAACCATATACTTTTTGGTAGCGGTAACTCAGAACTGGAAATAGTTTCCTGACATTTACTCCTTTCAGCAGGAGGGCTATTGTTGCATCTAGCTTCCAGTGCCACCAGCATTAGGCAGGTATAAATCATTCCAGTATAAAAAGTGTATGTTTATTTTAAAACTGTGAGTGGGAAAAGAAATCTCAAAATGTGGGATTTTTTGCCTTTCTCTTTCAGGGTTGGTTTAGCCCAGGTCAAGTCTTTGTATTAGATGAGTACTGTGCACGCTACGGAGTAAGAGGCTGTCACCGCCATCTTTGCTATCTCAACGAATTGATTGAACATTCAGAAAATGGTTCTGTCATTGACCCAACCTTGCTCCACTACAGTTTTGCGTTTTGTGCTTCTCATGTTCATGGTAACAGGTAATTTAATGTTATATTTTTATATCCGTAGCCTTAGGATGAAGCAAAAGTATTTATAGGCTCTTTCCTTCCCCAGATGAGAAATCTGCATGCAACAGATTATCAGTTCATGAAAGTTTCTTCAGGGGTATTGGAAGCTCTATACAGATTACTATTAAAAAAAAAAAATCTGAGTTTTTATGTCTTATTGGGGTGTATTTTCTTGGGCATTGTGTAGATGGGCTGATTCAAAGCTAAAGGCTATCATGCTATTACAAAGGTAGTCTTCTGCATTTTGCATTTTTGTTGTGTTAGTGAATGGTGCTCCCAGTGAATATTTTGACCAATTTTGTAGTTTAAGGGAAGCTTTGTCTCTTTTTCTACAGTCTGTAGCTTGCCAGCTAATCACACTATACTGAGTTCTTCTGCCTGTGTTATCACAAGAAGTAACAAGTATTGGGAATGTGGTTTGACCTCCAGCCAGGAAGAGCTAGGGCACTTTTTGAATTTTTTCCAGCAAAGGAGTAGGCTGCTTCAGGAACTGTTGGTCACAGTGATGCTCTTGGTATAATGTTTTCCTTTGACTTGCAAGTTAAAGACTTGGAAAAATTAAGTTGTTGCTTTGCTGTGCTAAGCACATTCTTGAAGCTTTTGTTTCATTTATTTCTTACTCCAAATTGCCAGGATACAGTACAAATTGTGCTGTTGAACAGCAGGTGTAGGAGATCGAATCATTGGATATCTCAGGTTGGAAAAGACCTCAGAAGCTCTGTAGACCACCCCCCTGTTCAAAACAGGGTCAGTTGTGAGGTCAGAACAGGTTGCTCAGTCAGGTCTTTACTCAGTTTGAACCTGTTTTATTTCAGTGTAGTTATATCCATTGTCTCTTGTCAGCCTCCCAGTAGCAGCTCCCAGTAGACACCAATTATTCTGCAGGCTGAAGCATCCCAGCGCCCTCAGCCTCTCCTTAGAGCAAGTACTCTGGCCTCTGACTGTCACTGTTGTCATCCACCGAATTTGCTTCAGTATATCCATGTCTTCCTTGTCCTGGAGTGGGCAGTCGGTCAGGCAGTCTATCAAATTACAGGACAACATGCATTTATACCTTCCTGTGCATGCTAGATTTGTAGACTGCTATAGGAAATACAATTTGAAAATTAAAAAATAACAGGGGAAAACCCAACAGATCTCACCCTCTCAACTGATCTGATCCTGGCACAGGGGGAAAGGTACTCACAGTCCCAAAAAGCAATTACTGTGATGCTGTCAGTAAATCCCCAAAACTGAATCCTGGTAGGGATAAGGAGAAAGAGAGATTTTATTCCCAACATTTATGCTTATGTTGCCTTGAATCCGGTCAGCCAGGCCATTTTGCTTGTCTTCAAGCCTGTGAAGAAGGGACAGCCCTTAAAAAGGATATTGTTTCCTTCATTGACTCAGATAAAGCCTAACCAGTGAGAACAGGAGCTGGGCATTTGTGACCTGGGTGATACGGTAGTGGGAGATTAACATTATGTATTCATTGATAATAATATCCAAAATGGAATGGTTTTGAATGTGCCTGAAATGCTCTCAAGAATCTTAATGTTCATACTGGTAAGTTGGGAGATTTTCTGGCATTTACTTGGTAAGCTATTCTCCGTAAAAGCATGCTTCCTTTGTCAGTTCCTGAAGAACCAGACACATTCGTATTTCCTATTGAGTCTAAGTCTTTGTTGTTTCTAGCCTTTTTATTACTGGTTTCAACCTAACAAGACAAATATACAGTGATAATTGCTCAAACTTATTTCAAGAATTCAAAAGAAAGGTAGATACATTTCTTTTTATTTCATAATTTAAGTGAAGGACAACAGTGCGTGCAGTGCATGAAAATATCTCAGGGAGCACATCATTTACACAGTGGTAAGCACTCTGTTTGTATTCTGTCTATTCCTTCTGTACAGATATTCTCTGAATAGCATTATGAGTGTTTTAGGAATAAAAGAAGTGTTGAACAGAGAGGGTCTGACTAGAACTGAGATATTGTAAAAAGGAAGAAAAAAGAAACATGAAGAAAGAAGAAAAGTAAGTCAAGGACACAAGCAGACACACTCACTGAGGATGACAGACACACATATACACACATAATACATCCACTCATTCATCTGCCACAGCACTAAGAAATAGTAAAAGGGAAAAAAGAAATTCACAGACAATGCACGACAGGCCAAAGTTCTAGGCTGATCCCTGGCGTTATACATCTTAGTTTTATAAGTCAGGCTGAGAATTAGAAAGACCACAGAACAAAGACAAAGAGCTTTATACTCAGGGCATGATGTATTCAATTTATATTTCACCTTTGCTTCGCAGAGGCATCTTAGACCTTCCACTAGCCTGAGAAAGATCATCAAAAATGATCTTGAAGTCAGGCGATGGAGAAGCATTAGAAATGCAGCCATATCTGTTGTTCAAATTATCAATTTCTTTTAGGCATGAATTTTAAAGTAGCAGGCAATCTAGTGACATCAGTCAAATGATCAGATAAAGGTGTCACTCCAGTTCTGGTAGTCTGATGAGGAGAAAATCAAGCACAAATCAGAGCAAATCTACAGAATATACCAGGGCCATACCAGGACATATGCCAAGCACACCAGTGATCTGATTTGTTAAAAAAAGCTGGTTAGGAAGTAATCTTATTCAATGGACCCCAACTGTCCTTTAGTCATAGGCACTCTTCAAGATCCCAGGCATGGCTGTGGGTTGTATGTGCCAAGTAATGCTACCAGTAAACACTGTGAACAAGGTTGAATCAGCTTTGGCTCTTTCCACCCTTCATATGTCTCCAGAACTCTGCCAGCAGATTTTGAAAAGTCTGGTATCCCCTGTTCTCTTGCTGGATCCTAGGACTTGAGATACAAACTCTGTTTCATGCTGCCTGACTGTATTACTCTTGCAGGCTCTAACACAACAGCCATGCCTTTACTTCAAAACACCTGGAATAAACACATAAAAGTCTGTTGTTGTCCTAGAGCTTCAGGGACATTGCGGAGCACAGAAGAGACCTAAACTGAGCTCTGGAGTTGGCTGTATGGAGCAGACCTTGCCACCTGGTCTCAAGACCAGACAAAAGTCCTCAAAGGTGTTCCTTCCATAGACAAAGATATAGGTAACAAGTTCTGACAGAGTTATTCAAGCATAGAAGTGTACATAGTGTGTTTCTTGTACCAGTGTTGATGATTTGGGAACAGAAATGTTTATGCAGGTCAAACACAATGTGCTGAGTCCCAGACTGAGGAATTCAAGCATCATTTATGCCTTTCCTAACCTGCTGGGAAGAGCATTACAACTAGACTAACAAGCTGCTTATGTAGAAAAGGTGTTTCTGCTTTTTTGGATGACGTTCTTAAGAGATTCTCTTCCTAAAAAGTCAAAAATCGAAATATTTTAATAAAAGAATAGCCTTTCTGAGTGTTGGAACAGAAACATAGCCTTGTTTCTGAACCAATTGATTCCCTTGCCTCCAGTGAATACTCAGCTTTTTGTCAGCTGTGCTTCTGGTGCTATGTAACTTTACAGTAGCATCTCCTTTGGCTCCTCTTTGCAATGTTTTTCTTTGGAAATGTTCCATTATATGGTCCTCATCAGAGTCATTACTTCACAAGTGAACTTTTTGCACTGCAGTTATGCATACACTTGTGTATCTCTGGTGAAAGTGAAACGGGCAGAACAAGGAACTATAGGATATTCCTGAATGCTGACATTTCAGTCTAAACAGTCCAGGTAGGAGCTATTGTTTTCTTCCCCATCACATTCACTTTTGTCTACTTTTCATGCTGTGACTTCTATTCAGTCCCTCTTGTCTGAAATGGATGCTGGTGGGTATCACATGAAGTGCAAAGTGACTTCTTTCCACCTGCTGAGTTACAGACTGAATTGAAAAATTCGAAATTCAAACATATTCCCTGGTTATACCTTTTTCTATTCAGAAAGCAAGCTAATTTATTGGGAGATCATATATGACAAGTGAAGGTGACAGTAATGCTACAAAAAGCAGTTTATAACCAAAGCTAAATAGTTTATTTTTGCCTTCATTTTGAAATCTTCAGCACATGTGTGTTTGCATAGAACAGTACTATAGAGTCAGGGTTCTTCTAAGCCAAGTCATTCTCTCCAACATTGACCTGCCTGGAGTAAGAGAAGGGCAAGCATATGCAGTATCTCCTCTTATTGCTCTCTGAGTATCCAACTCTTTGCAGCTCAGAATATGCCTATGTGCCTGTTCGGTAACCTGGAGTGAATCTCTGTTTCAGATACTTGTCCATTGCACCCCTGAATCTGAATAAGATCTTTGCACCCTCAGCACCTTTAGCAGCAAGTTCCACAACTCAGCCTCCTCTTGCTTGAAGAACTCTTCCTTTGAACTCGACTGCTACATGTTTCATTACATCCTCTTTCATACTGGAAGAGATGGAAGAGAGACCAAAAAAAAACCCAACTTTAACTGTCAACTCTTTGCTATTTAAGATTCAAGAAGTATTGATTACACTGGATGGATGTTTTATGCTAATTCTTTATCCTTCTTTTGGTAATTCCCAATATTGATCTGCTGCTTTGACTGCTGTGGAACAGGGATGGTATCATGGAATTATTCATCATGAGACCAAGATCTCACTTCTGAATAGCAACTGATTGATTTATATTTTTTTTACACTTACCTACCTTGATCATTGTTTGCTGTTTTATTGCTACATGATTTCTCACATTCTTCACCTCCCATTCCTCATGAAGAAGGCAGTTCTTGGTGAGAACTTCCATGCAACTGTAGATAATTTGGTTATGGCCCTGGCAACTTAACTTCTTCTAATTTTTCTAATATGTTCCATATGCTTTTTCTTAGTAGTTTTAATTTTGGACAGATTCTGTGCTGAAAATAAAGATCAAAGTGCGTTGAACAAATGGTTCCAGCTAAGCAGCCTTCTTAATTTTCTGCAGAATAAACACCAGTGCAAAGAATTATTTTTGTATCTGTGCAACAGCCTTGCCCACTCTGAGAGTTCCTTTTAGAGCCTTCCTGTCATTTGGCACTGTAGACTCTGTGATAGGTTTCTTGTTCCTGCTATACTTGGAGGAAATAGCTTAAAGTGAAGTAAATGAACACATAAGAGAAATGAAACTATGGAAACTTTGGAGACTGCTATGCATTCATATATTTCTTTTCATTTTTCAGTGTTTTGTGATAAGAACCATTTATTGCAATTTTACACTTTGTGTCGAGTGATAAAAGAATGTTCAGAGAAATCATCCATTTCAAATCTGGAACAAGGAACTTTGTAAAAATAAGGAAAATAATATCATTATGTTACTCTGTCTCAACTAATCATTTTTGGTGGAACTTCTGAATAGATTTTTCCTTCTCTTCTGACTAAATTAACTGTAAAGTAAGGTGGTCTGTATCTGCTATCCATCATTTTATATCTTTCATAAGCAACATCTAATAAGATTTGATCTAAAATTCCAGAAAGTAAGTCAGTATTTTTACCATTTATGTGCTCATGGTCACCATCTGACATGAAAACTTTTGTCTAGTTGATCTCTTCCCAGAAGTTTTTATACATGTAATTTTGTGTATAAAAAAATCTGAATAGCGTGTAGACTTCCCCCGAGATGGTTTTCCCAAGAAAGCATTGCTAGCAGGTTTTTGTGGAACCATTCAGTTTTAAGCAATTCAAAATGCTTCCTCCTTCTACTATGTTTATTCACACTCAACCCTGCGTGTTCTGTCTGTGTTGTAGTGATACCAGGTGCAAGGTCTTCCTTCACTGTTTTTTGTTGTCAACTGGGCATTCTGCTTTAGTCTTAGATCTGTTCCAAGCCTGTCCAGCAGCTTCAGGAAAGAGCCCGAGATCCCTTACAGTGTGGATCTTTAAGGAAGTGTGTTACATCCAAAGTCATATTCAATCAGTCTACCGGCATCTTATATAAATTCTCTAGTGTTCTATACAGTATCTAGAAACTTAACAAGAGTCTTTTCATTTTGTAGTTTGGCTCATTTTTCTATCAGTCACAATAAGAATGTATTTCCTGTACCTGAAAGTATGGTTTTATTCAGAAGTCATTTGTTAGCAGTCACGATGTCCTCATAGTAATGGAATGAGAAAATATACCTTTTAGGAGTTATATGCTATGTGAATCTATGCTTCTAGGTGAGAAGCAGAATTCTCTCAAAACTGGAAAATCCAGTTGCTCCTTGGATACTCATAGTCCTTTTCTTCAAGTGAACATAATCTACACCTTTTCTGAGGCTCGTTGGGCAATGCTGAGAATAGTAGTTCTTCCCTGGGTCTTTCAGTTTTATGTACTGCCCCGTGACAAGCATCTTGCATCATCCAGTTCATGCTTTGTTTTTGGAAGCTGATCATCTCATAGGTATCTGGAGCACAGAGGAAAGTAAGCCTTCTTTAATCTGTATTCTCCTTTTTAAGTGATTCACTTAATGTGCATCATGCCCACAAGCCTCTCATGTAAGGGCTCTCTAAATAGTTATGTTTGGGGGTATTTTAATTAATGCTGTTCGATTAGTGGCAGAGCTTTCTATATATTACTGTTGTATATAGCCACAAGAAAATTATCATTAGAGTTGTCCAAAGCTAGAAGCAAAGTTCTTCACCCTGTCGCAGGTATCACGTGAAGCCATGTTGAACTCACCTTTGGTTTAAAGAAGGATACCGTCTTTTGTTGGAAGGTGTTAATAACTATAATAATGTGTCCTCATTAGAATATTAAGAGGCACATTTTTCAACATATTGAAACTAATCTGCTTCTGAAAAGCCTCAGAGAAGTTGTCAATAAAAATAATTTATCACAATTCGCACATTGTTAAGAAATATTAGAAAAAAGCTCTGCATATTTAAGGTGATACTTGGCATCTTAGGCAATGAACAGATTACATACTCTCACCTTTCCTAAACATTATACATTTTTATGTCATTAATTTAAACTGACTAATGCCTATATATACACTTGTACTTTAGGTAAAATGATATATTAGTATGCTTAGGTTTTGAGTAGAAGGGCATTAAAGAATCCTACCTAAAATATAACTACATTAAAATCATTAAAATTAACCTGATTTGTCATCTTAATCTTTTTAGTGGCCTTCAGAATTGGTCTTTTTTGTTCACTTGTGAAAAAGAGGGTATGACCTGTAAGCAGATGTAGGATCAGCCTGAGAAATGCATACAGCAGAAGGCTCTATTGTGCTTGCTTTTTTTTTTTTTTTTTTTTTTTTGGTCAGAATGTTTAAAGAATAGTTAATATAAACAACAAAATGCTTGGTCTTCAAGTGCCTGCTGGTTAAAACTATGTTTAAATGCCACGTGATAATTTGCTCTCTTCATTTTCTTCATAAAAAAAGGTCTGCTCAGCCTGCTTCTAAGCTGATAATATAAATCATTGTTTTTCTTAGATTTGTCTAACATAAACCATAGATGCTGCAAAGGCCTTAATTAGAGCAATTGTGTTTTGAAGGAAAGTTTAGGTGTTCAGGTCTTGGGTTATTAAAATCCTATAAATAGGTGATAAAATCACTACATCGAAATTCTAAACAATTTAATCTTCTGTTTACTGCAAAACCAGAAGTTAATCTTTCATCTTGCTAATTTGAAAATTGTCCCTGTTCTTTCATTTTGTTGTGCATACCACCAAATTTAAGAACAAGTGCTCTTAGAAAGCACTGAAGAATTCTAAAACAATTTGTTTCTAGAAGCCAAGATGACATGTAAGTTTTGGGTTTATTTTTCCTACATTCTTGAAATGTAGTTTGTTATATAAATTTCTTTGACTAATACCTTAACTGAAGTATTTTTCTGGTTTTGTTTTTTATCATATTTTCTGATCTTTCTCTGACAGAGTCTTTTGGTCAGCCTTACAGTTCTCATCCATTTATGTGTGTGCATGTGTGTGTGTGTTTGTAGATGTTAGAATAACAATCTGTTCATTCCTCTCCTCATAATCTCTTTTGTCATGAAAGATCAAAGTGATGGCCTATGCTTTTAATTATGCTAACGTATTGAAATGGCTTTAAAAATGTTAATAATAGGCAAATATGCAAAGAAAAGCACTGGTATCAGCAGTGTTCCAGAGGCAAAAAGAAAAGCCAGTCATGTTCAGATAGAATTTTGCAAGTCTGTCTGCACAAAGCAGTCTTGCTTAAGATAACAACTCACACTCTGAGAGGCCACTAGGAGAAGCTGTTTCCAAAGTTGAGGGCTGGAAACAATCCTCAGTCAACCCAATGTCCATCATATCTAATTCCCATTAGAAGTGGAATACCATTTTTATCTCGCGTGCCATAGCCATTCACAAGAATCTTAATCCTACAATGCACCAAGTGATCTCTACAGATTATTGCGGGTTTAAAGACCTCTAGACATCAGAATATTTCTAGAGGGTACTCCAAGCCTTAAAGGATTATATCAAGTGAAGAAAAACAGTCCATTCCCAGAGGAAAACTGAAATCCACCAGCTGATCAGTCAACTTCCCTAGAGTAACTGCCATCAGGACAGCAATCTTGCAGGATTGTCTCAGTAAAAGTTTCTTTTAAAATTCTAGTCAACCTCTGTTTCAGGTGTCATTATTTAAATGTTGCATGGTCAAACAGCTACTTCCCACTCGAATTTACTAGCTCGAGTTCATGAGGTATTTATTTCAAATCTCTTTTGATATTTAAGTCTGAGTGAATTAAACAATTTGAGATGTGACAAGAGACAACATTACATCTGTGCCAGTTAGATTGTGATTTAAGCAGACAAGCCAGGCCAATCCAAATCCAATTGACAGAGTTCTCAAAAAATAGAAAACTAATATAAGTGAGAGAGAGAAGGCTACTCAGGTTTTGAGTGTTCAGTTTCACCAAATTCTCTAATCCCAAAAGCAGTTGTGAAGAATAATGAGGAAAAGAATGTGGAGAAAAGGAAAATTCATTCTCCCTTTAACTTCTTGAGAAGATAACGTTAAAATGAAAACTCTTCTTAAGGCAGTACATCACTTTTCTTGGCTGAGTTCTTGATACAGGAGTCCCAGGCTGCAATAAGAAAGGTGAATATTGGTTTTGAATTAAAAGCAATCAAGTACAAACCACTATCCATAACATTCGGAATAGTAGGAAAGGCACATTTGTTTGCGGTTTAGTTTCAGAATATTTTGAGCATAGTTTATGGATGACCTAAACCTTTGAAAACCAAGAGACTGTTATTTTATTTTGTTCTGGTTTAAAATCAATTAAAGAAAGAGATGTAGAAGACAAAATTAGTGGGGATTTAGAAACTATTTCCCCATTTTTCAATATGAAAAAAAAAAGCACGACACCTATTTTTCTCAATAGAAAGAAAAAAAACTGTTATGATTCTGCTTATGGGAGAGTCAGATTCTTTTTTCCATGGATTCTTTTTTCTCAGTAGTAGGTACACAATCCTAAAATGATCACCGGGCCAATATGCGTCTCAGAACTGTGCTGTGAAAATGCATTTCTTTATTCTGCTTGTGGCAGTAAGGCTAATGGGAAGAAACAAAATAATGGTTCAGAGTTTGTCCTGTGTTTCTAAAAGCATGTTTCCAAAAGAGGCAGTCTTTTCTTGGTGCTCTAGACCACACATTTTGCTAACACCTTTTTGTCTACTCTTTCTTCTGGGATGTTTGCTTCTGTGCAAAGATTCACTGACAATGTATTTAACAGTTCTGAAAATTTTAGGTGTTGTCAGCGATGTTCTTTATGACAACAGACTCCGTGAAGTGACAGGCCCGCGGTGCGTAGTGATCCTCGCCTTAGTGCAGGTTGACAGATGTGACATCCTACTGGCTCACCTTTTTCACTTACTGTTATCTGGACCCCTAGGTCTTTTCTGTCATATATATGACATGCCTCAGCAAGGTTTAATATGACAGAACTATTGGCTTTATCACTCCACAGCACGATCGCTCCTGACAATGAAATCAGACAGTGCAATTTACTTAAATTTGAACCCATTCCATCTGTCAGAAGGCTGAGGTAAAGTATCCTGGCACCCATCAAAAGAGGGAAGATAAGTTATTTGCTCTTTCACTTCAAATTTATACAATAGCATATTGATGTGCCTGGTTACTCATATCTCCACCATATCTGATTTTTATTGTTGTCTTCACAATAGTTTAAGGAGTTTAGGCATTCTTTCCACCTTGACTTGACAGATCACAAATGTAAGTGATTTAAAGGGTGAGAGAATTGTTTGTGTCATGGCCAGGTAACAACTTATCCCTTCTAGATTTCTGTGTAGTGCAGAAAGCTAAAGTAACATTTTAGCAAAAAAAAAAAAAATAATGTTTATAGAATCATAGGAATTCTTAGAACATTCATAGAATGTTGTCTTTCTCCAGGTACTTTTACTTCAGTTTTTCAATTCTGGAAACAGTTTCAGAGGCTCTAGAAGAGGTACAGGACAGATTCTCATTTAGTGCCAGAGTACTAAACTCAGGTGGGAAGCAGTAGCTGTTCGATTGCCCTGAAGTTAAGAAAATAATGGGAAGTTTTCATATATTTCTTTTTAAAGTATGCTGTATGTGTGGAAGTTGTGACTGTGTAGCAAAGGTATCATTTTGGAAATAAGCGTTTAAATGTCTTTACTTTTGTCATTGTTTTAATATAAAGATAATAATACCTTTAGGATAAGAATCTACTTGTGTGCTTCACATACTACAAAGGTTACTTTTAATCATTAGGACTTTAATTTGATATTTTTAAAAATGCCAATGCATTTGGGTTTTTAAAGACTGTTTGTTGCACCGTTTATGCTGTATACTGTATGGAAGTCTTGCTTATATGCTGTAACTTGTCAATATGGGATAGGCATCAATGATCTATACTCACTCTAAACAGGTGGATTTCTAGGTGTTGCCTGCTCAGGGTTTTCTCACTGTGCTTTGCCTCCCACCTTTATTTTAAACTCATTTTCAGCCATATTGTGCTTCTGGGAAAATGTCTGGGAGATTCAAGCAGTTGAAATTCAACAAGGTCAGAGTAGGCCCCTTGTGCTAATAGTACTAATTTTCTGGAGAAAGGATATTATATATTTCGGAATGATTTGGGAGAAATACACGCTACCTCGTGTTGAAATTGGGACCAGGTAGAAACTTAGGACTTTAAAAGTTCAGCTCAAAAGTTGTATGCCTGGTTGCAGTTTGGTCTTTATTATATTCACAAGATCCTGCTTATCCTTCAGGGCCATTGGAAAGGGAATACAAGAGTAGCGCACGTTAACTGAGAGCTTTAAAAATAAAGATTGTTGTTCAAAGAGAAAAGAGCATGGAGAGATACCAACTATTATTAAATATTTAATTTTGCAGACCAGATGGAATTGGAACAGTATCTGTTGAAGAGAAAGAAAGGTTTGAGGAAATTAAGGACAGACTTTCCTCTCTTTTAGAAAACCAAATAAGCCATTTCAGGTGAGTGTATAATTTATTCCATTAATACTGATTTTTTTCTGGGACAATTTTTGCATTATAGTGCTCAATTTTCATCTTGAACAACCTGTAAATTATTTTTTAATATATTAAATATAAAATAAGTTATTTACCCACATGATTGTGTTTAGAATTTGTCTATCATATGAGCTGTGTTCTATTGATGCTAGAAAAGATTTTGCAAGCCTATATAGCCCTGATTTTTGCTTGTCTCTTTAAACTTTAAGTTCTCTATTTCTAACTAAAAAAATTTTCTGTCTGAAAATCACTGAGCCATACCAGTTTCTGGATTAGGACTGACAAGAAAAATAAGTAACACGTAGACAACATCTTTGGTATATACAGCTAAAATCTTTTTCTGGATACCTAATGTAATTTATTGGTTTCATCACACTTATTTTTTCCTAAATCAACAAAAGGTCTGTCGTCCTCAATAAAAGGTTTGTCATATGTAAGTACTGTCAATGTAAGGACTGCTATAGCAGTAAAAGAGTTTTAGCAAAGAGATACAAGAATCAGAGCAAACTTGGGGTGATATTTCCCCTGTATCCTTCTATTTAGTAGCAATTAATGGTTCCTAGAATCACAGAATATCCAGAATTGGAAGGGACCCACAAGGATCGTTGAGTCCAACTCCTGGCTCCACACAGGGGCAGTCAAGTCAGAGCATGGGACTGAGTCCATTGTCCAGACTCTCCGTGAACTCAGTCAGGCTCAGTGCTGTGACCTCTGGGGAGCCTGTTCCAGTGCCCAACCACCCTCTCAGTGAAGAACCTCTTCCTAACATCCAGCCTAAACCTTCCCTGTCACAGCTTCATACCATTCCCTCGTGTTCTGTCACTCGTCACCAAAGAGAGAATACCAGTGCCAGCCCCTTCACTCCCCCTCATCAGGAAGCAAGAGATCACGATGAGGTCTCTCCTCAGTCTCCTTTTCTACAGGCTGTACAAACCAAGGTACTTCAGGCTCTCCTCATAAGACTTCCCCTTCAGACCCTTCACCATCCTCGTTGCCCTCCTCTGGACACCAATATTTTTGTGTCTCTGTTATACTGTGATGCCCAAAACTGCACACAGTACTTGAGGTGAGGCCACATGAGCGCAGTGTAGAGTGGGACAATCACCTCCCTGGACCATCTGGTGATGCTGTGCTTGATGCTTCTCAGGATATGGTTGGCCCTTACGGTTCACAAACCTTAGCACAAAATTGTCATCTAGAACACGAAATCTGTTAGTGTATCGCACTAAACCAACCTCTCTGCTATCATTCTGTAAATCTAATTCTTTCTTAGAATACTTTTTCTTGGTCTCTTTATCATGGCAGCCAGTTTCGCAGTTTTAATTGTGCTGTGTGAAACAGCTTTCTTTTGTTTGGCAACGTTGGCTATAAGTTTCTTGGATGCTACTCTGCTGTGATGAGGTAAGTGTCTAGTAATCACTGGTAGCTATCATGTTGATAACTAGGTTGGTTAGGGAGTTTTGGAGGATGTAGCAGTCTTCACTTGAGACTTCATCACTGTATTAAACTAATGAGATCTAGGATTGCCCTGAGGACAATTATTTGTTTGGAAAAAAACAATGCTTTCTTCCTCCATTCCCTTTAAAGGTCCTTTCCTATTTCTTATCTTCCATGGGATTAAATAGCTTTTGGCAGCACAGAGCAGTATAAGATGTAGTGCTTCCTACCCAGGCGTTGGAAAGGCAGGAGGAGGGTACTGACGGGGAACATCATCTGTAGGGGGAAGGAAAACTTGTTTCTGTGAGTCTTCTCATGCTTGCTCCAAAGAAAAAGGATGGAGCTGGGAGAACTGTGATTGGTGCACTTATGACCATATCATGTCACGTTTATGCTAGAAAACAATCACTGTAATTTCCAATTAATGTCTGTCGTAGTTTTGCATGGCTGGGTTCTGGTGGAGACATGGAGGGGCTGCAGGGGTGGCTTCTGCAAGAAGCAGCCAGAAGCTCTGTGCAGGCCCAACAGAGCAAACACCAGTCAGCTCAAGGCCAGAGTCATTGCTGACCAAGGCTGAGCCCATCAACGATGGTCACAGTGCCTCTGGGAATCATTTAAGAAGAAAAAAAAAACCCACAAGCAGCCACTTTTTGCCACCAGAGAAGGGAGTGAGAAGATTTAAGAAACCATGACATCAAGGTCAGTGAAGGTGGGGGGGAGGAGGTGCCCCAGGTGCTGGAGAGAAAGATGCCCCTGCAGCCCATGAAGAAACCCATGGTGGAGCGGGTGTCCCCCCACAGCCCATGGAAAAGGCTGAGACCCCACCTGCAGCCTGTAGAAAGGCCCCACACTGGAGCAGGTGGAGACATACAGAAGACACTGTGGCCCTGTTGGAGCAAGCCTCTGCCAGCATTTGCAGCCATGGAGAGAGACAGAGACACAGAGATGATAGAGATCCATGCCGGAGCAGGTTTGCTGGGTGGGGTAAGGGGGAGGCTTATCACTCCATGGAGGACCAGGCTGAGGCAGTCTGGGCTTGAGAGACTGAGAGACACTGATTCAATGACTGGGACAGCTGGTGAAGAGGTGAAGCCCCATCGGAAAGGACTCAACGTTGGAAGAAGTCTTCTGTGGGTAGAACCCCACAGGGCAGCAGGGGGAAGGTGTGAAAAAAGCCCCCCCCTGCCCCGGTTAAGATGGAAAACAACTTGTGAGGAACTGCCCATTCCCCCCAGTCCCTGCCCCTCCCCATGCCGCAATGAGGGGGAAGAAGGGAGCGAAATCATGACTGAAGTGAAGTCTGCTAAGGGAGCGGTGGGGGGTGCTGCTTTAAGATCTGGTCACAGTTCTCTTCATCCAACTCTGGTGTCACTGGGTGTGCAGTGCAGTGTAATAAATTAGAGAGTTTTCTTTCCTTTATTCTGTTTTGAGTCTGTTTGCCCATGACATTGATTGCAGAATGGTCTCTCCCTGTCCTTATCTTGACACCTAAGCCTCTCAATATATATTTTCTCCCCTGTTCAGCTGAAAAGGGGAGTGATAGAGTGGCTTTGGTGGGCATCTGACCTCCAGCCAGGGCCATCCACCACAATGTCCTTCCTTTTATTAATGTGCAATGGTGAGATCCATGAGAGTCACTGTGGCCCCAAAAATACTGAATCAGCAGAAGTTTTCTAAATATGTACAGAGAGAGGAAGAAAATATGGGAACAAGAAAAGAGATTGAACATCTTCAGAATACTTCTTTTAGCCTTCAGGCCTTCATGTGCATGATGCTAATTACAAGATATATAATTATGTTTAAATAATTACTTGACTTAGAACACATAAAGGAAAAATCCATTATATCTGCTTACCTACATGCTGGAGTATGTTGATGAGCTTGGACTATATCAGTGACCAAAGAATCTTTCTGCCTTAGTCTTGGTTGGATTTTGAGTGAATTCAAACAATAGAAACTCCTCCTTGAGAGCAATTAAATGTGTCATTCAAAGATGAATGCCTCCATCCTTCAGAGGACTCTAAGGTTTCCCTTAAAATCCTATTTAATCAAGATGGAGAAATAGAGCTCTGCCAATTGAAGAGCAATTATTACATCTTTCCATGAGCAAATGTTAGAAATGGAAAAAAAAACCCACAAACCTAGGTGGAATGTCTGGTTTTAAACAAGGATATTGGCATCATACTAGTAGAGGGAAGGATCAATAATAGTGTCCTGGAATCTGAATTTATAAAGTGAAGATAGGGTCACAACATAGAACATCCTGATAAAGAATTGGCAGTAGACTTTAAAAGAAACCTTAGAGTCAAATAATATAAAAAGATTACCTGTATCATTAGTTAACACAGAATAATCTTAACTGTGAGATTGCTTGCTTAAGAAAACACGGTATTAAACCCCCTCCATATTTCAAACCATGAAAATTGTTGTGGTAACTGTGAAACGCTGAATATTTTGAATAATACATTCAGCAGCAAAGATTGATGCAAAGCTTACACTGCGTTTCATTGCTTTGGCCTTACCATTCCTGAGTGCCCCGTATTCTTGTCCCACCATCTCCCAAGCTGTTTCCTGCTTCCACTCTTCTTTCTACTGGTGGTTTGAGCATCTGGGCTGTTTACATGTGCACTAGAATATTTTAGAGGCTTTCATGTCCTCCTTGTTTGATTACAGTTTTTAAATGCCAAATTCTTTGCAATAGCCTCTTTATCTTTCTTATGGAGTTACATAGAGGGGGATTTGCTTGGATTTTTTACCTTGGATTTTTTTCCAGTTGTGGCATGCATTTGACTTAGGCTCCCATTTTTTTAATTTTCCCTGAGGCTGCTTTGTAGGTTTCTTGCTTTATTTGGTTGGTCCTTTAAGGTTTTGGCTTTGTTTTTTCAAGTTCTTACTTTTTTCATAGCACCCTTTTTTGAAATTGAATATATATGTACTGAATATACATGTACAGAATTTTTTTGGCCTGTTCTCTTTTGTTATATTATTATTTTTTTTTGCTTTATGATCACTACTACAGAGCATCTCTCCTGATCTGCACCTCTCAACTTTGAGACCAAATCTGGAATAGATTCTTTTCTTGTGGGTCCTAAATTAGCTGTCAAAGGAAGCAATCCAATACTGTGTCCCAAAATACTCATCTTAATGAGACATTAATCAAGTGTACATGTGTAGAGTTGAAATCTCTTATTATTACTATTTGTCATCAATTTACAGCTCTTCTAATCTCATTTAACATTTCCTAATCACTGTCATCCACCTAATTAGTGGGTCAGTGGTACAAACTTCCAAGGATCATCTGGGCTTTTTTTTTTCTGTAATAGGTCAGAATTTTTCAGAGCTTTGCCCTCGCTTAGCACTGCATGCACTGGTCAGCTGTCAACAGTTTAACTGAAGAGCGTATTTCTCTTCCTGCCTTTTCAGAGTTGCACTGAACATTTGCTATGTCCACCCAGGTCATGAGGTCATACCCATCTGAAAGAGGTGCTCTCCCATGCCTGTCAGCTAACCCGCAGCTTCCAGTTTCAATACTCCCCTATAACCTCTTTATTTTTAGTTTTCATTGCTATCAGCCTGGCTCCACTGTGATGAAGATGCAGTCTGCCCAACTTGTGCCAGTTGCTCTCATCTAAAATATTTCCCGGTTCACAAGGTCCTTAAACCTTTCCCCTTTGTCATCTTACTCACCCGTAGGGACTCCAGATTCCTACCTGCCTCTCAGGCATCAAATGTGAAAGAGACAGTATTTCAGAGAAAGCTGCCAAGAGAGTCCTGGACTTAACCTCTTACCTGGCTGTGTGAATTTAACTTCTGGAGTGTTCCTCCTATATTTCTGTGTGTTGCTGGTACTAATGTAGACCAGGAGTGATGCTCCTTCTCTGTTCTGCCCTAGGTAAATTACACAGACACCTCCAGAAGTGCACTACCTTTATACTCAGTAGTAGGCAACTTGCTGCTTGGTCCTTCTGGATGTCACAGATAGAGTTGTCTGTATGTCTAATAATTTAATTGCCCACTGTCACCATCTATGTCTCCCTGTCCTTAAAAATCCCCTCAGCTGTGGCAGCATCCTTGGCACAGCTGGACGGTGTGAAATCGGTTGTTATGGGGGGTTTATTCAAGAGAATGAATTTATCCTTACCAGCAAGATGCTGCTTCCCTGCCTCCTCAGCAGCACAGAGGCAGGGCTGAGGAGTGTCTCTTTAGGCCTCTACTGAGAACATTTCCTTTTCTTTAAGCTGCTTATCTCAAGAAAACAAGTCTTTGTCAGACCCTCCTTTCGGTATTCACACACATAAGCTTGTTGCCTCATACATATTGGCTTCCAAACAAACAGAGCAATTCTACTGTGGGACTTCTGTCTCCATCATAAACTTAAAACCAGTTGGGTTTTGGAAGCTCTTTGTTATTTACAATGCAGAGCATACCTGGAAGTATGTCTTTTATTTGAAATATTAAGTATAATCAAGAACTGTGTGACATTTATTAAAAAATTACCATTAGAGATTGATAGGACTGGGAGAGAGAGCATGAAGGATTGTGGAAATATACTGAAAAAGGAGGAGGAAACAAACCACCTCAAGATCTGTTCTAACATGGCCTAATGCCTAAAGGTTATTAAATCGGCTTTGCTAACCTGTTTACCTGTCCCCTAAAATTGTTAGCAAAAGAGTAAGAAAAATAAAATGAGGCAAAGCAAATACTGGAATTCTCGCTGCAGGAAATCCTTTTTTGACCTCATTTACTCAGCTTTGTTTTGGCTGACCAAAATGTATATCTAAAATTCTGAATCCTTTTATCATTAGAAAAGATTTTACTATTGGAAAATATTAGAATATGAGGCTACCATTCTCAGTGAGTAATAATAAGGAAACAATAATCTCAGCAAAGTAAAAAATCCTTTTTCCAATTGGGGATATCCCAGCAAGATTTTACGGGCAGGATTATGTGAGGTTACAGTTGTCTGAGCATTGTCTCATTGAGTTGATATATTGGATCATTCAGTAAGCAAAAATGAAAAACAAAGCTGTGAATGGGATCACTTTTTAATTTACACACTTTTAGACATATGAAGATTGAAGTGGGTATGGTTTAAGTTGTGGCTGATAAAATTTAAGATAAGACAAAATGCTTTTCCAAGCTATTTGTAGTAAAACAGGAAAAATTACTGAATATCTGCAGACGTTTTTATTCTGATATATATCTCTGGAAACATAAATATCTGACATTTTATCCTTAAAATTTATCCAATATTAAAACAAAGTACAATATGCAGTGCTACTTCACAGCTCCAGTAGCTGTCATGGCTACAGAAGAAATCATATCTCTTCCCAGGAAGCTCATAAGAGATCATTAGATAGCCTTCATAGTTCAGAAAGTGGAAGTGATGCTGTTCGACTTTTATACTTTTCTTTATTTAGGCCTGAGCTGCTGGTGGGCTGATGCTCCTGTACTGTTTATGCTCCATGATAGACTACTGAAGAGGCCTCCAGCTTCCATTCATACTTTGTGCATGGGAGTCTTCTGCTAACATAATTTAATGTTAGCTGTGTACAGTTATGTCTCAAAGTAAATCCTTAAGGATTATAGTTCTAATAATTTTCCCTTTTTTCTTTTTTTTTTTTACTTTTTAAGATATTGTTTTCCTTTTGGACGTCCTGAAGGAGCTTTAAAGGCTACGCTTTCATTACTTGAAAGGGTAAGTCTGAGAACATCTTTTAAATTCTGCTAGAGTACTAACCCTGCATTTTTCTTTTGCCTTCAAGCTGCTGAAAACAGACTCACATCTTCTCAGGTATTTTACTGATGGTCTTTCTTTAAAAACTGGCTGACTTCAGAAAAGCCTTATATGATCTATTCTTCTACTTACTCATAGTAAATATCCTGCCAGGAGATCAGTGTTTCCCCTGCCTACTATAGATAACTCTTTGTCACAGCAAGGACATGTTGGGTTTGAAAACCTTTGTGAAAGAAGAAAAGGAAGTCTGTTTTAAGCAAGCTCTGATGTTGGTGTTCAGTTGGTCCTTTACGCTGTTGAAGAGTCAATGGTTATGCAAAGGTGGATGTTTTCCCATGGGTGAGAACCAAGCAGATTTCCACAAACACATCTTTAGTGGGCACAACGATCCAACCTATCCATGGAATGCTCTCCTTGTACTGATCTTTGCATCACCCAAATGAAGACTGACTGGCATGCCATTGAGATGCCAAATGGTAGCGGTATTGTTGATAAATACCATCTAGGCAATCAAATCAGAGACAAACAGGAACCTTCAAAGACAAACATCAAGTTCCACCAGCTGAAATTGTTCCTTTTTGATTTCTGCCTTTAATCGTTATCAGATCTGTAGTAACCTTAGGACACTTTCATGCTTTTCCCTTGGGTTATGGGTAACGAGTGTAACCAAGCGGTATAATTGTCTCCGGCACAGGTTTTAATGAAAGATATTGCCACTCCCATACCAGCAGAAGAGGTGAAGAAAGTGGTTAGAAAATGTCTGGAGAAGGCTGCCTTGATCAATTACACTCGACTTACAGAATATGCCAAAATAGAAGGTTAGTACAGCAATCAACTGCCAAAGTGGCTGTAAAAGCCAACAATGCCTATTAACTGAATATTCTGTGAACAGCCTTTTCCCTTTCCCGAGCAAACCCCTTCCACAGCAAGGGGAAATGTCTCATTAAAATCTCAGCTGGTGAACTAAGGAGCTTTTTCCTATTCAGTGCTTTAATATGCCTCCTGGGACCCTGTTTGAATGGAAGACTAGGACTTCTTAATTTAAGTTGCCCTTTGTTCTTACTTTTGAGTTCTCCATGAATCTAAAAGGCTGTTTATGGGTTATTTTTTATTTTTCTAACTATTTCTAGTAATTAAACTACCCACAGGAAATTCTTTCCTTATCAGCAGTACCAGTACCTTGAAACTTGAAACTCTGGTTACAGATGCTTTTCTGATGTAGTTATAAGGCAGACAGGTAGATAAGTCTTATTTATTTTTGCTGTCATGTTGTCAGATGTAGAATAATAATCGGATCATTAAAACCTTAATTACATCCTGATTTCCTGAATGGGACAAAATACTAGATCTAATGGTGATCAGCAGTTTTCTGGAATTTACATATGTTCTAGAATGTACTCCATGACATTAATGAAGATTTTGCTAAAAAAAAAATAAAATTGGCTAACACACACAGTGTCAGTATTTGTAAACCTTGTGTAGAACAAAAAGGAAGTCATAATAGTCAGTAGTCTTGTCAAGACTCATCTGTTACTCTCCATAAAGTGCAGAAAGCTTGAGATAGACCTGTGCAGATGTATTTAGGAGTACAAATGGTGTGTGTGTGTGTTCGTATCTAGACAACTGTCTCATTGGAAGTGGAGTCAATTAGCAGGAAAATATATGAAGGATGAATTCTGCTTTTAAAAAACCCAATTTTTATGCATATTATTTATTTTCACGACATGGTATTTCTGCCAATGCACTAGAAACAATAGCTATCATAGCAGGAAAATGAAGAAGCCTCATATGTTTAATAGTATTATAAAGCCAACTTTTTTCCTTTTGCCATTTCTGCTCAAATTCTCTGAAAAACATGAGTTAACCAATCTCACAAGTGATTAACAAAAAACCCATCTCATCACTATAGCAACCAGTATTATATCATGGGAGTAACAACATGAAACCATCTTAGTAACCAGTTTATCATAATTAATTATGATATCACGGTGTGTTAAAGAAAGAGAAATGAATATTAAATCTACTCTGGAAAATGAAAAAGCGAAAATATAAATTTCCTTAGTTTCTATCTTTCTCTATTCATATAGCGGATTTTTTAATGCTCAGCATTTCAGGGTTGTTTTTTTTTTAGCAAACCTGTTGAAATAATGACCGCAAAAATAGAAACCTTTTTAAAAGATGACAAAATCATGCAAAAGATATCTAAACTTACTGACACTATAGTGGATTGGAAATGTTTTACAGCAAAGAAAATACATCTTTGCCCAGGATTTTTAGCTATGTCCAGGAGAATTGTGACAGTACCACTGTGAGTTAGCAAAATTCCATCCCATGGCATATCTTGTCTTGCAAATTTCTTTTTGTATTTATTGTCTTTTGGTTGAAACTCAACCACATATCTGTAAATAGTTTTACACTCATGTAATTGTAAATCCAAAGCACAATGGATAATTGCATATAAAACTCTAGTACCTGAACGAGAAATAGGTTGAGTACTTTTCTGAGAATAAAGTAGAGTACTATTTGAAAGTGAAGGGCTCCAGCATCATTACATCAGAAGATTAAAACACATTGGTTTTCAGTAGCAATGAGACCAGTATTTGTCTCTTTCTATACTCAGGTCATTAAAAGTATCCTACATTTTTTCCAATATAAATGTAATACTATAAAAGTTTTCAACAATAGGTTTCATTCTGCTTCTTTAGATTTATGGGAGCATTGTTGTATCCATGCACTGAAATTACATTCTTCTTTTGAAAGTAATGCATGTCAGTGTTCGCATTAATTGTTTACACCTCAAATTGCATATAAAAAGCATATAATCATTATCTTTATAACATTGCTGATATCCTCAAATGCTGTACGTATCTGTGATACATTATTGGGGGGGGTTTTCCTATTGTTTGAATATTTCTTATGAACAATATCGTATCAGTCAGTCAAAATGCAATTATTGCTTGATAATATCAGCTATAGACCAGTAGGAATTACCTAAAAAGTAGAGACACAAAGAGGGCTCTAATAATAATATTCTTAGGTTTTCAAATTCTTATATTCTTTTACTGTTATTTATGTTTCTAAATTCCCAGGCACAATATGGATGCAAATATAGCCACAATCAGCCTGAAATAGAGACTATATAGAACTAGTAAATAAAAATATGCATACCTAAATGCATACACCATTTCTTCCTCAGCTGACAAAACCCATCACTTGGGTAAGATGACTGTCAGGACTCTTATTGATATACTCAAGATTTCATGAAGATTTTATGTCTGAATTTTGTATTTATTCTACTCTAATGAAGTTAAAATAGTTATATTTCTGTAATGATGTTTTCTTCTGTCTTTTTGTTTGTTTGATTTTTTTATATTTAGCAACAACGGAAAAGGACTCAGGTGATTACTATTTGTGTGCATGTCTGCATGTATTATAGATTTAGTGTGTTGTGTCTGTTTTGTTATTTTTATTGATTTCAACAATATCAAGATATTGACCAGAACATGTGTGCACATTAAAATTATTTTTATGTAGTATAGTACATGTATTTTTAATTTACATTGACTTAGCTATGATGTGCATATTCATAAGCAATTTAGATATTTATATTTTTTAATTTGATGCAATTGTGTTTTATACAAAAGAGGTGTAGCTGAGTGATGCAGAGAAGTTTGGCTGTTAAATTTAAAATCTGTGTATTTAGAGAAATATAATTTCATGGTCACAAGCAAAAGTGGCATCCATTTTTTTAACAGGACTGTATTTCTTGATGAAGATCTTGATAAGAGAACTAATTTCATAAAGCTGGTTTTACATTTCTCTGATATTACTTTGATTAATCAATGTTTATTTTTCTAGTCACAGCTGAAGGCTGAGAGGATGTTCTTTTGTGTTCCTAATTTCATGAAAGTTTGTTGTATGTTCTCCAATAGCACAGAGAGGTTTTTTGAGTGAGATCCAAATTTTTAACAGAGTGATCATAAAAAGAGCATAGCTGAAGTAGTATTTGTGGCTGAGTAGTATCAGTTGCATGGAATTATGAGGGATTGTGCATGTAAATAGTTTTCAATAGATGCATGCACTGTTTTGTCTTACCCTTTTTGAAGACGTACACTCAGACCCAGTAGAAGGCTGATCATGAGGCTCTGTGGGGTTTCCACAGATACCAGCCAAAGTTACAAAAAGGGGAATTGAGTTGGTAGCTTTCACAGGATGAAATAATTTTCCATCTGGAAAGATAGACTGGGATGATGATTTTAAAGGTTGCATGAAAGTAGTTCAAAATAGAGCTACGTGTTAATGAGGTGCCAATGAAGTCCAAGGGTGAATGACAGTTCATTTTTGGAGGAGCAGCTTCTTTAACCAGTAAACAAGAAAAAAAATTCTAATTATAAAAACTGGTTTTTTTGCTGTTCATAACTGAAGATTCAAATAATACCATTGGTTCCCAAAACTTCCACCAGTTTTCACTTGAAAGCTTTTGTGCCCAAACAGAAGTGCTTTCCAAATAGAAGGGCTCCATTTGGAAATGTTAAAAAAGAGAGCAGATGAAGCAGTGGTCATATGGACATTCATGCCACAGTCTGTTAGAATGAGCTCATACAAGCTCATTTTGATCAGGTAATCTCCCAACCTCCCCTGATCAATGGGGAGAGGTTCATTAAGCAGGTGATTCAAAGTGCTTGAAGGCTCCTTCAACAATTTCCCTGCGAAAGGACCTATCTCAGGCCATCAAATACAAATGCGCCCTAAGAAAGTTCCCCTATTAGGTAAGATACCTAAAGCCTCAATAGCACAAATATTCCATTTAATATATTTACTCCTGTAGTTAATGAAGAAAATATCTCTTCAAGTTCGGTATTTAGAAAAATGGTGAAATTAATCTGTGAAATGAGAAAGTTTTAGAATCTGTGTCTTTTGGCCTTTGCACTCTAAAACCTCAGCTGTGCACTTTTATATAACGTGCATCACCTCAAGCGAAAACCTTCGTTGTACCACACACACTTGGCTATTCTTAGTTTTTTCTCAGGCTCGTTATGTCAGAAATACAGACCATTAAGCACAGATGACATACAGTTACAAGCACGGGAGGGAAGTCTGTACTGGATCTCAGTCATTTTAGATTAGATTTATCCACGCTTTGAAAGAAACTATTGCTATGTTCTTAAGATAGGATAGCAAAGCTGTCCCTTAAGTGACCCGACAAATAACTATGTTAGAGGATGGATGAGAGGAAAGCCTAACGCATACAGTGAGTAAATGGAAATTCACTGTGTGATTTAGGTGAAGCTAAAGGTTTACAGGCTGTGTTTATAATTGCTTAATTAAATTCTGCTACTAAGAATGCAGCTGAAAATTAATCAGACAACTCAGAAAAATTACTTTTATTGAAAGGGATAAATTGCCTGTGTTGCACCAGAATTTTGTGTTCCATTGAACCCATTTCTCCCATGCAGAAAGATGAAGCAGCTGAAAGGAATCCCAATAAAATTGGTATTTTAGCCCAGCTAACAGGGCCAAATCCTGCTCAAACTGGTGTCATTACCTAAACTCCTACAGATTTCATCATGAACTTGATGTACAGTATGTTTAGCCCTAACACCATTGTCATGGAAAATAAGGGAAAACTATTTCTTGGTAACTATTATTTACCCTTTAACTTGTGCACTAGATACTGTATATTCTTGAATTGCAGGAGTGTCCTTGTTAGGTAATACAGAGGTGAACATGCAAATTCTTTTTGTTGCGAGAATCCTTTTTCAGCAGTGTGGTTGCCAGGTTCCCGGGTCTATTCCCCAAGTGCTCTCATTTTCACAGTCTCACTTGAACAAGACTGAATGCTTTCCCAGAAGAGATGGTGGTTACTTTCTTAATGGCAGATGCAGTGGTATAAGCAGCACTTGCATCAACAGGATCTGTTTGCAGTCAGGATGACATTTTATTTAGCACTCCCATGTCATCCTCGTCATACTATTATGAATATAGAACAGCTTTTTTCAATAAAAATTAGATTTGCGATGACAATTATACAGGGTTCAGCGTGTCATTCCTTATGACATGCACAGCTGAAATTCTCATGGAGTGGCTAATCTGTTCAGTCAGTATAATTGCCATTATGAGGAGAACAGCAGCAAACCTACTATTACAATTTCAAACTATGTCTGAGAACTCTCATATAATGCCCTTCTAGTTTGCAGCAGGGGCTTATAATTTGTCAAGGAGATGATCACAGCATCAATATGTGCAAATCTCTTTTTAACTATAAACCCTTTTCATTTCAGCACATGTTACCTTTGAGACTTTGCTACCTGAAAGTGCTTTTTACCACATTTTGTGTATGGCATATTTTCCTGTTTTACTCAGTATTTGACTTAACGCTTCCTGTAGATAATGTTGAACATAACTGGACCTGCTAGATGTTGAGACCAGAGACAAATAGCATTCTTCAGATGCATTTTGTGTAGCTTCCAGTGAACAACTTACAGAAATTTCCATGCTGCCCTCACCTGTTTTCTGACCTTCAAAAAAGATGGCCTTCCTCATATGGAATTAATATTTGTTATTTACAGAGATCCATTCTATGATTAATACATGCAGAGAGTAATTTTTAGGGTTTTTTATTTCTTCTCGATAATTGCATGGGTTTCCCCATTCAAATTTATTTGAAATCTGAATGGTTGAGGTGTAATGGACTCTGCTAGTGTTGCTGTCATTGCCTCAGAGGAGCGATAGAAACTTATATGTAAATACATTTTTCAGCACAAGGGCATTACCTTACTGTGGAGAAATAAATGGACTGGGTTAGGGATTAAAGTGGTAAATGGATGTGAAGCGAACAGGGCAGTAACTGTCATTGTCTGTAGATAATCATTTCTGAGGCAATAAACAAATTGTAAAGATTTGAATTATTAGGTAGTTGCCTTTTAACTCATTGTTTTTAAGTCTGTAGTAACTGAATGTTTGGCTTCATCTGCCACACAGTTTTAATGAAAGGAATGAGAATAAATTCAATTAAAATCAAAGCAAATAGTTACAGTGTAGCATGCAATTGCTCAAAGACAAATCACAGTCATCCCAATATTTCTTTCTATCAGACTGGCTGCCAAAGGCTGGATAACTGTTAACTCCATACAATAGAAGGTCAGGAGCAACTCAACAGTTTGCTGTTTTTTAAAGGACATGGATCGTTAACATACTCATTACATGCAATTTTCTAAAGGATTGGTAGTATGTAAATGCCCTCAAGGCTCAGAAGGATCTATCTGACTTAAAAAGAAGAACACTACAAACATATTGAAATTGAGAAGGCAAGTGGAGAGAGTCATTGTACCTGGAGAGGACTTGATTAAAGCTCTCCATGCATGTTCATTTCACTGAACAAACAAAACCGAATGAGTCGCACAGCAGCATAGCATCTTCTCGGTCTCTGTTGTTCAACTAAATGGAAATAAGAGAACATTGACAAATATCCCTGATTTCAATTTTGGAGCAGAAGTCCGACAAAGAGCCCCTGGACTGTTAGGTCCACATCCTGATACTCCTTTGTAAGCATGCCCACATCCCCTTTTAATAGCTGGGCTGAGTCACTGCTCTTCCCCTTTTCTACCCCTGCTTCACCCATGTGAAGGCCGTTTCAAGTCCTGTTTGCTCTGTAGGTGTAGGAATCACCTTACAGTCAAATTAGTTCCTAGTTTTTAGCATGCTAATCTTGTCCTGTGTGCCTAATTTCATAATCTCCAATTATGGAGAATCTCCAATTCCTCCTTGCCCTATGATGCATTTTTAGATAACTGTTTTATACTCCTGCAACCTAGGCTTTCATCAACTTGTCTCAGAGTTTTAGCCTCCTCATCTTCTTCATCATCTTAGGAGATGTTCTTTATTAAAGTTTTCATTCCACCTTCCTGAACACTAGTGACAAGAACTGTGCAATGTCATGCCCATGAGACGCCATGTACAGTACTGGTACTGCTGTTACACCTGAAACATTTAATCTAATATATTCAAGGAAATCAAGACATCTTTATATACATAAATGACGTCTTTATCATGCTTGTGGTACACAGCCATGTTATGAAAAGGTAACTCAACACAGTATTCAGAGTTTTGAGCATTTCCAGCTGACAACTGCACAATTTATAGCAAATGTTTATTGTTGTTCATGTGTCAAAATGTATTGCTGTCCTTCTTAAAATATTACATTTTGTTTCTTGTCCCCATTCTTTGGAATTATCCAGTTCTTGTTACTGCATTTTGACCCTGCTGTCTATTGCCAGTGTTTTACAACATTGTTATCGGTGCACTCCTAATATTTATTCTTAAGTCATTGTTGAAAATATTAAGGAAGCTTAACCCAAACATAGATCTTCAAGGAATTTTTCAAGAAAACTTTATTTGCTCTTTTTCAACACTGCCTATTACCTTTCTCTTGAGGCAGGTTCAGAATCACAAGGTTGGAAAAGACCTTTAAGATCATCAAGTCCAATCATTCCTGTCCTATGCTAAACCATATCTCAGAGGCACTTTATCCAATGCAGTTTCTTTTTTAATCCTTATTTTCTTAAGCTTAACTGGTAGTTTTCCCATGAGGCCCAGTATCAAATGCTTTATTAAAGTCAGAATAGATGAGATCTACTGAATTTCTTTTATAGGAAAATATCCTATTAAGAAAAGCTACTGCACAAACGTAGTGCATCCTACCTTTGCAAATCTGTGTTGTTATTTTTTGTTTGTTTGATGTCCTCAGTCATCTCTCCATATTTTTTTCTGAAGCCTGCACTTTCAAATGCCAGTTTTCTGTCAGTCCAGTATGTCAGTTTTGCAGGCCTCTTCATTCATGGAGCCCTTCAGTTTGCCATGTTTGTTACCTCATGTTTGTTGAGTGTTATTCCACAGGAACAGTAAGTGCTGAGAACACTAGTTCTTTCCCCTTCTAAAGAGAAAGTAGAGGTGAGGAAAAGGAAGCAAATACTAATTTCTTGTATCTGTGTTGCCAAAACCAGAATACAAAGAATCATAAATTAAATGCCTTTGATCAGCAATGAAAAAATGAACTTTTTTTTCATCTCTGCCTTTTTTATTCTTTTAACTTTTCAGATTTGTTGTTTCCATTTTTGCTGTTTTCAATTTGTTGTTTTCAATTTTTTTCTAAGACCCAAGATTTTGAAGGAAAAAAATCCCCAACAGAAACAAAATTAAAACACCCCCACAAACTGTGATTGTCCCTTGAAGGTAATTCTATTGAAAACTATGATTTAAAAAAAACTGAAAACATTGTAGTGTGATCCACTTTATAAAATACTAAGCTATAAACTATGAGACGTGAACTCTTAACATTCTACAAATCTTATAATCCCTCTGTACATAGGTGACAATGATAACTTATTTTAATTTGTTTTTCTTCCCAAGAATATAAAGTCCTATTGCATTATGGAAAGACTGTTTTCAACTTCCTAATTAAAAGTAATGTCCATTATTTATATGTCTATAATATTTTTTTAATCAGAAAAATAGAGGATGTCCTCCCAGATGTCTGTTCCTTACTTATTTGCGCAGAATTAATACTTCGAGAATTTGCAAGAAAATCCATCACAGTCAAATCAAAATTACCTCTGAGTGGATTATCCCAGTTGTGGATTAACTCTACAGAGTCAGTTCAGGTCTAGTAACATCATTAGCCCCAGTTTATTCATGTTTGTACTGCTTTTGATACACAACTCAAAGCAATTTTGCTGGTTTCCCGTGTTAAGAAGAATTAATAGGCCATACTGGATCAGAGTTGGATCTATACAGCTTGTATTATGATATATCTATATTCTCAGACTACATTATGGCCTGTTATACTGCAGGGCTTCCTTGTCATCCCCTCTGCACCAATATGGGTCTGTAACCAGGCCCGTATTTGGAGTGAATCAGTGGAGTTTCTTGGCAAGAGAGCAGATAGAGAATAAAGGGGTTTAGACCCTGCGTTACAGTTGAATTTGGAGAGAAGCACCTAAGGTTTGTGTCCCTCTGCACAATATCCAAACAGGCACTGTGCCTTCAGAAACTCCAAAACTTGCTCAGGCAGTGCACTGCTGTGGGTGCAGTGCATCCCAGAAGGATCCTGTCAGCCAGCAGTCAGCCCTCCCATGGGTCTCAGTCTGGCACATGCAAAGAATCAATTACTTGATGGTCAGACACCTCCATTAGTACCCATCTTGCGCTTTCTCCAGGCTTGAGTGCTGGTAACGTTCATGTTAAGTAGCACAACAGCCAAGTGCTGCCAGAAACCAGAGCAACAGTGGCAAAGAAAATTAAAGCAAATGCCAGTTGTCTTACATAAAGGATCAAAATACAAACTGGATGTTCTGTTGCAGTTTGGTATAAAATAAACTGGACCAAATCCTAAACTGCAACATCACCACAGCTAGTCCTATCTAGCTTTCTGGGTGTGAAGGTACCTGTAAGCCCACCTAGGCTGCAACTTGGGGTCTCAGGATACTTGCCTTGTCTCTGATGCCTCTGATGCCTTCATTTCATTGAATCATCTCCAGTATCCCTTCCATTGGTCTGTGGGAGACACTCTGGCCTGGACTCTCTTTAGTGTCTTGGTCTGGATACGCTTGTTGGAAGAAAGGGAGGAAGGATGAAATACAGGACTGGGAAACCATTAAGGGTTATATGGTGTGCCACAGGAGGAGACTGACAGGCCAAAGACAGGTACCTCCTAGCTGCATTGGACTCTTACCGAAGGAGGAGAATCACATCTTTAATCAGCAGATTCCTGTGCTCAGCAAATGCCAGTAAGAAATGAAACACACATGTTTAACAGCTTACATGCTGGGGAAAAAAAGAAAGGTGATTGTACATTTGTCCTCAAGGACAAACTCTCTTCTGGCAATCAGGCTTAAGTTAGATTTCAGACATACTGGGTTTAGGTTTTAGACATCCTTGCCAGCTCAAGAAGGTAGGAATGGGGAGAAGTCCTCAGACTGTGTGATGAAGGAAGTCAGACTGGATGATCTGATAGTCTCATGTGACCATAGGCTTTATCAGTCCCTGAAGCAGTCACCTTTTCATTTCAGTGGCATTTTAGTCAGTTAACTTAGCTCGTTTAACAATATTTTCTTGGTACCTGAGTGACTCACTGATAATGTGTACTTGAGAAAGCATCCATTATTTGCAAAGCCTGGCTTGCTTTTTCATTTCGGCAGAATGTGAAGCTGAAAACAGATGATTGATGGCTTTTTCTGTTTATTTTCTAAAAGATGTCAAGAAGCATATTTACTGACTCAACTCCTGCTGCAACTTGTTAGTTTGAGCAGTGTAAACACATCTTAACAACCCTTAGTAATTGTGGAGAGAAAGACATGAATTTAATGAAAACTGACAGCACTGATTTCCATTCCTGTAATTTTTTTACACTTATAAAGACAAGGACAATATTTTTTCAGATGTTTTCGAGGCTCTAAAACTTCCAGATCACAGTTTATTGGTACTCATATTTCAAATATATGGCTTATTTGAATTAAAAAAAAAAAAAAAGAAAAAGGTAATAGTTCTTTTTATCTCAAATTACATCATGGTCTTTTGTTTATACATATTCACTAGATTTTTGGGAAGGTCCTTAAGTTACAGGGGAAAAAATGTTGCTCATGTGGTAACTCAGATGAAAAAGGAAGCTTTAGACAAAGCCTAAGTGAGTGTAGGGAAGCATATATGAACCAAATGAAATTGCATGTATTGTTTTATCCTGTGAATAAGTAAATAACAACAAGATTAGAGAGATTTGTCCAAGGATGGAGAGTGAGTGCAATTCTCTACCACCTCTTATCAATAAATCTTATAGGAAAGAAATATAGTTAAGATACTGTCAAAAACTGTATGAAGCATCAAAAGTAATTTGCCAATCTTTAGAAAGTAATAAACAGGTTTTGGAGTAAACTGTTAAATAGCATGGGGAATTTCATGCAAACTTGAAACTGGAATTCATTAAACTTGATCTGTCCCACATTTTTAGTCATTCAGAAACTTGGCATAGTCACCTCGGAAGGAAATTTAGTTTCCACCCTGTTTTTCCTCCTAAATACACCAATCCTATTAAAGAAAAAATTAAAATCCTGAGAGTTAGTCCCATAATTACAGAAATCCATGCAAGTTCTGGCTTAAATAGTTTATCATTTAGGGGGGTTGGACACGATGATCTCTTGAGGTCTCTTTCAACCCCTTTGATTCTATGATTCTTTAGTTTGATCATGACTGATTTATTTTTATCCCAACATCACCCCTGATCGTGAGTAGATCTTCTCCTTCCAAAGTGTTCCCACCTTCCCTGTGCAGGAACACCTCTGAACCCCTCTTTCATCCCTCATTTTATTTGGCTTATTATGCCTTCCAAGCAAACACACACAATCCTGCCCCTGAATCTCCATTCAATGCCATTTCTGATTGAAATTCAGAATTCTTATCCTTTCAGTGCCATGTCTGATCAAAATTCATCACTTCAACACAGATGGCCAGAACAGCATTTCTTCAGTGCCATGCGCAATGGAATTAAGGCGCCCTGAGACCATGTTTCTGTTCGTCATGATCTCATCACAGTTGTGGTTCAGGATAATCTCACAGTTAGCTAGTAAATCTGTGGTCTTTCTGCTACTCTCGCTGCTGATAACAATGTCTCTTCAATAGCCATTTTTATGTCGAGCTTATTCCAGGTGTGGAGTAAGTGAACTTACTCCAATGCAAAAATACAACATCAGATTCAATATAATTATTGGAATTGCTTTCTTCCTAATTTAGAGGAGCCCTTTTAGGATATAATTTTTGAATAGTTTACAGCTTATTTAGTTTCATTAGGAATGAATGCAATTATGAATGCAATTATTTTGTTTACTTGGCTGTGGTGAGGTCTATGAAGATCAGGCTGAACTTGGAATAAAATGAGTTGTTTATGCTGAAATCAGATGTGCCAGTCATAGTCCACATTAATATCACTGGTTCCTTCCTCAGACTCATTAACATCAGTGATACTGATAGTGATGTATCAGCTGCATGAGTAGTACTTGCTGTGTCTTCAGGGAGGGGAGGATGCTGACAACCAGAGGAAACAACAGTTTCAGTCCAGGATAAGCATAGAAACCACAGTTTAAGTCTGAATCCAATACTAGTCTTTATACTAGACCTAAATAATAGGGTCTGGTCTAATCTCATTTGGCATAATACATTAATAAAGTTGTGGGTGTATTCATATAATTGTCCTATAGTATGAAAATTGCAAATCCAGTATAGTATTAATAATCATCATCTTGACATAGTGAATGTTATTTTGCATCCTAATATGTGGTTTGTGCTTAGTCCGTGTTCATACAGTAACCCTTTATTGGGTTAGATTGTGGGTTTGGAAATCATACTATTTCAACACGTTTATTTGGTCTCTTTTAATATTTGGGAAAAAAATTAGAATTAGATGTTTCAGGAACTAATTTCTCTGCTTTGGTTTTTGCATGAAAACAATGAGGTTTTGTAGTCATCTATAACTAGATGTTTGCCAGAGATTCTGATCCTGTGTTTCTTCAAAAATTGCTTTCAAGCTATATGTTTCATCAAGGTACTGTGCTGCAGTGCATTAGTGCTGAAGAACTGGACAAGGTCACCTGCCTTACAGATATCTGAAAAGTTGTTTTGACTTGCCAGAAGTGTTAAGTGTTAAAAATATTTAGTGCATGCAGTTTGATTTTCTTACTGATGCCATGACTATCTAAGATTTTTAATTAATCTGCTGATGTTCTATGGCACGATAAATGCCTAAATTGGGAAATAAATGTCAGCAGAATTTTTTGCATATGGAGGTCTGTATTCATGTGATCTGTTATTCATGTGATCCATGAACATGCCCAGAAAATGAGAAAATAAGATTACTGAGGCCCTCACATTAAACCTGGATAATGTGACCATACTTTATATGTTGTATTGTACAACATCATTTCCATCCCATGGTTTAAGCTTAGGGACAAGAGCTTTATTAAGTAAACAAGCTCAGGTAGCTTATACTGAACTTAATCCTAACAATACAAAATATATAGTTGGACAAATTACTTTCACTGATTAAAATATGATTGTAAAAAATTTCAATTGGTCTCTTCCCTTACCTCCCATGACTCGCCCTGGGATCTAGTCCTATGTTTGGGGTTTTTTTAATTGAAAACTATACAGAGCTTAATTGCCCTGTAAGTATTTTAGTTACATTTGGTTTATCTTCCTTGTTTGCATTCTTTTTGAAGCCTGCTCTGCAAAATGAGTGATCCTCATGTCATTTGTAACTTTTCAAGTTGTCCATGCTTTCTTTTATGCAGAGTTTTTAGTAGGTTCATGTCAGCTCTGTTACATCTTTATTTCATAGTGCTACTTTTCACTATGATACTGAAAAGAATACAGATTCACTCTTAATGCTGAACAGCAGGTAGAAAAAAGTTATTTGAATATCTAGTGATTATAAATTATTTATTTGAATAATTATTGTGGCTTTTACTTTTCTTATTTTAAATATGCCTAAATCATGGTGTCTTATTTGGATGAAACATTTGAAATTTTTAAATGCTGCAAAAAGCACGAATCTTGCTGATGACAGTAATGAGTCATCGAGCGAGAACAGCATTGTGTTGAGGTACAATAACAAAAAAGGTCTCTGCTGTCTGCTGTCTTTGTATGTTTGACCTTGAAGAGAATTAGAACTTGCTTGTTGCAGAAGTTGAGCATCTAATACATTAATGCACCTGTTAGTTCCCGCATATTAAATCAGGTAATGTTTATAATTATCAGTGATTCTTTCATGAATTAAATATTTTCCCTTTTTAGTGAGCTGGGCATTCAGCTGCATTTATGTGTATTAAATAATTGTCCTTAACAGGTGAAATTGCTTATACTTCAGAAAATCGTAACTTAACACCACTCCCATTCCTCTCTGACATTGTTTTCCCTTACTGTTGAGTCATATTTGTAACTAAAGCAATTTTGGTTTGCATTTTATATTCATATAGAGACCATGAACCAAGCAACACCTGCTAGAAAACTGGAAGAGGTTCTTCACCTTGCAGAACTCTGTATCGAAGTATTGCAGCAAAACGAAGAACATCATTCAGAGGTGAGGCCATAACTGCATTTGCTGTAGAGAATAGTTTGTTCCTAGATTTTTCCCCCCCTGATGTGAAGCAATTCTGTCAAGAAACATTTCAGCTTTACTTTCTGACATATGTTTAAGGCAGTTCACATTTACAGAGGAATAAGAGACTTGAAGCTTATGAAAAGTGAAGTGAAATAAAACTCTACTTGAATTCGCTTGAATGAACCGTAGGTTTAGAAATGAAAATTAAAGAGCATAAAACACAGAAAGCATCTTTGTGCTGGAGGTGGTGAAATGGTATGGAAAACATTCCTTATGTAGTTGTTCCTTCCAACTTTTCACCTCATTGAAAAGAGAAAGAAAATATGACTGAACGATAGTTTTCATTATGCTGTATTTTGATTTTAATGTAAAAATAACAATGGGCATAATAATCACATTCACATTAATCTTCCGTTGATTGGAAAAGTGCTTCATTTAAACTTGCGCTTTTTAAAATGGTGTTATGAGGTAGAATAAATAAAATACACCAATTTCATGTTTCTTAGTCTCAAGTCTTTTCCTTCATGATACAGAAACCATAATATTTAGAATATTTAGAATTACATCACTTTTTATATTAAGGAATGACAAAAATAAACTTGACCAGGTACACACAATTGTATATATTATTAATATTTAATTAATAAATACAGTTTACTACAGTTCAGGAAATTGTTTTTAAAATGTTCTTAAAAAACTCAATAAATATTTTTGGGGAAAATATGCAAAGGGATGAACATGATTTAGTATATATGGCTATAAATATGGTCATTCAAAACATCTGGTTTTATATCACACTATGGAATCTAGTTTTTAGCTTACATCTGTCATGTGTGAACTTGTTATAGATGTTTTATCTTATACTGAAGAAACAGCTGTTTCGATGATTTGAAAATAATTCCCTGGAGGTCCTGTTCTACATTACTGTTGCCACTGTGTTACTCTGTAATGATTACTTAATAAAACGTATATATTCTTGTCTTTGTCTTTTGAGGACCTGTACTGTTGTAAGAATATTAGACTTCTGTGAAAATGAACACATAAGGAACAGATCAAATAATGCGTGTATGATTAAACATCTCTGCGCAGAGATGTACTTTCTGTACTACTTATTTGCAGTCAGTGATGTGTTATTTTTCAGAAGGGTATATATATTGTATGTGCCTTCAGAAAAATCCATTCAGCAAAAGTTTTCAGTCTAATTTAAGAAGGCTTGAAAAGAATAAAGATAATTTTAAGATTATTTTCGCCTTAGTTCATGTGACGTTCAGTTTTACTGTAATTTCTATAGCATGCAGAATTTCAATATTAAAATATGTCTGACAAGTTCACAAAATTATACATTCCCTATTCAAAACTGAGGATTAAGTATGGTGACTTCACATCATAATGTTAAGTAAATGTTCAGTGTTTGATGGTGCAGTTGATGAAAAGAATCAGTAATGTCTAAAATAATACACTGCATTTTTTAATACTAGATTTATTTTTTTTTTAATTCATAACACTTGCAAATTTCTGGGATTCTCAAAGGGAAGAGAGGTATGTGATTCCTGATGAACTAAGCATTCATTTTCAACATTTATAGCATGGAACTATGCATTGAATGTGAAGCACAAATTGTTCTGATGACTTTTGGTGTTGTATTGCCACATTTTTGTGTTTATCTAGACTCTAAGAATTTCCATCTTCCTTTAATGCAGTCAATGTTTTTGGTCTCTTAACATGTGTGTCACCAATTGCTAATGCCTTTTAGCTGGTTTTCATATTATCTATAGTGACCAAACAACTAGCATAATTACAGTATTTGTTTTTCTGTTCTTCTTCCTTGCTGCCTAAGCAATGATGGGTAGTTCTTGAGAGGGTCAGAAGAATTTCTGTCTGGGTTCAAAGTGTCATTTGCAAAGGGGAGGAGGATGGAAATAAAATGTGCTGGCTTTCCGTTCTTGGTTTTGCTTGGTTTGAGTTTTCTATGGTAAGGAGTCTGTTCCTTTAATAAGCTACCATTTGAATAGGATATGATAATGAGAAACTTCTTCCAGTTTGAGGAAAGACTCCATTTCAAATTCTTGCCACAATTTTTGAAACCATATCTGTGGTGCCCATCAGCATCCTTCAGTTCTGACACAGCAACACAGAAAGTACTTGCCAGTAATTGCAGAGGATACTCAGGATTTCTTTAAAGTCTCTTGCCAATTCATCTTTTCTCCATTTGCCACATGTCAAAAGGAATTAGAGGCCATTATCAAAAAGTCCAGAATGCTAAAAAGGATATCTGTACACAACCTTTCAGAAGCTGTCTTATTTGATGCCTTTCAGGTACATAGTTCTACATACCGAAGGCATGCATTTCAGAAATACATTTCTATGACTTTATTCAAAGTTGTGGGAACTCCTCACTTGTACAGATCAAGCTACATATGGGTAACTCAAAAATATTCAAAATCAAATACTCAGAATGAGGGGCTTAAGCTTGAAAGCATTTTCTTCTCTAGTATGTATATGTATAAGAATTTCTCAATGTCTGTTATTTTTGTTAACTCTGAGCAAAACACTCTCAGCAGTGTGTGGTAATGATCCTATTTCATCATCACACTTCACCTTCATCCTTACCTCCAGGATCATATAGCTCCCTCTGATCTAAGACTTAGCTTCAATACTAGACCTATACTTCAATCCAGACCTAGAATTAAGTGACACTAAAAAGGTACAAAAGTTATATGTGAAGTAGTCACTGATGGGGAGCTGGCTTTACTTGCTGAAACACTATTTTCACAGATCTCTTCTTTTAAGCAAGGATTACCTAAGGATCTAATTTTTACCAAAGAAAACAGTGTGTTCCAACATGCTGTTTAGTTACTGAATTGGATAGAGAATGAATTTTTAAACATGTGTTTAGGACATCTGTGGAAGGAAAACTGGATGCCTTTCTCAGAAGCAACATCTTTAAAGCAGAAATAGAAATTAAAAACTGTTCTGTATCTATTTTTAAAAATCTCTTAGAATTCAAGGAGGAAAATTTCCCACTAAAACCATCCCTTCTGATTAAGAAATACCTGCAAATTGTACTCACAAGAATTTCTTTGAAAAATAAATTAATCTGATTACTTATAGCTTCAGAATTGATGAAATTTTTAAAAGTGTATATAATAAATTTTCAAGGATGAGGCCTTTACTCTTTTTTTTTTTCCTTCTGGCAAAAAGAGTTGCAGGAATTTATGCTCCTTTTGTGTGTGTGTGTGTGCGCTACATTTTTTCCCCTGATTCTATCACCTTCCCCAGCATAATCTATTTGATTTCCTACATTTTGGATGCAAGTTTTTATTAAATATTTTTCACATTTTTCACTTGGCCTGTTCATCCTCCCCAAATGAGATAGGACATCAAGTGACATACCCAAATGTATTTTGCAAGAGATACAACACATCTCTTTGCTTTATGACTCGTGTTTAGTAATTCTGTTTTGCCATGTTTGCAGGCGTTCGCTTGGTGGCCGGAGTTACTGGCTGAGCATGCAGAGAAGTTTCTGTCTCTCTATTCTGTTGACATGGATTCAGCTCTCGAGGCACAGCCCCAAGACTCCTGGGATAGCTTCCCACTTTTCCAGCTGCTGAATAACGCCCTCAGAAATGACAGTAAGTTTTTTACTTCTTGTGTGCATAAGATTATTTACTGTGTCCACACCTTAGAAATTTCTTTCTAAATAATATAATTCTCAAAATAAAAATTACAGTGCCTATGTTTATGATATATATCCTGGTGCTCTATTTCTTGGAAGCTTAGCAGTTTCTCTCTATCCTTCCACCATTTCAGTAACCATACAGTATTCACACATTGCTCAGGTTTAAATCAATGATGTAGAAGCAGCATAATATGTATTTGATATTTCATATTTAGTCTATACTACTTAAATGAAATTGTAGTTAGTATTTCCTTCTAAGCCTTCTTATAAACTACTTTCAGACTAGTGATGTTTAGAAAGGTATTGGAGGCTTGAATGGAGTAAAATACACACAAGTCAGAGTGTTATTTTCACTTTGCTCCTGCAAGGTGGATTGTGCATGACTTTAAACAAGGTTCTGATGATCTAAAATCCAGATTAAAAATCTGAAGCCTTTACTCAGGTGTCTTTCCTACCATTGCACATTTTCAGTTTAGGAAGCACAACACTAGTTGTGATGTTACATGCACTTAAAACAATTGTTTGGTTTCTGAAAGCTGTGGAGGCATTTTATAGCAATCCTATTAGAAAAAATTTGTGGCACCAGTTTTAACTATGTTATTGTGTGATTTGTGCTCCTTTGCACTTTGCTTCCAACCCAAGAGAAGTAATAGAAACAAACAATGGTTGTCCTTGTGTGCAAAGAGATTGCTAGTTCTTTCCTTAAAAGATTAAATGGATAATAATGCTAAATGATTAAAACAGCCTTAGGAAAGGCATCTTATGAAAACTTTCGTTTCAAAGCAATTATTAAAATGATTGTAAAACCTTAACTGCAGGATACAAAACGATTGCAGTATGAAATGTCACACCTGTATACCAATTTCAGTAATTCCCTAATGGTAATAGATATAGTAAATGACAGTTTCTGGCAAGTGAAAGCCATCTGGAGAATTATACATTTTTTTTTCCCCCCAGAACTATTGGAAAGCAAGCGTGGAAATTAGTCACCTTGTAATCGGTGGATATGTTAGCAAGTGGCAAGTGACCATTCTTCCAAGAACTGATTCCCAAGTGGAACATACCACAGTGCTTATTCTTTAATTAACAGCCTTTTCACCTTGCAAGTGCATTAAAGCCATTAGAAAGAGCTCCCCATGCTTATATAATCAATTTTACAGTCTTCCAAAATGAAATAAATAATTCTGGCTTTACCCTAAGTGACAACCTTTTCCTGAAAACTATCACCTTCATAAAGATAGATTTAGAAAAAAAAATCTAAAAAGGGAAAAACTGGAATGTGGTCTCATGAGGATAAAAAGGCTAGTGTTAATAATTAACAAGGAGAGTGAAGTGGAGTAAATTAGCCATAATAGAGCCCACAGTGACTGGCAAAGTCACCTCTCATTATCAAAAAACTCATTAGGAAATGAAGAGGTGGAAATCCCACTGGGTTATTCTCACTCTCTGGCTATATCAGAGATTACTTTTCAGATTTCTTTCAAATGAAGAACTGTTAGGTCACCATATTGCATATTAGGGTAATCTTCAGTGAAATTTGGAGGAGTGACACCTGCGTGTTATTCTATCTCAAGAGCTTTAAATGAGCTCTAAGTCTTCAATACAGGAGTCAGTTTTCATGTAAACCTGACATGAGCAAACTTCTAACAATAAAGAAACAATCTAACATTTACAGCATTAAAGAAAACTTAGATCTAAGACTATTTTTATAACTATGTCACTAAAATATAGTATTAGAAAGACTCTGAGATAATGCAAATGCATATTCTTTGCTATTCAAATATCAACTGTGTTATTTTACATAGTATACAAAACATTGTACAAGTTTCAAGTCAAATAGTTCAAAGCCAATATTCATTTAACAATGAAAAGAAAACATTTTCCAATGCAGCTTATAACTTTTCTATTACTCCAATTTGAGTCACTTTAAGGTTTTTCCATTTTGTTTCTGACCTTATTCTACAACAATTAAAGAGTTCTTCAGTGAATTCATCAGTGATTGCTTTCTTGTTAAGTCTAACTGAAAAAGTACTTTAAAAATGGATGGAGGAGTGTGATCTTCCTATAAAACCTTACAGCTTTTGTGACAAGACCTAACAAATCACAGAAAGTTATTTTAAAAAATTAATTCACCATGGAGATGAGTCATGGATTGTAGATAAATTTGTTGTGGTTTTTCAAAATGTAATGATTTGAAAAAAATACTGTAGCTGCTTCTACAGTATACATTTTAATAATCTCCAATGTTTTTAATGTTCATACACACTTATGCCTGACTGTGTAAAGCATCACAGACTGAACAGCAATCACAGTACCCAATATATAATCATAGAATATCCTGGGTTGGAAGGGACCCATAAGGATCGTAGAGTCCAACTCCTGGGTCCACACAGGGCCAGACAAGTCAGAGCGTGGGACTGAGCGCATCGTCCAGACACTTCTGGAATTCAACCAAGCTCAGGGCTGTCACCACCGCCCTGGGGAGCCTGTTCCAGTGTCTGACCACTCTGTCAGTAAAGAACCTCTTCTTGATATCCAGCCTAAACCACCCATGTCACAGCTTCATACTGTTCCCTCGGGTTCTGTCTTTCTCTGAGGGTGAAATTATTTTTTTCCAGAATCAGATCTTCCTAGAGGGAAGAAGGGTATGGCTGTCCCAGGATTGTGTCTTGTTTTCTGTAATGATCATGTTACTTTCTTGTTCATAGAACCTGTAGACTATGTTATGAAGGGGACTGCCCTAGAGGGCAATTTACTTTCTGTAGTAGTTTAATTATTTAGATTAATCAGGTTTTTAGTCCCCCAAGACAGATGTGTATTCATTCCTCTTTCTTCTACATGGTCTCAGAGATATCTTTTAGTAGCATATATCTGTATACTTGGCTTATTTTAGGTGTTTTTCAATTGTATAGTCAATATTCTTCTACTTCCCGTGTCATGTTTTCTTTCCTAGTGTCACTTACTGGCACTATGTACTGTGCTGTTGCTCTGCATTATTATATTACTACAGTGGCATGAATCAGTCAAAACAAGGAGTATTGTAAAGTTAACTGATAATCTTCATTTTGCAGTAAGTATCACTCAGTGAGAGGCCTGCACACCTGCCCTAACTCAGCCATGGGTACACTTGTAGGCAGTCTGATGAAGGTGATTTAGAAAAACCAGCATGTTGAGTGAGCCTCTTGAAAGCTATTGCAAATATCATGGCTGTTGATTTCAAACAAGAAATCTCTCATACTTTTTTTCCACTACTGCTTATTTCTAGTAGCAAAGTAGCAACCACACCAATGACAAAATCATCTTCCTGCTCTGTCTCAGCCTGTGTACCGCTTATGTACTAGAATTTATGTATGATGTCATAGCCTCTATCTTAATCTATGGGGTGGAGATAGAAAACAATTGGCATTTAAGGTAATCAGGAAAAACTAAAACCACACAAATATCTCTCATCAAACCTGACAATTTTCATTAATTGTAGGGGGAAACTTATTTTACATCGGGGACTTAAGACTTTTGCTCAGTCCTATTACAAGCTGCTTTGGGATCAGATGAGAGCTACATGTTTTGGATGCTGATACTTGAGAGCTAACTCCAGCTGCATTGCTTCTTACCAGAATATCCAATAACCTTTTTGACTGAACAGGAGATTTAGGCATAAGAAAATATTGTGCAATAAGCTTTCTGTGTCACTCTGGCTTACAAAAATTAAATAAATGTTTAGCTTGTTTCCATATAGCATATCTCTCAAATTCACTTTTAAAGTATGTCTTGTGTGTAAAAAATAAACAACTGTTCATATGTAAGCTTGGAATTTTCACCGCAGTTTAAGTAACTGATTAATAAATGCTCTGTGCAAGCAGAATGTAAGACAAACAGACAATGAATGGAAATACAAACTTTCTTTTTACAGGTTATTGGATTATTTTCAACTGCTACAAATAGAATATGGAACCCGAAGGAGATTTCCTTCCTGAAATTTACTGGGTTTATTTAGGGTTTAAAAATATGCCGGAAAACCCAAATAGTCCCTTCCTAAGAATTCTATGGAGACCAGGATAATTAACAGAATGTCTGACAATGTTTTGTCAGTGGAAAAGAGGCTTGTGTTAACCTCTGTCATTCTTCCTTTCCTTCAATTCTGCAGAAGCCCTTGAGAACAGTGTAACATGCTGACTTCAGGGTAACTCCAAAGCTGTGCCTTCATAAGTAAAAGCTAAACAAGCCCCACAGCTTCTGTTGTACACAAGCAGAGTAGATTCTTTCCCTACAATTAGAGGAGAAACCTCATTCCAGTCCTGCAATATTATATGTACTTTTCATCTCTGGCCTTTTCTTGTCATCTTTTAATATATTGCAGCTGCCTAATAAGTAAAAATTTAATAACTTTCAGCTTTGACTTCACTATTTTAATAATTTTTCATTTGGGGTTGCTTTTCTGTTCCTGTAATCTGTTTTCCATTAATATTGTGTGTGCATTAGCTTGCCTTGCTATAGGCTTTTGTTTTGTTGTTGTTTGTGTGAATATGAGATGGCTCATATGAAGAGGGTATACCCCATGTTTATATTGAGAAGACAATAGAGAATTAAGCTACATAGTTTTGAGACAAGTGGTAATTGAGGGGTTTGAAGTGTAGCATTTCCTCAAGGATCTCTTGTTTCCCATCTGCTTTGATGCACAGGTGGTACCTTTTGGCAAGATCAGTCGTAATCCTGGGGTAGAGTGCCATGAGCCTGCTGATGATACTCAGCTATATCACTTACCCCTGTGCTCTGAGTTCTTTCCCTGCCCTGCAGTAATCCTTGACAGAGATCTCCAGATGGGTAAATCAGAGCTGCCATGTCCTCAGCACTGGGAAAGCATAGTGTTCATGGAGTGGTGGATCCGAGACAGCACTCTCCTGTGTGTGCCCACATACAGAGGGATGTCTGTGGAGGTGGAGTCACATTAAGAGTCTTGGCATGATTTTGGAAAGTTTTGCTTCCCTGCAAAGACTCATGTCAGGATGTTAAGAAAATTATTTGGCTTTTTAAGTTGAACAGCTTTTATTGCCTGTGACTTCTTTAAATTTCATTCTGACTTTAGAATAACAAGAGTCTCCCTCCTCCCCATGAGGCTTTATTACTGCAATTCCCAGAGTAGGGTTTGTAGAGGAGCATTTCTGCGGTGTGCTGAGAAAACAGTAAACTACAAGCCCAACCCTTCCAGTAACTGTGATTGCCAGATTAATGCCAGTCCTGCACTGACTGACCATGAGGCAGCAATATTGACTTAATTGACACAGTTGTATTCGTGTTGTTGATTTTAAGCTCAAAGTTACCTTGAAAAGTCAGCCTAATGTGTAGCTTGATACCAACCACCGTTTGTTTCTCAAAGGCAACATTCATCAGCTGTTTACTGTGAAACCTTTATGTCAATATCCAAATCCTTCTCAGTTGTTATTATTGCTGGTCACAGATGCTGTAATTTTAAGATAAATAAATATAGAAAAAAGAGCACTGTTTTGAGTGTCTGATATACAAATAATTATGCCAGAACTAGCTAGTTAACAAGTAGCTTTATGAGCAGTGTAAATAATGGAGCATGTTTGTAATGGACTCATAGGTGCTCTCAAGGGTGGATTCTCAAGTGTTTAATAAGAGTTGAGCCTCTGCCGCTGCCTTTTTCTCAGTGGAAAGCCTAATAATCTCTGCCTGCTACCTAGCTGCCTGTTTCTATGAAACTTCATATATCTGATACCTCTACCCCTCTATGTAATGTGGTTGAAATTAGCTAAAGGTTTCCAAATTCTTAGTGAGAGGCAGGTGAACAAAAGCAGAGAAAGCTGATTGCACTGATGTTGTCTCCTTAAGTAAAAACGATTTATACATATTTTCCTGTTACTCTACAAGGATGTTTTCAAGAAAATATTTCTTGATTTCAGATCATTATATTCAAGAAAAAAAATAAAATTAGTGTCCAGACATTCAGGAACAAAGTCACATCCTTGCAAAGTAGCGATAGGGAACTGAAACTTGATGACACATTTTCCCCATAATCTCCACCTCTCACAGGTTCACTTTGTGGAAGACATCATTCAGGTATGGAATGCAAAGGACTTTCTGGAAGTTACATAAATTATTTTATATGTGTTATATATCGGCTTGTACCAATAGCAGAACAAGAGAGATTGTAAATTTATGAGATGGCTTCTAGGATTTTGAGCCCCGTGATTCAGCCTTTTCTTCTTAAGAAGTGTAGGAGGCCTCTTCAAAATGTGTTAGTGGTACCCATACAAATAAAATGTAGAGATAGATAGGAAGGGAAATCCACAAGAGAATTTAAAACAACAGAATATGAGTGGGAGAAAAGGAGGGGCACCAAAATCATAAAAAATTCTCTCTATGGCTCAGCTTGACTGTATGATTTCCATGCATGCATAGGAATATTCTTATAGGTCCTAATAATAGTGCTGGACATGGACACATCCAAAACATGAAATTGATGTACTCCTTTGGTGGGACAGGGCGTTAGTGTACTAAGAATTAGGATTTGCTAAGGAAACATTTCAGGGAGTACAGGGACAAGCAGTGGTGGTGGTAAATTAATTTGCAGGTTTTATCCATCTTCAATTTGCATCGTAAGTACAGTTTTTCATGCATCTGTGAAGCAGGTGATTTTCTAATGCTTATGGCTACCTTACTTTTCTACAGTATTATGGTTCATGCTTATAGTCAACTCCATTTCTTTTGAAAAGCAAGAGAACACCTCTAGGTGTGTTACATGTCAGCTTTCCTAAGTGCTTTAGGCAACTAGTTTTCAGAACTTCCTTTAAATATTTGTAAAACTATTTAAAATTGCTGTAAAGTTGGAGGTAATCACACCGGAGAATTAGCAAACTTCAGAAGGGAAATGCAGAGTTAGTGTTCTTTAAAATCTTGCTAGACAGCTGAGAGGGTGGAAAAGAGGCAAACTGGGCTACTGAGGCCGAGTTTCACATGAACACAGGCTGGCTGGGAGGTGCTTTTGTTTGTGGAGTTCTTGATGAGATTTGTGCACACGTCAGGATGGGAAAAGCCAGGATTCTGGTGGTGAGCTCTGGCCTTCAAAAGTTTTGTGTACAGGCATGTGCAGGCATACCAAGACATGTTTGCTATGCAAGAGGCAGTGATTCAGGACTCTGCCAGCTTCAGAGGACACAGAGCAGATGGGTAAACTGTTTTTATTTTCCCAAACATTCATATGTTGAGTATTGCCTTTTTCTATGAAACAATCTGGAAGAAATGCTGTATGCCTCTGTATTTTTGTACATAGCCTAGTGAGGCTGGAATGTTTTACCATAACCTTTGTTCTTAGCATAAGGAGAATAAAAATAATTGAGTAACATTCACGTACAATTTCTTTGGTTTGGGTTTTTCATTCTGTCCAAGCATTGAACAAAAATACTAAGGCTTAGATTCAGCAAACGATATTATTAAGATGCCAAAGTGTTCTGCTTCATCAAAGAACTTCAGTATGCACCTAGTTTTCATTACAATGTACTGTGGTGTCCTCACAGAGCACTAAATTTATCTTTTATGAACTCTATTTTATACACAAGCTGTATCTCATTCTTAAAATGCTTCTGTATAACAAAACGTTTTAAGAGATACTTTTTCCTATAGGAAAATAAAGTAGGGAAAGGCCTGACATTTTTATTTATGTTTTGTTTGTTTTTAAAGCATTTTTGTGCAATGGAAATTTTCACAAGCACTTGCAAGAAATTTTTGTTCCCATGGTCATCCGCTACATCGATCTCATGGAATCATCAATTGCCCAGTCCATTCACAGAGGGCTTGAACAAGAGTCATGGCAACCTGTCAAGTAAGTGCTTTCTACAAGATCTGAATGAAGCACCTGCTTGTAGCTTTCTGTCTAATCAGGTGTTCTCCCCTGTTGTCCTATAAATATTCTGGTTTTTATTGTATTCCTACATTGTTTATTTCTTCACAGGAGCATCACCAACAGTCTTCCTAATGTAGCTCTTCCAAAAGTTCCAAGTTTGCCTCTTAATCTTCCACAAATACCTAGCTTTACTACACCAACCTGGATGACTTCTTTGTATGACTCCACGTGTGTATTCTTCAATAACCTTCTGACTGTATGTCAGCTCTGCATGGCCTTGCTAGTGTTCTGTGCAGCTGTATTTGGATTGCATGGTGTTTATGATCCCTTAGCTGGAAAATATTGGGGTTTGGGAGTAAGCCAAGCATGGACTGTTAGTGAATTATGCTTTCTAGTGCATTAAAATGTAGTAGTCTTAAACCTAATAACTTACAAACTCATCTTGGCAAAGGTCTGTCATAGTATGAATGTTTAATACCTTACATAGCCTAATGACTCTTCTGGTTTAATAAGCAGTGAGGAACCCTCTGGATAATTGCTTTTAGATTTTGGGTTTGTAAAGTGAGGCAGCCCATCATATTTTTGTATGGGTTTGGTTAACTCCTTGTATATTGGTTCTGAAATCCATTGACAGTAAATGTTTTTAGATTAAATACCCATGGTACAGGTACAGTACCATGGTACAGTAAAAGGTTAATAGAAGTACATCTGTTGCTTTGTTTGAAAAAATATGTTGGGTTTGGGGGTTTTTATTAATTATTTCTCACCAACACTTCAGTGTTCTTTTCCTTAAAAAAAAAAAAAAAAGAGGAAACACACCCTTTTCTGTGGGAATATTCCCATAGTTACAGGCCAGATTTCTGTGTGAGGACACATTTATGTATATTAGAGAAAGGTTCAAGAAAAACCTTATTTTTAGGAAAGGATAAATGTGAAAGACTTCAAAAACCATACATTCAAGATGCAAAGCTTGATAATATGATTTCAAGCCAAGTATTGTCTTCTCAAGGTTTATGACAAGGTTAAACACTCTTAACAAGCACTTGGATCCGTTACTGCAACAGTTGACAGTATCATAGAATCATAGAATTACTAGGTTGGAAGGGACCTCAAGGATCATCTAGTCCAACCTTTCCTGGCAAAAGCACAGTTTAGGCAAGATGGCCCTGCAGCCTGTCCAGATGAAACTTCAAAATGTCCAACATTGGGAAAGCCACCACTTCCCTGGGGAAATTATTCTCATTGTGAAACATTTTCCTCTTGGGTCCAGTCAGAAGCTCCCCAGGAATAACCATTAAGCTTCATCTTTTCCATGTGACTCCTTGTAAAAAAGGAGTTGATAGTTTGTGCTCTGCCAGACTCATAGCACGTCTCTGTTAAGTATTATAACTGTGGTTCTGCTTCTAGTTTCACTGAAAGTTGATAATTTTTTTCTTAATCCTTGACTTTGGTACCTTTTGTATTAACTATAGTAATGCTAGGTTTCTCCCAATGTGCTTAGGCAAGTCATTTCAGCTTTGAATACAAACTAATTGGTCTCAAATTCCTTTCTGTTATTCCCATGCTTTCAAAGGTTACCTTTTTTATTTTTTTTTAAAGAATATCTTTCAGAGTTAAGAGTTGCTATAATCTCAGGTGTAGTCTTCTTGCAGTCTGGATTCTAGCAGCCCATCCAGTAAAAATTACTTGCATGTATTGAAATTCATGTGTTTTGAATATATAATATATAGTTAATATATAATAAATATGGATTCTGGTTGGAGAATTACAGTGGTAGATCTATTCTAAATGAAAGGTTTAGTGTACAAATGAATTCCTAGACTGTGTGGTGAAAAAAATATATGAATATAGTGAAATTAAGAAATCGGATCATGCCCCTTGCATGTCATCTGGTATTAAGGTTCATGGTGTGTATGTCCAGTATACATAACTTCCTAAACTAATTAGTGAGATTTTCAAGGGGTTCAGTTAACACTGAAGTTGACTTGTGCTCTAAGCACTTACCAGCAGTAGCTTTTGCTCTACTGCTTCTCAAGAGAAGTAGGGACAAACAGTGTCCCCACTGCAGTGTAGCCATTGTAAGGTCATTGTTGCCTTTCAGCCGCCCCACATAGCGTTCAAGGAGAGCTCTTGCAAAGTACTGGCTCCATTGTAGGCACCTGTAGACCTTTGAAGTTGCATTTTATAAAATGTGTATAAATTAACATTCAAGATTACAGGTAGGATTATGTTACCTTTTTAATGCTGTGGAATACAGCTAGTGTTTTAAGGATCAGCCTACCTACATCCGACTGAGGAGTCAAGTAACTTCTCAAAATGGTCAGGTATTGTATTTTAATCAAAAAAAATAAGATTGAAGACACCACAAGCCAGTTATTCTATCTCCCAAGCTAATGAGTTTCCACTTTCCTACAGGTTACAGTGTCTCTGCTTTCGGCATTAGAGATGGTTCACAGAATCACAGAATCATAGGGGTTGGAAGGGACCTTGAGAGATCATTGGGTCCAACCAGCCTGCCAAAGCAGGCTCCCTAGCTCCTATGGCACAGATAGGTGCCCAAACAGGTCTTGAATCTCCAGAGATGGAGACTCCACCACCTCCCTGGGCAGCCTATTCCAGGGCTCTGTCACCCTCACTGTGTAAAAGTTCTTCCACCTGTTGGTGCGGAACTTCCTGTGCTCCAACTTGCAGCCATTGCCCCTTGTCCTGTCTCCACAGACCACTGAAAAGGGGAGAGCCATTTCCCCCTGCATCCCATACTAAATGTATTTATAAACATTAATAAGGTCCCCCCCTTAGTCTTCTTTTCTCTAGGCTGAAAAGTCCCAGCTCACTCAGCCTTTCCTCATAGGGGAGATGCTCCAGGCCCTTAATCATCTTCGTAGCCCTCTGCTGGACTCTTTCCAGGTCATCCCTGTCTTTTTTATACCAGGGAGCCCAGAACTGGACACTGTTACATGAAAGAAAGGAGGAGGGTTTTATTTCCCCCACTTTTACCATCCCATCTTTTTCAGGAAGAGTAGAGCTTCCTCTTTCTTGTTACATTCTCCAATGGGGAGAACCAAACACCTAGAGTCTGATACCTATTAAGCAAAAGCCAGTGTTTTCTATTGGCTTTACCTTTCAATGTGATGAATACCCACGTTAAACGGACTATGGTGTGGCATACTGTATGGTACATAGAGTCAGCAGAGGCACTTCAATGCAGGAGGCCAGGACCTGCTGTCATCACAGGTGACTCCTTCACTCCACCGAATGTCCCAGGTCTTTCTCTCCTAGTTCACTGTTTTTCCTCCTGGCTGCACAGCTGATGCTTTGGCAAGAAAATGACTACATATATCACAAAGATGTGCTGGTTTTCTCTTTTTGTGATTGATGGTTTTGGCCATTATTAATTTGAATTACACAATGAAGAATCTACAGGCAAAAAGAATAAGAAAAAACAGTATGTGAACCAACTGAGTTATAGTTAAATATTTACTGGGCATGCCAAGTCCTGTGTCTAATTTTTATGCAAATGGAAGAGATTTCGTATTCACCAAAGTTTACTAATGTTCATGCTCTTACGTTCATGTTTAAGTCTGCTCAATTCAACAGAGCTGTTGTGTACCCACATAAAAGCTTTTGCTGAAGAGAAAGAGGTAAAAATATATTCAGTTAGACATTTCTTTATGTGCCTTAGTGATGAAAATAGATTTTCCCCTCTTTCACTTCAAAGTTACTGTAATTCTTTTGAACACTGCAACAAAAAATTGTATTTTTTAATTTATCGGAGATAAATTTTTTTTCACTTGATCACATGTTTTTGCAGCAGTAAATGTATGCTGCTTATAACAGCACTTAGGAAGATCATCTCATTTTCAGTTGTTTTGGCTTAACATTTTAGTATTGGGCATTGGAGAGTGAGATATGAAAAGGGGGAAGTGTTATGAGTAGTAGTCTGTTTTTCTTGATTGGTCTCAGGAGAGGACAACTCAGAGGACACCTTGGCTAGACTAGCAAAGCACTGTGGATTACTGTTCCATTTGGCTGAAGACAACATCCTTAAAGAGCAAAAGAGTTTGAGTGTTCTGTACAAGCTTCTAATCAGCCCGAATGAGGGGAGGGGGTCCTTACTTATTAATTCAAATGTACTTTAAATTGCATTTTTTAAATTTAATTTATCTGCCTCTTCTGTATATGGCTTTTAAGTGAGATTTATAGGTTAATTGTTGAACATTTAAATTGTATAATATTATTTTCAGTGCAGACATGACATAGATTTACTGACCAAAATTATTTTAAATACAGACCTGAAGTTGTCTGCTATCTGGTGCTGGTCCAGAAAACCAGCTCCAACAAAACTTAAGGCTGGGAAAACATATTCTATGCACTTGCCATAGAATAGTGCTGTCTTCCAAGCAGAACAGGCAACATCAAAGGATATGTGTCAGCTATATGTTTCCTGCTATGGCTGAGTTATAGTGAATGACCAGAGAGACTGTGTAGAGCAGTGATGGTACTTTGACTGTGATATGAAGGGATCTGGTCCAGATATGTCCAAGTTCTTGTGCTGGACCTCTCTGTGTGTTTGTGCATGTCATACCTTCCTGGCATAATGGTTGCCTCCAGTAAAGTGGTAGGAGGCCATGGTCTGCATTTTTAAGGATGGGCATTTAAAAGTGCAGCCATAGGACTGATGGAATAGTGAAATTTAGCCCATCGCTTCCTGTGGAGTAAGGAGTTCTGAGCATAGCTAGTTTCTATTGAACTTTCTGGAAGATAAATGCCTATTGTGGACCAAATTTGTTTCCTTCCAAAAATTCTAGCATGCAGGAAGAAAGAAGACTCAAAAACATGATGTGGTTACTTGATTCTCAGGTTGCCTCGCTCTTGAACTAAGTAAAAATAACAGCAGTACCCTAAGAGCTACTTGTCTAAGTTCTGCTCCATCCTTCCCCCTCATCTGCTGGTGGAGAATTGATGCAGCTAAGAGCCATTTACTGTAATGTATTGAAAATAATTTTCTGTTGAAGAAATAATTCTTAGTTGACTTTCTGAGTTCTGAATGTACATCTGGAGGCAGCATGAAAGAAATAGAGCTGGGGCTGGCACAGGGCATAGAGCCAGTGCCCTGTTTTCTAAACAGTCCTCGTGAAAGGGTAGTGGGTGATAACTCCATAATAATAATAAGATAATTGCAGTAATTTATAAAATCGCTATAATTGCCAGTGGTAAAGTCTACAAGAATGGAAGACAGTTGGTTTTGAATCTTATGTGGTTGGTTGATAATGTCTTTAGATATGTAACATTTCTCCCATATTTTCATATCCCAAGCTACCCTATGGAGTTTCACATCAATGCAAGAAATAAAACATTCTACATCTATCTGGAGTTGTGTGTGTGCTGATCTTGCAGCCAGTGTGCTTTATTAGTGGACGGCTTGACTAATTGTTACTGCTTAGGTAGCTGGCAAACCTAGTGGGAAGCTGCCTCTCTCAGCTGTCAGTGGATAAGTGAATTACTTAGGAGGCTGTATGCAGCTCCTAAGTTTAATATTATGCAGGGTCTTGGAGAAAGATTATGTCTTGGACTTCTGTATGATGTGAGGCATAAAGACATTTATGTTAAAATGGATCTCTGTCAAAGTGTGTCCAAATACAAAGTGAAATTGCCATTAGAAAAATAATTAGGATGGGTATGATACTTGCACCTTTTAACCCTTAGAAACTTCTTTCTGCCATGACTTATTAAAAAGAGTCAACAGCTATATAATGTCTTTTGCACAAAGAAATAATGCTGGAAGCTTGAGTTTTGCCCAGCAAAACAAGGAGTTTGGGCTTAATTTAAAAAAATATAGATAACTATATTGAATAGAATTTTTAAAGAAAGAGTACCAGTTCATTTTCTTGGTAGAGCAATATTATTCCATTCATTAGATTGAAGTACCTTTACCACTTTTCAAACACCAAGAATCTGTCCTGTCCCTTGACCCAAAATTTGGTTCTGTAATTATAGATGTAGATTCAAAAGCTTTGGTGGTTTGATTCAAATACAGGAATTCCTTCCTGCTGCCAGGAGGAGGTAAAAACTGAGTTTGGCTCTTCTTCATGTTACACTTTACAGAGTGTTAAACCCCAAAGTGACATAACCAGCTCCTAGTAGGAAAGCAAATCTGTAGACTGTCTAACCATTTCAGGGAATTGGGGTACCTGCTGACAATTAGTACTATTTCTAATGCTTTTATTGAACAAGGAACAGGAAAAATCCTAAAATCGCTTTGAAACAAATATCTGGTACAAGTAGCAATAACAAGGTGGTTGAAATCACAGTTTTCTTCAGCATTTGGCAAACAAATTAGATGTTTGTGTCTGAATGTGTGAACCAGGAACACATAGGTTCTCTGTCGTAGCGCTTTACTTTCCTTCCCCATCTTATTAGTATAATATGTCAGTCAAATTTGAATGTCATTGGACAACGCTGAATAAAAAATCAAAGAATGGAAGCTCAAAATTATATGAAAAGAGAATGAATGAATTAGTGTTTCTCAGAGCATGAATTATTGTTTCATGAACCTGTGTCTATTATTACATTTATCATAATTGTGAAACTTTATTTGGTAGTCTAATGAAGCCAAATTAAGTGGCTACCAGGGAGTGAACGTGCATAAGAATACATTGATGTTATTGAAAGCACGTTAGTCCTCCTGAGTGCTAAAGAATTTCATTTGGAATTCCATTAGGTGAAAAAAAAATAAAAACTATGGAAGAATAAAAATTGATTTAATTGTATGATTTGATGATGAAAAATGGTAGTTCTGTTTCCTGAGAAAATATGGCTTGTTTTCTAGAAAACATGTGTTCTTACCAAATGTAAAATATATACTGAGATGGTCCCTATTTCTGTCCCTCTATATTTTGTCTTCTTTTATCCCAGCCGTCTCAAAAATAACAGCTATTTTTGAATCAAATAATGTGTATAATGTAGCATCTGCAACTTCACTCACTGCCAGTGCACACAGCAGATATAATGAAATCTTCAATATCTGATTATTACGTGACTTAAGAAACTGTCCAACAGAATTATAAACGTTCTGAGAAGTTTGTTATTTCTATTTCTTAATTAAACTTAGCAATGTACAAAAGTGCTCCCTATTGGGGTCTGACCTGACCAGGTAACGTCCCTATGGAAGTTGTAACCTTAACATGGGCCTTTTTTCTGTTTCTGCTGTTTTCATTCAGGAGCACAACACAATGTAAAACTAACAATTGCTGTTTAAAATAAGTGGGGGAAATATGCATGATATCAAAAAAAGCCTGTTCAAAACTGTGGAATATGATGCTCTGCATAGTGAAGGTACCAAAACTTGGGCTATTTAAAACCAAAGCCGAAGTCAAGGACTATCACTCAGCCTTTTCCTTAGGCAGGTGCCCCTGTTTCTCAGCTTGTCACCCTTTGCCCAGCCCTTTGCCTGGCCTGGCAGCCCCTTTGGGCACTGAGATGGCATTGCAGAAGATAGCGATGGCTCTGAAGTTGTGGTAACGTTAAGGCAGAGGTGCAAGGGGGCTGTGAGACCAAGGCATTGCTCCTGCTGCATCTGGGCTGCCTTCTCAGAGCCCTGAACATGAGCTGCACTTTGCTTTACTTCACCCACTGGCTCAGCTCAACTGGTGTGAACCAATAGTGGTGCTATGGCCTGAGGGGTGCCTTGGGTGGTCACATATTAGAGACCCCTTCTGTTTATCATTTGTTTCTTAACCTGACCCTGTTCAGAGCACACTCAGCACTCACTGACTCCACCCATGAGAGCTGGGATCCGTTAGCGCTTTGATAATTATGTTCTTTTGTCATGAGACAGAAGAAAGAAAATGGCAGTAGCGATGTATTTAAACTGAATTGGCACTGAGTTTTGGCTGCTTGTGTCACTAACTGTCTGAAATGCCATGCTGCGTACTATAACTGTCCTTAAACAATAGGCCAGGCATTGCAATATAGTGCATCATGAAAAGGTAATTTATTCACTATGACAGTGGAAGTGTAACTGTAGCTACTGCTAAGACTAGCCTTAAGTTATCTCTTATCACAATCAATCTTAAAGCAAGTCTTTAAATTTAGCAATCATAGAATCATAGAATCATAGAATGGTCTCGGTTGGAAGGGTCCCCAAGAGTCAGAGCTCCAACCCCCCTGCCACAGGCAGGGACACCAACCTCCAGGCCTGGATCTACACAAGGCTGCCCAGGGCCCCATCCAACCTTGAACACCTCCAGGGACGGGGAATCCACTACCTCAGTTCAGGGCGGAAGAACTTTAAAACTACCTGGACAGCCTGATATGACATAGAGCCATATTAATCCCTGGTTTTGTTTGTGCACAAATCTCTTCAAATAGCCTCTGTTCTCTTTTTGTACCACTGGGATCTGATGTTATTCCCTCAGTTAAAATTAATGAGCATTTATCAGTGGGCTATTTCTCTGGCTATCTCTTTTATAATATTACTACTAGCACCCTCATTTCTTTGGCAGGCTTATCTACCAGAGTTATGAATACAAGAAAACATATGTGCAAAGTCTTCACTTTTTTGAAAAGGTCCTTCCTAATTAGTAATTCCTGCACCCTTTATTTTTACTGTTTCGAGTTGAAATTTGGGCTACTTCATTTTCCATGTTCCTGATCATCCCATCTACCCTACCTGGCCTGTCATGTTTCTCAGCTAACAGATGAGGAAACTTTCCTTTTTTCACCCTAGTGGGGCTAATTGTCAACTTTCCATGACCATTTTCACATTCTTGAAATAAGAGCAACTGTGCTGTGAGATGCAGTGAAGTGAAGGAGGAAGATGGTGTGATAAGGAGGTCTTATTACCTTAGCTAATACTGTGGCAACTGTGACAGATACCCATACATTTATCTCCTATTTCTTGGGGACTTTGTTTTGTTTTGTTTCTTATAGCAATGGCTCAGCTACATCAGAAGATCTTTTCTGGAAACTGGATGCTCTACAGATGTTCGTTTTTGATCTTCACTGGCCAGAACCTGAATTTGCCCACCATTTAGAGCAGAGACTTAAACTCATGGCCACTGACATGATAGAAGCCTGCGTTAAAAGGTACAGTTGAAATGATCAATTGAAAATTGGGAGAGATTTGCAAATTAGCATAGGAAAAGCTGTACTGGCTTGAAGAGGTATATCTGTACCAAAATCCTGTCACAGAAATCAGGGTGACTAAAAAGTTGACTTGTGTGTATTGCCCATCATCTGGCAATCAGCAATTTGGCAACATCTAGGAAATGCCAAGGAGAATTTATATTGACATTTTATATTGATAACTTCTGGAAATGATAGAAAATGTAGTGTACTTCTTTTCTTGAGGTGTATATTATAATTTTGGATTTTATTTTTTGTTTTAAATTCGGCATGGGTGATCTAAAAAGATCTCTGCCATAGCCTTCAATATAATAATTGAGTTTAGAAGAAATGTCTGTATGTCTAGAAAACTTACAGGGATCTCCTGTTAGGTGATTCAGAAACCATGTTTCCACATATAGAGAAAGCTTAGTCTGGGAACATAAAATGATTTTTTTTAATATAAGAATAGGGAAAAATAAATAAAGTTTGTGGACAATTTAGTAGCATCAATCATAAATTATATAACATTGATAAGAAAGACTAAAGAAACAGAACTTTTCATGTCCTGGTTTCATCTGGGATAGAGATAAAATTTCTCCCTAGCAGCTGCTGTGGTGCTTTTGTTTACACTTAGAATGAGAATCATGTTGATAACACATTGATATTTTAGTTGTTGCCAAGCAGTCATAGACTTTTCAACTTCTCATACTGACCTGCTAACAAGAAGGTATGGATGACCCTAGAAGCTGGGAACACTTGGCTGTGACACAGCCAAGACAGGTGGTACAAACTGCCCAAAGGGATATCCTATACCATATGATGTTATGTTTCATATACAATTAAGGGTGAGGCAGTTAAGCTCAAGAACTAGCTGAGCATTGATTTCAGGTGGGGAGCAATTGTGCTGTGCATCACTTTGTATATTTTTATTTTCCTTTCCTGGCCTATTAAACTGTCTTGAGCTCAACCCATGAATTTACCTTTATGTATTTCCAATTGTCTCCCCCATCCCACAGAGGTGGGGGAGTGGTTTAACAGCTGGGTGGTTGTTTTAGCTGATAACATGGTATTTTATTATTTTCTCTTAAACATAGTAGGAACAAGGAGAACCTCAGGCTTAGCTTATTACTAGAGCTATAGTGATGGTAAAAACAGTACAGAAGAAGCATTTCACAAACATTTCTATTTTATTTTTGAAAGGGGGTGATACAGTGAATGGAATAAAAGTTTAATCTCTGTAGCAAAGGAGACATCTATTAAAATCGAAGTCATGTAGGCTACATGTATCTGTTCTAACAAATTTGGCATCAGAGCTCAGTCACAAATATCTAACAAATCTTAGAAAATTGGTGACATCTCAGAGGACTGGAAGACTATCAGTGTAATCTTAGTCTTAAGAAACATAGAAGGAGTAACACTGAGATGGAGTTACTTAGCATTTATATTGACTACAAGTCTGGGAAAAAATGAACAAATTTTACATTGGGACTTCTATGAAGAGGACTAAGTTTCAAAGATGTATAGGATTAGCACTAGTTAAAATAATTTATTAGAAAATTAATTTTTTCAAAATCATGTATTTTAAAAGTATTATTACAGATTAATGTGAGAATGGCAATTGTGTTAATAAAAATGTTTGGATTTCTCCTAGACAATAAATCTAATGCCACATCTTGTCATTATCTAAAACTTTGTACCATACAAATTTGACTTTGTGGCTTTTAATGTCACATACAAAATAGGTCAAAAATGGCTCACTGCCAGGTTAAAAACCAGAAGCTGAGAACAGAATTTTTAACAGAGACATTATAAAAATAATTCCCTATGATCGGTTTTTGGTCTGCAGTACCATCACTGCCTACTTTTTAGAGAATAAGATTCTGGTGGCCATAAATTAAAATTTAATTAATAATAAAGAATTATTCTAATGTCATGACATAAAATATATTATTATTTTAGACATAATACATAACATACTAGTATTAATACACTAAATATGGTTTAGTGCTTTAAAAGGTACCATACACCAGACAGTAAACAGATTATATCCATGGGGTGGCTTGTTTTAGACAGCAGCAACTCAGAAATTATGATGGAACTATATGATCTATAAGACTTTTTAAAATTGCAATAGGATGCTTCTGTTCCCATCCTCTTAACATACTGTGTCAGTTTGTGGTACCCCCATTTAAAAATAAGGGTGGAAATAAAACTTTGTCTTTACATGTTCTGATCTATTGTAATTTATTTAAGTGTCATTGCTTCTTATTTAAACCACTGTGAGAAGAAAATTGGTGTCTTGTATTATGTGTGTCCTGGTGCATCTTACTTTTCAATATAAATATTAATATTTGCTTAATAATAAACTCATTTGCCTCAATGAAATTCTCTTTTCTATTAAAAATAGACAAGGATTTTTTAAATTGTATTTCTTAGAAACAAGCATTTGGTGTGATAAACTACATTTTAACATAGAAGAGCAGCTGTAAAATGTGGGGTATTTTCATTGCTTTGAATTATTCTTAGTCATCTTACAAGGAAGCATATTGTTACCTAGTAGGCAAGAAGATAATACTTTTATTATTCAACTAAATTAGCTGAAGCAGTGCAGAACCTTGAGATTACCATCAGTGCAATTGTTTATTGAATGGATGGATATTTTGCACCAACAGAATTTTATTTCTTAGATGTTCTCAGGGGCATGTGCATTGGCAAGATCTTTAGTAAGGTTTATGGATGTGTGTCCTGGTTGTGCAGATTTATCAGAGGCTCACAGTATGAATTGTGTTTTAATAAACAGAACAAGAATTGCGTTTGAACTCAAGCTGCAAAAGACAAACAAATCGACGGACTTGCGGATACCTTTTTCTCTCTGTACAATGTTTAATGTCCTAGTTGATGCCAAAAAACAGACAGCTAAACTCTGCATACTGGATGGGGGACAAGAGGTAAGTAGAAATGTGCGTGTTTAACCGCTCTGTTTGGTCAGTCTGAAAGCTCTCACACTGCATAAAGTCTTCAGTAGATTCATTTCAAACTAGCTCTATTTGTGCAGGAGCGTGCATAGACTGCTCCCTAGAAGCATCATGCAAGACACATCCCCTCATCTTCCACCAGAGAAGATACAGAGTGCTTCTGTAATTTATTTGTTTTGACCTGTGAGTCTGTTGAACATTCAGAGGATGTCTTGACTCACAGCCCCGCCGGGAATTTCTCGTGGGATGCAGTACATAAGCAGCCCACTTCCTTTGTAATAGTAAAATAGAACCAAAACATTGTCCTTCACAGCCAGGTTTTAAATGAGTAAGGTTTGTTTGGTTTTTAAATGGCTCATATATCCAGCATTCATGCCTGCATGTATGCTGAAAATAGAGGGAAGAAAAAAATCAGGTAATTTAATGGCACTTTTTATTTGGTCTCCAAAGACAGGGACCGTTTTGGCAGGAGTCTGCTACCAGGAGTGTTGATACTCTACAATGGAGCACTGATGTGCTTTTGAAGAATATTTAGACTTCTAAAGGACTAAAGGCCTACTGTCCTTCCCATCTTGTGGCTCTCAGCAGGAATGTGAAGTGAAAGGGCATACTAGGTAGACTGGTGAGACCACCAGAATAAAATTAAAACTTTTCTTGCTGTGCTGATGCATTAGCAGTGTAATTTTGTTTGATTTGATTTTGGAGAGAGGGTAAAAATGTTGGGTTTTTTTTCTGTTTGTTTGTTTTGGCATGTAAAACTGCTTTGGGCAGTTTCACGCTTGTATCATTTGGTCATATTGTTCCTGTTGATTTTTTCATTTCTGCAGTGTGTTTTTCATGTTATCGACTCATCTTGTGAAGTTAGCATATTCAATGTAATTGTCTTTTTTTTTTCCCAATCCAATGAGACATTCATCATTTTCCTGTTCTACCCTGTCATCTTTATTTTTCCTTTTGGTTTTCCATGACATGAACCAGTTTGCTAGTCAATGGGTAAGTGTCTTTTCGTTGTTTTTTTAACCTGCATTTTTTTCTTTGATTATTGACAGCCACTTTTTGTTTTAAAATATAAGACTGCTTTTCATGTTAATTTGTTATCCTAGCCCTGGAAATTCCTTTACAGCCTGACCTTGCTACAGACTGGTCATCAGTTTCTTAGTTCTTTGCTTGTTCATCCTCTAAGGTGTTCCCAGATGAATTCTTCGCTCTTCTGCTTTTCAGATCCAGAGCCACAAAGTTTTGCATTCTGTCACCTCTCAATGAGGCAAAAGAGCAAAAAACAATTTGTTTCAGGTTCATCAGATGTAAAACACAACTAATACCTCTTTGCCCGAGGCCAACGCTGCCATTTCAACTTTGACTTAGTGTCCAAGTGGTAACATGCAAATACACACATGCACACCTTTCTCTGGGGACAGGCAATACCAGCACCTCCATGAAGACCTGCAGACAGATAGTGTGGCTTCATTCTCCACAGTCGCATCATTCCTCTCACCTGCTCTGGATGCTGCATCCAGCACTGTTAACCAGTTCCCTCTGAGCCAAAGTCAGCATTTGCAGTTACATTTTGGACTGCAGACCCTCATCAGATTATCTTCTGAAATCTTCCTATTTTCTAGAGTTTCAAGCTCCATCAGGCACTCTTCACACCACCAAAACAGAAATGTAATCCTTGTTCCCTACTAGGTCTGACCATGACCCCAAATTATTCCAGTGCTTCTTTTCCATGCAAGAATTTGACAATTTAGCATACCTATGATGAAATATATACTTTTTTCAAAGTCCCCAAATTAATCTTCACCCCAATTCATGTAATATACCAAAGGAATCTCAAATTCTTCACATACCAGAAATGATCAGATTACATGGAAACTTCCTTCTTTATCATGAACTTTGAATTCTTTTTCTATCAGTTTCTTCCATTCCCAAGGCTTTTTTGGAAGTTTAAGAAAAAACAGGGTTTCCAGTTACTTGTAGCTGATGTCATGGTTGTTAGAAATGCTTCAAAATTTGTTGGGTGAGATACTTCTGGAATCTGCCCATCTGCCAAAGCAGGCATCTCATAACATCAACATTTGCATCTCTGGCTCCTCTACAGCAGCTCTGGCTTTTCCAGTTACTCCTACTTAGCCACTTGGCCTTGAATCCTTTTCCAGATTACCTTTCTTCCCCTCATCCTCCTACCTCTTCATTTTTCAGTCTCAAACTTTGCTTTTCTTGTCAGTCAAGAAAAGCTTTCCATAAAGCCTGAGTTAACATTTTTGTTATCCATGAGGATACAAAGTTTTGGTTTTAGGGTTGGTTGTCTTAGTGGAATTTGGTGTTGGGAGGGAGTGGGTTAAAAAAACTGTGATCTCGTATTTTGCAAAATAAATTTCGGAAAAAATCAGCTTTAAAATTCAAAATTTTTTTCTTAAAAAAGTAAGATTCATAATTTTGGAAGCTTGTTTTATTTTTTTAATAATTTGATTTAGTTCTTGTTTTTCTTGGTTACACAGTGAAGTTACTGATTATACTCCATTCCTACAAAATTGTATTTCCCTTGGGGGGGGGATACAACATAAGAAAAAAAAATACAGAAACTGATCTTAGAATATAAATAGAGCCGTTAATATAATGTGCTGTGGAGGTGAAGTTGCAGGGAGGGACAACTGTGATTTTTTTGTGCATCATAGGATTATGGATAGTTTTGACATGCATCTGTGGGAGAGTAATTACTGTTTTCAGAGAGTGAGAAACCATTGACTTATGAAGACTGTGTAAGCAACAGATGTCACAGACAGTTTGGGGTAATTTAAGTCTTTAGGAAATGAAGAGAATATTATCTTGATCAAAACATCAATGTGGTTAAAATATATCTAGAATTGCAGAAAGTTCTTCGATGTATTTCTAATAGTTTTATTCACTCTTCCAAATTGTTTGCTGCTGCTTGTCTTAGATGTGTACTGAAATTTTCAAAGTGTTTTTAAACTTGAAAAGAAATTAAAACCAAAAATTAACCCACTTGAAGGCAGTACCTGTAGCACATACATATGGGTGGGAAAACACTTCTCATAGCTTTATTCTCTTAATTTAATCACGGGTTCAGTAGCTGCACTGTTTAGAAAATCATTCCTAAATATAGCGAGCAGATCAGATTTAATGTTTTGGTTTGTGTGGCAACTCTGAGACAGATGTAAAATAGCCTTTAAAAACTTAGAACTCTGAAAACTATTCAGCAGGCAGCTGCTAAGTTAGGCTAATGTTTATACTGACCTCAGTACTTTTATGCTGAGCATTATGCTGTTAGCTGTTCCAAGTAGCCTTGAACTATGAAGATAGGGTTAGTCTTTACAAGTCACATTTTCAGTGAAGTGGCTATTGGGGACAATCTTTGCTGTCAGATAAATGTTTCTAAAGGAAGAATTAGTGTTTAAATTGATGTGCCTCCTTGACAGAATGGGATCCCTAGTTCCTGTTAATTTCTGGAGGGAAATTTTTAGATAATACTCTGTAGTATTATCTAAAAAGTCTTCCAGATTTACTTTTAAAGCATTTACTTAAAGGCACCTTCTTTATGCAAAAGCAAAAGAGAAAGGCTATGGAGAAATAAGCCTGTTTTATTATGCCTTTTATGGCCTATTAATTTGTTACCATCTATTCTGCTTTGTTGATGAAATTTTAATTTTGCCCTTGCTTGAGCATATTGTAAGATTTGTATAAACTGCAGCTAACTGTGCTAGCAGAAAGGCTCTTTTAGGATGAACAATTGGAGCCCATTTTATTTCTAGAGGACATTTAAAATAACTTATGAATGAGAGTTGTCAGACATGAAATGCTGTATTAATTAAATCTTATTCTAGTCTTTTTGCTTCTCCAGCTAAACCAACTCTTTAGAAAAAAAATACATGGCCACCTTAATTATATAGGAGAAGACAAAAAGTATCCTTCACATTCCTTCGCCTGAATAAGAATAAGAACTCAATTCATCTAAATAATAACCCCATTAGCTGCTTAACTCAACAGTGTACATGGGAAAATTTTCAACACAGAATGTAAGAAAGTGTTGATTGGGTGGATCGTTTTCAAGGGTTTGTTCTTCTGATGTTCAAAATGATAATTTTAAGTAAATCTGATCTGGCAGGGTTATCAGCTTTGTACCGTTTATGACTTATGACAAAAGTGTGTGTTCGTATGCATGCTAATGCTTCTTTATCTTTTGAAATACAGCAACAATACCATTCAAAAATAGATGACTTGATTGAAGAAACTGTTAAAGAAATTATTTCACTTCTTGTTTCAAAGGTAAAACTATCTACAATTTAATTTATAATAAAGCAGAAAGTATTTCTCCAATTACTGAACTTCTGAAGTGTCTTTAAATACCACACAGTTTTTTCTATATGCAGTGAGTGTGGAGGGGACAGCAACGTGATTTGTAAATAGTGCTCCTACAAATAATACTGCATTTACAAAATTGAATTTTATAACCCATAGTGTAAACAAATTATGTGCAACCTGCTAATCGATATGTTTCTCTTTTGTATTTCTGTTATATATACAAAAACTGCTAGCAGCTAGTAGAACCAATAGGAATTGATTATGTCTGTGTTATCTTAAGTAATAGCATGTTTTATTTTTTGTTTAATTTTTCACATGAAAACTTTCTTCCTATCATTAAATAGTACTTAAATTTTGTAGAGACAGACAACATCCAGAGTATTGGTAAAACTTTTTTATGAGATTTTGTTGCACAAACCATTTAATTTAAAAATATTTTATAAGTTGTTATTTTCTGAAATTGAACTTGTAGGAGGTTGTATTCTTTTAAAAAATAGATTTCAATGTGATATAGGGACTTAGAGAATAAGTGAAGAAAAAAACAATGTCTTGTTTTACTGTAGCACTTCTGCTCCAGTAAAAATCTTAGTGTTTGATATAAAGGAAAAGCTTTGAGACACTAATAGTTTGAAAGACACAACAAATAATGACACAGAAGAAAGATGTTACAAGTAGCTGTGATTTCTGTGCAATGCAAACTACCCAAAAGTATCTGGTTTTTCAAAGCAGGAGAAATAAGCCATGCTCTTACAATTTGTGAGTTAGTGACCAAAAACAAAAAAAAAGTCTGGTCATATTTTCATCATGCCTTTGGTTTCACTTGTCACAGCTGACTGGCACGGGGTGGGGGGAGCAGGAACCTCCTTTTAGATTGACACCCACCATGCTTCCACAGGAGCTGAAGAGGAAGGCTTTGTTGAATTGTTGTAGAAGTGTCCAGTTACTGAAAAATGTGTAGAACCGACAATATTTTTTCTCTAAAGTTTTGATCTAACCACAACCAATACTGCTGTTGAAGAGGAAGAAAGAATTTAATTAGAGCAAATCTTGCTATTACAAGTTAAACCTTATGATTCTTTTTTTTTTTCCCTTATATATGAGATTATAGAAGAAGAAAGAGAATAGTCATATTCTTCCTGGGTGTATGTACAAGAAATTCTAGAGACAACTGCAGTCAAGAAAGACAGATTTGCATCATTAGTTATCATATATACTATTACCAGAGATTGAAATCTTGGAACAGGTACCAAATATTCTGGGTCACGGACTGGTCATTAAAATCTTAACCAATGTCTCCTCACCTGAGATGAAAATGCCAGTGACATCCTGATTGCTTCTGTTTTAGAGCAGAAAGCCTCTAAGGGTACAGAGGAAGGCTGATGTTTCACTCTTGGTTTTGGCCACGAAAGATGCACATCAATGTGTGTGATAGCCATGTGTGTAATTCTTTTTTTTTTTCTTCATCTAAAATATTTTCCTTATTTTGCAGCCTTTGCCTCTATATTGTTTCCTTTGAGTTCCCATGAAATAAGTATTTCAGTCGTTGTTTTTAGTTGCAAGTAGTCTGTGAAAGCGAAAAGAGTACTTTCACTTCAGCGAGACTTGACTCAGTAAAGACTATACTGTGCATTTTGTATGCAAGACTTACCAAGCTAAAGCATTTAACAAACCACAGGAACAGCAGAAAGCAGTGAAACAAAGCACAGTGTGTCTCAGAGTAACCAGTTCAGAGAATGTGAGGTACATGCAGAAATGCTGGTAGAGCTTTGCATGTCCACACTGAGATCTCAAGAAACAAGTTTCCAGCTTCATAACTAAACCTTTCATTTAGCTGGGCATCCTTGACACTGCAGTGTCTTTTTCTCTGCTCTTTTCACATCCCACTTGTGTTGGAACCATTTGTTGGCACCCTGGACACCATGTTGTCTGTGAGATCAGCCCCTTCTTACTGTGCAGATCTTTGCACAGTAAGATTGAACACCCCTCTGCAGAAAGAATCCTTGCCAGTCGGATAAAATGAGTTAAAGTATGAACAGCAGCTTCTCACAAGCATACAACGGCAAAGCTGAAAGCTGGTATTTGGTCTAATAAAGGAACTGTAATTATCCTGTGCACAGGGTGCAGACACAACTGCTATTCTCTACAGTAGCTTGTGATGTGGTTCTATTCCTTGATCAGCACCTACGTACTGGTGCCTTAATTAATCACTGTAAATATGACAGGTTAGATTGATAAATGACAAATGTAAGTTTGCACTTGCTCCTGCTCCTTGAACTGTTAAGAGCAGGGCTTATTGTAAAGTGATGATCTCAGTTCCTCTGGAGGTGACACTGTTGTGACACTGTTACAGTGCCCATTAACAGCATGCCAGATGGAATTTTGTTCTGTCCTCACACTCATAAAATGATACTCGTGGTTGTGGGAATGACTGTGTTGGGAGCAAGGGATGACTTTTAAAACAATCTTTATATAAACTGGAAAGCAATTCATACGTGTAAAATAAATGCACATGAATATAGCTGCTGGCAGATATTTTATGTAATATACCATGAATGACTGGAGCAACATAACATCACCGAGGGACATGAGAAGGGGATGTGTTTGCTTTAAGGCTAATTTGAGGGTGTTTAAACATAAAGGCTATAATTAAGGTAATTATTAGGATTATTTTGTTGTGAGAAATAAATTTTGGCAGAAACACCTTTTCATGCCACTTGCTGAGTTACGCTACTCAGAGAACTGCAGGTGAAAGTGTGGGGGAGAGGAAGCATGCTGGATGAGACTCGGGGGCTATAGTTTCTTGCCCCTTCTTGGCCACATAGTAGCAGCTCAACAGCACATGCGGTTCCTGAAGATGACCTGACAGAAAACACTCCTGCTCTTAACCTGTTGGGTGAAATCAAGGCTGGGTTTCTATTCAGTAGTAAACATAAGAGGAACATGATACCAAGATAATCAGCTTTAACAATTGTGCTCCATCCTCTTGTGATGTTAGAAACAGTGGTCCTAGAAAATAACACAGTTTCTACCCAAAATACATGCTGGGTACACATACTCCTGTATTTAATCACGTGAGACAGCAAAGTTGTGTTGGGTAGCAGGCCCTCATCAGGAGAATTTTGGAGTTGGGTTTGGGTTTCTGTAGGGTTCGACTGGATTTCCATCAGTTAAGTCGTTAGGTGAAGCTGAGAAAAGAAAGATGTCCTTGATTTCAGCACGTTGTGAAATGGAGGAAGTGATTTAGAGTTTGCATTGCCCTACTGAAAAATAACAATCTGAGGAAGAAAAACTCATGTTCTCAATCAAAATATTTTATTTCCTTTTCCTATTGTGCATTTAGTTTTTCCTCTGTGCTATTTCCTCCAGGTTGTTTCTGTGTTAGAAGGTGTGCTGTCAAAATTGTCGAGATACGATGAAGGCACTTTCTTCTCATCATTAGTGTCATTCACTGTAAGTTTTTGGATTCACAATAGTTCTGTTCTTCCTCTTTCTGTGCATAATTCCAAAATGGTGCAAAATCTGCAGTAATAAGCGCTTACCATGTGTTGTTTTATTTTTGATTTTCTAAAGGTGAAAGCAGCTGCAAAATATGTTGATGTTCCCGTAAGTACAACCCTTTTAATTTATCTTTTCCACTGTTCATAATCATTCAAAAAATAGGGGGTTTGTTAGCTCACAATTTTTTATTGCTGACATTTTGCTGTCCTACAGAGATTCATTATAGCTTTACACAGAGTATTTAAACAGACACTACAACTCTTAGAGGGCATTTCATTTCCCTCAAGCAATGAGTAAGTCTCAGAGCAAAGCTTAGAAAGGTTATTCTCAATGCACTTTTTCAGTTGTGGAAGAGCAAGGATTGTAACTTAGATACTCTTTCATAGGGGTGTTTCTATCATTTGGATAAATTGTTCAAGAGTATAGGGTAAGCAACAAGTAAAAGCATCATACTTTAGTATCTTTTTTTTTTATTTCTTACTTCAGGACCAATCTTGCTTATTTAATCCCTTGCTAGATCTCTACTTGATTTAACATTGCTTGTGCAATGTTTGTGTGGTATAAATAAAATCTGAAGGGGGTGCCTGCTGGAGCTCTTTTACACATAAAAATCAATACTCAGGTATTAGAGTATTTTTATTAGAGTATCATGATAGACTATCTTTTTAAAAGCAAGGAAGAAATTATCAAATAATATGATTATCACTGGCTACAAAAATCCTTTGTTGTCAAGCAAGTATGTGTTTTTTCCCTTTTTCTGATTGTAAGATCACTTTATTTTTAAGTGTAGCAAAAAAATTGATAAAATTTCCACGTTGATGACCTTCCACGAAATAAAATAGCAAATATAGAAGAATACCAGACATGTTAGGCTGTATGGCTCTAGAAATCCTTTCAGCAGTTCTATACTTTAAAATATAATACTTTCAAGCTTATATTATTCCATATTTTCTAAAAGTCCATGCATGCTTAATAATAAGAAAAATCTCTGCTTTTGGAAATTGTTATTTTGCTGTCTTTATGTTTGCTCTATTCATAAGAGAACAAATTGTAACATTTTTGTTTGGATGATGTTTAAGAATTTTTTCTTATTTAGTTATGTGTGGACCTTCTTTTTCTTGATTTGTATAAATGCTCTTGTGTTTTATAAAAAAAGAAGAGAAGTAGGCCCAATCTTGAATTCAAAGGTATGACCTCATATCAAATCCAGTTAATTTAGAATAGCTTTTGTTAATATATTGTGCTGTGGAGCTGTCCCAAAAGGTCCTTGGCAAGGCACTTAAGGCTCAAAAGCCTAAGGAGAAACTTACTGAACAAACTAGAAATTCATTGACTTCTGTTAGATAACATGACAAGCTCTCCAAATGACATAGAATATCTATGAGAAGGAGATGTCAAAATCTTTTACCATTACTCTGGATGTGTTTATGTTGAAGTTAGTGATAAAGATGAGACTGAAAAATACCTTTGCCCCAAGCTCAGGAGAATATTGTGAGTCAGGTCACCCAGGGATGGACTGCTCCGCTGAGAAAGGAAGGTAGAGAGGAGAGGTGTTCCTGGAGCCCTTTGCCTTTTTCACTTTCACTGAGTGGTGTTGTTTGGTCTGAAGAGGCAGACAGATTACAGATGGGCTACGAGGATCTTTGCATTTTTACACCCTCTGTGCTTTTCAGCAATCTCTTCCCCCACAGCCCAAGATTTGAGCTGTGCTAGAGTAACTACTACAGTTGTAAATACAGGTGTAAGTTGTACTTTAAGGAGAGTGTGGATCTGACCAAGTAAACATCTTCCAAATTGTAGAGGATTTTTTTCCTGGGTTGAAGAAATTTCATCACCTGGGGTTTGGTTTTGCTTCTCCACATTCTTCCCCTTGTTGTGAAGATACAGTTTAGGCCAAGAGTTGTTACTGTCACAACTGAGAGTGTGTCCAGTAGAATAGGGTCTAAAATTACCACTTGTGTGAGTTACAAATTCCAACTGCAAAAGAAGGCTGTAAGTCATCATGTTCCAAGGTCATCTCCTGGGCTCACAACTGAAGTGAGAAGTGGAGAGGTGGGAGGCACAGGGTGAGGAATTTACGCTGAGTTCTTGATGGTGTGATGGTAACCTAGCAAGCCTGCACTGAAGCTAATTAAATGCCTCGTAGTTGTCTTTTGAACTGGTACTGTTTAAAGTTTCATCTTGTCCCTCCCTACCATATAGCTGTATATACTGAAATGACTTAATGGTGACAACTGTAGGACCTTTCTTTTTATATAGTTGCAAATATATTCAAAATTAATCTGTGTTCAGTGACCACAGTCTGCCCTCATGCCCTACCTCTACTCAAGAATCTTACTGGGTCACCTTAGCACTGTCCTTGGAGTTGATCACTTGGTGGATCCATGGGAGAAGGTGGTGGGGCAAAAGGCATTTGGTGTTTTTTCATTGTGTGAACTCAACAGAGCTTTTGATCCAGGTTCAATATTTGACAAAGAGAGACAAATATGCTGGTTTATAGTGAAGTAAAAGCAAACTAACTAGACAAAAGATATGTTAGAAGAAAATGAAGGTAGTACTGAGCAGCGTGTTGTAGTGTGAGGGTGAGAGGTAAAGGGGATAGAAAAGTTAAAAGGTAAATAAAAATAATGAAGGATTCAAGAAGAAGGGGGACATTCTTGGATGATTCATGGTCATTTTGAGGAAAAGGTTAATTCTTTTTATATTGAGAGGGGATGTAGATACTAAATAGTTGGGCATGAAGATGCACGCTCACCAGTAAACATCCCCCAACTTCTCAGAGCCAGGGTGGGAAATGTAGGCACAGACTTGCAGTTCATCTGGCAGGTATGTTTCTAAAAATGTTGCTGTCTACCCTTCCATTCTTTAATCTTGCCAGAGAGTTATGAAAAACTCAATACAAAATAAAGTTTCTTTTTTGTTTAAACCTGTTTATAGAACATTCCACATAAAACTCCGTTTTTCAGAATGCCCTTTAGGCAGTGGGACGTACACAGTCACAAGGAGCTCTCATTGCTTTCCCCAGCAATCACATGTAGGTCTATATGGACACTGTATGTTTTGGTAATCAAAACACCAACAGAAATACTAGGAACAGCACAAAATAACCCGGACTATGAAGAGTGACAACAAGGAAGGCTTATGATTGCCTAGAATAATGAAAAAATCTAGTTGCTATTACTCTTTTTTTGTTGGTAATTGTCACACTGCACCATGTGCTGAAGTGAAAGAAACCAAATTTTCAGAGGTAAATAACACAAACGTTACAAATATTGGCAGTATAGCAAGGATGCGATCTGGTCTCTTGTTAATGCGATGTTTTGAATGCAGGACATGATTTAGAATGTGGGGGGTTTTTTTAAAAAAAAAAAACCACAAACTTTCTCATATTCTCTAGAACTCTCCATTAGTTTCTCTTAAAGCCCAGCAGTCCTTAAGAGATGTGGAAGTCAACCTGTCTACTTTTTTTTTTCCTCTTTTTTGTAACATTCTCAACATTCTCTTCACAAAGCCAGTTAATTAGTGACAATGGGGAAAGAATGCATTAGAATTGGGGGCAATAAAAATGTTATATTGTTAATCTCAAATTATTATTATTCCTCAATCATGTAGATAATTTGTGTTCAGTTTCTCATCATGTAAGTCAGTTTTGCACACAAATAATTGTGTCTCTAGCTGGTCATTTCTACACACATTTGCCTCATTTGCAAATATAACCAGAGCAATTACTCATACAAACTGAGCATCCAGTTACATGCATATTTATATACTGCTTTTTGTTCAGAAAGGTATGCTGAAATCCCTTTGTAGGAGGCAGTAATCTATGCCAGTCATGTAGAGGGCACAGAAGGAACCTAATCCTCCCTGACGTCATGTAGGCCACCTGTCATACCAAGCGCAGAGAGGCCACATGAAGGACCCAGGGCTGACAGCAGTGTGCTGCTCACACAATACCAGGCCTCTTGCTCCACTCTTGTCTTTATGTGGGGATCAAAGGTATGGAAAGGGGCCTCACACATGTGCCAGCATTTGACTTACGGAGTCCCGTCATTCCAAAGTAGGAGCTCTGCTTCCAACCGGGCGCATATATGTTGAGACCTTCCAGGTACCTCCATTTCCAAACATCACACTTGTACTGCATGGCCTTGTTTAACTTTTTTTAAGAAACAAATTCCTTTTTCTGTGAAATCAGTGTTTTTTCAGGTGTGGTGATACTGTGCCCTTCACTTTCAAGCAAGATTTACTTGGAGACCTCTGGTTAAAATGAAGAGCACAGAACATTCATTGTTGTCATCCTCAGGGTTCCTCCTGCCATCCCTCTCCTTCTCTTTTGTATACCCAAACCTGGGAACCAGCCCTTCTGTTTCAGGTCCATAAAAACAAGCTATTGCAAAATTGGAGGGAAAGCCCCATATCATCTGTTTTAAGTCAGCAGTATTTTTGACGTACTTCTTAAATAGAAATCAGAAGGATAGCAGCTAGTGAGTAGGAAAGTTAACATACTAGAGCATGGTTATTTGGGGGGGGAGGGAATAATATTTCAATACCTGGCTTTGTCATAGGAACAGTAGCATTTTGAGGACGTTTTTCACTACAGAATCCAGATCCTGATGCAGACACCTGCACGCATGTGTTGCAAACATGAATGCAGTGAAACTACACGTATATTAAAAAAGTGTTTGTGTAAATGCTTGCAGAATGACAGCTTAAGTTCTGCATGACAATTCGCAAAATACACATTGAGCTTTTGCCAGGGTTGTTTTTTTCTTCTACAAGAAGAAACAGAGGCAGGGAAAATGCATTGTTGATTTTCATTTAAGCAAAATGCTATTTTCCATAACCAGGTAGAATAAAAGATTACCATTATAATAAACTGATTATACAAATGATGCATCTTTCTGTCTGGCTTATTTATTTCTGATTTATATGAAATTAAGGAAGTGAGGATCTTGTAGTGAGCACTAGCAGTTTCTATTCCAAAAATATTTTAATGATCTTTTAATTCTGTCGTTCCAAAGCCCAAGCGATGAGCCTTGCAGTATTTAGAGGAGACATTTCAGGCAGTGAAATTTTCCAATGTGCTCTTTCATTTGGTGCTGGACACTGAATAAGGAGCTCCTGCTTCTCACAAAAGCCCCCTCCAGCTCATCACTCCTTTTCATTTCATTGTTATATCCAAGCTGTAGTTAAAACGTCTCCCTCCAGGATGCAGGGGAGGGGAAGAGGGTAGAGAGAAGAGCAAACACAAAATGGGCTGAAGTTTGTTATTATATATAGTGAGTCTCTAATGTCTGTTCTCTGAAACACGAATGCTATGATGGGATAGCAACTCAGTAAATCTAAATACTTTCTTCAAGGCAATATCAGGAATGTGTGTCAGTTTAATACTTTCTCATGCTAAGAAATGTTCTGTGACAAACCCCAAAGTAAGTATAAAAATAACTCATGTATTTACAAATGTACACAGCTTATTGATATTTGTGCAAAAATAATGTAAAAAGCTGTGCAGAAACTTAGGTGTATCTCTCCTCGGGGGAAAGGGCAACATTAGTGGCACTATTAACCTTATTGTAAACCTTTCACAGCAAATATTTGAGTGCCTGAAAATCAAGGCAATATGGTGTGACTTTTGACTGAGTCCTGCAGGAAAACTTTGCCAGTGGGAGCAACGTATGTCAATGTGGTTTCTGCATCATCTTAGAAACTGGAATGACGTATTTTAAAATTTGTTAAATAGACACCAGGGTAGAGTTTTCCTGTTTAAAAGGGGGAAAGTTAAGCTGTTTCTTCTTTATCTGAATTTGTTGCTATGAAAAAGTGCCTGTCGATCTGGACCCACCTACCAGTGAATAGTAAAAGAGACAACCTGCACCTGTGGGATTAGCTGCAGCAGCAGGAAGTAAGAGCACTTGCAGTATATAATTAACAAGGATTTTTTTTTTTTCTTTTTTCTTTTTTTTTCTTTTTTTTTTTTTCTCCCAAACAGCATGTTCATCTTGCCAGGTTAACTAGTGATTAACCCTAAAAAAGAATGTGCTGAAGCCTACACCCTTGTTTAAACTCTTTCACTCGCCAGTGTATTCAGTTACTTGTGTAACCAGCGACAAAGTAACCCTATTTACAACTCTTCATTTCCTGGTATTTTATTTGATGTCTTTGTGTTTCCAGTTTCTCCATTCATCTCTTTGTTTGGTTCTCTTTCATTTTCAGATAGGCAAAACATCTTGTCTGCTGTTCTGAATAAAACAAACCTACAATAACTTTTTATCTATCATAAAAACCCACTTTTTTTCTTGGGGAAGTTTTCAAACAGAAAACCATTTTTACTCTTATCCTGATAAGTATACCAGGTTGAATTCTTCTCCCAAAGATGTGCAAATAATTCTCTCCCATTAACTTCAGTAGATGTTTTGTCAGAGATTCAGAGGAGCAGAAATTTTGATTGTGGGTACAGAAGTGGTTAGAGTTGCTCAAGTTTGTCTGCTATTAGAAATGAAATGCACAAAGAGACAGTTACTTAAAATATATCTCAGTTTCTGTGTGTTTGCCTTTTAAGGTACATCCAATTGCTTGATTATAGTTTGGGATTTTTGTTCTACACTAATCTGTGGGTCTTTTCTGAAGCTTAACAGTCCATAGTAGATCAGTAGAGGATCATGGAATCAGAAGTTCCCATCTAATACGTCTATTCCCTATTTTAAAAAGTTAAATCATGAAATATAGTGCTAAGCCTCTTTTGATGCTTATAATAATTTTCTTTTCTTCTTTCACATGTTTAGAGAAAACAAATTCAGTGTATGCAATATGGCGAGATAATGAAAAAAATGATACACTGTTGGTAAATTCAATGTTTAATGTGTGTTTTGCTCACCATGAGCAAAGATGGTTAACTCGCAAAGATTTTGGTGAGGTTCTAAGAGAGTCATAATAGCAAAGTATTGTTAATCTTCCTTACCTAGACATATTTCTACTGTAGGCAGACACTGTTTAAAAGGAAAATTAATTTTTTTTTCCACAGCAATTTCAAAGATAATTATCCTGCACACATTAAAGAAGGATGAAGTGTTTTAAAGAACTGTAATTCTAATTGGTAAATGTCACCAGCTGTTGCAGTTACTCTTACTTGTGTATATTCTTTTAATGATTACACTCCTGTGCCACAAGCTACATGAAAATATATTCACTAGGTGTGAAATTCCCATATGTCACAGCTTCAAGACTAGGTAAACATCTCAAAGATGAGGGGAGATTTCATGCTGATGGGAAATGTTATTTTTCTAGCTTTGACTGTCTGCAAGATGAACATTTTTTTATTGAACTTAGTAAAAGAACAAATTGCATGAATCAGAGAATCATTAGGGTTTAGCATTCAGTGCAAGATTCGTTTATACATTTGAATATATATCTCCAAGAACTATAATCAGCCTTTCATTTGTTTGATTATCTCCTTCACCCATGCCTGGAGATTTCAAAATATTTTCCCGTTATCCCTCCAAGTTAAACCTAACCCAATTCCTATAATTTGCCTCTCAAGTTTTAAAACATACATAAGGTTGCAACACTCATTGTACGTATTCTTCTATACCATCACAAATTACTATGCTAAGGTAAGATATGGAGCTTTCCATTTGAAATCTCCTTTCACTTTGTGATTTAGTTTAATTCAAAAACATTTCTGTCGTATTTTAACAAAGATGCAGTTTAATGAAGGAAATGTATCGATTTCCATGAACCAGGTTTTCCAATAGAAAACTGGTTTATCTGATTTAGTCTTACATTTTTATTGCTATGCCTAGGATCCAGGTGTGTAACTCAGATGCAAAGACAAATGGTCCTACTTTCCTTTTAAGAGTTTCATATAGACACTTATGTATGTGATAAGCTTTTGAAATGTGATTTCATTGCCTCTGGGATGACCAGTCTGAGTACACAGGAGACATTTCAGTTTTTCAGTGTGAGTTTTGAGATGCTAGGAGTGTTAAACCAGACCATCATTCCACACTTAACCATTACTTTTAAGAAATGAAACTGCTATCGATGGCATGTGTATAAACGAAAAGGAAAATCTGCTTACTTTGGATCATATTCCTGTGTGTCCATGGTAGATTCAGGAAAAAAAGGGATGAAATTCATGATCAGAGGTTTCACTCACTGAAGTTTTGAGGGGTGAATGCTCTCATCTAATTACTGCAGTGGCAATTTCTGGAGAGCCATTAGTTTGGGTATGTAGCATCTTCCCTTCCCTCTTGCACTCAGACCTGCCTATATACATGATCATACATTACATACACGGTAATAAGGAATGAGAAAAATCAGGTGTTATCTGCTTGTAAAGTAGAAGGGAAGCCTTAATATAAAAATATATGTAAATATTTCAACACATATAGGCCTTCAAAATATGCCAAATATTTTACAGCTTTGTGGGTGTGCTGTTTTCACACAATAGCTGCTTCTGAGAAACAGAGATGACTTATGCCTGGGAATTCAGGGAATGAGCATAGCTGCTTTTATCCTGCTTCCCCAGAGCTCTTAATTATTCTGCAGAGTCAGTTTTAGCCAAATCTGGGTCCTTCATAAACACCCTCCTGCAGAAGCTTACTGTAAAGTGTTTCTAAAACTTAGCCCTCTTTTGCATGCTATGAACTTTTTAAAAAATATATTGTTTGGGAGAAAGTGATACTTTTACAGACTTGATCACACAGAGGGCATTTACAATAGACTTTCCAGAGTGTTCATTCTTGGTTCTGTTAGAGAGCAGTGAACTTACTCTGCATACACTGCCAGAAAAGGGAACACTGATGACTCTTGGGGGCTTTAGTGCAGAACAACATTTTGTGGATACAGAGGTCCAGAAGTCCCAGCTGGGCAGGAGAGAGTGGTTTCAGAAACCACGTCACACACACACGTGACGTATCCTAGCCCATCCCACGTTTGGGAGTGTGCTGTGGAAATGATGCCTACTCTGCTGTTCATACAGGACGTCCATTGGTACAGGAAGGGAAACATTTGAACCCTTGCTTCTTCCCTGAGCTCATTATTCCAGTGCAACAGTTTCAGAAAAACAGAGCTATAGGTCTACAGATACCGACCTTCTTACGCTGTTGCTCCCAGGGAAATGCTTCAACTTAGTTTGAATGGGAATCAGCGGAAGCTAACCTCCAACACAAAATTCCCCTGTGCATTGGAAGCAAATCACAACAAATCCGAGGCAATGCAAAAGGAAAAGGATGATTTTTGTAAATGTTTTCTGAATGTGATAGGAGGATCTGGACCTTGAGGGTAGAGTAGCTATGGGAGCCTCACTAGTGACAGGGAGGAAAATGTCCAATTTTGCCACCTATGTTACTGGAGCCAAGAACATTCAGTTACATACAGCAACATATATTTATGCCTTAAAGCATTCATAAGTTGTAACATTTAGAACTCTGTTAATAGTGAACCCTCCTGGGTAAATAAGCCAGAATTCACATCAGATTTAGTAAATACGGTTTGTGCGTCTAGAAGCATTGTAACATGATTTCCGTTTTCATTACAATTAAATATAGTTTTTTATGTGTCAGTTGTCAAATGGTCTCTCTCTTCCCCTTCCCACTACTTTTCTCCCCTTACTTTATGTCTCCACAGAAACCAGGGATGGATCTAGCAGATACCTATATTATGTTTGTTCGACAAAACCAGGATATACTTCGAGAAAAGGTCAATGAGGAAATGTACATAGAGAAGTTATTTGATGTAAGTAACTACCCTTGCAAAGCTTGCTGCTATCACTACTACATCAGAAGGGATAAGCTGTATTTTGATGATATATATTCAGCAAGCCACTCAGATGTTCTTCCTTGTTGATCATTTTTTGCTTTTGCTTTTCATTTGTCCTCTTCATCTGTCAAGAGTGGCCTTTCTTTAAACATTTTCTGCATGAAAATTTTAAGGGCTAGAAGGTATAAATAAAATCGGTAGAAGATTATTATTTGAAATAGTCATTTTTCCACTGTGAGTAGGCCAATTTTATTCCATCTTTTGGTTTTGAATGTGTTAATGGAGAGAATTGGATCACTGTGTTTTGTGGACCTAATTTCCCCGAATCAAGGACTTCTACATATCACTGCCTGCTCACATACAGAAAGAGGACGGTTATGCCAGGTACATCTGTGGGTTTGACTGGTACTTTCATGGAATGACTTTTAGAATTTTATTTTATGGATTTTTAATTTAGGACTTAGAATTTCTTAAAGTAGATCAAACATTTATTGAATTGTCAAGCTCATTTTCAAAATTCTGAATCTGTTTCCGCAAGTTCAGAGAAATTCCATTCCTCATTCCCAAGGCCCCCTCATTGCTGGTCATCCAGTATCTTCATAGTAATTTCCCTCAGCTTTGCTACTGGCTTCTGCAGCCTCCTGCCACTCATTCCTCCTCTTTTTGTTAGAAGTGATCACCTACTCTATCAATATTTTCCTTGTACAAGGCTTTCTAATAAGGCCACTTGGGCATATTTCTACTCATTCAAGTTCTGACCATTAATTAATTTATGTCTAGTATGTCCCTTTCCAAGTGGTCTAAAGGAGAAGCTGTAGCCAGCTGAAGTTATGCTTCCTGTATAAAGTCAAAGCACTACACATGTAACATATGTCTAAAATAAAACATTTCGGTATAAGCTTGGATCAATTTACAGGACAGTGATGTCAGTCACTTATAATTATGTAGGAATTTGAACGGGGAAAGAAGTCATCTCTGGCACTGTGCAATGTAATTCATTGCAAAACAAATTCTGGAACATAATACAGACTTTGAAATGTATTTATTTGTGTGTCATCTCCTAAGTATTTTAGAAAGCTTTGCTGGCAGTTTCATTTAATTATGCAAGTTACAGCAAATGTTTTCATAACAGCAATTCACAGCCTTTACTGTGACACTACAGTTGTGGTAGTCACAGAAGGTCCCATAACATAGACTCTCAGCCATGGTATGTCATGTCAGTGTTTGTTGTTTGTTAGACTGGGTGGTCAAAATGAGACTTATCTCTCAGATTTTATATTTCCAGACACTCCCAGGCAGCTTTACAAAAAAAAGTATCATCTGTTTTAATAAGCTAAGTGCTAATATGTGTGAAAAGAATGATTTTATAAAAGCTTTGATGCCCTGCAGGGGTAGAAAAATTATCATCCATCCAGCTGGCACCTTCTCAAAGTACTAAAACCATATTAGCAACTTCTGCTTCAGTTTGCTTTTGCACTGAATCTGCAAGCATATGTTTCATTTTCAAGTTTCTATTTTTTGTTTTTCTTTGGGGTTATTTTTGCTTATGTTGTAATTTTCTGATTGTTAATAAAATTACATGCCTAAGGCCAAGTCTAACTCTCACTGGAGAGACCACATTGACTTTGTTGATGTAGTGGGGTTGGACCAAGTCTCAGGCTATGCCCATAGCAGTAAACTGGCCAGGGCCAGGGCACAGGCCTGAGAACTAGCAGTGATCATCCGCACTGTTAAGTCATCAGCATGGTTCCTGGTGTGATTTCGGGTTAGGCCAACTAGCACTAACCCAAGGACAGACCCTCAGTGCAATAAGGTTAGCGTGGGTCACAGACCTCCTCCAAGTTTGATTTCAGCAATCAAGCTTTTCAGCACGAGAAGACATCTCCTGTGTGGATGCAAGCCATGATATAGTGCTAGCCTTTGAGATGATGCAAACCCGTTCCTGTCCCCTTTAACTCAGTGGTGTGCATTGCATGCTGTCATGGCCAATGCTTGTAGCTGTAAGGAAAGAGAAATGATATACATGATAAGTATTCTGTGTATCAAATATCTATTTCTATCTTTATTTTTCTTCCTATATGGTGGTATCACGTTTCTACATAGCATCACACAAGGAGATATAACCAATTGGACAGAATCAGATAAATGCACTAACAAGTATGTAAGACCAGAGCTTGCAGAAGTTTAAAACAAAAACATCCCACTGTGCTAACTCACCTTTCCCAAGATTAAATCAGGTTTAGACCAGTATAACTGAGCAAGACTTTGCCCATGATTTTTGGAAGGCTTTTTTTAATTAGTGATATAAAAAAAACCTAGATACTGTTTCTAAATTCAATTCTATTGAGTTGTATTTCAATAGAAGGAGTAAAATATGTTAATTTTAAAGTTAATATACTTCAAGCCATTTTACTGGTTTTGACAGATCAGATATGAAACCATCAGCCAAATGAAATAAGAAAATTGTATGTCTCTGTTTCAGCCAGAAACACCCCATCCAGAATAACAAGAAAACCCAGACTGTTCTGTATTCTAGAAGGGTAGTTATAAATATAGACAGGATCAGGCCTTTTAGATACTATTTTAACACAAAAAATGTGAACCTACAAACTATCTGACTTGGCTGGCCCTGTGTGGAGCCAGGAGTTGGACTTGATGATCCTTATGGGTCCCTTCCAGCTCAGAATATTCTGTGGTTCCATGATTCTATTAATGCATAGATTTCACTGACTCGATTCAGAGCTGCTATAAATTGACAGCTATTACAGTGACCAAGAGAACAGGATGTCTATCATATGAAGTAACTTACACATCTAAGAGAATAATTTAAATTTTAGAATGGTATTGATACAAGGAGAAATGTATGCCATTGAGTCACAAATACAAAGTTCGAAAATTTTCTATGTGACAAGTCCTATACTAGGGAGAAGACAAAAAAAGAAAAGTGTGCATTTTTTTATGCTGCTTGGTGAGCCTGAAAAAGCACTACCGTGCTATACAAAATGCGAAAAGTCAGGAGAATGGAATTTAATGTTAAGATATTACATATGAGAGAGGCACAGATCTCCAGGGGACTTTGACTGGGATGCTAAGTTTTTCTGCACCTTCTTTAAGCCGTTTAAATCATTCTGTTTTTCAGTGCGTCTGCTGTTCGTGCAGCAGAACCAAGGGGTGGGGGTTAGCTTCATTTTCACTGAATAACTTGGTTTCTGGGTGCCTTTCATTCTTCACCTGATTTGGAAGGGGTATAGACAGCATGCAGAACAATATGGCTTGGTGCTCCTGGTAGCACTCGTCTCTACAAGGTCAGTGTGCCATGTTCTTGCGCTTGAACTTAACCACCAGATTTGGAGTCATAGAGTCTTTTGCTTGGTCAATTTGTCAGAGACACTTAGGTCTTTTGTCTGCCTTTGTGGTGTGGGACATGGTTGTCTTCTTAAGACCGTCTGGGAATTTTAACTATCAAATTCCTTCCTGTCACAAGACCTCAGTGAATTTATAGAACCAACCCCCTGCCATGGGCAGGGACACCCTCCCCTAGACCAGGTTGCCCAAAGCCCAATCCAACCAGGCCTTGAACACTGCCAGGTAGGGGGCATCCACAGCTACTCTGACTGTTCACTTATTTGTTTGTTTTTAACGCTGCAGAGCACTAGAAGGGTTTTGTAATGTGTTGTACATGCAGCTGGTCTGCAGTAACTTATGGCTAAATGTGTGATAACGTGTTCATGATTCCTGTAGGCTTAATTCAGTGGACAGTCCATGTGATTCCTTCCAGTCCCATACTCCACTGAAGTAAACTAAGACCATGAAGTTACGCTGGGACAAGTTTATCTAAGGAACTCAAATAAAGCAAGCTTTCTGCCATTAATGCTGCAGTGGCTCAGGTAGATTCAATGTGTAACAGGTCAATCACGAAAACAGGCACTACAGTGTTTATTTACTGATTACAATTTCTAATTATGACTAAAAGCATCACCCACTGAAACTTTTTTAAGCTTTAATCACTTAAACTAGTATCTGTTTTCAAAATAATGTTTAGTAAAGTATTTTAGAAGCAAAGTTGTGCTTTAATTTTTTTAACCAGTGTTAGAAAAATACCCATTTTCAGAAAAAGCTGTAAAAATAGCAGTTGGTCAGTGGGAAAATGGAGTATTCAAAAATAATTACACAAACCTGGAATAAATCTAAAATATTACAAACTATTATTAAGGCCCCTCTTATTTATAATCTGCTTGATGCATGATTGAGAACATTTCTGCAACCTATCAAAGATCAGTGCTGTGATCACAAAATTAACAGATGTAAAAAATATCCAACTATGAAATTCCCATGGGTCTGGTTCTACGCTGTCAAAATCAATGGGAGGTTTACCATTAACCTCAATAAAAGCAGCATTGTATCCAGAAACGTGCCAGGTTATCATCACTGACTAGACTTAGAATCACATGTCTAGCTAAATGTTTAAGATGGGACTAATAAGTTTTCCTACACCTGAGCATTCTAAATTAAATTAGACTTAGAAATTAAAACCTTTTTCCTTTAAAACAAAATTGGATTTTGCTAACAAACCCCACATTTAAAAAGATAGGTAATTTTCCATGAAACACTGCATAAAGCATCAAGGCAATATTTACTTTCTACAGTAATATAAAGTTCCTGAGTGCCACCTGAGTGGATTCTCACTTTCTTGTACCTGTTAATTGCACAGAAAATGTGGATGTGCTTGCCTGAATGCAGAAAAATATCCATGTCCGTACATTTTCCCTTCAAAACTTCTCTTAGTTTATTTGCCATTAAGACCATTATCTTATAGGTTATATTTGTGTTGGATCTGTGTGTGAAAATCTTGTGATGTCAATAGATGTATGATTGCAATGAATTTTTTATGCAATAATTGATTGCTGCTTTGAGAAATAAAGAATAGTTTAAGAGAACAGCTCTAAGAAATCAGTGTTTTACCACTGATAGACCTTCCTATATTTTTTTAGGCACTAATTTCTAGGGAATCTGTGCACAAGTGTACCATATACACATATATTAGTCAGAGTCCATCCTGTAATGGTAGGCGTTGGCAAACTGGTCCCTTTGTTTTCTCCTACACCTGTCAGCAGATGTTGACTTTGGCCCTGATCGTCCGTGTCTTACGGGTCTTAAACTGGCATGGTGTGGCTGAGTACAGTCCTCTTGACTTCACTGCATGCATAAGTGAACATCCTCTGGTTGTAGCCTCGCACAGGTAGATTCAACAAGCAATGTAATGGCAGGGAACTCGTGGGACTTTATTTGGAGTGCAGAAAGACCGAACATCTTTATGAGCGTTGTAAATGTGGAAGTGTGACAGACTTACACAGCTGCACTTGGCTTTTGTATTTCAGAAGTTCCTAGAGTAATGTCATATTCTTTTTCTGTCAGAAAAAAATGCTTCTACATTGCCTGGAACATGAATTACATGCTAATAGTGTCCCTGTATCTCAACCATTACTTTACTTTTCCATTAGTAGCAGGGGTGGACCGTTTAAGTTCAATGATGTACTTGAGGTTATCTGAGGTAGTAATTGTTCTCCAAAGATTGCTATGTCATGTACTTCATCTCTCTGCCTAAATGGATGCATGAATGAAGTCCTCACCTGATTCCTTTATGTTTACCGTTATATGTACAAGTAATGGTCTCTTTAATCAGCTGCATCATTTCTGTAAGTTTTCTGACCTTTTACAAAAAAAAAGTGTTAAAAATGTGCAAATGCTTCTCCCTAGCAAGTGAGTTAATCTTCATCTGATGTTACACAGCTAAGTGGAACAGATATTTCAAATGGGAGTTTTCCATAGTACCAACAACTTGTGCTGTCCATCACTACCTCAAAAGCACCGTTGCCATAGTGTTTAGTATTCAGTGACATTTTTTAGAAACCCTGAATTGTGACTTTTTTTCTCATTCTCAAATTGCTTCCTGTCATGTTACTTTTAATAAGTAATCTTCGCTTTCATTGTTAAGCAATTGTTTGCCAGTGTGCAAGTGATTTGACAAAAGGTCTACTTTTTGATCTAGATTATATGCCAAGGCAACTTCAGCAAGTTGAGACTAGGTAGGACTGGTTAAAGGCCACATTTGAATCAAAAGCTGTGTTTGTATTAACCTCTGAGAAACATGAGAGGACCGTGCCTAATTACTTGAAAGAGACTCAACAAAAAATGGATTGTAGCTTGTTGATCTTCTTATTTCTTTGATAACTCAGAATAATCTTCAAGAAATATGTGGGCTTCTTTCTCAGATTCTTGAAATTTGATCACAGTGCAAAATTGTCCTTTGGCGCAAACCCAGAAATACACATCTTTGCATGATGCACCTGGACATATGTGGCAGGTCTGGTAGAATCAGCTAATTAACAACACAGGCTTAAACAGGCACCTCATCTGGCAGTGTAGTTAGTTGCCTGATGGTGCTCAGCAGGATTTGGTAGTGCTTTTTATTTTTCTATCCTAATGGTCTGCTGCCCACCTAATTTTGCCTTATTGTCAGCCACTACTTACCGCAGCTTGAGGCCCTCCCAGGAGGCTAAATTATTATCAAAGGATTAGGGAGATGTAGCCTTGCAGCTCTGACATTTCTGATTACTTGTCTATGCCAGAACACTAATTAGCTGTGACTAATTAAGAAAAATGTTCCTGCCATAGAAAACCATTTAAAAGAACTGAGAAGGAGAAAAGCAATTGAAAAGCTGAGCAGTGCTCAGATTTGCCGATGCTCTTTAGATTTTCACCAAAGTCTTAACTCACCTTTAATTATGTCTAATATTTTATAGGGAAAATAGAAAGCTCTTGATATGAGACCCAGACTATAGTTTTCTCTTCATCCAAAGACGTTCTTGTCATTTTCAAACAGTTTGTCCTCTCTTTTCTGATAAAAAAAGAAAGAATTTTAGAGAAAACTATAGGCAGTGTCACCAAATGTGGACTGAAAAAAGTGAATTATATTAACACACACAAATATATGATACTCTTCTGCAGGATGGAAGTAACACCCTGCACATTTACTGTTGAAAGTTTTTTTCAAAGTTCACTAAATTCCTGATGTTTTCAAGTAGATTTACCTCATTTTTTCTATAAAAGAACGACAGTTCATTTGAAAGTTGAAAAACGTAACTCACATCTGATTTCATACAGTCTATAAGTTTATAGTTGATTTTTTTTTTTTCCCCTGGAATATACTGAGAAAAGAAGTGCCCACTCTTGGAGGGTGCTGGTTATGCTGCTATGAATCCAGCAAAGCCCAGTACTGCTGAAATCAATAGGGCCCCAACACACTCAAAGCCAAACCTGTGCTTCAGAGTTTTCTGCTTCAGGATCAGAATATTCAGCACTTGCATAAGCTGTTTTACACTGTAGCTGAGAGTGTTTTCTCTAGAGGAAACCAGAACACAGTGGCTGCTTTTGATATATTTTTGATATGATACATTTCCCCATCTCTTCATTTTTTATGCCATTTTTAATGTCTGAATTTCCATCTTCCTGGGTATCAAACAGCCCCAAAAGATATAAAAAGGGGGTTCTCAGGACATTATGTATCTCACAGTCCAGTCTGCATTTAATATTCATGGAGTGGATGTCTGCCACCTTTTTCACACTAATTCAATCATATTATTTAAATCTTCCCAGTGGGAGAGTAAGAAACTATGAAATAGATATTCTGATAATCTTGCTAAAAGAGTGCTTTGGGTATAAAAGGAAAAAAAAGAACTATTTTTCAGCACACTAAATCTCATATCCTGATATTCAGAATATCTTGTGCTGTCCTACCTCCTAATTTCCCTGACTTGTGTGAGATCACTTTTTTTTTCCTCTTATTTTTGGGGGTGGGGGTAAGGAAAAGACAATGTGAAAATCAATATAAAAATACAATATAAAATGGGCATCGTTAGTCAAGAGAGGAAAACAAATGGGAAAAAAAAACCCTCAAGATTTTAAAGCAAATCTGATTATTTTTTTTTTTCCCTGAGAGAATTTTATCAACTGAGGTGGAACTACAAGGGGTTTTTGCTTGTTTGTTTGGGGAGGGGCTAAAACACTGGGAGCTTCCAGTACAGTTTCCCCATAGACGTTTCTGGTCTATACTGTTCGTTCATTTATTTAACTTACTTAAATGCATCTATCCATCACTCACAGTATCCATTCACTAAAAACAATAACAAATTCTGTCAAATAAAAGAGAACTCCTTCCAACATCCAGGCACAATTTAGTCCTTTAACCTTTTTATCCTGCTAGGCACAAAGTAGCAGCATCTCATTCCAGGCACTGAATTTTTTTTCTTATCTGGTTGGCTTGAAATGTGTCTAGCAACTTAATGGAATCAATTGAGCGTGGACAACTATAAAAATATAAAATAGCACTGAAACTTTAGATGAGTCTGTCAGTAAGTGTTAACTGTGGCTGCAGCTTTCACATTCTACGCAGTCAAGAGAAATCAATAAGGATTGTACCATTTATATTGTCTTATCTAATGTTTGTTCACCATGAAGTGCCAGGCACAAGCACCATCTAGGGAATATTGATTTCTTGATGTACTGTAATTCACACACGTATAAACAGCAGGAGAACCTTGTGGTTTCTCAAACCTTACTTGCAGGTTTGATATTTATACTTGTATTTCATTTGAGTCAAGCTTAGCTTGGAAAAGAAAATCAAGAGAACCTCTGCGTACGTGTTCGCAAATAGACACACAACCACATTGTTGATCATATTACAAGAAAAACCGTGCCAGCAAGCATAAGAATAATCTAGTTTTACTATAATGAGTCTGGAGTAACAGGAAGAGGTTGCTATGTTGTAAATCAAAATAGTACCAGGTGAGGATGCTGCAGAGTGCTCTGATAAAGTCAGTGATTCACCGGTGGAAACAGCTGCTTAACCTGTTGGATCACGGAGAACTGAAGCTTTAGTGCTCATTTAAATGTCCAAAATTGTTCACCTACATGGAGATGATTTCCTTTAAATCATTTTTGAGTGTTTCATCATATATTTTCTTAATTTACAGTGTATTGGCTATCCTGTGTATCATTCTGTACTAAAAGTGTTTGCAATGTGCAAGAAAAACATTACAAATAATGAATAGAAAAATCAGCTCAAACGAAAAAAAAAAAAAAAAAGAAAAAAGAAAGGCAAAGCAGCTGTAAAATCTGAAAGGGTGCACTGGGGCGATAGGGTCAGAGATGGACAGGAGCAAACCAGGCACCTGCCCAGCCCAAGAACACTCTCTCCAAAGAGATGAGGGGAGGAGGGAAGCAAGAGGGAGGCAGGAGGCTGGACCTCTGCTCCACATTAGCACAGCTCAGTGTGGTGCCCAGTCAATGCGACGTAGGAGAGGAGTGGCTACACCGCTGTGCAACTCCCTATCAACTTCACAGCTGCATGCAACCCTATCATATGCCACTGCAATAACATACAGAGTAAACGGATGATAAGTCAAGATTGCTGAGGTGGAAAGAAGTGAACTGCCTGAAACCATTCACCCAGAGGAGCCCAAGATGGTTTAAATACTCTAAAATATATACTTGACTTCATTCCGCACGGTGCAAGGACTCTAAATAGAGGAGTCCAGGATAAGAGCTACTAATATGAGTGTGAAAGTCACAACACAGACCTTGATCCAACTTTGGGCCACCTCACTTTTGATAGGTGGTACAGAGATTAAGAATATACTCACTTTAAGGGAGAGATACAGCTCACAGGAGGACTCTGCCACCTCCCTGAAATCACCCATCCTTTGCAGATGACTCACTCCGGGGAGTGCCCCGGGATGATTGGGCAAAAGCAGAAGTAGGTATCTCACTTTCATGCCTTACAGGCAGAGTGAACCCGGACTTGTAACCTTACTAATGTTAGGCATGCACTTGGGAAGACTGCTCAGCATTAGCACCGCTAAGCTTATTCACAGGGCTTGTAAAACTCAAGCCCGGTAGCAAGAGGCTAGTGTTGCAACCAGCAGCAACTTGGTCATTCCACATTACGTTCATCTGTTTATTTTGAAGATCCAAGCTGGCTTTCATTTCAGGGTCACTCAAGTGATGTTCCCTACTCTGTGCCTCCGAGGATGTTTGCAGATATACCCAAATCGCAACGCAACACGCAGTGTCGCGAGTCTGACAGTGTTTGCTCTAGAGAGTTGTAGCACCAGAATAACCTATGGAAGTACTGTTCACAGAAGCACTGCGTATCCAGAGCGGAGTAGGGAAGCTGTTTGTGCTGTTAGTCTCTTGCGGTCATGAGCATTATGTTAGTACCTAGTGTTTTAAATCAGAACAGCAATGTTACATATGTCCAGATAGGGAAGGAAGTTATGTGTGTCTAATTTTGCAAACTTCCCGTTTCCCAGTGAATCTGCCATGTGTGAAGAAGCCAGGGAAAAAAATGAAGGTCACAAACATTCTAAAGTAGCATAAATATTGTAAATTGCTGTTTAGCAACAAATGTACAATGCAGGGAGAGATGAGTGCTCTGTATTTTGTATTAAAAGTGTATATTTATTTGTGAATTGACAGCAGTTCTGTAGCAACTAGCCAGCTTCTAAATTTAAGCCTAAAATATGAAAAAGTTACTTTCCTCCTATAAGATAAGCTTCTCGTGTTAGATGTTCTTTTTTATTTCAGAACAATATCCTTTTTTGCCCAGAAGGTTCAAAGATGCTTAATATGCTTTTAAATGAGCCCCATGCTTTATTTTGTTCTCATTACTGATTTCTGAAAGCTAGCCTGCCTAATTTGTTTCCTTATATCATCAAAATATCTCATCCACTAACTGTTCACTTGTTTGTCAGCGTGAATCCCACTCAATGAGGTCTTTCTGTCAAGGTTTGGGTTCCTTTTCCTGTTGAGCTTCTTTACCTTTTCTCCCAATTGCTTTGGGAGCCACAGTGGGAATCCTTCATTCAAATAAGGAAGAGACTGACTAGAGACTAAAGTGTTTGTTTTGTCAATTAGTCATTCATAAGAAAACCAAAATGTTTTTTGAGCTCCATGAGAGGTTCATTGGAGTGATGGCACAAAAAAGGCAGAAGGAAAGAAAAAGTCCTAGTGCAAGGAAGAAAACCTTTCTTTCTTGGCCAAGCAGGGGTGCAAGAGAGAAGTTAATAAATCTCCTACAACCACACATATCAAAAAAAAAAATTTGTTTGAAAATGTGTTTTGTATCCAGAGTTTGTAACTTGAAAAGACCAAGCTAAAGAAATCTTGGTCCTGATCCCTTTATCACAAGAACTGAGTGTTGCAGGAGACAGTAGTAAGTGGTTTCTTTCTCACTTCTCCTTTCCTGGTACATGTAGCTGTAATTTAGACTATGAAAATCCTTCCACATTCCCAAAACAAAATTGAAAACTTGGCTTAACATACCCAGCCTAGAAGAGGAAGCAAAACGTGGAAGCTGGAAGAAAGCCTGAGACATTTCAGGAAGATTCCTTGATATGTGGAACTAAGAATTAGAAGTCTAAGATACTGGTGGGGTGCAAGAGGTGCATGCCAGGGGCTCAGTGCAAAGTAGGATCACATGAGGGAACATGGGACTTGAGAACATCACAGCAGAAATGCGTGGTAGAGCAATGAGGGCTTTTGGACAGGTCTTTGAATGAAAATGTGAGAAAGAACTGCAGTGAAATGGGGAGTGGAGACAGGTTTTTCATATGACATTTAATAATTTGCATTTTCCAGCTCAAGGGCTTTTAAACATCTGATTTTTGTTGTAGGGAAAAGTCTTCATTCATTTGTACTGCCCACGAACTCCATGGTTCCAAAAAGGCTAACTCCATGGATTTTCCATTCATGCTTAATTTAATCTTAATTTCTTTCAATTATTTTTAAATGGAAATTCCTAGGAAGAAAAAAAAAAAAAAGGAAAGGAGTAAATGTAGTGGCATCACACTGACCTCCAAAACCAATAGTATTATCCTTGGATTTTATGAATGTTTAAGAAAATGCAAAAGTAAGCCACTCCCCTCAGCCTTCCAGGTCTGATGTCCGCATATTAAAAGGATTATTATTATTACTGTCACTGGCTGAAAGCTAAAGAGCATTAAACTGCCCTTTCAGTCTGAATATTTGTATTGGTTGTATTTTATGTGTTTTAAGCAACAGTAAAAGTCATCTGTCCTGGTAGAGCAAATATACAGGACACGAATTAGTGCTCCATCAGCGCACATAAACTGAAGATACAACTCTAACTCACGGCATAGTCGTGACGTCAGCTGTTTCATTGAAATTCATGAAATTTCACTGAATTTATGCCCCTTTTTTTCCTCCAGTCATAGCAGTACTTGAGTCAAAAGGCAGAAAAAATGTTCATGTTTCGGCAAAACAATACAAACTTCTTTGATGTCCTAAACAGAAAGATTGCTATATTGCCAGAAAACAAACAGCAGAAGCGTTAGGGCAGCTGTAAGACTAGACAGGCTGCAAGTGTACTTGAAAATGCTGTTGTATCTGGAGATGGTATAATTTCTGTTTCTACAGTCAGAGGCCAGCTAACTGACCATTTCTGCCAAACGAATCGTACTGTCTCTACTGTAGAAGCACATCTCAAGAACAAAAATTTCTCTGTTGATTCAGAAGAATAATGTTCACACGCACACACACAAATCATCTTTGCATGGACTTCCCACAAAAGCAAAACTCAGGGTTTTGGTAAAATTTTTTTTTCAGGAATTGCACTGTAAATTTGAGTGCTCAAGAGTCAAACCTAGCTCAACATTTTATACTTTGGCACTGTGAGGCTATGCATAATGAGAAACCACGTTCTTATGGGATTGGATGACCTGTCACAGAAGGGCAGTGTTTGACATCATGAAGCCACATCAGATGGGAAAGCTCTTGTGTGAGAACTTTTTTCTCTGAGGTTTCTCCATATTATGCAAAGTTACTTCATTGTTGCTTTTAGTCTGAAAAAAATTTTAATTCCTAAAAAAAACACATATTTTTGAATGTTAATTACTTTTTTGACTTGATTTCTTATTTTGCTGTTCCTATGTGTATTTACAAGACGCAGGTGGCCTTCTGATGTATCATGGTGGCCCACAGATTGAGAAATCCCTCCCCAGGTGTTTGTTTTTTTAAGAGTTACCAAGGCTTTCCAGCCTTTGGAAGAGTCTATGAACGCTTCTCTGCTCAGGTAGAAATCTTCATTTAGGTGAATGATGTCTACACCCAAACTCAAAAATACAACTACAACTTCTAGACCTCAAGGTATTTTCAAAGACGCTACAATTAACACTTGGTCCCCTAATTAGCATTCAAGAAAGGAGGTCAGTATGATTATTATTATGTTCCAAAGAGGGAAACAAATTGGGAAACTTAAATTGGGAGTTTATTTCTAACCTTTGTTGTTTGCCTTTTAAGCAATAGCTTATTTATTCTTTCATCATTTAACCTTTATTTTTTTTAATGTCCCAAAAGTTCCATGGCCCTCTCCCAACGCTAGCTACCAAAAACCTGGCACAGAGTAACAGCATTGCCTTTTGATAAAAACGTGGCATTTTGGCACTCAGCATTTTACATGCCTATAGCACTTCTTACACACTTTAGCCTAGGGTACCTTTGATGTACAGTCTCTTCAGTGCAACGAATACTTTTTTGATATTGTTCCCGGTAGGAAAAGTAGAGCTGGAGGAATTAGAAGCATCCCGTTGTCATCTGAGCAACTCAGTTCCTAATCAGTGGCACGATAAAGGCTTCTGTAGGAAGACAAAACGCGGTTCCTCGAAGCCAATCCCCCTGCCATATTCAGCAGAAAAAAGCATTTATCAAGAGCAGGCAAGATATAGAAACTCGACGGGGTCTTATGTCTCAGGCGTTAGGGATACCAGCCCTAGGAGGACTAAAGCATTGTGTGCTAGTATGTATTGAGCCTCCTTCCAGGTGGCAAACAGCTGCACCTTTTTATAAAAACTTCAAAAATAAACCTGAAGTGCTTGCTTTAAGCCAATAAGTGTTATATTTAATTGAGCCGTTCCGCAAACGCTATAGCTCAGGCACCCAGAAAGATGGTGAATATTTAATATATTTGTTTTGTATTTCCACCGGTCAACAGAATAATGAAATTCCTTAACTACTTCTCTTTAACTTGCCTGAAGAAAGCACGGTATGTTGCTAAATCGCTTTTCACTGGCCCTGCCGAGAAACAACTTTAATCCTTGTTAGAAAATTGCAGAGTCTGGGCCTGACAAAGAGCTCATGCCTGGCGCATTGTGAGCGCTGGGAGCGGGGCGAGGGGAGCCCTTTACAGCTGCGTGCCTCCAGCCCGCCTCAGCTGGACTATTTAGGCGAGGAGGTTTGTCAATTCCTCCCGACAATGGAGCGAGTTTTTCAGTGCCTGTAGCCGCGCCGAGCCCCGTTGGGGATCAATGCTGGCCATTCAAGCTGCACCCTCTTTCATTGCTTTGGTTTGTTAATTTAAGACTAAAGGTCCGCTGAGGGGGTTTAGGGTGTTTAAGAAAGCTGATGAACTGTTTAAGAAATCTGATGAACTGAGAGCGTTTATAGCCCTGGTGTGGCAACTATTGGCACTGAGGGAGCTGTGTCCTTGTTGACCCTCTTGTTATTAAAAATGCACAAGTGCTGCGCTTCTCAATATTTCAACACTCTTTCATTGTCAATACCACCTTCTGAGCCCTTCAGCTTGTTGCTTGCTCTAAAGATCTTCTTAGATTGGGTTTGAAAACTTCACCTTAAACACTAGATTAGACTGATGTTCTGTTTTCCGTGCTCCTGTTGATTTGTTGAACCTTCCCAGGGCTGGAAAGCAAGTAGCAGCTTGATGGGGAGACGGGCTGCTAATATGATTTACCAGTCTACAGTCATGCACAATAAGTGTGAATAAATACAGGGGTCTCACAGAGTCAACCCTAGCCTTTCCTTTTCTCTTATTTTTTACTTTAAAAGAGGTATCTCGGGAGAATGAAGTGAGTAATGCATGCCCTTACAGGAGCTGGATGAGCTATGAATAAGAAGAGCGGGGGGGAAACAGGGAGGCAAACATATTTTTGTTAAAGTGGTTGGCTGCTGTTATGCGCTGGTCTGAAAAAAATATATAATAAACACTTACTGCTTTATTCTTGCATGAACAACAGCAAAGAATATGGCACTAATACTGTATCATTGACATCTGTGACAGTCGAATTGTCCTTTCAGTGCTATTGTTAGTAATGGGAAGTGACTTTTTCTTAAAACCAGTTAGAAGTAATAATAATAATAATAATAATAATAATAATAATAATAATAATAATAATAATAATAATAATAATAATAATAATAATATAAACCTGTGTGATCTCAAAACCATTACCTAATTGATGAAGCTTGTGAATTTGCAGTAGATTCCCATAAGACACAGTAGATGCATCCCTGCCTCTAACATGCTCGTGGCTGTCAAAATGTGTGGCCTTAGATCCCACCTCTGAGAGGCATTTGCAGTGCTGTGCATTTTAACAGGCTCCAAAAGAAAGGATAGGGAAATACTTACTTTTCTTCATATGAAAATTTGTATTTATGCACCATCAGCCTACACTGAGTGCTCAACACTAGTGGGTAGAAGGCCAACAGTAGATAGGAATGCTACCCACAGGTACCTCTGGGAGGACTGTAAACATGCACTGGTTGTGATTGTTATTAAAAATACCGTGACAATCCAAAGTAAGAATACATCTTTCTTCTAATATGGCAGCAGTCGTATTTTTTCTGAGCAGAATCTGTGGACAGAGGAGTGATTACCATAGGTAGCATTTCACAATCACCAACTTAGCATTTCTACTGAAAGTTTAACATATTAAAACTAGTCAGGAAAACATATTACATTGTTTTCATTCACAAATTTGACTAGCAAAATTAATTGCCTCCAATATCTTACCTCTGTTTTCAGAGTGCAAGCAAGTGTATCACAGATATGTATGAAGAGTCTTAATTTTTACTGCATCCATCTTAATTATGTTGTCTGTCTGGGGTTCAAAATACATATCTTACCAGAAAACTGGGACTAGGTCTCTTCTCAGTGATCCTGAACCATTCAGTGATGTTAGACGGGGAAACCGATGGCAGAAGTTCCGATCCTGCCTGTAATGTGCTTGCGGGAGCAAGTTTGAGCCCCTTCTACTTTCTGCTTGATACAAACCAAATACATCCTGGATGTGTTATTGGATTTTATTTTATATTTTTATGGAAGAATAACAGTTTGGAGAAAATTCCACTACTAAAATCATTCTCTCTACCATGATTATGTTCAGGATTAACAACTGTAGGGTCTGAGTGGTAACATAACTGGGCTCATCGTGTTGCAAGTAACAATAGATACTCTGGGTAGAATGCTTGGCGTACGATTTTTTTGTGTTTATTAAATTGAAGGAGTTCCCCAAGTGAATAAAGCTGACTGTATTTTATTTTCTAAGCATCTGTATACACACAACACTGGCCATATAGTTTTCAGCTGGCACTTAGTAACAACTCTGTCACATTAAAAATATTTTACAGGCACTTGTAAAGGAAATCAATCAATCAGGTGAAATAATGTAAATAGTATGTAAATATAAATGTCACACAGTTATTAAGAAAACAGTATTTTATAGATGCTAAGTCAGTCCCACATTTTGTTGTATAAATCAAACTACTTACATGAAACCTGCACCTTTCTGCATTTTGAGTCGTGCATTTGTTTACTTCTGCAAAACAGTAAATTAATAGGAGAAACTCTAAAAAAATGCAAAAGTTATTTATTTCAAATGATTTCTAATTAAAATTCATTTTAATACATCAAGCAAAATAAACGCGACTCATTATTATATGAAAATTCTTTTTCCTTATTTAAAACTTACCTTAAAACTGATAGTTACAATGAAATGAGGCTCTTACCTGTAAGGAAGAAGTCTTTACCTATGATTACCTATTTAAAGCTTTTGCCAGATAGCTTATATTTTGATTAAAGAATTCTATTTTTTCTTTTGTTACATCCAGCAGCCAGCAACTTATCTTCATTTTTTTAAAAAATATATGCATTTTTTATTTGTTACAGTAGAGATTGGTCAGGGGACACATTAGATCCTTCCTTTGATTTACGTCGGGTAGCTTACCTTACCTAAGATGCTGCATTTGCAAATATGTGCAATGTTTCCTCTCTGCATAGCTGTGTATTCTGTAAAGACACAGGAAATTACATTAGAAAAGAATTTAAGCTTCTTCCCTGTGGGGAAAGAGACTTGTCACAGCTCTGAGACAAACTCTTTTAATCTCACACTGCTAAAATGGAAAAAAAAAATAAAACCAAAAAACCAACGCCCTTCCTTTTTACAGTTTGACTAAATGACATCTGAATGGTATTTTACAGGAGGGGGAGGAAAACTGCTACAACTATGTTTAGCAAAATCTCTTTTAATCCAGTTAACGTGAAAGAACCATTATAGTAGCTACTTGGATCTGAGCATTTTTTTACGGTAACATAGACACCAACAGCAGAGAGCTTATTCTTACCCCATCCATTTGTGCAGCTTTGAATGAAAACATACCCATGCCTAAGACACAAAAAGGAAATAAGGTAGGCTGTAATTATAATTAGCAATTAACATAAAACAAAGCCTTATCCAGTTTATTTTGGGAGGGGCTGAGTGGCGTTGATCATATTTAAATACAGTCTCCATGGATTTCTCAATATTTTTTTTTTACTTAATAAAGAAGTGATTTAAAAGAAAAAAGCAAGACATTCTATGTTTGATGCTGTTTTCCCGTTTGGATTGGAAAATATAGGTATTGCAAAGTCTCTCTCAAGATAAACTATGTCTGGTTTTTTTTCCCTTGCTGTTTTAGCTGTCAATTCTCTCATGTAATTGCGTATTTAATACCCATTCTTACTGACAGGTAGCAGAGATTGTAACGCTGTTTTGCTTGAAAATCTTGTAACTGAAAGATAAAATGGAAGTTGCTAATTCATGTAAAGAACAGCCTGGGTCAAGTTATTTGATTTTCTACTGACCCATGCAATTCTCTTAACAGGAAATTATATCATTGTTGACTTCAAGTGCTGATCTGTGATCATTTCAAAGTGTTTCATTACCTCTCATTACCAAATCTGTTAAACGAATACTTCAGGGTTGTCTGGTGGGTTGTGGGTTTTTTGTTTTGTTTTGTTTTGCTTTGGTTTGGGTTTTTTTTGGTTTTTTTATCCTTCTTTTCAGCAATGGTATAGCAGCTCCATGAAAGTCATATGCCTGTGGCTGGCTGATAGATTAGACCTTCAGCTTCACATCTACCAGCTGAAGACTCTCATCAAGATAGTGAAGGTAAATAAAATGTGTATGAGTTGGACTGCATAGTAAAGAGAGAAAAGTGGTGGATAATTCCCTCAAAGTTAAAAAATGTCAAATAAAGTTACCAGCTTATATACTTCTGGGTTGGGGTTTCTTTGTTCCACAGTAGTTGCAAATTTGAGAAGAAAAACAATTTAATAAAACCTCTAATGCTAACTATATGTGCACTGGTAGTTGTCACCAATCCTGAACCCAGTGACAATTATAATTGTTCTAAGGAATTTTAACAGATTCCTGCTACCCATACAGCAATGTTGTACGGTATTCCTAATATATTATCATTTGTCATTTTACTGATTTTTTGTTCGGTTGTTTTTTTTACCTTAATAATTACAATAGCATTCTTTACCCATTTTTCTCCTAAAAAGTAACTATTTTGCCTTTCTTAAATCTATACGCTTATCAGATTCAATTGGAAAACAATATTCAATATACTAGATAACATTTTCTAATCTTTCATACTCTGGAATAAATATCAATAGGAAAACCCTCTGGTCCAGCCATCAGCCATTTACACTGGCTAATGTCAAATCCTTCCGAGCGAAGTGTAAAATACCTTGCAGTAGGCAATTACGGGTTAACCCACCATAACAGAAAATTCCCTCCTAGCTCCCTTTCAGACCCCAGTCAATACCCTAAGGCAAGAGACAGAAAGCCATTTCAGATTTTATTCCTTTTAATTCTGTCTTGTTGTTATCTGTATAAATGGGGAACAAGAAGCACCTGTTGTCAGTGGTGACCTTGATTTCTTCTAATTATTTTCTCATTAAGTTCATGCGATCCTGTAAAGTCGGAGGCATTTTAACTCATGGATGGTAGAATTGCAACTGCAACTTTCATAATTCAGTAGTTAAAAGGTAAAAAAGAGTGATGCAAGAAAACAATCAGAATAACAATGTCATCCTGGCTCCCTGAACCGCCCAAGCTTAACTTGGATTTTTTTGACCTTAACTGATTTCTCTGGAAACAGAATCTGGCTCATCTTTATATTATCTGCCAAAATGGTAGAAGCAGCTTGCTACTTGTGGTTGAAATGAATGACTCTTGTGAAAGGTTTAAAGCTCTTCTCTAGTGAAGGTAATTGTCATCAGGGGGAAGTGTTGCAGGATCTAAAAGCTGTGCCCAGTGAGATCTTAGAATGGGCAGACTGAATGATACCAACTAAATATCACCCAGGAAATTAAAGGAAGAGGAGCTTATAAAACTGAGGTTCAGGTGCATGAGCAGCAGCCTTCCTCTTGTGGCCTGGCACACTGGTTAGTCTTGTTCAAATGAAGTAGGTTCCCAGTGGTGGTGGGAACATGCTGGTCATGGCGACAGCATCTCTGTGCCTGTGCACCCAGTTTGTTTTGCACCTAAGTTCTGAGTGTGTTATTCCATGGCACCCTCTGTGGACACAGAAGACTGAAGATGATAATGCCAATCGTAGAGGTACTGCTTACGGTACTGTAAGACAGAAAACCTTGTCCAGCTGTGTTTTGATGGGTGAAGATGGCAGAACTGGAAAAACAGGAACTCATCCAACGGAGACAGCTGGGAAATAAGAAAGAACAATTCAGGTAGAGTATCATAAGAAGCTTTCACTGCCACAGTCCAGCTAGGAAGAAGGACGTGGGGAGGCACAAGTCCTCCAAACTCTAGAGTGAATGGAAGAACTTCTCTCTTTGCTTTCAGAAAAACTGTGAAGCTGTGTTGTCCCTGTCATTCTTGCAAATATTCCTAAAAAGAAGATGGAGGGCATTTTTAAGGAACATCGGATGAGTAAGAAATACATGATTCTTTCATGTTTGGATGCAGCAAAGGTAGTGGCATTCTTGAGAATGACCAGAAGAAGGAAAAATTACTTGTTCCCATTAAAGGCAAGACTGAAGGTTGATGGCATAAAGGTACCGTTAGATGTCTGAGACATGTACAGAGGTACACGACTAAAGAAGGGTCAAGGACCAAGAGGAAAGTTAGGAAGAAATGAAAAATTAAGCTTGGAAGTGAACATTATTATCCTGCAAAAGTATGTCAAGAGAAGAGCAATGACTGAACCCCAGAGTGCTGGTCTGAAAATGGGAGGAATACAATGCAAAACTGAAAGAAATTGCTGTAGGACCTGTTAACAGCATAAAAGGAAATTGAATGCACAGTGTTATAAAAAGGGAATGCAATGGTGACACTTGAAAAAGACCAGGCAGGGTACTTGCAGGAGTGTGTGAGCAAAACATAAGCTGCATCCATTGACTCTGAAGTTGACCTATGAAAGTCAAATAAATCTCAGTTGCAGTGATTCAGACAAGGTTTAAATAATAATCAGAGATTGTGGCAGGAAAAATTCTCCCAGCTGAATGTTACCCATTTTGAGAGGTGTCTTTTGCAGTTCTCTGAAGTATTGAGTGAAACAAGATCAGCTCTTTTTTCTTTCTCTAAGGATTGTGCATGGTCTCCTCCGATAGAAGAATGGGCCCAATAGACCTTAATTATTTTCGGGTTTGGGTTTGTTTATTTTTTCCCATAGTATACACAAAATTTAGAAACTAACTAGATCAATTCATCCTTCTTAAGATTTTTAGGCTAACTTCAGGAAAGATTATCTCAAATACATTGCAAGTTAAAAATAAAGAAGGTAGAGTACATGATATGCTTACTTGAACATAGCATCAATGAATAAAACAATTCCTCTCAGAATTCTTACTTGTCAAAAAAGTCAAAGAAGAAACTCATGTCTGCTGGTTCATAGGAGGACTGGATACCAGGGAAACAAAGCTTTCTGAAGTGGGGAAAAGAAATAAAAATGGAAACGTGAGTCGAAATGTATGTGACTTAGAATGTGGATTGTGCAGTAACTGACTGAAGTAGTTCACCTGGTAAATGTTTACATTATAGAATATAGATCATAATCTAAATCTATTTTTCCACATTTGGCACATTAATGTAAAGATAAATGCAAGTAAAATAACATTATGGGGAAAGAGTCAAACATTTGGATATTAGAAGAAAATTTTCACTGAAAGGGATTTCAAGCAGTGGAACAGGCTGCCCAGGGAAGTGTGTTGAGTCACCATCCCTGGAGGTATTTAAAAGTCATGTAGATGTGGCCCTTAGGGACATGGCTTAGTGGTTGGACTTGGCAGTGCTAGGTTAATGGTTGGACTTGATGATCTTAAAGGTCTTTTTCCAACCTTAACAACTCCATAATTTTATGATTTACATTTTCTGGGAAATTACCTGTAGCCAAATTCACATCTCAATATGCAATTAGAAAAATATTTCATTGGTTTCCTACTGAATAAATGAGACAAATGGAAGAAATCAGCATACAGTTAGAGAAACGTGATACAAAACACAGTCTCTTAAAAGAATGACCATCAAAGTGTGGCTTGCAGACTCCAGAGTTTATAGAAACCTCATGCAGCTCAGAAACTGAGTGTAAAATCTTTAGCAAACTCTAAGTGACAGGTCCCTAACTGCAGGAGGAACAAATCTGTTCTGCTGGCCAGCTAGAAATGGCCAGTGTATAGTGGAAGACTGCTCAGACTTGCTCGAGTCCAATTCAGGATGTTTTATTTTTGCCACAGAAAACCTACCGAGACTTCAGGTTGCAAGGCGTGCTGGAGGGAACGCTGAACAGTAAAACCTACGATACCGTTCACAGCCGTCTGACCGTAGAGGAGGCCACGGTCTCCGTCACGGATGCAGGAGGACTTCAGGGCATTACCATGAAAGACAGTGATGAGGAGGAAGGATGAATCGGTTTCACTAAGCGTTTGGAGTTTGGGAGTGATGGTCAGAAGGTGGGGGGGTTATCTTTGGCTTGGGGTTTTTTTTGGTAATTTGTCCTTGTAGATGCATTCATAGTTTTGCCTTATGATATAGGTGCAAAAGTGTTATTTGCTCCATTACTTTTCTTTTTTTTTTTTAATGAAAGTTAAGATTATCTGAGGAAAAGTGCCAAGGACTTTTTGAGAACAATGGTTGTAGAATATTTTAATGTATAGCTTTGCTTAGGGCTGCGAGACCACTGGCATGGAGTTTGAGTTCCACTTGTGATTATGTTTCTTTCCCTTCTGTTCATTACTGTTTGTTCTTGTATCTCCATCAGATATTGATGTCCTGTGCAGAAAACAAAGTGTGTGTTTCACTTACAACCCAACTATACAGGAAATCATTCTTGGAATAAGTCAGTGCCCTAGGTAAAAAAACAAAAAAAAATAGTGTATTTTCAGGATTACACTTTGTTTACCCTTTTTTGTGCTTTAATTTTACATTATTATGTGATGTGCATTCAAAATTTTAATCTTGGTTCTCTGTATTTTGAGGTTGGTATATAAGTAGTAGGACTTCAAGGACAGTCAAACACATACAAACTGCTTAGGACTGTTGTTGTGTCTACTCATTTTGCAAGTTTAAAGGTATTTCATCATGTTGGATGTCAGTAAGCTTGCCATCAATGTTTCTATTTCTGTGAAAAATTTCAGGCAATAAGAACACATTTTGTCGTGACCACTTCTGTATCTCCCCAGGTTTGTATAGAATTCTACAATTAAAAGATGTTTTCAATATTTCAAACCATTTGAACTGTCGTACGATTCCTCATGAGAACAAATTTTTGAAAGATTATTATATTGAGTTTATGAAGTGATTTATAGAACAAGTATTTATTTTATAAAGCAGGTACATATAGTAAACAAACATCCAAGGACACGATGCCTTGATAAACACAAAAAGCGAACAAAATCCCCTCACTTACAGAGGAACAGCCGGTGCCCACTGCCTGTTTTTCTATGTCTTCAGCATAAGCTGGAAAGAATTCAAATTTTCATTAGCCAAAACTCCCACAACTTACGAGAAATGCAGTTTTTTGGCTGTTGGTTTGGGGATTTTTTTGTTGTTTGGTTGTTATTTCCAGGAACATGACTAATTCCTGGGTTTGTGTAGACAAAATCTGAAAGAAAGCAGTAGTTGATATCCAAAGAAGTAAGGAAGGTCGCTGAGGCCCTCATTGAGGCATAGTGTCATACCTGAAGGGCTTCACCGATGGACTGTGGAGGGTTTACAAGACTGGCATGAAGTTTCCCTGCGAGAAGAGACTGTAGGACTTAGGGATCTGTCACAAGCATGTGGGGCTGCAGGAACTGAGGGCAGGGTTTTTCAGTACAAGCAGGGAAGAGCAAGTTATGATTCTTCCTACCTGTCTAGGGAGAAACCCAAAGTGGCAACTTCTTCCTCTGGCAAACCAGCCTCCTGGTGAATTAAGCAACAAGGAAGAAATGGGAGGAGCTGGTGAGGAAAACCATTCCTCTCAGCTCTTCATGCCCCAAATGAGAGTGTGCCCAGAACTGCCCAGGAAGACTGGGAGGGCAGGAGTGTGGGCACCTCTAACCCCAGGATGCGTGAAGCCATAGTCCAGGATGTGTTTGGGGGAATAGCAGGATGGAGGGCAGGTGCTGTGGGGCAGGGTGGCTGGAGGGGTGGGCAGGATGCACACAGCACAGCACGCTCCCCTCCGTCATTTTGTGTTCATGTTACCAGCTCTGCTGGGCTCGAGGGAGCACAGGGACCCACACCAGTATTTTCCATCATTCCCAAGCTCCTACATGGCTTTGCTCATTTCAGTTTTGATAGCAGTGAAAGAATCACGTGTCCCTTTCCCATCTCTCTCACACACACACACATCCCTGCTCCTTTGCTTGTCCATGGGCCCCGTTGATCCAGACCCACAGATTGACTTCAGACCTTTCTGATCATCACAAGTGTGTCAGTGATCTGGACTCTGGGTTGCCACCACCTCTCTGCCTGCCCCAGCTTGCCCTGCTCCCTGGCTGGGTATGGTGGGACCAGCACCATCCCTTAGGGAACAGTCAACCTTCCTATACCCTGACATAATTCAAAGAAAAGAAAAAGAAAACCCATTAATTTTTGTGGCTTGAAGTGAGTCTGAGTTACTCACGTTTCATGAAGCATGATACAGGTACACCCCATATGTCGAGCACTTCGCTATACAATTTCATCTGCAGGCAGTCCTTGCAAGACATGCCTGTCAGCAAGATGGGGGTGCCTAAGGAAATAATAAAAACCCGCTGCAAAGACAATGTAGCCATGAAGAAGTTACAAGATGTTTGCGATTCCAGAGAAATTAACTCAGGCACAAAGTACGTGGCAAGTTATTATTAGAAAGGCGGCAGAGCAGACATCACAGGAAGGCAGGTACAGAAATGACAGTGCTCCAAAGGTCATTCCGTTTCTTATTAATTCACATATTTTATTAGCAACTAAATTTGTGAAACGGTGAACAAAACGCCGGTCTTAAGAAGGCCAGTGAGTATCTGTGCGACAGCTTCAGAGCCGGGCACGACCGCCGACAGCAGCCGCCGCAAAACCCCGCTGGCAAGGAAGCAAGGTCCGCCTTTACATTTTAATTTACGTGTTTAAAACCTCAGCACACTCCTGGGGGGTGTGTGCCCTCCCGGGAGAGGCGAGCATCACCTCTCGCTGTACGCGGTGGGGAGAGGCGGCCGGCGGCTCCCCCCGCCGCCCTGACCCAGGGCTGCTCGGGGGGCACTGCCCCAGCCGCTCCCCCCCGTCCACACCGCCGCCTCCGCTTTTCCCAAGCGGGCGCGGAGCGCAAGGAGCCCTTTTAGCAAGGGGGGCAGGAGGGGTCTCGTTTAATTCGCTCCCCCTGCACCTCTGGCGTAAAAGGGGCTGTTGGAGCCGAACCAAGAAAAGTCACGGCCGGGTGCGCGCCCCGCGCTGCGGGCGATGTTCGTGGCCGGGGCGGGAGCCCCTGGGGACAAGAGCTCGCCCCCCTCGGCCATCCCTCGCCCCCACCGCCCTCAACTCGGCCAAGGAGGTATTTGGCAAGGCAAGAGGCAGAGGCCGGGGAAACAGCCACGGCAGCAGGGCAGGTTTGGGGGCCCCTACCTCCAGCCGAGCTCAGCCTCCGTCCCGGCCGCTGCAGGACCCCGCAGCTCCCCGCTGCACGGCCCTGCGGCTGCCGCTGCCCGCCACGGCCACGCCACGGCCGGTCCCACTCGTGTTTGCAGAGCCACGCTTTACATCCGGCCCCGAACAGAGAGCGGAAAGGCTCCGTCGGAGGAGCCGGCGCAGTTTTGGAGGGAGCGCTATACCGAGGGGATGGGATGGGATGGGGGAGAGGGGAGGCGGCTCCTAGTGTCCAAGTGGTCACCAAAGGCTCTCAAAGGAGAAGCTTCCCTCCTTGGCCCTGGGGGACACGGCACCCACTCAACGCTTCCTGGGGTCCCGGAGGAATCTCGGGTCAGGCCCAGGGTGTTTCCAGGCGGGGGAGGGCGCAGGGGCGGCAGAACTCTTCCTAGGACACAGCAAGCCCTCAGCACGGAGGGTGGTCGTGGCACCTCCACGTGGGTAGCAAGTGGGGGTCCACGAGGGACGCGGTAGGAAGGGGGTCAGGCTGTGAGATGGGCTGCTGGTGAACCTGCCAGCGCGGAGACTACCTGTTACGTGTCTTCCGAAAGGGTTTTTTAATCAGAAGTTTGACTAACAGCAAACGAGCGCGTAAAAGACGCGGTCATAGCAGAATCCTCTCGCAGGGAAGGAGCTGGTTTGGGAAGGGGCAGAACCTGGGACTCCCGTGGGACCGGCATAGACACCTCGGGCGGCCCGGAATGCACAGCGTAGCCCCCGGCCCGGCCGGGTTCCCTTCGGCACAGGAGAGTTTTGTTCCAACAGCGACCAAAAAAACCCCAAACACCAAAAAATAAAAACAAAAAAAATCCCAAAAAAAGAATCAAACCAAAACAAACCCCAAAACAAAAACAAACCCAAAAAACCCCACTTCCTCCCCAAACAAATAAACAAAAAAGGGACCAAAGTTTAAGTTTTTGGCCTTAGAGGGAATACTGTCGTGTGTCGTTCGTCCGTCCGTCCGTCCCCCCCCACCCCCGACGCCGAGGACTGCTGTCGTCCCCCGTGTCCGTGCCCCGGTAGATAGGGGTGTCGGGCGAGCAGCTGGGGGCGGCGGGACGCCGTCTCCGGGTGCCGGCTATCAGCGGCACGGCTCCTTGCTTTTGTTCTTATTTTCGTGTTTATACTTGGCGTCTCCCCCCGCTCTCGGCAGCAGCACACCGGAGAGCGAGCGGGGTTTTGTCCCGGCTCCGCGCCCGGCAGCCTGTTGGTGGCGGACACCTTGTCCCCGCCGTCAAGGCGAGCACGGCGTAGCCCGGTGCCGGGAATGCAGCACACACACACACACAGGCGCCCACGCAGCCGACCAGCTCTTTGCTTTGCTCCAGGTTAGCTCCCAGTACACTGGGAGAAAATAGAAACAAAAATAAGTTAATTGCTCCTGATCCTATTCAGGAATCTTAAAAAATAAATAGCTTCCCCGAGCCAAAGAGCGCAAGGCGTTCATTTAGCAGCAACGGGGCTAAACATTTGTTGAACTGGGAAAGGAACAAATGAGAAAGTGTCATTCATGGCTCCAGCTGCCGCTGGCCCCTCCCAGCCACTTTCACCAAGGGCCCTTTGGAGCTGATGACACCGCTGGGTCCCCTCACAGGCGGACTGATTAGATTAGACGTGATTGCTGCAGTTCACGTTCGTAGCTGGCACACTTAGACAAATCGCTTGCATGAATTACGGGAGGGCCGGGAGCGCTTGCTTTAGAGGGTCACTTGTAATTTCGATTATATGTGATTAAAGGCTTTATACGTGAAAAGGCTTAATTTGCACCCGTTTGGTTTTCGGTTTAGAGGGGTCTGTACGAGGCGTACTGTACTGTCAAACTTTGTTTTACCTCCGGGAACATTTGTGTTTGGCGGGTCAGTGTCAACTGGTTTTCTTTTGTGTCGGATTCGGTTAAAAATAGCAATACTTTATTCTTTTGCTTGCGGCGGAACTGATATAGAGGGATGCTAACGCTCGCTGTATGAGGAGACTATACGTTATCTCAGAAGGTACATACACACACACACATATATATATGTACATTTTTTCCCCCAGAGAAAACGCCAGTGGAGAAAACGCCCGAGTGTTAAAAACACCGAAAACAACCCCGCAAAGCCCAGGCGCCTCTGCCCGCGCTCCTGAAGCAGCAGAGCCCGAGGCTGCTGCCCGCTGCGCCCGGGCTCGGTTGCCGCCTTCGCCTCGCCCCGCCAGGGCCGGGGCCGGGCGGGCAGCGGCGGGTCCCCACCGGAAAGGACAGCGGTGCTGGATCTCCCCCGCGGCTTGCCCCACCACCTTGGTAATCCCAGGGTCCGCTTCCCGCCCCCCTGCTTTAATACTCCCGTTAGAGTTCCGTTTTAAAGGCGAGAAACTAGCAATCCCCGAGAGGGAATGCACACCGAGCCCGGCACCCGGGGGCTAATCCCGAGTCTTAACAAGCCGCGGTGAACGCGGCGGGCTGCGGGGAGAAAAGGCGCTCCCCGGCGCCGAGAGAGCTCTCGTCCCGTGTCCGAGGGGTCAAATCGCCTCTTCACAAAGCCGGGCGGCGCGGGAGGGGACGGCGGGGGGCCCATGGTTAGCGGGGGCAAACCCCAGCTTTTGGCAGCGACGCTGGATGATGGCACTATCGATGGTGGCTATTACCAGAGTAACAACAGCAGTAGTCAGGCTCCGTCCAGGCGCCGTCGGTATTTTCCCTAAACTCCCGGGTCCCTCCAGGCTGAGCTGGCTCAGACAGACCGCCCGGAGCCCGGCCGGCCGGTGTGCTAACCTCCCCGGCCCCGAGCGGGATGCTCCGGGCGCACGGAGGGAGCTGGCTGCCTCCTGCCCGGGCGGGAGGGCCGCGGTAAAACACTCCCAGGAACAGATTAATACCCGCAACAGAAGGTTAGCGGAGTTATTATCCTTTTCAATTCATTTTTTACTTAAAAACGCAATGGAATTATTCATTTTATTAAGGAGGAAGAAATTAAAGATTAGGCTTTAGGCGGTATTTTACCTCCCGCTAATCGCCCCTGGGATCGGATTGGAGTAATCCTGACGACGAGATGAATTCGCCGGTGACTCGGATTTTTGAGTGCATGTGGAGATACGTTATGATAATAATGCAAGTGAGCAATATCAAGAACATAGCTTAGGAGCGAATGAAACACAAAACCGATTACGGGGAAAAAGAGAACAGCAGCTTTCCCGGGCAGAACACGAAATCAACTCCAGGCAAAACTTTTGTCCTTAATTCCTCCGACGGTTTGTAACTCTGAGAGGCCGACTGGCCCGCTCCTTCCCCCGCCGGCCCCTTCTCCCGGGACTCGGTACGTGCCGCCAGCCTGGAGAACGGTCCGGACCCGGGGAGGGCGATCCAACCTGCAGCCCGCGGTGCTCCCCTGCAAAAAAGAAACCGGCCAAGAGGTTACTTTTCCCCACCCTCGGTGACTATAGATCTTTCTGCCTCGGGAGAAAAAAAAAAACAAACCTCCCTGCACCGACCGGCACGGCTGCAGGATGCCTGCAGCTCGGCGGATACGTAACATCGTTAAAAAGATGCGATCAGAGCGCAAGACAAAGCTGGGAACAAGACTGACAATATTTTTAAAATTATATGTCAACATGGATGTTTAGTCAGTCTGTATTGCGGGCAGCTCCAGCACTAGCAAGGCTCCATCTCTGAAACCGAACAGAATTACTTTTCTCCCCCTCCCCCCCCCCCAAAAAAAATTATAATATAATTTAAAATACGGATTTTAGATCGCTATTTAATAATGAGACACGAACATAAGTTTTCGGGTGAGGTAGGGAAAGAAAGGGGGGCATATCCGTAAAGAAGTAACGAATAATAAAGCTCCCGCTTCTCCAGGAGTGTATCTCGGCACCGAGGAGGCCAGTATAATTGCAGTGGCAAGGCTGTAATTGCTGCTTTGGGATATTTACCCTGCTCAAATGACACTACATATTTTACTTTCAAACACATGTCAAAAAGTCAATCCCAAAAAGACCAGTTAAGAGCAAGCTGTTAACATATTAAGTATATGGGATTTGAAGCCTCTAAAACCCACTCAACAATAATTCCCTTCTTCAGCACCAATCAAGAGGAAATTTGCCTAGATTGAATTAAATGTAAATTGCTCTGAAGGAGGAAACTCTCCTCTGGCAGACACAAAATAAGCGAGAGACACCGACACCCCGGAGAAGCGGGCGGCTCGGGGCGACTGCCCCGCATGGCGATGGGAGGTGGGGGGGGGGGGCACGGCTTCCCGCCCCTCCCCCCCCTCCTCCGGGACCCTGCGCGTCCCCCTGGGTCGGTGACACCGGCCGAGCCGGGACTGGCGGTGCCGGTGCGGGAAGCAGCAGGTAAGAGGCGGGCGGCTGCGGCAACCCGATCCGAGGCAGCAATTACGGTCTCAACGCCGCGACCCATCTGCCGGGGAGGGCGGGCGGCGGCAGATGCGCCTAAACCGGCGGCCTTTCCACCCCGGCCGAGGGAAAGCCGGGAGCGGGGCTGGGGCTGGGGCTGGAGCGGAGCATCGCAGCCGGGGTCCCCGCACGGCACGGCGCAGCTCGGGCCCTTCTCCACCCCACGCTTGTTCGCATGGCTGTGCCCACCCCGGCACGCCCCCGGGGTCAGCCCCAGCTCCCCTCGCTTGCCTGCGCTCCGAGACGCCGAGGGGACGGGACTGACATGGAGGTCGCCGGGTGTGCGGGGCGAGTCTTACGCAGTGAGGGATGCCTGCGCCACGGTCCGTCGTCGGAGGCCTGTCCCGGGGACGCGGGTCACCTCTTCCTCCGTCCCCCGCAGCTTCCCGGCGCTCTCACGGCAGCTCCCGGCTGCTAAGGTACCGCCGTGCAACAGCCGCTGCCTTTCTCCCTCAAATAGGGCCGCGGTGAGCCGGGGCGGCATCGGCCCACTCGCAACGCAAAGGGCAAGTATGTTTCCCTCCATGCTTCGCCCCCCGGGGCCCCAGCCCTTCCTCCCAGCTCCCGCTTCTCAGCAAGCGAGTTGTCCTGGGCCAGAAGGGTGGGGAGGGGGAGACACAGCCTTTTGCAGGCTCCCCAGTTGGCACCCTAGCAGCGGGGGCCGGGCCTCCGTGCCTCTTCGGAGGCTTCTCTCCACTAGCAAGACCCGGGACTTACTTCTTCCCTCCCCCGGCCCCGAAGAAGGGCATTGCTGGGCCACGGGAGTCTAGGCCGCCCTGTGGGCCCCTCCGCCGAGGGAAGCGTCTGGGTTCTGCCCCGCGAGCCTCCCGCTCCGGAGGGGGCCGAGGGAGGGGGCTGGATTAGGGACCCTTGGCTGCTTCTAGGAGTTTCCATAACGGGCTCTCAGACACCAAGCAAGCGAAGCACAGGCCATCGGGAGGAGCAGGAGCTTGTTCTGATACTGAACTGTTGTGTAGTGGGACAGGGTGAACACAGAAAGCCCTCTACTCACCGCTGTCCCCTCTCCCTGAGACCACACTTCACTATAAGTACAAACACCCGGGGTGTTGGAGCTACCTCTCCGGAACAGGGCCGCCGAGCTTCACTTAAAATATGTGGGGACCCCATTTGTTTAGGTGCATATATACCTATAAGCAGCGTGTACACACTGTATATTTCTTTGCGTATCTGTATCGATCCTGAGTTTTCAGTGAGTGTTATGCATGTATTATTTTGGACAGAGATGCTACAAGTAGTGCAAATCCAAGTTACTTTATAAATATATTTATATACATCTTCAGATTTAAAAGGCACTCCCTCTTCCTACCTCCTTTTCCTTCTCTTCCCCAGCCCCAGGTTCTGATTCATCCTTCTGCTCACGAGCACTCGTTGAATTTGGCCCGGGTGGTTCCTGCATCCCCATGAGTTGCTCTCGCCGGCTGCTTGTCGCAAGTTCCCCGCTCAATTGTTTACTGCGTTTTCCAAAAGCTCACCGCCACCTGACCTTGTTCTTTAAAGCAGTGAGCAGACCAGGAGCAGTCCCAGGAGCAGAGCAGCCATCTCCCTCCCTCAGACACACACACACACACACACACACCCCCCACGCACAAAGAGAGCTCGGGCTGGAAAGTGGCAAGGAAACAAACATCTTCCCCTCCAGCCGCTTCTTCTGCAACACCTCGTTTGACAAATACCCTGGCGCTTGCCCTTGAATTGGGTTTCACATCCCTATTTAGCACTTGGACAATGATTTTAGATGATGTCACTTAAAGCCAAACAAGAAAATTGATCTCGGATTTGCTTGGCCTCTAAAGCCTGGTTAAGCAGATTGCAAATGATAATAATAAAAAAGAGAGAGAGAGGGAGGGAGGGAGGCAGAGGGGAGACAAGCAAGAAAGGAGGGAGAGACGCCTCCTTCCCTGGGCGGGGGAGGCGCCGGCGCCAATGAAAAGTAGCCGCTTACTGGGGGGGAAAAAACTTTTCCTGTTGACTGTTGGAAGCGAATTGAGCAATTATCTAGTTTACCTTCTCCTCTTGGAAGTTAACGATTGGCGAGATCTTGGCTGCGTTATTGACACAACACTTTCTATTGATAGAAATAAGTAGCGATTGTCCCGAGTCATTGGTGCGCCAAAGTAAACTGTGATGGGCTGGCATGAGTCCACTGGACTGAGAAGGCTGGTTCCGCCGGCGGAGGCTGTGGTGATGGTGGCGGCGGCGATGCTGGTCTCCCTCCTTGCAGATCAGTGACAAGAAAAGGGGCAGAGAGAGTGAAAAAGAGAGAGAGGGGAGAGGAGAAAAAGAGAGGAGAGGAGGAAAAAAAAAAAAAAAAAAAAAAAAGAGGCGTCTACCAAAGCGGCTCAAACCGGGCGAACAAATGCAATCCAGCCATGGACAATAGTGGCCACCACACGGCGACCAAAATCCTAGCGACTCCTCCGGCCAGAGAAAGCCTGTCTGCCAGGAGCAACATGATCAGCACGCCCAAGCCCCTCGCCTTCTCCATTGAGCGCATCATGGCGCGGACGCCAGAGCCCCGCTCCATCCCCGTCCCGCAGCTCCTCCACGGCTCCGTGGCCAAAGGCGACCCCAAGCACCCGCTGCACCTCAACTCCTCCATTCCCTGCATGATCCCCTTTGTCCCGGTGGCGTACGACCCCCTGCCCAAAGCGGCGGTGGCCGGAGCGGAACCCAGGAAGGCTCATTTAGACTCCTCTTCCTCGCCCTCCTTTAGCTGCGGCGATCTCTTGAACTGTGCCCTGAGCTTGAAAGGAGATTTCCCCCGCGATGCCCTGCCCTTGCAGCAGTACAAACTGGTAAGACCCCGAGTGGTCAATCACTCCTCCTTCCACGCCATGGGAGCCCTGTGCTATTTCAACCGAGGCGACAGCCCTTGTCACCCGTCCTCCAGTGTCAACATCCACCCGGTGGCTTCTTATTTCCTCAGCTCTCCCTTGCACCCGCAGCCCAAGGCTTACCTGGCGGAGCGGAACAAGCTGGTGCTGCCGACCGTGGACAAGTACCCGGCGGGGGTAGCCTTCAAGGACTTATCGCAGGCTCAGCTGCAGCATTACATGAAAGAAAGCGCTCAGATCCTCTCGGAAAAAATCGCCTACAAGACCTCGGAGTTCAGCCGCGGCTCCCCGAGCAGCAAGCCCAAAGTTTTCACGTGTGAAGTTTGTGGAAAGGCAAGTAGAGCCGCAGTCCGCCTCCCTTCCCCCTGCTTCCCCAGCCTCCTACCCCCCGGGTCCGTCTGTCCGCCGGGTTGTCGGTCGCTTGCTTGCGTTATTTTTTTTTTTTTTAACGACGGCTTCCCCTCGCCTTCTAATCGCAATTTTTTTAATTTTTATTTTTTTTGTGTCTGATTTCACTCTCAAGGTATTTAATGCACATTATAACTTAACTCGCCATATGCCGGTGCACACGGGGGCCAGACCCTTTGTTTGCAAAGTTTGCGGGAAGGGCTTCAGACAGGCGAGCACGCTCTGCCGGCACAAGATTATCCACACCCAGGTGAGCTTCCCGCAGTCGGTCCGTCCATCCATCCATCCATCCCGTCCCGGGACCCTTTCGCTCACGGTTTTTAGGGAGCCCGGCGTTGTCCGGCCGCTCCGAGGCAGCGACGCGGTGCGGGAAGGGGGGAAAGGAAAAGAAGGGGGGGGAAGTTAGAGGGGGGGCCGGCTGAGCCAGAGCCGCTGGGGATTTCGTTTGCCCTAAGTGTGGTGAGGGCACGGCGGGGTGCCCGAAACTGGGAGCTGCTCACACAGAAACCCTGCAAACCGACCATCAAACCGTGACTTGGCGTTTGTTCCCCCCCAGGAAAAGCCACACAAGTGCAACCAGTGCGGCAAAGCCTTTAACCGGAGCTCGACCCTGAACACTCACACGCGAATACACGCCGGCTACAAACCTTTTGTCTGTGAATTTTGTGGCAAAGGATTTCACCAGAAAGGTACCCGTCTCCAGCACCCTCTCCCTTGCCCGCGCCCCCTCCACTCCGCTCCCAAGTCCCAGGCGAGGTCAAGTGTCGGGTCAATTTGCGACGGGGAGAGAGTTATTTTTTTTTATTTCAGTGACTGTTATTAGGGATTTAGGTTGATTTTAAGTGTCGCTAGCCCCGGCCCATGGCATGGGGCAGTGCTTTTCGTTTTCGGGGGAGCGTTTCGCGCACCACAACGCGCAGCTGACTGCGCAGTTCAGCAAACGAACTCGCCGCCTTTCCCCCACTCTGAGTGCAGGAGTTCGGGTAGCTTTTCTCCCCGTGGCTCCAGGAAGGCTAAACCCGGGGGTTTCGTTTCTGCAACCGATGTGATTTTGGTTTATTCGATAATTCCTTTCACGTCTGTCAGAGGAACAACCGCGGGGAGGATGGGGGGAAGGAGGGTGTTTGCTAGGAGATCGGTGGTCACTTATGCCTAGAGCCGAGGTCTGGGGATGGGACAAGGTTTGAGGGGTTTGGGTTTTGGTTTTGTGTTTTTTTTTTTTTCCTTCTCCTCCTCTTTGCAGCGTCCAATTCTCAGCCCCGGGTCCCTTCTGCCTTTCTTGTCTCGTTCCCAGGCAATTACAAAAACCACAAGCTGACTCACAGCGGGGAGAAGCAGTTCAAGTGCAATATCTGCAACAAGGCTTTCCACCAGGTGTACAACCTGACCTTCCACATGCACACCCACAACGACAAGAAGCCCTTCACCTGCCCCACCTGCGGCAAAGGCTTCTGCAGGAACTTTGACCTCAAGAAACACGTCCGCAAGCTGCACGACAGCGCCCTGGGACTACCCCGGCCCCCAGCCGAGCTGGGGGGGCCCGACCAGCCGCCCCCGCCCGGGCCGCTGCTGCAGGGCCCGCCGCCGCTCCAGCCGTGAGGGGCGGCCTCCAGCGGGGAACGCCGCTCCGCCGGTGAGAGCTCCCGCCGCCGCCCGCCCGCCTCTTTGCATGCACCTGTTAAAGCGGTTTTGTGTATTATGCTCTATATCGCCACTAACGTTTATGGGACTGATGGTTTCCTCTCATCTCTGTTTCTTTCTTTTTTTTTTTTTTTAAATCCCCAATTTTTTTTTCGTTTGTTTTATAAAGACTTTATTTTTTTGTTGTTGTTGTTGTTGTCGTTGCATCTCAGATGGTTTAAAAAAGAAAAGAAAAAAAAAAGCGACAAGACAATTTCTGCTGTATTTATTTGGGATCTGTATTACCCGAGCCGGGAACGCTGCACCACTTTAATTATTTCAATGTATATATATTTCCATTGTGTTGATCCTGCCCTGCCTCCGCTGCCTGCTGGTTATCCTCCCCCACCCCCCCCACCCCCCCTTCCCCTTCTTGGTTTCCTCTTCTTCCTCTCTCCCCCTCACCCCTAAATATCGTATCTATATGGACAGAGCTGGTTCGCTATGTACGGATTTGGTTTTCGGGTTGATTCTTGCACGTGGAAAACAAACAAAAAAAAAAGCCAAAAAAAAAGAGAAAAAAAAAAAAGAATTACGTTGACCTGCCTGGTGGAAATAAATATTTGAACAGGAGTGACTGAGGCGGCGGGGGCTGCGGCTCGGCCGGGCGGGCGGGGAGCTCGGCGCTGGCGTTGCCTAACGGCAAACCTCTCCCGCTTCCTTGCCAAAACACTGAAGCGACCGCTAAAGACTTTAATTAAGAGGGGTAATTAGTTCGGATTGATCAAAGCCGGGTTGTTATGTTATTAACTGCTCAGCAGACTCTGCCAAGCCGAGCCTTGAAAGTGGAGTTCGCTCGTCGGTGGGCGCCTGAGGAGCGGTGGGAGGTGGGGGGGCGGCTGGGTTTGTAAACCCCTCCGGGGTAACGGGAACAGGCATGAAAAAAACGGGTGCTGCCCTCCCCCGGGAAGAACGGGTGTACCCGCTCACCTCCAGCAACCTCGGGGGTCTTTTCCGGGGGCGGGGGCGGGCGGGGGGAACGGGCCGTGCTTCTCCGCGGCAAGACCCGAGGACGGCTACGCCAAAGGGGGTCCGGGGAGAAGCGTGGGGTTGGGGGGTTGTCCCGCTCTCGGGCGACCTGGCAGTCACGTCTGCAGCACCGGTCCGGAGCGGAGCCCTCACAAACGGGCGATGTGGTCCCGCGGGGCATCACTGCTCTTGCCGAGTTTGTGGGGCACCTGGAGCCCTCTCCCTGGGTTTTGGTTGTACGGGAAGGAAAAAGGCGCGGCTGGTACTATCCTCCCTCAAGCCTTACGTCCGAGAGAGGGGTAACCTTTTGCAGGAGGCGTTCTCGCCCACCCCCCCTCCTCGGGCCGCCCCTCTCAGGGTTGTTTGTAACCAGCCGGTCCAGCCTTAAAGTTTAGGCCGGCGGCGCTTGTCCCACCGCGCACCTCTGAAGGTGGCCGGGAAGGGGAAGCGAGTCTTTCTCCTTTCACGCATCTCGGATTACTTCAGTAATCCCCTGAACGGACGGACGGCTGTACTTGTAAAAAGCAAAGCAACAGGTCGGATCCACAGCTCGGCCTGGCCCCCGCAGCCCCCCTCCCCCGGCAGGGCTCAGCCCCTCAAGGAGCCTGGGGGATCCGAGGGGACGCGCCGTTTCCCTCCCGGGTTAGAGCATCCCGGAGCGCGGCTTTGTGGTTTGGGCCGACGGACTTCAGTGCACCCCACTGCCACACGCTGTATTTGCAGCAACGTGGGGGCCTCCCGCGGAGCGGGTCTCCCCTTCAGACGCCTCGGGGAAACGGGGAGTTGCTCCCCGCTTTTCCACGCTGATTTGCGGCGGCAGGGGCTGGCGTGGGTGGCGGAGGTGGCTGGATGCGGGACGTGAGCGACCAGCTGAAGTGACCCTGACCCCGGGTGAACTGGGAGGTGGGCTGGAATGGACAGAGAGGAGACGGGGGCCGGAGGGAGGAGGCTAGGTTTCCCCTGAGGATCCGTCCCTGTGGTCACTTGTCCTCCAGCTCTGCCCGACTCCCGAAGGCAGGAGAGGGTCATTCGGTCTTCAGTAGTGATTAAGTGCCCCCCAAAGCAAGCGGCTGCAGTGCATCGCTATTCCTCCTCATTCCTTGCTTGTCAAAGGCAAACTTTTGCAACATGTAACGAAAGGTGATGAGATGTCCCAAAGATCCCACTGAACTTAACGTGGGTGTGCTGTTTCTGTGAGCCTCTGCTTGAGTGCATTAAATCAAAGCAGAAGTCCAACTCACTGTTCTTGCTGCTCAGCAAGTGTGACGGCACAAGACACTGAAACTGTTTTGGCAAGGTGCGGAGTATCTTCATTTTGCAACTCTTTCAACCAGTTTAAAACTTGCACAAGCACTGCAGGTATCCTGTGAACTGTCACAGAAGTATTTCATATCATGACAAAAAGGTATGAATGTAAATACATGATGAAATGGAAGGAGAATCTAACCTGGCCACCTTGTCATAAATATGTAACATCAGTCTTAAACCAAGCATCTACGTGAGGCCTGAAGACAGTGGGCTCTGGTGCGTGGTGATTCTTAGCTCCATCTGGTTTCTCCAGACTGGGAAAAATGAGGGCTCAGGCTTCCCCTCCTTCTGCATGGTTAGAGAGGGAGAGAGAATTTCCAGCGTTGCTTGACCATAGGCCATTTGTGGGTTTATAAACTGTAGTCTGTATTTTGCCTTCCCTCCTGTAAAAGATCTGCACAGTTGCTGTGTAATCTGGGTTCTTCTGTGTCTTCCTGATGAAAAACGCTGTTTTGCCTAGGAACTCGTGTGCACGAGTGACCGCACTGTGAAATGGAGTGGAAATGAGGCACTCTAGTTTAATTCCAAGGTGAAGTAGAGAAAGTCAGTGATGGGCATGGATAAGTGTTTCTCCTTCCTAGATTTCTTGAGGTAAACACTACAGATGTGGGACTTCACAGGGAGATAAGCATAGCTCATTTGCTATTTTGCTATATAAAACCATGTTTGTGTCAAAGGCTGGGATTAATACATGTCTCGGAAGGCCTGTGCAGCATTACCTTTCATTTCCTGTCTTTCAAGATTAATCTCAGGTTAAGTGAATTTCTAGCTAATGGTCAGAGGCAATTCAAAGCTGGTGAAATCATCATGAGAGACAAAAGCCATTATTTCATATACATCTAAGCTTAGAGTTGTTAATAGCTCTCCTTACCCCAGACAAGATTAATAGTTTTTATCTTTTTTCTTTCTCTCTTTTTCTTTTTTTTTTTTTTTAATTAGGAATTGATAGGAGAAATGGAGTAATGTACGTAAAGGAAAGGTTCTGTGTTCTGTTTCCTGCTTGCCATTCAGCATCATTGCTCTAATGTACACATTCTCATGTATGTCATGTATGACAACTGGACAGCCTCATTTGATCAGTCCTTCATGGACTCTGGAAGGAGAAGAGTGTTGGTGTGCCCAGATCTGCTAGGACAGTTGTAGAGCTGAGCATTAACATCCTGACAACACTGTAGCTCTCCCCCCGTCAATCACAACAGCTTCACTTTAGTACTGAATACAAGGGAGACAAGTCTGGTGCCGGTGGGACCAGAGAGCCCTTGTAATGGAGGGCACTTCTAGTCCCACCACAGATTTCTCTTGTCTGATTCTATAGTTACATTGACATGTGTCAATGCTGAAAGTACCGTGTGTCTCGAAGAGCCATCAGAATTACCAACGCTGGCATACATTGCTGTAGAAATAAAATAACAGCAACAGCAGGATCTTCTCAAAGCATCAGATACAAAGTTCCTTCTGAAGTTGAAATGGTATTGACCTTGCTTTACTACCACTGTGGCTCTTTTCTTTCCTATTCCGTTCCTTTTTCTTTTCTTTTGAAAACTCCATGCATGTCAAAATGCAATCTAAGCACAAAACTTTCCAATAGCTATCCAACGCCATGTTCCCCTTCACAGGTAGTTAAATAGAAATCCAACACATCTCAAGACACCCAAAAAGGATATTAGACAATGTTCAGTCAAAAGAGAATTTTGGTTTTTATTTTCCCCTTTTCTTTTTCTCTTTTTTTTTCTTTTTCCTCCCCCTTCTTCTTTATTGCCACAGTGGGGAAAATAATGAGACTAAACAAAGTGTCACAAATTCATCTGGTGCCAACACAAATGAAGACATAAGTCACAGCTTAGAATCAGAACAGTTTAATTAGACAGCACTTAAAAACTAGAAATTACAAAGCTCCCACTCTGCACCTCGTGCCATACTTAGAATGGGACAGTCACCATTTTGTTCTTCGGTACTTGACAAAGAAAACAGGGACCTAATTTGCACCTGGCATTTTGACATGCTAATATCAAACAATTATAACTCTGTAGGTGTGTAAATCTTTCCACCCACTGTCTGTTTGCCTGCTGGTTTGCTCAGGTACTGTCCTTACAGAGAGAGAATTGTCTTGTGGCAACTGCAATAGTAACAATTCAGTAATAACTTCCACCTCTCCCATAAAAGCAGTGGTAGTTTTAGCTCCTGTAAGAGCAGTGGTAGCTCCATCTCTGTTCCATGCTGGGTCCCGCTTCTCCTCCCGGTCTGAGGTTGCAGGCTGGGTAACTTTTGGATGTCCCCTTCGGGGCTGCACAGCACACTGTGCCCCCCTGCAACAGCTGGGTGGACTCACCGCTGGTCCCGTGGGTTTGCAGAAAGTTGTCACTGTGCCTCAGTAATCTGTGACTCTTGAAACAACACAGAACTTCTCGGTTTAAAACTTCTGGTGGTATTAAGAAGCATGAGCTATGTCTATCTTTGATCCTCCTTTGAAGCTTTCATGGAAGTTATTTAATGGCTCCACTGTTCAGTCACTCTGTTGTAATCAAATTCTTGCCTATTTCATTAGGCACTGTATTAAATCCAATAACCATTCCTGTGGAAACATAAAAACTTCTCCCTTTCTGCCTTTGGGATGGCTGATTTTTCACCATGATTAATTGTTATGTGATTTCTAAAAAATCATCTTCACTTGCCAATCGAATAAAACACATAGAGGAAGCTTGTTTTCTGTTAGGATTTTTTTTTCTTTTCTTTTTTTTTCTGATTAAGTTTATGAAAAAGTTTATTTTGAGTGGAAAACAAGAGTGCTACTTCGCAAACATAAACATGAGCAGTTTATCTGCTCATGCACAGGTAGATTAAACATTTATTGTCAGGGATGGGACTAAGATTCCGTAGCAGGCTGACACAGCATGTAAGAGAAATCTGGTTTAGTCTAGAGGGATTAAAACCAACTGATAACACAAAATAAACCTTTTCAAAATATTTCTAAACCACTTGTTAACCTTTTGATATTGTCATGAAACATCTGAAGAATTTATACCTCCATATAAAGTCCTCACCTAATACAGATTTAAAAGGAATAATCTTTAAGGAGAACTTTCTTTCTAAATAACAATAATGAAGAACTCTTGGATGATAAATACTTTCAGATTAATTCTCTTTTTTCTGAACGAGGAAGAATTTGGAAAAGTAATCTCTGCTGATGAAGGTAAACAAAATCTGAATCACAGTACATTCAGAAAACTAATTGTTTAGCTTTAACTAGAAATGCTTTGTTTGTCAGAAAATAAAGAAAAGAAACAGCTGTCTTATTTTTTATCCTATTAAATTTTAAAGGAACAATGTGTTAGCTCCTAAACAATAAAAAATTATTATGAGGAATGCAAGAATCCCATAATCTTTTTATCTTTTATGTTTGCCAATAAATACATTAATCTACATATCACAAATATGAATATATTTTGAAAAACACTTTGGGCTACTTCACCCGAAGTAAAAGGTGACAGCAAGGGTCAACACTTGCTTATGTCCAGTAAAGCTTTTTGCATCCTGTGAACGTGGGAAATGCAAGAGGTAGAGAGAAATTAATTCAGATGACAATTTTCAATTTATGGGAACATCCAGTTTGAAGAGTTACGGTATAACTGGCTAGAACAGTAAGGTAAAGACCAAAACAAATTCATAATTACTTTTATGGACAGCCTGTAATTATTATGATTTCACATAATAAAGTCATAGACTGTTCTGATTTGCTAGTCCTAAGAGGCAGAGACACCCTTACCTACAAACAGTGTTTCTTCTGTTCTTGTGAACGTACCTGGTTCTCTAAGTATGTTCTTCTCACATACCTTTAGAAATGCAGTGTACAGTTACATGGTTTGTTTTTTTTTGGTGAAAATATTAAATTACATAAGGATTATAACAACAGCAAAGACTGAGTTACCCCAAAATGCGTCTGCCACAAGAAAGGCAGCTGAGTCCTCAACAATTCACAAAGTATTTCTTGAGTAAGGAGTCCAAATTTGTTCTAAATCCTCCCTGGTGATGAATGTTATTGCACACCAAACTGACTTGTAGTGAAAGTTACAGTGGGCAAAGGGCTACTTTAATTTATACAAGCAAGGAAGTACATCACAGCTCAGTTGCATTTACTACACTTAACTTACATCCCTCTCTACTATTAACTACATAGTGGGTCCTGCTTTGTAAGAATTTTTTTCCGGAAATTTTGGTAGACATTTCCTTGACAAATCAGCATGTATAACTCTCTGTAGAAGTCTACAGGCAGATTAGCATAAAAACTTGTTGTATTGGGAGGAATTAACTTGAAACCAGAGACAACCAGCTTAAGGATACGGAAGAGACTGCTGGCTTGGGTTCTTGCCTGAGGAGGTCACACTCACATTCAAACGCCTCTTCTGCTTCAGTATGCTTCCGAGAACTTCAGTAGTGTCTGTCCCATGCTAAGGAATCAGTGTGTCTATTTTCATAGAATCATAGAATGCATTAGGTTGGAAGGGACCTTTAAAGGTCACCTAGTTCACCTTCTCTGCAGAAAGCAGGGACACCCTTAACTACATCAGGTTGCTCAGAGCTTCGTCAAGCCTGACCTTAAACACCTCCAGGGATGGGGCCTCCACTGTGTCTCTGGGCAACCTGTTCCAGTGTCTCACCACCCCCATAGTGATGAACTTATTCCTTATGACTAATCTAAACCTACCCTCATCAAGCTTATAACCATTGCCTTACATCCTATCTCTACATGCCCTTACAGTCTTTCCCTCACTTTCCTGTTGGTCCCCTTCAGGTACTGGAAGGCCACTATAAAGTCTCCTTGCAGCCTTTCCTTCTCCAGGCTGAACAAGCCCAACTCTCTCAGCCTGTCTTCATAGGTGAGGTGCTCCAGATCTCTTATCATTTGTTTTTTCCCTGCTCTCCTTGGACTGCTTCTCTTTGCATAAATGACAAACAGTGGTAGGATCAGTGAAAGACTTGGAGATTGGACTTGGGTCCCAGATGTGCAGCATGGGATCGGTCCAACTGCAGGTGCTCAGTACCAATATTTTACAAGAGAACTCCTTGTAAAATGTGGATTAATTAAAAATTACTTTAATATGCTTAAGCAACTCCTAAGCAGAGAGCAATCATTTAAATGCACATCAGGCATCTCAGGAGCATTCCCCAGTTCCCAGGCTGTTTGCCCTTCCAGATTTCTGCAGATTTCATTGTGTGAGCATCAGAAAAGGACTGTTGGTTACTCAGGGTGGGGTTGCAATACTTCTGAAAGACCTTGGTTTCACCCTAGTGCACAAGGAAGACAGATTCTGAATGAAGAGATTATTTGCTAACTGGCATTCTTGCATTCCCAGCCAGTTTTGTTGGTCATGCTCTTTGCATGAGCCATCTGCTTCTCTTACAGAGATCTTAGCCTGGCTTTTTTTTTTGGTTTAATTTCTTAATGAGTGTGAAGCACCAACTTGTAAAGTGTCTCACAGTCTCATCCAAGGTTTAGATACAGTGTTGTCCCCCACCCCCCGTTTTTAATCAGGGGGTTGCCTAACACCACATGGATTAATTAGTTATGAATCATTCATTTTCCAGATTTTTCTTGTCTTTTTAGCAAAGTTCATTCTTGTTCAAGCCATGAGTCAAACCAGCCTGTTTACCTTGGGCAATGCTTGCACCAAAATTTTGGGCATCTCAACAGGAAGCAAATGAACACAAATGTATTTTCTACACCATTGTCATGGTTTAACCTGGCAGGCAGCTAAAACAACCACACTGCCATTTCCTCTCTCCCCCTAGAGTGGGGTCAGGGTGACAATCGAAAAGAAAAAGGTAAAATTTATGGGTTGAGGTAAAGACAGTTTAATAGGACAGAAAACGAGGATAATGATAATAATAGTAATAATATTAGAGTATACAAAAAAAAGTGATGTGCAGCTCTATTGCTCACCACCCAAAGCTGATGTTCAGCTAGTTCCTAGGCCTCACTTCCTCCTGTCTTACTTCCCTAGTTATATAGGGAGCATGACACCGTATGGTATGGAATTTCCCTTTGGCTAGTCTAAGTTGGATGTCTGTCTGTGTCCCCTCACAGCTTCTTGCATCCCCACCTCACCTTACCATTGGCAGGGCAGTATGAGAAGCTGAAAAGTCTTTGACTGCTTGGCAGCAACTAAAACATTGATGTGTTATCAACACGATTCTCATCCTAAGTGTAAAGCACAGCACTATTCTAGCTGCTAGGAGGAAAATTTAACTCTATCACAGCTGAAACCAGGACAGCCATCAATGGAGAGACATAGGTTCCTCTAGCTGTATGAAGAAGAGATTCAGTCCCTCCCATGTCAGGTAATGCCTTCACTGCAGCCTTTCAGAGGGAACAGATCTGCTGTTCTAGCTAGATGCCCTGGAACACACACGGTGTTTTCAAGCAGTCTTGGAAGCAGGGATGAAATCCCAGCCCTTCTGCCACTCAAGTGCATACTGCAATCACTGGCTGCTTTATGTCTTGCATGCCTGGCAACGCAGCATCTCAGTTTAAAGAAGAGATATGAAAAATGCTCTCATGTATGATATTGTGTGGCTTGCTTGTTTTCAGCTTTCCCTTGGGTTTGGGTATGGTCCATCTTGTGTTGTGCAGATTAAGGACTTTTTCTTGTTGGATGAGCTGAATTCTGACACCTATTAACTTTTAAGAAACATTAGACTCGTATCAGTGCAAGCTGGAACAACTCTGGGGCCCCTGGTTGTGTTTGTATTCAACTGATCAGTTTACAGCCTAGTGAAGTGCTTGGGCAGACTGGCAGTAACTGGTGCAGGTATTGTCAAAACAGTTCCCATTTCTAGTAGCTAGTACTGCTAAGGGGACAGAAAGGTTCTGGATTCTTCAGCAAAAAGCAGAAAAGTTGTGGAGTCTCCTTCTCTGGAGACATTCAAGACCTGCCTGGATGCATTCCTGTGTGATTTAGTCTAGGCGATACTGTTTTGGCAGGGGGTTGGACCAGATGATCTCTCAAGGTCCCTTCCAACTCCTAATGTTCCGTGATTCTGTGAAAAAAAAATTAAACTCCTAGCAGACATCTTCTGGCTCTTGAAGAAATATCTCAAAATTATTTTTAATTTATTGAATTGTTAAAAATTTGCAACTATTTGGGATATGCAGGAAACCTTTCCTTTTGCTTTTGTGAAAGGCTCTTTGTTGGAGGGACTTTCTTTTGGATACCCATACCTTTTCAACAAAAACAACATTTGAAAATTATATTCCTGGAGCATGAGTGTATTTACCTAGCAAAGGTTGGCATAAGCAAATTTGACTGTACAAACCTTCCCTGTTTCCCACTTACGTATAACACTTTGGGTTGTATGAAGTCACATAAAAAGGGAATGCTTCTTGCTTTATCTGTAAAACATTTGCAACAAGTGCAGACAACCTTCTTGACACTTGGATACCTCTTAACCTCTTCAAATGTTTGAGAGCCATCATACCTTATATCTGGGAAGCCAATAGGAGAGGAAGTGCTGTGAGGAATCTCCCAGTGGTCTTAAGATTGCTGAGGCCGGATCAGATGTGAAGTTGAGACCTAGGCACGCTAGTGGCAATGGCTGCAGACCCACTGCTGCTTCCTTGCCTCTTCCCCCTGATGGGGACCTGAATTAACCAGCAGTCCAAGTGTCAGCATGAACTCATGGTAAGTCATTTGACATCTCCTCAATGTGGCAGCTGTACTTGTAGGGTGTGGGATTCATTGGCAATGAAGAACTACAGTGTGGAGACCCTTGATCTTGAGCACTGGGGCTTCTGCAAGGCTGTGATACTGAAAAGCTAATGTAAAAATGCACTGAGGATCTCTGGTGTTTGGGCAAGGGTTTTTTGTGTTTGTTGGTTTGTTTTTGGTTTTTTTTTTTTTTTTTTTTTTTTTTTTTTTTACTGAGTGTGTAATTCAAATCCTGTTTAAGTGAATGGGAAAAGAACCACTCTTCTCTTTGTTCACCTGGTCAGATAAGTCAATTTTTGGTAGGTAATTTTCCCCTGTTATCAAAAATCTAAAAAAAAAAAATATGATTCATGGTACCTTAGTTTGTAATAGTAATTTTCCATTTCCATGGGGTTTTCCTCACTGTCATGAACACCATATCATAATTGATTTTGATGTTGTCAAGTATTTTGATGTTGACAGTTTTACTCTGTTACTGCTCTTAAAAATCCAGTGATATGCTATAGTATTCTGTTTTCTCATAAAAATGATTTTTTCTGTATGAGCAGAAGAAAATATTTACAATTTAGACAGATTTTTTTAATCCACTTCTCAAGTATTGTTTACTTTTTAATATAATAAAGAGCTTAGACAGAAGCTTCTTAGAACTTAGATTTTGCCACCAAATTCTGTAGAACAAGTGTGAGATACAGGTATTTGAAAGATGGTAATACAAACATACCCTTTGATATGCAATTGCTTTGTATAGGCATTATCTTAAATTCCAGATATAAGCATTGTGAAGATAGAAAGAGAAGAAGATGGAAGTGTGTCCTGAGATACATCTAAAGATTCTGTTTATATCTGTAAAAATGTTTGGGCATCAACAATGGTGGGTAAAGTAAGGCACACAATATTTTTCACCCACAAAATTTAACCATGCTGTAGTCCATTTCAAAATGTGCTGCTGAATAAATATTTATAGGTAATCCTGCACTTTTTGAGTTAGTAGTCTGATGTCTTCAATAGATATCTGGGTGGTGTCATTCCATTGCAGATGTATACCATGCGATCAGCCTTATACTCACAGTGGGACACTGCTGCAAAGTGCAACAGTTGTTTGAATTGCAACAAAACCCCCACCAAAACAACTTTGTGTTGCTTTTTATAGTTCATTAGCTATTAACACCATGAAGAGATTGTTAATTTTCTTGTGATATATTGTATATCCAGTAATAGAGTAGTTCTCAAATGTGACTCAATGGCTTAGGGATCTAACTCAGGTCTTCTTTGAAGACAAATCCCTCGGTATTCAGGCTTTTTGGTGGGCACAGTCAAGACTGAGCTCTCATGGGATCCTTGTGAGGGAGTGTCATATCTATTTGTTTTGTTTCTTTGTTTTCCCAAGCTGGAAGATTTTCATGGTCTTTTCCACGAGGAAAGATGCAAGGGTTCAATGTCTATGAACTGAGAATGTATTTTGTTATTGGCTCCTTCTGTTCTGGACCTTCACCACACGAGTGAAGGAACGTGTTGTCAAGGAAGACAGATGGAATTCAACACTGTGGGTTTTTTTTTAAATCCCCATCTGACCACTAATGCCATCATTTTACATTTGTCCATATTAAAGACAAAAGTGGGTCATAACAAGATATCCTTGAATGATACACTCTTTTAATTAAGAGGACCATGCTCCTCATGATGATGAGGTGGGTGACTAGAGCACCTGTTCTGGCTATAAAACTCTGTAATACGTAACAGATCCCTCCCTGCTCTGAACAAACAGTCTGAGTTAGGCTTCTGCACTGGAATTACACTGATCATGTCTAAGACTGTGGCTAAGCACAAAGAAACTTGGCATGTAAAACCAGACATAGGAGAAAATCTTCATTGTTAAAGTCACTGACAGATTCTGTCATCTCTGTGAAATCCATTTGAACTAAATCTTTACTTGATGATTCAGCTGTGAAGCGCAGAGATTTAAGCAATTGTTTTATGTGGCTGGTAATTGAAAGCAAACTGTAAATTCAGTGGGAGGTTTCTGTGGAAACCTAAGGTTAGAAACTTGTTTTTTTTCCTAGAATTTCCCTTTGCATAAATAGTTAATTCTTTCTCCCCACCCTGCTTTCTTCTTTTCACACACACACAGAGGAGAAAACCCCCATTATGAATATGTATTCAAACCTGTAACAATATTCCTATTTTGTGTCTGGGGCTTGATGAATTCCTGTAGAGAGTAGGTATTTGTGTTTTACTTACCATCCCAGCACAAATTGCCAGTCCTGTCGGGGACCCCTGCACATGAGCACATGGCATGCAAGAAGTCCTCTTTTCCAGCACAGCGTCAGAATGGAAACCGTTCAGAATCACCGTCATTGTGGAGACTTAGACTCTGCTTTAGCAAAAGGAAAACTCTGTTCAGATCCTGACATACAACCAAGTGCCAGGTTGTGTTGGCTAATTCCAAAATAGCTGAACAAATAGAGCTGGGGACCTCTCTTGGGCACTGACTCTCAGTTGTCCATACTATCAAATCAGTACAGTTTGGTCATTAGCATGCTTTAGTGTGGGCCAGCCAAAACAACTCCTAGGCATGGTTAAGGGATTAGTAGTGGCCAGAGGCCATTCCCACTGGGCAGGTTGGATGCAGCCCCTCTATTATTTTTTTTTTTGGGGGGTGGGGGGTGGGGGGTGGGGGGTGGGTAAGAAACTTGAATAATATAGATATAGGTTGATTTTGTGCCATCTAGATTCAGTGCCTGCAAAACAGCCTAGTGCATGTTTGATTTACTAATACAGAGGCAGCTGTTGTATATGCTTGTGCTTATGCAATTTGGGTGGTGTTTCCATGGAAGGTCTGTATTGATTGCACACCTACAGGAAAAAAAAACCCAACCAAAAACCCAACTGTGCTGGGCATATAGAGCATGTCCAAGCGAGCAGTCTGCTCCCTCATTTTCTGGGAAGTGCAGAAGGGAGGACTTTAAGAAGATTTAAGAAGCTGCCAGGGCTTCTTCAACCATACCATCCATTCAGACACGGGAACATGTTTTTGGTGCTGCCTGGTGTGATGACACAGGCCCGAAGCAGCACCTAGAAGGTTGTTACATGTATTTTTCTCAGCTCACAACGTTTCCACTTTTCAGTATTTAGTGTTACTGATTCTATAAAAAGTTATAAGCCTGACTTAACATATTGTCCTGGGTCAAACTGTTCACAGCAGAAGAAAATGACTTAGAAATACTCGAACTAAACAAGTGTTACAAGCACAACTTCAAGATGCATGCATTGGTTTTTTTCTTCAGTAGTTCTGTCCAACAGATGCAGAGAATCATTGGAAAGCATTCCTTTTTGTGCTTTGCTTGACATTAACCACCCCCAACAGAAGGTGTTCACAGCCTAAGTATCTACCAATGATCCACCTGGCCTGACTTCCCTTAGAGTCACTGGAGAAAAACAAGCATTTCTAGAGCACAACTCATCTTCTATGAAACTGGTGGTATGAACTGTGCTTTCAATGTACATTTTCTTCTCTTTTTCATTGGGCATAGGAGTAATGGTAATGGTAATCAGCTTGAGGTGTATGCCTATAAGCATAAGCATGCAATGCTGAGTCAGCTGAGTAATGCCTCCCTGTGCCTTCCTGGTACGCACATGGCCACGTGCACCAGTTACCTAATTCCACCTACATACTGTGCATTCTTCAGAAAATAGATGGCATCCAGAAAATGCCATGACTAGTTCTTCTTCATAATAACAATACCCTCTTTTTTCATTTCCTCAGCTGTGAGATATCCTTCATCATTAGAAGTTTCAGCAAATGTTTCAGCCTTCATGTGCCAGTTGCAGGCATATCTTCCTACATCAAAAAACAGACTGATGCGTTTTCTTTGGTGGTGTTCTTGGTGTTTTTCTTCTGCTCCTTCTGTGTTGCATATCCTGTTAATCAGACTTCCCAAAAGATAATAGTTTAGTGGTATGGGCTAAACTTGGTCTATCTTCTTTCTCAAGACATGCAGCTTATTTGTATTTCAACATCCATTTTAAATGCCACCTTTCTTTTTTTTTTTTTATTTGACCTATTTGCATAAGCTTTGCCACAGTGAAGTCCCCAGTTTGTACAGCAGCCAAAAGGAAGGTAGATTCACTGCTGCTGCACTACATTTTTAGAGATGTTCTTCAGTTGTGTGCCATGTATGACCAGTTTCTTCTGTTCATCTGTAAAGGATACTAATGAAAACTGCTTTGCTTTATGTTGCTTTGTACATTCCTTCCTTAATGATAGTCATTCCTTTCCCCCTGCACGATATAATCTACTTCTGCTAAAAACCTGCAACGTCTTTGCTGTTCCTAATGCTTCTGTTTCTAAGCTGGAGTGTCTGGTGCCATACTACTGCATTGTGTGTGAGTGTAATTATTTGCTGGTACTACCTTTCTGGTTTACGATATGGATGTCACTGGTGCTAGTGAATATTTCTCTCTGCTCTCCTGAATAGCTTGTTCTGGCTTTCTAATAATTCATTTTTCTAATATGAAGTTGTCCTGTGGTAGTTATTTCTTTTGTATTTCTTTTGAGTGTCATCCTCTTGTGATCTTTATCATCGGCATGTCACATTTATCAGTGAAATACCTATCTTGTCTTAATAGGTATAACTGGGTTACCCACTCACCAGCTGCCTCTGTGGGTTCCTGATTTCTTTCATAGAAAACACTTCTTTGTATGAAGGGTCTTTTTTCTTGACAAAACAATAAGATTCAAATGGCATAAACAACCTATCTGATTTTTTTTCCCTCTCTGCTTCAGCGAGCCTGCCACTTGAGACCCTTGCTCTGCAGATATCTCTGTCTTTTTGCCCAACACTATTCGGAAATGAGCAGCTTCCTGGATTGCAGACCACTTAGCTGCTTCAGATCCTGCACAGATTAACACCATTAACTCCTTCCACTTAGTTCAGCTCTCTTCAGCGGCTTCTGTTTTCTAAAGCCCTTGCAGAACACATTTCTGGTATTAGTCTGCACAACAGCCATGGTCAGTCAAGTTTTTTTTCTGCTGATACTGTACCGTCTTGGGGAGACTGCTTACGACAGTGGTGAACTGTAAATGGATGCACTGAAAGGCCTGTGAATAAACAGCATTTTGAAATTCTGGTCTTGCACCCTGGCTCATGCCTGTCATGTTACCTCAGGGCTTAAATGCCTCCTGGAACCCCAAGTCCTAGTTTATCCCTACTGCCCACGTGTTGGGCATCTTCTACACCTGCTTTGGAAAGAGTCAGCTGGCTTCTCATCTGGGAAAGGTAAAACATGTTGGGGCCCCGGGTCATCATGCCTGAGGTCTTTTAGGATAATTTAAATGGATGTAAAATGGCCCAGATCTCATGTCTCTGAAAACTTAGACTATCATGTGGCACCTAAACTTAAGCATGGCTGCAAAAAACGATGTCAGAAATACCCTTCAACAGAAAGTGAGCAAAGCAGTATTTTACACTCATAATAATACAGAATTCAAATGCAGAGACAGTAATTTCCTAAATACTTCATGGTATCAACCATAAACACAAAGACCATGTGTCAGAAAAGAACAGAGGCAAAAGTAGGTGGGTAGGATGCCTGCAGAATTCTGTGCCATTGGCCTGCATCTTATGCATGTTTCCTTTTTGTTTCATGACTCTATTCCTAATTTTAATTTATTTTCAATAACAAAAATGAGAGGATACAGAGTTTGTGTAGAACTGCAGTAAATTATTTTGAAAACAGGAGAACTAAATCAGGAATATGTAGTCAGGATACTATTCAGGCAAAAGTAGTTGTTGGAATATGGGAGGGGAAAGCACAATTTAAAGTGGGTTTTGGGGGGGGGGGGGGTTGGTGTGTGGCATTAGTAAATTCTGGATTTATTGTGAGTTAACACTAACATGACCAACCTGTATTAAACAGGGAAAATTAAGGATTTAAGTGAGATTAACTCACTCATGAAAAATGAGTTTGGCTGTCAGACCTCTGTCCTAGGGGAAGTACATCTGTTAATTAAACCCCACGTAGTTCAGCAGAATGGCAGCAGTGGAGTGTGTGCTGGGGTGATGTGCCTTGGCAGGGTCTCTGCTCCCGCAGAAGCAGCTTTGGGCTGGACTCTAGCTGGTGGTTTGGGAAGATGCTACGATGCCAGGAGTTTTCTTCCTCTGTGTGAGGAAAAGACAAATATTGCTCTCAGCTGCTTTTTTCATCTCTAATAAAGCTCTGGCTAGTAATGATTGCTCTTTGTGTTTTCCAGAGCCAGAAAGGAGGCTCATGCTCTTTTCACAGGCTCTTGGATTTCCTCACCTCAGCTTCTGACAGAAAATGAAACACCATAAATGTCATGTAGTAATTGAATGACAGCAACGTGCAGGGAAGAAGTGACTGAAGAGCATAAAGTCAAATGAAAAGCTTCTCTTTTTGGTAGTTAGTTGTAACGGGTGATATTATTAGACAGAAATGATAAAAGATGAGTTGTTTAAAACAATAACTGGATATCAATGAAGAATACTGTCCTTACACATTTGTAAGACTGGACTTTCTTCCTCTTTCTTCTAAAGAGGAAAGGACGAAAGCCAGCTTATGAGAGACACTGATCTCAGTGAGTGGGTTCAGTTCCTGATCCAAGAAGCCCAGTTCCTTGAAATGTTCACAAAGTCAGAGGTGTGAACTCGAGGGTAGGTCTCATATGGAGCTAACATTGCATGAAAATCTTCCTGGTGGGAACCAGGACTTGGTAAGTTGGTCACTTTCTTATAGAGGAGAGAGAAAATCTTGCAGAAATTAGACTTGAAAGGTACTTCTAGGGAAGATAGGAAAGCAGTCCGACCATGGATTTGTGAACTGGAGGTAAATGAGCAGGTTGCATTGGATAATCCTTTAAAATTTACAGATCACAGGAGTCCTTTAGATGTGGACTCAGCCCTCAACTGTGAATTTTGGATCTCAAAGGCAAGAAAAGACAGCAGGCGGCATAAAGGGAGTTTTTTGTGGATGAAAGCAATGTATATCTAGACTTTTCTAAAGAAGACATCTTTCCTCTAAGTTGAGTGAGACTTTTTGACACCTAGCAGTCTGGTCAGGGCCATGACTGTAGCTCAAATCATGCTGCATATCTGAACATCTAAGTGATGGTGCATGTGCATGTACAGAGAAGCTCAGTTGTGGACACACAATAAATGTGATGTGTCTGTAGAGTGTCAGTGTCAGCCCTGCTTTGCACATACTGAGCAGTTGCTTTGCACCTGCACAAGGAACACAGCACACCCCGAGTGCTTGTCTAGTGCACAGATGCTGCACTGTACAGAATATGCGTTGCAGAGTCTACTCTTAAAAGGCCCAGACAAAAACACAGTCTGTGGCAGAAGACCTTCTACCTTGAAAACCCTTAACTGGTACCCTAATTTTGCCTAAGAATATACACAAGACTAATCTGTCCCTGCTTCCCAATCCTCTCCCTGCCCAAGACTACCCCTTCAAGCTTCCAAACCCCAAGGCCGCACTGCATTTTCTGTTTTGTAGGCAGAGATGTGACAGATCTCACTGTGTGTGGCCAAAATGCTAGTTTGCAGTTGTAGAACCTCAACAGATGGTTCTGCACATCATTTGTGTCACTGTGGTGCCTGTGAGGCTTAGTCATGAAGTACATCACTCTCCCTCCCCCATGCAGGTACTGTACAGATGCAGGACTGCCCTGTCTTATCAGGCTTATTCTTGAAAGAGGAGATGAGAAACAGTAAATGGATATTTACTGTAATCTAATGTTATCTAGTACATAATCTATTATTATCTGGTACATTGTACATGATGCTGACCATTGTCTAGAGCTTGTGAAATCTCCAAGAACTGGACAACTACTTAAACTACAGTTTCGCTTGTTTACACTTTTAGTACACAAACAGATCAGACAAGGGAGGTCTAAAAGTTATTTTTGAAGCAGTTAAGGCTACTGGGTAATTACTATTCAGTAATTTAGGGTAAGAATCAAAATCGATACTCAGCCCTTAAAACTTGCCCGTTATTTTGCTATGATTTGTATGGGTTCCTTCCATTTTTAACACAAGCAAATGCATGATGATTTTCAAGGATGGGGCTAGAACTAAACTCTATCTTAAATTGCATGATTCATCCACATTCAGGAACAGGCTGGTATAACAATATGATAGCACAACCTTTACTTCACTGAAAGGAGAAACTCTTTAAGCAGGGGAAAAAAATAGGCAGTTTGAATGACTACGTGGTCATGGTCAAATAGAAGAGACAAAGCCACCACAACAAATTCACCATATTCCTTATAAACAACTACAGATATTTTAAGAAAAGAAATGTGCTCAGGAAAAAAAAAAAAGGAAAGGGTTGTTTTTTTTTTTTCCTGATTATCTCCTCGAATTCAGCACCTCTTTTGTTAGAGAATTGTTTTGAGTTGAGGTTTAAAAAAAGAAAAATTTGGTGCCATCAAGTGGAAATATCCTGTATTGCTGAGAAGAGCTGGCGAAGTGGCAGTGCCTGGGTTTCATTAGGTATGGCAGCGCTTCAAACTCTTGCAGTGGAAATGTTTTTTCCCTCAGCGCACACATTATATCCCGGTCTCAATTCGGCAAGAAACCCCACCTGTTCCTCTGCTGTAGGAACTAACGCCCTCTCCTCTCACACACGGCAAAAAGCCCGTGTTTTCTGACAAGTCACATTTCTGGCTGTCGCTCAGGACTCCGGTTTTGCGATACCCCCGCTGTCGGCGCGGCAGCGCGCTCCCGGCAGGAGCGTTGCCTGCTGCCAGATCCCCGTCCCAGAGCACAGCGGTGCCTCTGAGGGAGCTCTTCCGCAGAGCACCCGATGCTGTGTGCTGAATTTGTTCCAGCGTGCAGGGATTAAAAGCCACATTCCTTCACATTTCCAAATTTCTCATGGCAAACACTTTAAAAAAAAAAAAACCAACCCCAACAAACCCATGGATCATCTGCCAGGAGGGAAACTCACAAGTCCCTTTGCAGCCCTATGAGAAGCCTTGCAGTGCTACACCTCTGTGTTGGACTTATCCTGGTCTCATACTGGAACTGGCAGAGAGGAACATCACTTGGAGATGGGTAATGCTTGACGCTTCCTAAGCTGCTCATTCGCTGAATGCCGGTCAAATCCCTCGGCTTTACGCTAGGGAGGAATTGCATGGGATAAACTTCAGCTCTGCAGACAGCATGGTCGTAGGTTTCAGACACCTGTGCCACTTCAAAAATACATTTCCTGCCCTTTGGAAGCTTCTTTTTCGACATCAAGACACCTGGATTAACCTAAAGAACTTGTGACTTTGTGATATTTTTACCGCGTTTGTCCATGGCTATCCCAAATGTTCCGAAAACAAACATTTAAGTATTTATTGTTTAAAAACCATTCATTTATAAACAGAAGTAATTTTATTTTGGAATCTTAATAATCTTTCAAAATACAAGAAGTTTCATTTTTGCTGAACCAGGATTCTTTGGTTTGAACTGAATGATCAAAACCTCTGAATTCTTGTTGAGTGAAATCGTGGAGAAAAAAAATTCATTTTGGGCACTTTTTGGTTTTTTTTTCTTAAATTCCCAACTAGGTATTACACCAAAGTATGTTGCTTCTTATATTCAGGAGATCACTCTTGCCATCAGTTGTTACATATCAAATATAACATATTGAAATGGTTGGACTCGATGACCTTAAGGGTCTTTTCCAACATAAATGATTCTATGATCAACTATGACATTTTTCTTCTAGGAAAGCAAAACTGTTAGACTGCATTTTTGTAATTAAATTCAGAAGATCATCTCTCTGTACATACACACACACATGCACACACACTATATACACACTTATGCATGCATCTATAAAAAAAATCGTCTCCATGGTTTGGCATCTCTGGCAAACTACTCCCCTGAAACATTATAACATTCAGTTGCATTTAGACCAAAATATTGTATTATACCCTGCTCTGAAAAATAGCTGGGAAGGTATGACAAACTCTAGCGTGTCGTTACCATGTTTTCATCCTCTCAGGTACATTGTGAAAGGGTCCAACCTGTGAATAAAGTGCCATTGATGCTTTTGTCACCCTGAGGTTTGTCTGCTGCATTTATTTTGATTCCTCAGGGACTGTTAAAGGTGCTGCAAATGTATAAAGTGCTCTGCATGAAGCCTGGAACCCAGAATGTTGTTCTAGATCACCAAGCACCAAATACACTCCTGGCACGCTCCTGTGCCACCTACCACCTCCTGCTCTGTCTCCCGGCACAGCGCTCTGGGAAGAGAGATGCTCTGGAGGCCCATACTGAAACAGAAAAAGAAACTATTTAAATAAAAGTTATTCTTGGAGGGGCTGTCTGTATGCATTTGAAGGGTTTTTGAAGCCCACTACATTGCAAAGCTGTTAAAAGGATATAAAAATAACCAAGAATTGGGCCCCTTGGATGTCAAGGGAATAGTACAACTGTACTTGACACACTAATGTATTTAGGCATTTTTGAGTGTTGTATATGGAAGAGAGACAAACTATGTGGGCATTTAGGAAAAAGAGCAGATAGGACATGGCCAAATGCTTCAAGGATCTCATATGAAATATATTTAACTATGCAATTATCACATATCAACTTTTCTTTCAGTGTCTTGTCTCTTGAAATTTCCAGCGATGTTGCTGTGAGGAAAGCGTGTAGCTGGTTTTCACGCACATGGAAACTAATATGGAACATAATACATCAGCTGTAAGACCTCTGATCAGAAGAATCGAGTACTCTGGTTAAAAGGAACGTGGAGTTCCTTATTTGATTTTTTGGAAATGTGGTTTGGTTGCTAATATTTGAGAGAGAGAAAATGGTTCTGTAATCACTTTGAATAACATGAGAATTTTTCTTAGTTTGTTATTGGTCACTAACAAACTAGTTGCATTCTGTGCCTTGATATTGATAGATTAGTGGAATTTCTTATAGTAGCAGAAACATTTGCTTTGAAGTCAGTTGCTACATGCTGCTGTTCTCAATCTTGATCTCCCTAATAGGTGGACCCTTTCTTGTATTTTGCTGAACAGTGTCAGTAATTTGTTAGCAATGGGAATTGTACATCAATGTTAAAGCAAAACCCTGATCACTAAAAATTACTGACATGGCTCAAAGACTTTATAATTGTGTAAACAATATTTGTCAACCTAAAGACAGCCGTATTTGACTTATTCTAATGTCCTTCTCAATGGAGAATTATCATTAAAATGATAAATATTTTAATTTTCTGATTAAAGAGATACTCTGAACCAGCCTATTTAAATCATCGCTATTATCTCAAGTTTAGGGCTGGTATTTCTGGTTTTGTGTGTTCTTTCTGTTCAAGAACTGAAATCAAGGTAATGGTTTAGTGGTAGACTTTTGTTGCTATGGAACTATTCATTATATTACAATATGGAATGCATGGAGCAGAGACACAAAGATTTGATTTCATAAACACAATATGAAGCTTTTAATCCTTTCGCTCTTACTGAACAATTTATGTGGCAGACTAGTTTTCAGCACGTTTTTCATTCTCCAAATGTGTGCACTAGATGTATTTTAAATGCTTTCCTGAAGAAGATGAAGACACAGAGTGCGAATATGTTTGTGCATGTGCATATAAATGTGCTCACACAGACTCATGTGATGTGTCTATCTTTTTTTCCTGCAGTGTTTTTAAACATGAGAGTTAAAACCTAAATATTGGAAATCACATAGAAAGATAATGTGTTTATGTGGTACAAAAGTATTTTTAAAAGGGCAGCACAAAAGAAGCTTTTCATGTTCCAGGCACCTGGGCAGATTCCTGGGCAGGTGGAATCAGCTGGAAGAGAAAAGGAACCAGGTCATAAAATTCCTATAGTAAAACAGGTGAATTGAAAAGATGGGAAAATCTTCAGGGCATTAGATTTTTTTAGTCTAGGTCCTGACTAAAAAATAGGAATAGAAAGGTTTGTGGCCTTCCTATTCCCCCTGTGCAGAGCTTTTTTTCATCTGCACTGCACTCTTCCAGATGGTGGAGCAAAAGGACTCTCCATAGCTACATGGATGGGAAGGCAGAGCAGGCTTTGTCCCACTTACAAGACTATTCAGGCTCTTATCCTAATGTTCCACAGTTATAGTTAACAATCATGTAAGAACACTTCATATTTTGGAGAAGAACAAGGGAAAAAAGATTTCAGTCCAGGCTTCATCAGCTGACAAATTTTGGGGTGGAAAGTTCAAATTGTGAAGAAAGAAGATGAGATTTGTATGATTTATTTATTAATTTAAGTTGGTATTTAGCTCAGCTTGAAAAATGCCACTCTGATAAATGCAGTATACAGACAGTATGGAAGAGCAAGAAGGAAACAAAACAATTCCAGGGATAAGATCTCAACAGGAAAAAACACAAAGAATCTTTGGGCAATAATGGAAGAGCTATTAATTGGAAAGCCAAACCTGTTCCCTGAGCTGTGAGCTTCAGAGGGAGTGTGTGGGCACGAAAGTATCAAAGGAGGAAAATCTTGAAAATGTAGTCGAAAGCTGGTGGAAAATATTAATTGTCCTTACCTCTGAGAGTTTGCCCCAATCTGGCAGAAACACCTTTTGCTTCAGTCAGAAAAGCTGCAGTTCCAAGCGGCTAAAACTGAGAGAGAAGCAGCTTGATGACTGGAACTAACCAACAAAATGAAAACGAAGACCAAAGGATAGAAGGTAAATGAAAACGCAGTATGGTTGGTACTATGTGATGGGGGAAGGATGGAGAGAGAGAGAGCACCCTACTTAATCAGACACAAGCACCAGGCAAACGCTTTTGATTGTCTTCATGCTGCTGATCTGCAAATGTGATTCTCAAACAAGGCAAGGGCAGAGAAATAGTTTCTTGAGGATCACCTTCCAGTCCAGGATGTACATATGACTCAAATCTCCATCCACTAGCTTTTTTCTAAAAGCAGAAACACCAACTCTAGATAAGGCAATTTTGGTCATGCTGGATGTAGACACTTTCATTATCTACCTGTCTGGGTAAGGCTTTAGCTTTATAGGTATAACAATGGAAACAGGGCCAATTCCCAGCACTCAAGAAAGAGGAGCCAGCTGCAATACACCTTGCTGTGAAGGGCAATGCCACACCAGGTGTCTTCAAGGTGAGGGCAGTGGTGCAGAGGAAAGGTGGGGTTGCAATGTTTTGCCACTGCTAGAACAGATGAGACACTGACAGACTGCAGCTGGGCAAAACACATGCATCTTTCTACACCTGATGTTTTAAGGGTGCCGAGACGGACTTGCAGGTAGGCTTCAAGCAGAATTCCATTCATGTGAAGGACTTTCTGAATTCCTGGTTTCATCTCGTGGATTCAAGTAAGTTGGATCTGAGAAGTTGAATCTGAGTCAGAGTAGCTCCTCTGTCTCAGAAGGGGTATTTGCCATGGCATACATGAATGTATTTTCACCCAGTAGTAGAAGAAGCATGTGTCTCACTCCAGAAATGTGTTCAAAAGCTTTAATGATTTTTGAGCTGGTGGAGAAGAGGGAAGTAGTTATAAAGATGCTAGAGTGGAATTTTGTCCTCCATAATTCTATCATAAAGGCGAATCCAGTAAAGGTACTGCAATCATGCTCTGCCCATGACAGAAGGATTAAAACTCTCTGCTCTTCCTTTACTCATTTGGTTCTTTTCATGATCAGAAGGGAGAAGTAGGAATGAGGATGATACTTCATTACTTTTAGGCCTGTCAGATTTTCTTCCTCATAGTAGTTTGATTCAAGTGGATTGTAATGAGTTACCAGAACTGTTAGGGACCTCTAAGGAAAGAAAGACAGCAAAGGTCTCACTTCGAAAAGAAGCACTAATAATAGAACTATTAATTGTGAAATGGCAAATAAGATACAGCCTGCTTAGCAAGTATGTTTTTCTCATTCCTCCTTCACACTGACAGAGTTGAAGATCAAAAGGACATAAACCCACTGTTTACCTCTCCAGGCTTCAGATACAAGAGGTGACATTTTGACCAGAAGAAGATCATCAGAGGTTTGGTCTCCCTGCTAGAGATGTAAGCAGGTGCCTGCACTGAGGTTAGTAGAACTTTGGAAAAAAAATTAGATGTGGATATTTGTAACCTGTCTGTGCTTCCCCTTGGCATGAATAAACTGCAAGTTACATTTAGAGAATCAATTTTGACTTTAAACAGCTATAAATAAATGTCCTTGTATGGGCCAAAATGGAGTTGGGCTTCTATTACTGCGAGGCTGCGACTCCAAAACAGAGGGGAAGTGGCCTCTTCCCTTGAAGAGACGAAGGTAGGCCAATTATATGTAATGGGTAATCTCAGTAAGTTCAATTTTAACTGCTCCTGGTCTCAAAGAAGAAGTTTGATCAGAATATAAGAAAATCTGGTGTCACCCTGATTAAATGCAGGAGCACATTTGGGACCTAGTTTGGGACAGCTGGTTTTTATTCATGAGTAAAACTTTGGTTACAGCTTCAGGACTTGCTACAACACGTACGCCAAACCCCAGAATACTGAGGCAATAGTCTAATACACTTTTTTTTTTCCTCAGCAGTCATGCTTAAGCAGAAATCTTCTTTCCCTCCTCCCATCTCTGCCCCACTTTGTTCCTGTGCCTGCACACACCTTCAGTTGTTTGTCTGCTGCGTAGTACTGAAGAATGAAAAGTAACTTCATAAAAGCAGAAAAAAAACCCACGAATTTTTAAAAAAACTTCTTATTTATTTATTTACCTGATGAGTTCTGTTTTACTCCACAGCTGGAGAGGTAGTTGTGCTGGTCTAGACCATGCCACTCTACATGTTACATACCTCTTCCTATTTTCATGGCTTTGTTGAAATCAATCTCTGATTTCAAAGGTCCACAAAGAATCAAGATAGTCAAGAAGTCCTGAACTTCTGTTCCAACACAAAACTGATTGTGAATCATGGGCTGAACCATAATTTTTGTGCTGGTTTTCCCAGCTTTTAAATACAAATAATACACATTCTTCTACTGCATATTGATGAAGGCATTGGTGGTGCCAAACTGGAAAGCTGTAAATAATTGCAAAAAGCTGTTGGGTTTTGTGATTTTTTTCAGGAGGAGGTCAGCACTCTCAGACAGAAACAAACTGCTGTTGGAGGAGATAAGGCAGGGACAACCATTATTTGCTGAACGAGCCTCAGAAGCAAGGTTGCACTTTTAATGCAGCTATGGCATAATTGCTTTAATGGACTCTTTAAGCACTAAACCCTGATTCTCTCAAAAGAAGGCCCTGGTTTTGATTTTATTCACACTATGGATCCATACTTAGTGGTAGATTGTTATTGACTTGAAAGCCCTACTAGCGTGAGCATCGGTAAGTTTAATTAATAGCCTCAACGAAGATTCTTATGGAAGTATATTTCAGACAGATTATTTCAGCTGAGCTGCTGCGGTTTCTTGCAATGAACCTAGTGCTTGTCTGTCTTCTAATGAGTCAGTTCACTAATTTGATATCATAGGCTGCAATTTTCTGTGCTTAGGTTTATTTGCACAGCAATTTAAAAATACTTACCTGGGGTCTTAGGAATAATGAGGATGACTTAATAGGGCATCTCAATTTAATGCAGCAGTCTAAATACACACTGCAAATGAAAAACTGCTGAGTTTTACAGAGAACACGGTTATATATGATGCTGCTGTGAATTCCAGTGTGTACAAATGTGAGTGGATATACCCTATGCCTTAGGTGTAACTGAAAGCAGAAGGTCTTTCTTTGGGGGTGCTGTACGCCCTGCGAGATGGCAATTTCCCCTACTGGGCAATAGGAATGTAAATATATTCTCTACATGATTGTAGAGAACACAACACTGTGCTGTTCAGTGATGTCTAGTACTCTGCTGTGAGGTCAGTATTCACAGTGGCAGTCAACAGCCACTGCAGGTAGTGGCTTTTGAATAAAAGGTCATGTTTTTCAATAGCCTCATTCTGACTGAAAGCCTGAAAGCTTCTTGGAACTTCTTGATCTCTGCAGTATAAAATCAGAATTAAAACGAGAGAGAGTTTGACAGGTAGACACACAGTCTGCAAAAATCTCTTCAGGACGCCAATTCCCCTGTTTATTTCAGACCTAGGGAGGAATCCTAGCCCAGTAGAAGTTGGTGTGAGTTTTTCATTGACTTCAACAGATTCAAGATTTATCCTTGATATTCTAAAAATAAAATCTATGAAGTCCACCTCTCTCTAGGTGCTCTGGGAGTTTATTGTTACCGTAATGGAAGTCTGCACTCCCCCCACAGTGCTGAGTAAAAAGCGTTCCAGCTGGGTAAGAATTAGACCTTATAATTAGGGATTGTCAGACAGATGGAATCACAGTCCACCCAAACCAGGAGGCATTTATAACAGAAAACAGCTCCAGTTCCATATTAGCACATTTTGTAAAACCTGAATCCGAGATTTGTTTTATTCTTTTCAAGCAGTTCTGCCTTCCCTATCTGGCACACAGTACAGTGGGGCTGGGATACGTCTTCCCTGGCTTTCCACTGTCACAGCGTGAGGCCATGCTGGCTACTTAAGGCTGCCTTTTTCTCTGTGGAGCACAATATCACTTTTGGAGTGCATTTCACCCGGCCTGTTTTAGATGCAGGAAGAGACTTAAACAGTGCTGATGAAAATCTCAATCTCTCTTCAGAGACATGGCAAATCTGTAGCAAAAATCAATCCTCCAATAGGCATTTTGGTGGAGTATCTCATTCATGTCCTTATTTGTTCTGCTCCTGCTGCTTGTACTTAAAGTTCTACTGCTGGATACAGACAGCGTCACCAAGTGTATCTCTGTGAATATGGATGGGTGGATCATTGGTTTGCTGACTCTTTTGGCCCATCCTGGAATTTTTTTTCCCCAGAAGAACATTCTTAAAGGATCAGTAAACTAAGATGTACACACCCTAACAATGTCAAACTATACAAAGAATGCTTTGACCCCAAGTGAAGTGGCGTATACAGATTTTTAGCTAAAAGTGAAGTCTCTTTTATTTACACATGAAAGAATCTCAAAAGTTCTTACAAACAGAAATGTTTTGAAAGTGAAAGTTTTTGGTGTTAAAGGTTTTAGCGACTGTTTTTTTAAAATCCAGCTCTGTCTGTTGAGCTGACTGGATCTTCATTCCTGTGTATATCCAAGCAACACTCAAGCTAGGAATCAGCCTACCCTTCTCATCTACAGGAGGCAATCCAGTAGGTGTCTAGATCACACCGTGGCCTCCCCAAAGTACCATGGGAACTTGTAATAAGTTTTTCATTACCATTGCAGTAGTTAGGGCTTCAGTGGTGACTCAGCTGTAAGACCCTTCAGTTGTGAGTAGTCATTTACACATAGTACCTTCCAATGTAAAAAGCTGCAAGCAGCTCACCTTAGAAACCCCAATTTCCCAGTGCTTATGCTACAGGCACATGCTTTTCAGTCAATGTTTTGAGTGAAACTGCAACTTTGAAAACAGCCCTCAGCTTTCTGGTAGAGTGCTCTAAGCGTCTGGCTGGTGCCCAATCCAGAGCAGGCGGGACAAGGGAAACATTCCCATTGGAAAAGCAGACGTGGCATGGCAAAGGTGCCAAATGCCTGGGGAGAGTTCACAGCTGACAGCACTTGGCAAAAAGAAGTCAGCTCCTTTCTGGGAAGTGTGAGGTTCAGGCACAGTGCCTTCTTTCTCCTGGCAAGCTCTGCTGAGTTGCTAGAGTGGCACCCGTTCAGGTTCTGTAAATACCTTTCTCCAAGCATTTCCATGTAGCACAAAGACTGACCTTCCAGCTCAGACCTGGGAGCTCCAGCGCAAGACAGAGCATCTGTCTTCTTCCTTCACTTCTCTGGGTTCAGATTCCTACCTGCTAGAAGTCAGAAGAGGATTGAGACACAGCTAGACACTAAAACAGGAAGAAATTATTTTAGACAGTCTTGCAATTACCTCTTAAAGAAAGAACTTCCAAAAAAATACCCCATAAAAAATAACAATAAAAAAATCACCTTCAAGTAGATTTGCTGAGGTCTACTTTCTGCAAGAAATTCATCATGGTTTGGTTCCCAATTCAGTCAACAAACAAAGCAGCTCCTAAAATACTTCCATTCATTTCATCAGTCTATGCTGGAGTATAATGATGAGTTTGGCCATGTACTTTCTACTAGTTTACAATATGAAGTAACTGATATGACAAAATGACACAATATTATGAAGGACCATCAGTACTGGATTTTTTTTTTTTGGTGTTTTATACACACAGCCCAAAAAATGGAAAGCAGACAGCAGGGGCATACAGACAATGCCCTTGTGCAATAGCAATATTTCCTAGTCTTTGGGGCCAAGCAAAAGGCTCATTGTCTCTCATAAGACTCTTAATGTCTCTTACTGCTTGACAAAAAAAATCTATCCCAATTCTGCTGGGTCCTTGATATTCTGGTGAAACTGATTAATATGTTTTCAAATGCCATATGTAGCAGCTGGTTTTGGAGCCTTAGCTTCTTGTCCAAGCTGATCTCTGTAGGTTGTCTGAGAGGTGTGGATTTCTCCCCTGACCCCAAGCAAGAGTGTAGCAGTGGCTAGTACAGGTGGAGCAGACTGTGCCATGGCTGCAACTTGTCCCTCCTCACAGCGAGTCGTTGCTGTGGCAAAGTGGGATGTGGACGAATTCTCAGACCCTTTAGTCCTTGTGGCTTTTGCTGAGTGCAGTCACGATGCCTCATGTTCTTACGCTCTGTAGCAATGTCCTCATGTCTGCTAACAGAGATGGGTAATGCAACTACATCTTCTTCTTGGACACTTGCTGGGGTGTGTTTTTGACAGCGTGCAACCTGCTCTTCTCTGACAAGAAACCTCTTCTCCACCCCACAACCCCAATACATCACTGGTTTTGCTTTGGTTTCTTCCATCTCATAATTCCCATTATTTGTGACTCCACCTTCCCATTATAATTTGTGATAAGCCAACTTTGCACCTGAGGCACATCATAAAGGACACAATTCCAGGACCAAGTTCCAGCGGAAAATCGGCAAGGGCATGCACGGCAAGTCCAGCACCACTTCTGTATGTCACGCAGAAGCACCGTTACCACTTCCCAAACCGTGCTGAGGGCACTTCAAAGGAACAACGTGCCCGAACGCACATAAATAATCTCAGCCCACGCGTAGCGGGCAAATGGTCCGGGCAGAAGGCCGTGGGGAGGGCAGGGCTGCGAGGCTCAGGTGCGGCCTGTGCCCGGCCTCCCCTCGGGCACGGCGGGGGAGGAGGGGGCAGGCCGCGGTGCGAGGCCCGGACGCTTGTGCTCGCGGGGGCGCTGGGGTGATCGTTGTGGCGGTGCGGGCAGCCTGCAGGCTCTCGTGTGGGGCCCGCGGCGGCGTAAGGGGCTCCGCAGGCCGCGGCGCTCCCCGTCCCCACCTGCCCTGGCCGCCGCCGAGCGCCCGTCCGGCGCCGGGGTGGATGTTGGGGGGGGCTCTGGGCCTTCCAGGAACCGGGGGCGTTGAAGGGGCGTGCTGGAGGCCGCCGTGACGCCACGGCCAAAGCCCTTCCCCATTGGCGGACAGCGAAGGGTGTACCCGGAGGGCGCCTCGCGGTTGGCTGCCGTCTTGGGCGTCGGCGGTGAGCTGGACGGTAGCCGGAGGAGGGAGCGGGCCGTGCGGCCGAACCTCCCCCGCTGCCCCGCTCGCCCTGAGGTAGGTACGGCGCTACCCGCCGCCCCTCTGGGGCATGCGACGTCCCCTGCGGCCGAGCCCGGCGTTCCCCTGGTCAGCAAGCGCGGTCTGATGCCCTCGGGGGGGCGGGGGGGGGGGCAGCGCTGCGGGCGGGGCGGCCGCTCCGGCCCGGCCAGCCGCGGCCGGTGCCGCCCGCCCGCCCAGCGCGCTTCTCCCCCTGCCCGGCTGGCTGCCCGCAGCCTCCTTGCCTCTCCCAGCGGGGATTTCCTTTTTGCCTCCTGCGCGCCGCCCCTCCCCGCCCGGCGGGGTCCCGTGAGACCCGTCGCCGCAGCGGCACGGAAAGGGGTGGGGGCGAAGCGTGCCGGGCGCTTTGGTTTAGCGAGGGTCTCAAGTACCGAGCGGAAGCACAGGTCTCCCGAAGCGTGTCTGCGGCTCCCTCCCGAAGCTGGGTCGTGTCCAGGCAGCCAGGCGCGGTGCTGTTAGGCGGCTCTGCCTTTGCTGTGCTGCTCAGCGCTGCCTTAGGCTCGGCGAAGTTGCGTGGAACAGCCCCCCCCCCCCTTCAGCGTGGGGAACCCGTGCCGCTCCGCTCCCTCGCCCGGCCGGCTTGCTGGGGAGGACAGCGAGGGCTCTGCAGGCTTGGTGTTCTGCAGTTACTTTCCCCTTTACAGCGGGGTATCGGTATCTCTGCGGCTAAGCCTGAGCACACAAGGAGGCGTGCCGATGAACTGGCCTGCCAGAGGTCAGGTCATGGGGACTGTTTGCTTGCTTGCTGCCCCGGTTCCCTCTCGCCTGCACACCCTGAGAGTGAGGCAGCCCGCTTAGTCTTGGAAAGGGCATTTTTCTTCTTGTGGGAGTCCTCTGTGTGAGGGAAGTTTGCTTCCCTGCAGGCTTGGGTGTGAGGTGTATGTACAGCATGCTGATTCCTCCGTGGGAGCTGCACTCCCCGCTGTATGTTAGATTCAGCAACAGTGACGCTGTGTGACAAGACTTCTCTGCTTTTGAGAGGTACCCACATGCTCACTGAGGATCCATCCAGCATGCTGAAGAGCAGTGTCATAAAATAGCTCCAACTTCTCTACCGTCAGTCCTGCTGGTGGGCAGATTTAACTATGGCAGGAAAACATCGCTTGGAACTAACAGAGAGAACCGTGCTGGTTTTTCTGTTTAAGCAACCCTTGGAGCTAAATAGGCTCCAACAAGGCTTTAGAGGTTTTACAGGATCGAGCATGAGGACAATCAGGATTTTCCAAGTGATTTGCATACAGAGATTCATGTAATTACCAGTTAAAATTGTTTCAGAAAGGAATTTCACATCTTTGAAACTTCTTTTTTTTGAGATCTTTATCTTTTAATTGCATAAATAGCCAAAGTCCTTAGACTCTTAGGCATTTGGTGCTGGACCTGTACAGAACCCTTGCCATTATGGCAGGGCTTCACTGGGAGTGAAGAGGAGGAGAGATAAAACAAAGGGATAATCCTCTGCAGTAGGAATCTGCCCAAATGCAGGTTTTTCACTTTGCCTAAAATTTTGGTTAAGAAGAAAACCTGTTGCTCCTGGCCACGTGCTCATTACTGAGCAGTAGTTAAGGTCTTGTCTGTATCTTCTGTATTCAGCTTGTGTAAGAATTATTTATGTAAAAATATTTAGCACTGGTCTTATTCCCTCCCTGACAGTGTTCAAGGCCAGGGCTTTGGGCAACCTGGTCTAGTGGAGGATGTCCCTGCCCGTGGCAGGGGGTTGGAACTAGGCTTTGAGGTCCTTTCCAGCCCAAAGCATTCTGTGATTCTATGGTTCCATTACTGTGCTCTCTCTTTTAATCAACTGCTTGCATTACAGCCTGTGTCCTACTTGCTTTCTGTATGTTTGTTACTCTTTACTGTTCTTGGTGCAAGCTTTAATAAGTGCTTGGTCTTTGCATATTTATTCTGGAAAATGAATTTAATTGGTATCTATAACTTTTCCAGCATTCTTTTTAAGCTTTTTAGTTAAAGAACTTGGTACACTGAAAGCCTTCCTGTACAGCAGTACAATTTGTTTCCGTAACGACGCCCCCGCTGAACTGAGAGGCAACAAATTGTGCACGGAAAGAAAATCAATGTCTCACAAAAGTAGGGTGGTTTGTGTTTTACAGCAGATGTTAAAGGAGACCAGAACCTTTGCACAAGCAGTGTTTGGAGCGCATGTATACCTGTATTATTCTACCCCTCTGTCTTTGCTGCCATCAGGCTTTACCATGCTGCGAGCCTTTAGTCACACACATGGTAGGTGTGCGTTCCGTCACGCGAAGCGTTGGCATCATCGTAAGTCTGTGCTGGCAATCAGGAGAGAAGATGTTAACGCCTGGGAAAGAAGAGCACCTCTAGCACCAAAGCATGTTAAGGAATTGACACAGATGGGATACAAGGTCTTGGTGCAGCCGTCAAACCGGAGAGCCATCCATGAAAAGGTAGGAGCCCATTTTGAGTTAGGTAAGGCCATAGTTCAGTTAGTAACGATAGCACAGGAAAAATAGTATTCAAAGCACATGCATAAGAAAAATTATTACTCATTTGGTTGTTAAATAAGGAGTTATTGTGTCCTAATGGGGAGAAAAAGGATTATTTTCTTCAACCTTTTAATGTAATGTTGGCACACTGGTGAGATGTTTAGATTGGTTGTTTTTCCCCCTTTCGTCTGTCTCTGAAAACATTCTAGGTGCTCTTGGAGTAGAAACTTGGGAATTCCTTTAACGTTTTTTTTTGTTTTATGTCTTCTGTTTATATGGAGGCAACACTCTAAATTAAATATATTTAAAGAAAAAAGAGGAAGAACCGATCTGATGAATCTCATTCCTGAGGAGAGATTTTTATTTTTTCTTTAATGCTGATAGCTTCAGGACAGAGAGCTTTTACAATTCTTGCAGCAGCAGTAACACACTGCTCTAAGGTACCTGAGCCAAGAGATGAAAATGTAGGGAATTAGTGATCGCTTGCACATATCACCTTTTAATTAAGGAACAGTGCTGGTTTTCATCAAAGCACATATTGCATTAGGTACACAATTATACTACTGAGAGCCGGAATTTTAGTATCTCTTTGAGATAAGGGAAAACAAAAAATAAATCTTCGTTGCTCTTCAGCTTGGATTTAGTCTTACATAAACTTATAAACCCACATGTCATCAGTCTTCAGGTTAATTTATCTTATTTCCAGATATTTCAGCACACCACAAAGGGCTGCTTATTATTGCAATACTATAAGATACTTTACATGTAGTAAAATATCTTTTTTTGTGAATTTAAGATGAAGAATTTTACTAATGCATAATTATGTTTTGGCCTTGTATAATAGGATATTAACATTAGCTTGGAAATTCAGGTCGTCATTCGCCCTTTTGATAAGGAAGTTTATGAATGTGTCACATGCAGTAAGTTGTGGTGCATTCATAATAGGATTATCCATTTGACCTCTCTTCTAGCTGCCTATGTGTTGGGATCAGAACATGAAAGTAAACAGAAAAATTTACTTTGATTTTATTCTTTCATAGGATTACGTCAAAGCAGGGGGCATTATTCAAGAAGATATTTCCGAAGCTTCTCTGATAGTGGGCGTGAAGAGACCTCCAGAGGACAAGTTAATACCTAAAAAGAACTATGCCTTCTTCTCTCACACTATTAAAGCCCAAGAGGCAAACATGCCCCTTTTGGATGAGATTCTGAGACAGGTAAATTGTGTCATAGTGAAGACAACTGGCTGTTAGCATGGTGTGGAAACTGAACTTGATGCTGAAGTGTGATCGGAAGCTTGCTGCGTAGTGTGGTTACTTCCAGCATGCTAATTTGTAGGTCGTTAACGAGGGCAGTTTTCAGTATCCTTTCCTGGAACTGAGCATTTCTTGCTTAGAGGATCTTATTATCAGTGATACCATGTAAGAGAGATGAGTTGTGAGCGTGGTGTGCTCAAGAGAGGTTCACAGTGTGTGAGCTCGTTGGTAAGTTAAGGCGGAGTGTGTAGCAGTCACTTTAGAGGGAGGCAGCCAGTTTGCTCCGAAAAGAGAAGCCTCTTGGCAGAGGATGTCAGTGGGTCTGTGGCAGCTGCAGTGGCCTGTTGGGGAGCTCTGTGCCAAGAGTGCACAGGCAGCGCAGAGGCTCTTTAAGCAGGAATTCAGTGCAACATTTAGGTTTTCAGTTCTGTGCTTAAATCTTGTTAGGAATTTGTTGCCTTTCTCTTAATATGCCCATCAGCCTCTATCAGAAAGGATGACAAAGGCATGTGAAAAGGTAGTTCCTAGGACAGCAGTGTACCACTGGCTGCATTCACTTAAAATTTTAATACTCAATTTGCTATGTATTTTCAGGAAATTCGACTGTTTGACTATGAAAAAATGGTTGATCATAAAGGAATGCGAGTTGTGGCCTTTGGAAAGTGGGCTGGTGTAGCAGGTATAGTTCATGAAGTGAAGGCAGGCTTGCAACAAATAACTTCTTGTAATCCTTCTGGTTGTCTGCGTTTCCTGAAAGCTGAAGCTTGCAATACATTTTTTAACTGCATATTTAACTCTTGCTTTTAAGAGCTTCTTTCCACTCTGTTTTGTGCTCCCTACTTTTGATGAGATTATGTGTCAAATCATCCTGTGGATTCCTGGCAAATCTGCTGTTTTATGTTGTCTTGAAATCCTGTTGGTCTATCAAACTAATCTGAGGCAGACTAAATATCAAGTACTCAACTGAAAAGGCTTTTGAAAGAAATGGCTGCTGTCAGTCCTGCAAGTTTGAACATCTGTTTGTCACTGCATTTACCTGATTTTTTGTGAGGCATGGTTCTCATTCCCTTCTACTGAACATCAACTCTGTCTTCAAGAGATTCTTACTATCTCCTTCTTTGGAATTGGGTGATGTGGATGCATCTCGTGATAGGATATCCAAATATTAGATAGTGCTGAAATGCATAAGAGGAGGCCTAAGATCGTGGCTTGCTATTGAATTTATCCATCCCAGGTTTTATGTAGACTTTCTGGAGAAGTAAAATATTAAGATTAAAACACAGGCCAAAATATTGAGGGTGATTTTTAGACTTCAGTTGGTCTCTGCAGTTTCCAACTGTGCTTATTCATAATTAACACTGATAGTCTGATTTTATTTGCTTGAACAATAGGAATGATCAACATTCTGCATGGGTTGGGATTACGATTTTTAGCCCTGGGACATCACACTCCCTTCATGGTAAGAATATATGTGTATGGATTTGCCTTCAGCAAAATGACATTTGAGCATCTGCTAATTGCCTGGGTTTGAATATGGAAAATACCCTGATGGTTCTGTGCCTTTGATTTCAGCACATTGGGATGGCCCATAACTACAGGAATAGCAGTCAGGCTGTGCAGGCAGTACGGGATGCCGGGTATGAAATTTCACTGGGATTGATGCCAAAGTCAGTTGGGCCTTTAACGTTTGTGTTTACAGGCACTGGTAATGTTTCTAAGGTAAGAATTCTGTCTTCAAGATCAATTGCTGTATTATTTTTAATAGAACTTCTTGGCATTTGATACATGTCAGGTTAAATGGGTTAAAATAGATTTATTTTGTTTGGTTAGCAGGTTTTCCTTTGCCAGTAAAAATTTTTAAGTACCCTAAACTAATGCCTTTAGGATGACATCATGCCTGACAAGGCTGACCGTGGTAACTGCTTACCATGAAAAGCAGGTTCAGTCTTACTGCTCCTCTCTCCTTTCCACCTGCATGATTTTTTGTCTCCCTTTCTCTGTTGACTCTAAGCTCACAAGGTATGTTGAGTCACCCATTAAAGTATGGAAATAAAATGATTTTTGTAATACTTGCTGAGATTTTGTATCTGTTTTTATAGCATAAACTTGGCTTACAAGTGCTGGAGTTCAGAGCTGTTTTCTATGACATAGGGAAAAGACTAGCCCCTGGTTTTGGCAACAAAGATCACTTAACTAGTCTCCAACTACAAAGTGAAATTACTGCCTATGTAAATGTGTGTTTTCTGAATGAAAGGATGTTATGTCTGAAAGCCTTTTGCTCTGTGATCACAACTCATTGAGAAGTCTTCTTGAAGTTCTCTGCCTTTAGAAAAGCTTGGTTGGTGAGAGTGGCTTCAGGGGTCTTCCCTAAAAAGAAACTACTCCTCAGAATGGCAGCAAAACCATCTATTGTGGCTGAGTTGAGGCCTCCTGGCTCTGTTTTTAGAAATATAACCCAGATGTTGGATTATGGGTCAGGCATAAGGCTGTAATGGGGAATGATGTAACTTCTTTGTGCTTAGAGACGAGGTAGTTCTGTTCTGCACAAGTGGGGATGTGTGTGAAACACTTTGTACATCTCTGAAGATACTCTATGGCAGGTCTGTCAAATTGTGTACGGTGGTTTTGTGTTTGTTTTCACACCCCAAATGAGCAGTGTCACACTACCTTCATTCTCTGCTCTTTCTGAATCCTGCTTCCTGGTTTACAGGGTGCCCAAGAAATGTTCAATGCTCTTCCATGTGAGTTTGTGGAACCACATGAGCTAAAGGAAGTTTCAAGATCTGGAGGTATGCTGTGACAAGAAAGTGACTAAAAACACTAGAACCCTTTTGTCCAAGCATAACTTTTAAAATATAATTAATTTTTTTTTAAACCTCAGACCTCAGAAAAGTCTATGGGACAGTGTTAAGTCGGCACCATCATCTTATAAGGAAACGTGATGGACTGTATGATCCAGTGGACTATGATAAACATCCAGAACTCTACACTTCTCGCTTTAACACTGATGTGAGCATCTCTTCTCTTCTTTTATGAAGGGTTCTCCACAGAGTGTTGGCAGTTACTGCACCTTGCATACCCATCTATTCAGAGGGCATTCATTTAAAACACTAGATCGGGTCCTTTCAACTTCTTAAAGTGCTAGATGAGAACATTCGGCGTCTGTAACTTTCTTTGCAGATTGCACCCTACACAACCTGTTTAATTAATGGCATATACTGGGAACAACATACTCCTCGCTTGTTAAGTCGACAGGATGCTCAGAAGCTGCTGGTGCCAGTTAGATCTGCTACTGGTGCAACGGAGGGCTGTCCTGAGTTACCACACAAGTAAGACACCTCAGTTCACTCGTGACAATTCTGCAGCACCATCATTAAATGATAATGTCAGGCAGTTTCACCACAGATCTACGTTGTTCCTCTTGCATGTTGCAAAATTCCCCATTGATTCTGCTTTTATTTTTTTTCTTCTATGCTTTGCAGTCTTGTTTTCACAGTTTGGAGTTCTTGAAAACATTATAGTACAAATGATTGACAGGTATCATCTGTCTTTCTGCAAAGGTAGTTCTGTCATTGATCCTTGTGCAGAATCCAATACAAACAGCGTGACATCTGGGAAATATGCCTACTGAACCATTATTGCTAGAAGTTTCTATGCCTGAGCAGAATTTGTTGGTTAAGTTCTTCTTACCCTGTCATTTGGCTTGTCCAAGTGGAGCAACTGTTCCTTACCTCCTCTGATTTCTGCAGCAGGTAGTGGGAATGCTCCACAACCCTCAACAGCTTCAAGGGTGGAATGTGGGTTGCAAATACAGGGTTAGTCTCCTTTCAGTGAGGATAAGAGCTTCCCTTTCTCTAACAGTCCTGTATAATAGTTCTCTGTGAGACTAGTGTGGGGATGGATTTGGGAAGGATATGGCAGTGTATCCTGGTGAGGAAGGAGGTCTCCATCTCTTCTCTTCCCACTCTTGACACCTTGTCTGTCTCACTTGACAAATAGAGAATTTAAGTGTTGGATCTTGCACTTGGGTCACAACAACCCCACATGATGACACAGGCTTGGGGAAGAGTGGCTGGAAAGTTGCCTAACAGAAAAGCACCTGGTAGTTTTTGTCAACAACTGGCTGAATATGAGCCAGCAGTGTGCCCAGGTGGCCAAGAAGGCCACAGCATCCTGGCTTGTATCAGAAATGGTGTGTCCAGCAGGACTAGGGAAGTGATCATGTCCCTGTACTCAGCTCTGGTGAGGCTGCAACTTGAGTCCTGTGTTCAGTTTTGGGCCCCTCACTACAAGAAGGACATTGAGGTGCTGGAGTATGTCCAGAATAGGGCAACAAACTTGGTTAAAGGTCTGGAGCACAAGTCTTATGAGCAGCAGCTGAGAGAACTGGGGTTGTTTAGCTTGGAGTAAAGGAGGCTGAGGGGAGACCTTATTGCTCTCTACAACTACCTGAAAGGAGCTTGTAGCCAGGTGGATGTTGGTCTCTTCTCCCAAGTAACAAGTGACAGGACATGCGGAAGTGGCCTCAAGTTGTGCCGGGAGGTTTAGATTGGGTATTAGGAAAAATTTCTTCACTGAAAGGTTGTCAATCATTGGAACAGGCTGCCCAGGGAAGTGGTTGAGTCACCATCCCTGGAGGTATGTAGAATGTGTAGATGTGGTGCTTAGGGACGTGGTTTAGTGATTGGACTTGGCAGTGCTAGGTTGATGGTCGGACTTGATAATCTTAAAGACCTTTTCCAACCCAGACTATTACATGAGTCTGTGATTCTATGATTCTCATGGTTTTTGAGAAGTTATGCATGAAATATAGATCCTGTTGAGATGAGTGGAAATCTTAGGAGTACAATAGAGCCAGATTTCCATGATGTTTCTGGAGGTCATTGTTTATGTTGACTTCTAAATTGGTTAACTTGAACGAAGCTACAAGTCGGGTAGATCTTCTACTGTTTCTTTCATTTCCTTTTGACTTGTGATCTCTTATACCTGTGTTCCTTAGCAATTTGGGTAATGCTCTATTCCTTTTTTATTTAATCACTTCAGACTTCTGGCGATATGTGACATTTCAGCAGACACTGGAGGATCTATAGAATTTATGACAGAATGTACAACAATCGACAGTCCATTCTGTATGTATGATGCTGACCAGCATATTATTCATGACAGGTGGGAGAGCCTTTAATTTTTCTTTCCTTCCTTTGCAATTTGTACTGAAAAAACCTCTCATTTAAAACACTTCTGAAAGGTGGCACCTTTCAGGTATCAAGGAGAAGTAGTTTAGAAGAGCTACATTGTCTTTTGCAGTGTTGAAGGCTCTGGGATTCTGATGTGTTCCATTGACAATCTGCCAGCACAGCTTCCTATAGAAGCAACAGAGTATTTTGGCGATATGCTTTTCCCATATATTGAAGAGATGGTAAGGTCTTATGTGTCCAACAGGAAGGTAAAAGGCTGGGATTTTGGTCTGCTTGTTTGTTGCTTTTCTGGTCTCCTGTATACATTCAAAAGGAATCTGCTGTAGAACATAACTGACTTTGTACTTCAAAATTAAAAACAAACAACAAAAAAAAGGCTTTCTTAGTCTTGAGGCAATACTTTGAAAAAGCAACATGTGTGTGAGACATTAGTAACCTGGATGTCTTAGGGATTTGTGAAGAACACTTTCTATAGGTAGGAATCTGGCTCTGGCAGGTAGTTCACTGCTCCTGGACCCTGCAGTAGGTATCTAAATCTGATTTTCTTGGGGCACTCAAAATCAGACTGATGTTTGAGCTCTTGTGTTTTCATAGAATTCAAATGGCATCATTAGGGTCAGAAGAATTTCAGATCTACAAGATACTGATATTGTTGCATGCATTTAATGTTCTAAAATCTTGATGTTTTACTCTGAAAACAATTACGGGAAACGAAATTACTTGATTTCAAATAACTTATCTCCACAGCTGTTGTCAGAAGGCTCAGAACCTCTTGAAAAACAGAATTACTCCTCTGTTGTTCGAGATGTAAGTTTTGCAAATTGGTGGTCTGCTTGTCTTCCTCTGCTTTAGAAAGTACAGGTACAAAAACCTCTTAAAATATGTTTCATGTATTTCTAGGCAGTGATTGCATCCAATGGCTCACTGACAGCTAAGTATGAATATATCCAGAAACTGAGGGAGAGCAGGTAATGTATAGGTTCTTAAAGTTTGTTTGATTGAGGATTTAAAAAAAACAAACCAAGACAAAACAATGAGATGACCTGCCTGCATTCTATCTCCCCTTTTGCATTTATGTATGCTTGTGTTTTGGTGGGATACTGTTATATTGCACTGTGTCCTAATGTCTTACTGCTTGATGATTTCCTTCTTCTCTCACTCACTTTGCCTAAATCATTAACGTGTGTTGTTGGTAACTTATACTGAGGTTGAGAAAGTGCTCATTTTTCTCTTTCAGATGTTATAAAGACTGTTTTACCAGAGGCAGAAACAGTCACATGCCAGTATAATTCTGTTACTCCTTGCCCTTTTAAAATGGGTATAACATGCAGTCCTTTGAAAGCAGTGGCTGAAAAGAAAAAGCTCTCTAGTATACCTTGAGTCTACTTTAGTATGGCTCAAGTGCTGTGCTGTATAGCATTGTTCTGTGACTGGATGTATTCAGGAGCCTCTGTGACACTCTCAGACTTCTCATTACACTCCTGTAGCTACAGCTTCAGCTACCGCTTCATCCCTACCCCGTCTCAGTAGTTACCAGCCAGTGGTAACAGGAAAGAAGTGGATTAAGTTAACAAAAGTGTGAATAACCTGGGAATCTTTTCCCTTCCCCTTGCTCCCTATTATTAACAAATGCCTATAAAAATTGTTAATTTGACATTAAGTAGGTACCTCTGGCTTCATGTTTATGGTCAGTGCCAACTGCACTGTGCATCATATAAAACTTGAAATTGGTCTGACTACAAGGATTGCATGTGCAGTGCACTAAATCTCAGTGTGATGACTTTTGCATGCCAAACTTCTCCAGTTTCCTTTGGGAACTTTAGGAGTTCAGGTTATGAACTTGTGCATGAGGAACTACAGGTGCATTTCCCACCCAAAGTAACATGCCGTTTGCTTCTCAGAGGCTTCAGCTCACAGGGGTTTTTGTTGTGTGCAGTTAGGGAGATGACCTGAAAAGCCTGTCTTGATAACAGATATTCCTCACATAGCATGATGACATGTGGGGTTTTTTGCTTTCTCTGTAATTGTTTGCATGGTCTTGTGTGAAGTACCCTGAGAATCTGGAGACTTCATTTGTGGGTAGATTCGTGATATTTCTGCAGACCCCTGTGTTGCCTGTGATGTTCAGTTGTTGGTTTGTGTTGCTCACTTAGCTGTCAGAACAGCAAGACCTGCTAACAGTGCCCTCCTTTACTTTGCAAACCTTGGAGATAATGCAAATGAAGGTGGGGATTTTACTGCTCAGAGGATGATGGTTTAGCTAGAGGTGGGCTCTTCTTTCGAGCATGTAGGAAAGATGTGGCTTGTGTTATTACCATGAGAAAGTATTGTGCTGTGTCTAGTTTAGTTTCTGAGGGCTCTAGTTAGACTAGTTGTTTCTGCCCTGTGGATGTACATGGCCATTTCAAACTATAGGCAAGCCAGACTATGCCGCGATTGAGAGATGGGAGCCCACAAGACTACGTGAGCTGAACTCTCTTGGGTGCCATCAGATTGCAAGAGCAGTTGGATTTACTGAATTTACCCCTATCTTTTCACCTTTACTTGCTTCATACCTCATCCACTGCTCCCTCATAGCTTGCAGCCTCATCCACAGCTGCAGTGCATCTCCCCTTAGCAATGTGGACTCCTAAGTACTGCTGTCATTTGTTCATAGATTAACATAACTGAGTTATTTAAACTTGTATGTAGAGACAGGCATAATCTGAAATGTTCTTTTCTGGGACTCTGTAGATCTGATCCCTGCTTTTGATAGGTCATTTGGCAGCTCATGTTTGTGCCTAGAGCAAGACAAGCTGTGTTCCAAGTGTGACACTGGAAAAGTTTTATATAAGAAGTTTGATTGCAACATCCAGCTTCTTTTTCCCCTAGGAAGTCTCCCCTTTGCCAACACTGTTGCTCCAAGCTCCTGCATACCAGGGTTGCTCCCTATAAATGAAGGGTGGAGCAGAATTCTTTCTTCCCTTGCCCATGAGTGTGTAGGTCTAGAAGATGTTCTGTTAGAATTGATAGCAGTAGGAGGAAGCTCCTTGGATTTGTCTTGAGAAGGGATATGATGAGTATAGGAGGCTTTCTGTGCGTAGATTAAATAATGATTTAACTTTTTTTAAAAAAAAATCAAATCTGCAAAAACTTACATGAAGGTTAAAATTTACAATAATCTATAGTAATAATTTAGATAGAGAGGTGATACACTGGTACATCTCATTCAGATTTAATGAATTGAGAAGAATTATTTTTTTTAAAAAAAGTAATTAAGCCTGAAACTGGAGAAAGGGAGGATGGAACATCTGGAATTTTGGAGATACTCAGACACAGTAGGCTGGAATATGCTTCAGACAGATGATACAGATGTAATTCATATTGATTTAACTCTTTTCACTCAAGATAGTCTTTCAACACAGTTGTCTGAGACATTGTTCCCCCAAATGTATGTAGTCGGGTACTTCAGGTCATACAAGACTGCCCGTGTTGTGCTACTGGGTGTTGCTCTGGCAGGCTGCAACACTATCCTTCATTGTTATGGCCGTTTTTGAACTGAAAAACCACAACTGGAAGTTGACTTATGGATAAATTTGATGCCCCAAAGAGGTCTGAACCAAACATGATTAAGTAGGCTTATGGTTAGTCTTCTTCCAAGGCCAACAGCTTTAAACAAAGGGGATGTGAGCTTGTCAGCTAGAGGTCAGTATTCTTTCTGTGGCATAATCCACAATGTATTATACACCCGTGTAAACTCAAAGTAAATAAGGGGAAATTGAGGAACTTGCTTGAACACTTACTAAGTTTCCTGTAAGTCAGTATCTCTGAAGGCCCAACATAGTTACTGGAATTTATTTTCAGGATATGGGATAAGAAAAGCCAAACCTCAGTCTCCATTAATCAGGTTAAACAATACAGCAATGGACAGTTTCCTTTTCTTCAACAATAAAAAGGGCTTTAAGATTTTTTTTTTCATTTTCTGAACATTTTTTATCTGCATAGTGATGATAGTTTAGACAAATGGTTTACAATCCTAATTTTACAACTTAATGAAAATTTAAGCTAAAAGGGAAAATAATTATAAAAATAAAAGTTTGTTTTCCTACTCTAATTTACATGTTTATGGGAGCATATTTAAACAACTACTGAACTACCTTGTTCTGGTTGGCAAAAAGAAATGGAAGACCTGATGCAAATACATTTTATAATGAAAGCTGTCAGGAAAGCTACTTCTGAAATTCATTTAGGGGAGTAGTGGAAGCTTGGTTGAATTGTAATTTGACATTAACTTTTATTTGATTTTTGTTGTCTATCGTGTTCCTATGATAGACTAATTTGAACCTAGTGTAACTGACAACAAATACACTTCCACCAGCATGGTTTTGTGTACTTTAACAGTTACCTGTGATGCAGAAGGAGCAAGGCAGAGCCTGTAATCCCCTTCTGACAGCTAAAAGTGACATAGACAGCTTGGCAGTCCTTAAATGATCAGGTTACAGTTATTTGGCCATTGGGAAAAATACGATGACAACTGAGGAAAAGAATTCTTGAACAGCCTGAAGCAACTGGAGAAGGAGTGGGCATGTCAGTGGGTTTGGTCACGTTTGTATTAGAGGAAAGAAGTTACAGAGCAGAAGAATGGAAGCAGTGCTAGGTGGTGATTGCCCAGTCTTGGGTTAGATAGCCGGGAACTTGACTCTTGGTCTGAATAGAGCTCGTGGTTTGTAGGCTTGCTAAAACATACTTATTCTGTTAGCTTTAGCAGTTTAGAGTTTCCTTCTCCTGTGTGATTTTTCATTTTGCCTGTAACACCTCCTAGGGAATACGCTCAGTCGCTGAAGATGGGTAACAAGAAGAGGGTTTTATTGCTCGGATCTGGCTATGTTTCTGGCCCTGTACTTGAATATCTCACTAGAGATTCCAGTGTTGACATCACAGTTGGTATGTAAGATTTTGCTTGTTTTTCACTGAAAAATTACATTTTATTTAAACCTGTTTGTGTGGCAGAACCTTTCTCCCAAGTAATAAACTGATCTGGTTCTCAGAATGAATAAAGAAAATCTTTGCTGTTATCCACAGCAGAAAAGCCTTTGTAGCTTTCTGAGCATTTTAAGTTTATATCACTGATTTGAAAACGACATAGCCACATGCAAAGTTTACTGTTTGCATGTGTAACCTACAGGGAGATTAGAAGTGTTTTTCCTTCTGAACTTGCTTTGGGCTTGAGATTGGTTTTGTAGTTTGTCAGTTGCTTTTGTTGGTGCTTGGCTATGTTGCAGACTCACACAACAAGAAGATGAAATTGTCTTTATAGACATCTGTATGAGTAGAAGCCTCAGCTGTTGTTATAACCACTACTGTGGTGGTAAACCTTTGGACCCTGACCTTTCCATCAGCCCTATATGCCTGCTTTTGGTTTTATCTGTAACATGTTTCAGGCTGAGTATCTGAAAACCACCTTTTTATGTCTTTGATGCTGTTTTTACCCTGATTCTGTTTTCTCATGTTTAAGACCCAGGCTGCATTGCTTGAAAGATACTTTGCCGGGAGATGGTTTCCTTTAGAACTGTTGATATTTGCTGTTGTTGCTTTGTTGGGTTTTTTTTTTTTACCTTTCATGCTACTTCCATACTTAGCTGCTTTTGCTACCCTTTGTGGGGATAACCATAGTACTTTTAACCCCTGGGAAAAGATTCACTAGGAAGAGGGGAACTCCTGTTGATGCCTTCACCCTTGTTGATGCCTAATGCAGTGAGGAGTGTCCATCCCCTCATCAGTATGGAAGCTGCATCTAGTCCCTGCAGTACAGTGGCAGTAAGGGAAAGCAGGTGAACTGGAAGATCTGTTGTGCCAAGCCGTGTGCAGAGGCAGGAGGTACCTCTTCTCTGGGTAGCTTAAAAACACGCAGCTTCTACAGCACATATGAAAAAATACTCAGAAGGAAAGAGACACAAAGGTGTTACTTTTCTAATATTTGGCTACATGCTGGTAGGTGAAGAAAGCATAAAATGCACATCACAGTGCCACATTTGGTTCCCTGCTATTAGGCTGCACGGCTTCAAATCCAAATGATGACAGTCTTAATTTGGAAACATTCATGGGTTCAGCTTTATTTTTGTTTGTTTGAATTTGTTGATGATTTTTGCCTAGCACTTTTCTCTCAGCACAAGTTGATTAGTAGCGTACAGAGAATCACCCTCTGGCAAGTCCCACTGACTTGGGAAAGGCCATAAGGAGATAAGGCCCTAAGTTAGAGGCACAGATGCTTTTAATTCTGTGTAAGCCTGTGCCCACCTGCTGCCTTCTTTGCCCACTCCTTTCTCCTGGCTGTGTTCCCATTGCCGTCCTTGCGCTGGCAGCAATGTGATCCAGGACAGGAAATCAATTCACTTTCGGTCAGATGTGCCAAGTACCGGTTGCTTGAACCTGGATCTCTTTTTCAGTTTTGCTTTCAATATAATGGCAGCTGCTGACAGCAGCAAGCTATTAAGAAGGAACAAGTGGAGGCAGGCAGAGACTCAATTTCTCCCTTTCAGTGGAAATATTAACATACGCAGGACTAGTAGGACTAAGCCATATGTAAATATTGAAACTAGTCAGATTGAATCTGGTCATATTTGGCCTAAGTAAAGCTTAATGTTTTTGTCTTTATTGTGTTAAAAATGGTGAAGGATGTGAATTGGATTTCTTCTAAGCGTTAAGCTGTTCATGGCTAGAAGTAGGAATTCTGTTAAAATGTACTGAAACAGAGTTTTGAAAGATCTCATTTTCAACCAGATTTATCTATTAATGTATGCCTGTGTGGAATGAGGGATGTGGTAGGGTCCTGGTTTCGGCTACCCGGTTTCTGGGCATGTGTTTGTCTACTAAAACTGTTAATTAGCTGTATTGAACATGCATGTTCATCAAGGCCTTAAAAATAGTTAAAGTCTTCCTGTCTCACTTAAACTAAGCACAGCCTGAAAAAGAGAAAAACCCCAATTTTTCCTATTTGGACTTTTTCCTCTCCTGGACTTCTAGTCAGCTTCTTGCTTTTCAGTGAAGTAGTCTGTGCTTTTGCCGAAACAGCTACCACCATTAAAACCTGATTGAACATGTAGCCTCTGTATTTATTTGGCCAGGTTGGAGAAGTAACTGTTTCTAAACCAGGAGAAAATATATGCAAAACTGGTTTACTTTTAAAACACACCAGGCATACGTTTTTTCCATTGCTCTCTTCCCTTGAGTCAGTGCAACACAGTATTTCATTGAATAGGGAAGCACCAGGCATGCCTTTTCTGTCTTTTCATGTGAAAGTCAAAGCAAGAGCAAAACCTCTGCCTGTCTCAGTGCTGTTGAATTATTCTGCTTCATATGAGGTCATAAACCTGCAAGGAAAGGCCCTTATTGGGATAGGCACTTAGTATTTTTTTTCCCCCTGGTTGTGCAGTACTTCTCCAGCAAATTGATGAGCTCATGAATGCCAATGTATTTAGGACCATGATGTGAGTTGTGGGCTTTCTATTTTTCTCCTACACCTTGTTCTGCCATGCAGGCCACTGGATCACTCATTTAAGTTAGGGATGATAGACCCAAGGGATGATGTCCTCTCCAGATCAAAGCATGATGATCAAGTCTATTGCGTGATTGTCCACCAATAGCATCCTGGTTTGTATCAAGAGTACCGTGGCCAGTAGGAGTAGGGGAGTGAACATGTCCCTGTACTTGGCTCTGGTGAGGCCACACCTCAATGCTGTGTTCAGTTTTGGGCCCTTCACTATAAGAAGGACATTGAGGTGCTGGAGTGTGTCCAGAGAAGGGCAACAAAGCTAATAAAGGGCCTGGAGCACAAGTCTTATGAGGAGCAGCTGAAAGAACTGGGGTTGTTTAGCCTGGAGAAAAGGTGGCTGAGGGGAGACCTTATTGCTCTCTACAGCTATCTGAAAGGAGGTTGTAGCCAAGTGGGTGTTGGTCTCTTCTCCCAAGTAACAAATGATAGGACAAGAGGAAATGGCTTCAAGTTGCACCAGGGGAGGTTTAGATAGAATATTGGGACAAATTTCTTCATCAAAAGATTGGTCAGGCATTGAAACAGGCTTCCCAGAGAGGGGGTTGAGTCACCATTTCTGGAGGTGTTAAAAAACCACGTAGACATGGCACTTTGGAGCCATGGTTGAGTAGACATGGTGATGTTGGGTTGACAGTTGGACTTGATGATCTTAGAGATCTTTTCCAACTTTAAAGATTCCATGATTCTGTGATTCTCTGATTCAAATAAAAAAGGAAAATTGCTGCTTGGTTTCAGATTTTCATGTGGGATGTCATTGAGTTCCTACCTGTTATTCTAGCTTTGGTTCTCTTTCTTTCATTTTAAAACTTTTTAATTTGTTTGATCCATTTGACTCCCTACCCCTAACAGTTTTTCCACTAATAGTCTATCTCCAAAGAAACCCTAAGCTGGTCTGCCTCAACAGGCTAGTGGTACTTTTGACTGGACATAGTGCAGCTGCTGTTATTTTTGCTGTTATATTTTGTTGCTTGTCATCTTTATTTTATTATCCCCAGACCTCATACGGTAGGATTATTCTTCTAGTTCAGATAAGCCACCCTCTCCTCTATCAGTAGAAGTGTTTACTACAGCTTTTGCTGCTTTCTTATGATCTTTCTCTGAAATGTTTCTTGAGTCCAAACATACCATGTTGTGTGACTGTTATTTGCATTCTTCACCCTGAAACACCTTCTTTGATTGATCTGCTTCTAGATCCAAGACAGCAGCACATTTCTAAGGATTCCAAAAGAGTCTGCTTTTATCCTTTCATCAGTGGTTTGGTCATGTATTCTTTGAAAACTTGTAATGCCCTTGTCAGTACATTTTGACACTGACCAAAGAGTGGCAGGTGTTCATCCAAGATACAAAAGACTGAACGTCCAGCATGTATGTTTTTTTAAAACCTAGACTATACTTTGACACAGGTTCTTATGAGGGGTCATAGTTAAAGGCATGAGAGCACAACCGTACCTAACCTATAATAAAAGTGTTGGGTTTTTGTAACTAGTTAATGACACTTTTGTGACACATCTCTGCATAAAAGATGCATCCATTCAGCAGACCTTTTTTTACACTCTCTCTAAAACACACTCAGGTGTGAATATATGCTTTTTTCTGTTTATCTGTTTTCCCACCACATGGGTGCTCAGTTACCTGGCATGTGTAGACAGTGCTGCTGTAGAAGACCATGCTGGCAGGACATGTGCATGTGATGCAAGCAGGTCAGTGGGTTCTGGGGTGCACAAAAATAACTTTACCAGTCCTTTATCTCATGTTCTAGACCTTCTTCTTCATAGAGTGGAAAAGAAGGGAGATGACTTCTATTTTTGTATAAATAATTTGTGTAGACTTAGTCTGGTGATAGGAAAACCACAGCACAACTTTTGTTAATTTTATGTACACCCTCCAAGTTGCTAACTGGTTTCAAAAGTCTGTTGTCATTACACAGTTTAGCAGCTAGCGGTGCTTTACTTCTGAGAGTAAGTTCTTGAGTTATAGCTACTATGGCTTTGCACTGGCAATTGATAATAAAATTGACTACTTTAGGGGAAGTAAGGTGCTTTATGCCTAGTTTCTCTTCAACTGTTAGTGAAGGAAAACATCCATGCAACTGTTTCTCTTTGGGAAGAAGGAGATGTGTGCAAAGCACAATTATACATGTGAGTGCTTAGGATTTACCTTCGTCTTTGTGTAACAGTTGATGTGCTTTACTTTTAAAACAGCATCTGTCATGAAGGAACAACTTGAACAGCTGACGAAAAAGTACAGCAACGTTACTTCAGTTCATATGGATGTCGTGAAGCATGAGGAGAAGCTGTCCTCTTTGGTGAAGAAGCATGACCTTGTGATCAGGTCAGAATTCGGGGTAAAACGTGATAGTCTCAACCCTAAGTCATGCTGCTTCTTTCTCCTAGTTTACTGACCCATATAAAAATATCGATAGGTTTTGTTTGGGTTTTTTTTTTAATGCCCAAGAACGGGGGTCATATTTGTGTATGCCAATAGTTGTAACTGGCCACTGCTTTCTCACATTGTGGGGCATCTGGACTTTCAAAGGTGCTTTGACTGCAGCATCTCTTTCGAAGTGTTCACTGATTATGTGGACAGCCTGCTTAGTGTGAGGGTTCAGTTGCATCCACCAGTGTATATATTCCTGGGATCAAATTTGCATGTTTGCAAGGGGAGGCAAAATTCTGACATCTTGGTTGTTTCTCCTGAATATCCCATTAAGAAAGATTTCTTTCCAGGTATTGAAACAGGGGGAGGAAATGACTTCATAGTCCTTGCCATTGTGGCCCTTTTGCCACAGATGTCATGAATTTTGTTTCCTTTCCAAGTAAAGCATGCTTTTCACAAAGTACTTGAGCAAGATCATTGTAATGCAAGCTTTCTCAAGCATGGGCTTACAGTTTTGCGTCTTCTAAACCTCCAGCATGCCTGTTTAGAAGGTGGCCTTGAAAAAGAGGTCACTGGTTTGTTTTTTACAAAGAGAAGTGTGACAAAAGATGCTGTCTAAAGAATGACTCCCCTATTGTCCTGCGCCCTGTTCTGAGTGTGTACAACAATGCTCTTCTGATAGGGTAGCATTTCACTTATGTCGGTATGAAACTGCTCAGGGCAAGGCACGTATGACTATTGCATTTACTTGAGCTCTTTTGTGGGCATATAAAAACCATTTGTGAGTGTCTTTCCAGTGACAGCATAAGTAACTAGTTGGATTTTGATGTTGCATAAATCTCCTTCATTTGTAGTTTGCTGCCTTATTCAGCACATCCTTTGGTTGCTAAGAAATGTATCGACCACAAAGTGAACTTGGTAACAGCCAGCTACTTAACACCAGCTATGAAAGAACTCCAGGAGAGGTAGGTGTGAGAGTAGCATCTCTTTGGAGTTGCTTCTTTCTTTAGTACAATTTTTGAATATTTTTCAGCCTGTTACACCCACAATGCTTACTGTGGATTTATTACCCTTTTCTCCATTTGTTCTCCTTCCCTTTCCATGACAGAGGACTAAGTACCTTTCCCCAGAGTTGCATGTGGAGGCTGTGGCAGAGTGGAGATAAGATTGTGTACCCCAGTCTGGGCAGACTAGCACTCTGAACACTGGAACATACCTTTCTGCGTGCTTCATCTTATTCCATATTAATGTGTCTTCCCCTCTTCCCTGAAACCTGTTGGGGTGTTTGAGCTGGGCTGATTCTCAACCTTGGCAGCTGGGCTGCCCTGTCCTACCAGTGACAGCAAACATGTTTATCATCCTTTGCATTCTCTTACAAAAAACCTCATTCTTGGCTTATTGTATCTACAGTGATACCTTCCTTCATGCCACCTTCTTTTGGATTGGCCACTACATTAGTCTCAGATCAGTGACAGTTCTAACTATTCTAATGTTGCAGTTGTCCTACTTACTATATGATTGGAAATTGTTTTGAGCCTAGAGCTTCATGTAGGTACTCCTGTCAGTCATGGCACTGGAAGCTGAGTGAATTCAAGTGAGTGAGGTGAGACTAGTAGTACATGCCATGTCTCTACAAAAGATAAAACAAAGCTAGGCAGGTAGAGAACCAGTGTTGCAGACAATGGGGGAGGTTTAGGGGCTTCTACTTCCCTTCTTGCTGTGATACCAAGATATATCACGCTCTCAAAAAAGAAAAAAAAAAGAAGTCACTTCTTATTTATCAAAACACAAAATGATTTTGAAAGTAAAATCAGTCACCTCAGTTTGTGGTGACAAGTGAGCTGCTTTGGGAGCATATGCAACTATTAAAAAAAGAAAGCCCAATGCTTGTAATTTGGGAAACTAGGCTTTTCAATCTCACTCCCTCACAATTTTAAACAAATCTAAAACAAGCTGTTTAGGGCAATTATGATTAGCTCTGTGCTGTCCTCTGCATTGCTACCTTCCTGCATTATAGCACTGTCAAGGAGAATGTGGGATACGGAGTAGCTGATAGGAATTTCTTTTACCACCAACCTCTAGTTGTTGCAGCAAAGTAATAGAAACCAAGGCTAGAATGACTCGTAGGCAACTGTCACTGTTCAGGTTTTAACATCTGCTTCTGTTGTTTTCCACAAGCTGCAGACAAGTCCCAGAATTTACTATGTTGGGCAAAGTTCATGGGGCCTTTGCTGGACAGATTCCCTGAACAAAAGGGCAGTTACAGTAAATATCCTGACAGCTCTGCATTTCTGTTATTTTTAGTGTAGAAGCTGCTGGTATTACAGTTATCAGCGAAATGGGTTTGGATCCTGGGCTTGACCATATGTTGGCGATGGAATGTATTGACAAGGCAAAAGAAGTCGGTGCTACGGTAAGGTTGGCAGGGAGTGCACAAGTCTGCTGAGATTTTATTAGTAAAGTTGTTCCTTTAACACCACCCAGTTTTTTGGGCATGTCACGGATGTGTAACAGACTCAGCACACCTTTTTCTGATGCTTGGAATTCGGTACCAACCGATCCAGTTGGTAAGGCAATCGGCTAAGATGGCTTTGCCCCAGCATATGGTTTGTTTTCCTCTCCTTTGCAGGCAGTGCCTGCCTGTGAGAGCTTGACAGTGTTGCTCAGTGAAAATTCTTCTGGTTTTCCCTGCCCACTGTTGTTCTTCTGATTTGGCATATTTGGGGATAGCGTCAACAGAAAGTTTAAGAACTAATGGGGTTTCTGTAGGGAAGCTCTGTACTGTTTGCACCCTGATCCATCTTCTCTTCATCGGTTCTTTTCTGTGGATAAATCTGACAGGTCATCTCCTACACTTCTTTCTGCGGTGGTCTGCCAGCTCCAGAGCACTCTGACAATCCCCTGAGATACAAGTTCAGCTGGAGCCCACAAGGAGTGTTGCTGAATACTGTTCAGTCTGCTACGTATTTAAAAAAAGGAGAGGTGAAGTAATCCTAATGTTTCCATTTAAAGACAGACGAAGAAGGTGGTATTGGGCTAAGGAGGGACTTGGGATCTGTGTGGTGCTGTGCTGACTTTCAAGCCTGTATCACTTAATCCTGTATTTGGAGAGTGATGGTGCCTGGCTGCTGCCAGTTTAATTTTTACCATATGGAAACTGATGGCAAAAGCAGCATGGTGTACTGACTGGAGCACTGGATTGAGGCTGGTCTGCTGGGTTCAGCTTCCAGCCCTATTGTGTGTTGCTTTCGTTGCTTAATTGCCCTGTCCTGGACTCTGTGAAATAAAGGTCAGAGTGCATCCTTCTGCTTCCCTTGCTGTCCAGTCATGTTTGTGTCATTTGTAAACCACTGTACTTGCACAGTGTATAGCGGCACTCTTGATTTCTTTTGATGCAATCTGTGATACCAATAACCCCCTGAGTGGGCTTTGTGAAAGTATACAGTGCTTTCTGATGTGTTTTATATAAGCTCTGTTTTGTTGTATGTGCAGGAGTTAGAGTTAACCTGGCAAATGTCACTGCATCTGTTTTATGGGAAGATGGTAACTGATTTGTGGAAAGCTATTGCAAGCCATTATCACATTTCTGCTTTCCAGTCCTGTCTGTTTGATCATTCCCACTTGCTCAGAGTAGTTACTGAGCAGGGGCTCTTCAAATGTCAAGGAGACTTCCTTGTATAAGCACTGTAAAGTTTAGCTAATTATCTAAACTTTTTGATCTGCAAAACTGAGAAACCTTTTGAGATGTTTCATGGTGACATTTTGGTGCTCTAGTGTTCTTACTGCACTAAGAAAGGAGAAATTCAGGGACTGCACATTGGATCATTTTTTAAAAAGCATCAGAGGACATCAAGTTTCAGATGAAAGGATCTCTTGGAGAATGTGAAAGTGCTTCTTATTTAATTTTGACCTGGTTCACCCATTGCTAGGAAAAATTAGATCATGCATATGAATGATTCATTATGAGAGCGCTATGCGGGCTTGTCTGTAAACTGTGCCATTTTTCCTCCTTGCCACTAAATCCTTACCTGTCTTTGACTGTTGTGCAGGATTCTTCCACATTAGTGTCTTGCCTGACAAACACAGTGAGATCTTTTGGCATTGCTTCAGTCTTTCTTCTCGAAAGAAACCTTGCCCCTTTGCTCAGAAGTCACAAAACGAGTTTGTATTGATGCTGCACAGCAGATATGTGCATCAGCTGCTTGAAGCAGGGTTCAAGGCCTTGGTTGGGAATGATAATAGAGCTAGTCAACCTTATTTTCTTTTCCTTCAGTGGTGTGTTCTCTCTGCTTTGTAGCTGCAAGTGAAGGTATACATGGGCAGCAATTTTCTATCAGTGTGATACCACCTGATTTATTTTAATCTTTAAAAAGACCCCAACAAAACCCCATCCATTTCTTTACATTTACCTTCTTCTCCCCCATAAAAGAGAATAAAAGATGTGACCCAAAAGCAGGGACCCTTTAGGCAGAATCTCCCTTCACACTGCTGTAGTTTAGGGAGGCTCTCCAAATTAGACTAATTTGGGAGTGAAATGGGAACCTGCCACTTGAATGTGAGTGCAGCAGGAATTATCAGTGTGTGCAAGAAGGATGTGGCTTGTCTTAGCCCTTTGATCAGTAATGGCTGCCATAGTGCACGCTCCTCCATCACAGGATGTGCTTAAATGGCTTGTGCAACTGCTTTATTTACAGCAGGCCTTTCTTTCCCCCAGAAACACTAAGCAACTTGTTCCTCTTGTGAGCATATTTCATCTTTACTGTTGTAAAATAAATTAAATAACACTGCAATTAAATAATATTGCTGTTCTTTCACAACATTTAGATTATCAATATTCCAGCTGGAGGAGCGTTACTTGATTCTGTTACTCCGATGGATTTTTTCCCAGGATTAAATCTCGAAGGTTTTCCTAACAGAGACAGTACCAAATACGCTGAGCCCTATGGTATTCAGACAGCTCACACTTTGCTGAGAGGCACCTTAAGATACAAAGTAAGTTGTTATTGTTATTATCGTTATTGTTTTCCTCAAGAGATGAATGTTGTCATTTCAAGAAAAACTGTGCACTTAAAAGAGCCTTTTCTAGCTCCACACTTGCTATGTATTTATGAGCTCTCCACTACCCCAGTTGACAGGTAACTGAAAGCACTTCTTTCTTCTTTTTTTTTTAAATGTAGCTTTAAATGGTTTGTTTAACAGGTGTTTTCTGCAAACCAGAAATACAGTTTTACTTGTTTTAGGCAGCTGGTCACTTGGCTTGTGTAGTCTGGATCTGTGTTTCTTTTTTCCTCTGGCTCTGTATTTGGTGTCAAATCAATAGAAGATTTAAAAAAGGAATTAAGTCTGGCTGGTTTGTGTGATGTGTGTTGCTGTTACATATTTCCTCAGAATTGATCTATTCTCTTACACTTGAATTTAGAGTTTGTTGTTTGCACTCCTGTGAAAAACGTAATGTAAAAATCTTACAAAAATTACGAATTTCCATCAAGCTGAGAAAATTTTTCATTAACTGGAAATCTTGAATTTGAGCAGTGGTAACATTTTGGTCAGTTAAGTAAAATATTAAGAGAAATGTGTTTTCCTTCTAACCAATATATACTTCCTTTCATTTGTTAGTTAAAGCAGAATCAAACCACTTTATTTTTTCTTTCAGATTTCTTTTTTATTATGTTGTTGGTCAATATACATTAAGAAGGAATAGACCCAAAACTATATTGAAAGTTTGAAAAAGCTTTTATGGATGCTGTGATATGTCTATTGAGTTAAGGTTTATGTCAAGGTTCAGGTTATTGTTATTTTGTACATGGCTTGAGGGACGTGCATGTCCTTGCCCTCTTAATTCCTCTGTGGCAATGCAACAGGATTTTTTCTGTATTGCTGGAAGGGAGGCTTGCTTAGGAAGAGAAAGTGGAAGGCCAATGGGGAGGGGTAAGAGTTTCAAACTGCCATAGATACGATCTCTAGTTCAGAAGCTAACAATAGGTGGAAGGCATCTACCTCATCATGAAGTCTTTGTATGGCAGTACCTACCCTTCCTTTTGGGGCCTGGTAAAACTTTCTTTGTGTAAGTGTTAGCACAGGGAAAAGCAAAAACATCCAGGTGACAGGGAGAGCTGTTACTGGTGTGCTGCAGGAACGGTATTTCGGTGGTTAGTACTGCTTTCTTACCTCCCAAAGTGGGTCCATCCCTTTGGGGTGGGGTGGGGTCAGTAGGGTTGCATGGAAGAGCTTGCCGTACCTCTGCCTGCGCGGTACCTACGTGCTGGCACATAGTGCCGAGCAGGGCAGAAGCTGCTGTTGGCCCTTCACGCACGCTGTTGTGCTGCAGAGCAGAAAGCAGTCTCCTCAGAGATCAGCTTCAGGTAGCTAATGGAGTCGGTTTAAAAAGAGGTGTCACTGAGGGATCTCAATGCAAGGCCACCTGAGCTGATAACTTAGTGCTGGTGGAGGTGGCTCCTGATTATAATCATCCCTCTTTCAGAGGGCTTTATTTCCACTGTACTGGTTTTTTAGTGTTTCTAGTCACTTTCATGGAAGTCTTTTCAGATACTCAGGAGCTGTATTGGGAATGTTAATGGGATACAAACGTAAATGAGCAGAAGCCAGTTGACACTTCTTTTATTTGGCAGCCTACTGCAGCCTTTGCAGTTCCTTTCAAATACGGTTCCACTGTGGTCCTGGCTGTCTGTCTGATATTTCTGAAGGAAAGGTACAAACACACGGGATTCTTACCTTTAAAGTCGTTTCTCTGATGTCCATGCAATCACCCTGGTGTAAAACTGGGGTGAGATGTGTTTAGTGTTGGGCGCTCTGACTTCAGTAGTGTGTTTACCCCATCCGTAATGACGTGGTGGAGTTTGAACTAGTGCTGGCCAGCTTAGCCCTTTTATCTCATGAACCAAGGGGAGTATTGATGGCAAAATAAATCATTAAAGAGGGTATTGAAAAAGTAGAGGGAAGGGTAGATGGGGGCTGGGGAAGGTACTGCTCTGTAGCGGTAACCCCACTGGCATTGTGTTAGTGTGGCTGTCTTCCCAAGGGAATAATGGTTAACACTGCCATGGTTGTGTCCACCGCTACATTCAAACCAAGAAGGAATGCTGACCTTGGTTTCAAGTGATTACTATTTGTAACCTTGTTCTTTTATTTCAGGGATACTCCAAAACTATGGGAGGCTTTGTAAAACTAGGATTAATTAACCCAGATCCTTATCCTTTGCTAAGCTCAACCACACCACCTCTAACCTGGGTGAGTTACTCTGATTACTTTGCCTTCTTTCCTCTGTTTTATTTTTCTCATCTCATTGGCTTGGGTGTGCTTAGCAATAGGAATCTTACATTGCATCCTGGTCTATTCTGCTTTTTCTTCCTGGAAATCAGGTTTTCTTCAGCAAGCATGAAATACAGTTCTGGAACAGGTTCCCCAGAGAGACTCTGGAGTCTCTGACACTGGAGACTTTCAGGACTTAGCTAGACAAAGCCATGGCTGGCTTGAGTGCTGGTGGTACTCCTGTTTCAATTAGGTGTTGGGCTAGATGACCTTCAGAGGTCCCATAGAATATTTTAATGAATTGTCTTAAATTTTCTGTTAGTCAGAATCCGGCCATCAGTGCTGTGAGTTTGTAGTGTCTATCTTGGTACTGGCTCATGATCTTCAGTGTGAAAGTATTTCTAGGCCATCAGAAAGTAAGAGATCATGTATGAAAATTGGGTTTTTTTTCCTGTTAAAACTCTGAACAACCATTTTTTTGGTCTTCTGTTAATGCTGCTTTTCTGTCTTGCTTACTGATGCCTCACTTCATCTTAATCTCAACCAAAGTATGGCTCATATGATGTGCTGCTGTTTCATTTGACAGTCAACCTTTTGCTTGCTCTGTAGGCAAAGCAGGAAATTTCATATTTTGGCATGGTGTAAAGAGAGCTGAACTGATAAACAGCTTGTTACTTGTCTGATCTGTCTGTCTTGTGAGAAATTATTCTTCCATTTTGCAACGCCCTGAGATATTAGCTTTGTTTATTACTCACAGGAACCAAATTCAGATTTGTCTCCCATTTCCTTCCTTGTGCTTTTATCAGCATTAGTCTGGAAAAAGACACCAGGCTTATGCTGTGTGATGGTCTGAGGAGAGCACAGTATTCTTCTGATGATGCCACTATTTCAAGTTAAGAATGTCTTGAGTGTTCTCAAAACCAAGGGAGCACAAGGTGAAGAGGCCCAGTCTTGCTTGTCTTTGACTAACATACAGAACTGCTCATCTTAAACTCCAGCAGGTTTTTGGCTCCCATATGGGAATTACTTTTATTTTTTCAAGAGGATTTTTGTCCTCTTTTAGGGTTGATGCCTTCAAGTTTTCTTTGCAGTTATGGCTAGAATTTCCAGTCCTTCTAGCCTCGATGAATAAATATACAATGTTGTGTAATCTGTGAAGATGACTATAAACTCATTAGTCTCACTGCAAAACTTGTCTCAGCAATGTTGTTACATCTCAGTGCTTTCCCTTTATCTACTCTGCCTGGGAAGCAGAAGAGATGGGTGCTGACCTGAGCTTCTAAACACACTCTGCATTTCTTGCTTACTTCATATCTTGTCTGTGACTCTGTGTATTATCTTATTGCAATTAAAAATCTCAAACTATTTTACATTCCCTGTACACATAACCTGTCTTCTCCAGAGTCCTGGCAATTAACCTGGTTTAATGGAGCAGTGGGTGCTCAAAACCTTGACTGAAAAGGAGTGGGAACAGATATAAGGCCTTCAGGAACCGTTTTTCTTTTCTTTCAATACAGAAGGAGCTCATGTGCAAACTGGTCGGAGTTAAACCGCCTGCTGAGTATCATGTTCTTAGAGAAGCTGTATTCAGCAAACTGGAAAAGGACAAAAGTCAGCTGGAGGCAGTGGAATGGTAAAATGTTCCAGTGATTCTTAAAGGTTTAAAACCAACCAAACCAAACCCAGAAATGGGTTTGCAGTTCTGTGTGTTTTGGTCCATGTTGTGACTGTTAAACTTTTACTGGTATGCTGAACAAGCTGGACATTAGAGAACAACTGAGCTGCTGATAAGCACTGGTACAAATCTCTCATTTCTTCTGCCAGGCTAGGTTTACTGGGAGATGAGCCAGTTCCAGCAGCAGACTCCATCGTGGGTGCTCTTGCAAAGCACATGGAGATGAAGTTGCCCTTTGGTATGTGATAAATTCTTTTGCCTGGCTTTGAGTGGAAGAAGTCAGTATCTCTTAGCCTTGTTTAGATTAGTTTTTTCACCTTCATTTAAAAACCTTCATGCTGAGTTTTTCAATAGCCTGTGATGTTGTCTACTCCCCCACTTCATCCTGTTCTTTCCCTGTTACATTTTCAGTTTCATCTTAATATTCTGTCCTCCCTAACAGTCCCTCTCTTCGGTCACTTCTCTGATGTATGTGCTGTGTGTGCATAGTGCCTGGCTCGTCAGGAGCTTCGTCTTGCTCTGATTGAAACACAAGTACTGAACAGTTTGGGTGCTTTTCTCCTAGGCACTGGAGAGCGAGATATGATCGTTATGAGAAATGAAATAGGCCTCAGGCATCCTTCTGGCCATTTGGAAGACAAATTTATTGATCTGGTTGTGTATGGTGATAACAACGGATATTCTGCGATGGCTAAAACAGTAGGATACCCCACAGCTATTGCTGCGAAGATGGTTCTAGATGGTAGGTGACTGTTCAGGCTTGAGCAACAGTATTTCATTGTTCTGGACCTTCCTGCTTATGAAAAGCAGATGTGTAGTGTTTCTGAAGTGTATATATTTTTTTATTTTGATGGGTTTTTTTTTTGTGGTTTTGTTTGTGTATGTGTTTTGTTTTGTTTTTAAGTTAATCAAGCTTTTCGTATCATCTTTACAGGAATTTTTAATCTGCATGTATGGATGTGTCAGAGACTCTGCTTAACTTCTTAATCTATAGAGATTTTTAGTAATTTAATCATAAATCTTCACTGGTGTAGAGGGGACCTTTGATATGGTAAATTACAGTGGATTATGCCACAGTGAACCAGGCTAAAATATACCTGTGCTGTACAAACTAGTGACTTCTGCTGCTTTCCAGATTGATCAAATTTGAGGCTTGGGGCATATTACCTGATCACATTGTGTATATAACAGGCAGACTTTGCCTAGTAATCACCATGTTAAAGGAAATTGTGTGATTTTCTCCTTGCTTGCTCTTAATCTTCATTCTTCAGGCTAACTGAAGCGAGTGAAAATGTTAGGTTTGGGTTGTTGGGGCTTTTTATCTTTTTTTTTTGTTTAAATTTAAAAAAACAAAATCCAAACTTTTGAAGTTCAGATGCTTTTCCCCTAATCCCAGATTCCCAGCTCTATGAATGAAATTCGAGCTGTGCACGATACTATTTCAAACCTTTTTCTCCTGCTCTTTGATACAGTACTGCTGCTGTATAAGGACATAATGCCAAGGTTAATAAATGTACATATATATGTACAAATATACAATTTAAGATTTATATTATTGCAGATTGGTATTTTTACTTGCAGTGGGTTAACTTTGGCTGGCTGCTCTCTCCCCCTTGTCAGCCTGATGGGGATAAAATAAAGACAGGGAGCTCACTCACCAGTTACTGTCACAGGCAGAACAGGCTCAGCATGAGGAAACTTGTTATTGCCAATTAAAAATAAGCGTGAACAGTAAGAAACAAATACAAAACAACACTGTCATCCCCACCTCTTTTTCCCAGGCTCCATTCCTGACTCCTTAGCTTCTTTCTCTCTGCCCTGAACAGTGCATGCGGATGGGGAATGGGGGCTGTGGTCAGTCCAGAACAGCTTCTCTCTCCTGCTCCTTCCTCCTTATGCTTTTCCCCTGCTCCACCACAGTCTCTCCATGGGCTACAGAGGAATCTCTGCTCTGGAGCCTGGAGCACCTCCTCCCCTCCTCCTCCTCCTCTTTCACCTTGGTGTCCCAGGGCTGTTTCTCACACTTTTCTCTTCACTCCTCACCACTGTGCAGCATTTTTCCCTTTCTTAACTTTGTTTTCCCCAAGGCACCACCATGGTGGCTGAGGGACTGAGCTGTGCCCTGCGATGGGTGGGTTGGAGCTGGCTCAAACCGACTGTGTCTGGCACAGGGCAGCCCTGACCTCTCCTCACAGAGGCTGCCTTGCTGCCAAAGCTGGGTAAACTCAGTAACCCCCCTTTTCTTCCCCCTTACCTTTATTTCAGGTGAAATAGATGCCAAAGGTATGGTTATACCATTGACAAGGAATGTATACGGACCAATACTTGAGCGTGTTCGGGCAGAAGGCATTGTGTACAGTACTCACAGCGTTATCAAACAGTAACTGGAAGCAGTGGATTGAATCAGGTTTTGGCTTTGTTTGGTGCCCCCCTGCTTCAAGAATCTCAATTGGAACCAGCTGAAGCAGAAACCTGCCTTTTCACACAGAAATGATGCCTCCCTTAAAACCAGTTGCCTGACTTTGATGTGGAAACTGTAGATACCCTGATGCATGGATTGTGGTATTTTCCTCTGAAAACAGTTATGCTTTCATGTACATGTTTCAGCATCAATCAGATCTTTGCTTCTATCTTTCCTAAAATATCTTGGGAAGGGATTTCATTTGTGTTTTTTTGATTAGTAGAGTTTGTCTTCTACGTGTATAAGGGTATTAGACAAATTTAAGCTGAAATAAGAATCTATTACTGGGTTCCTTTCATGCTGGAAAAATCTGGTTAAAGAATTCCATTGATTAAGCTTGATTATTCATGTAGTAAAATAATTTATCAGAATAACAGAGATGAAAATGATACTTCAATTTTAAGTCTCATTGTCCCTTTTAACAGTATTTGTGAATGTTTTCACGATAAAATATGCAATGGATAGTTTAGAAATTCTGTACTACTAACAAACAAGATCCTGTTAAATCTTGAAAATGTTCAATTGTTAAATACCTGAAATCTGTATCTTAATATTTTTAATATCCTTCTCTTATGAAGGTAAACTTAAATTAGTTGGAGGAGGGAGGAAGTTTAAAGCAAGCCTTCCCACAGTACTATACCCTACCCTACCGTACCCTTTCTTGTTCCAGAGTGGAAGCTGTTTTGACACATTGAAGTACCTGGTGATAGTGTAGCCCTGTGCTGCAAAAAGATCACATCAGCATTTAGCTCTGCAGCTTGGAAGGGCATTCTGAAATACAACAGAGCTAATGTGCTTAGAAGCCCCTCCAAATGTCGTTTACTCTTTCCACTTACACTGTGTGCCTCATCCAGGTTAAGTACTGTTACAAAGGGAATAAGCAGCTTTGAAATGCAGCAGGCCCAGAGGGTTAAATCACTACTTTTTGAGCCAACTTCTGTCCTTTTGCTGTCATGCTTTTGAAGCATTCATTTGGTAGCCTATCCATACTGCTCAGTACAGTGCCACTTTAGACTGCAGAGAGTTTGCCAGGGTACCAGCTCATTTGATGCCCAGTGCTGTGCTGCACAGATGTACCAGCCTGGCTCTAGCAGCGTTTTAGACATATCAGCCCAGAACTGAACTTTAGCCTGAGTGCAGCTTTTCTCTGGCAAAACAGCAGTTGTTTCCTTCCAGTTCATTGCTACTTCTGTGGCTTTTGCTCAGGGATTTCTACACCACCTTGCAATGCAAGCATGGCTTAGACTTCACCAGTTAGGCCTGTGAGATTCAATGCTGTGGGCAGATAGCATTTGCACTGGTACCTGTGCAACTGTCTGGAGTTCCCCTTTTGTAAAGCTCAAATGCTGGATGCTGTAAGCTTTCTGCTCTTGACTTTGCTCACAAGTGCACTTTGCTGATAAACGCACAGCCTTTTACCTCTTGAGAAGCACAGTGCTATTACCATGGTCCTGAGGAGCTGGAATTCCAGGTGTTACTTTGCCCAGCAGGAAAAACAGATGCAATGATAGCTGAAGTTTTGATCTCTAAGTCCTGCTGCTCAGGATTTGGATTTTCTTTGTGCATATATAATCAAATAGCAGCTGCAATGAAGAGGAGGGTGAAAGGAGACAAAGGGAGAAGGAAGAATAAAGGGCAATGTATTACTGTCAAAGGGGGAGGGCTTTTTATACTGAACCACTTGAATGATTTTTTTACTGTCAAATTTGAATTCTGTTACAGTGCCATGTTCTGAGTATCGGATGAAATCCTGGCTCCAATAAATTGCGTTGTTTCCTATGGATCTTACAGGCTGCTGGTCTGGTGCATGCAGCTGGGTAAGGGATGAGAGAGCAATGGATGATCTGCTCTCTGCTGCCCTCCTTCTGTAGATTAAAGGCCAGCAACTAAGGGTTAAAATTAGGTTTATGTCTGCTGGTCCCTTCCAGTTGGGTGCTTGGTGAAACCAGGATTTCACTCCAGAATGCTCTGTTCCCTCCTTTATCCCACAAATGCACAGCTGTGGGGTTGTGATTCTGTGTATATGCATGCACCTTGCTTGCTTTTCTGCTTAGGAAGCGCAGTATGCAAAGAAAATTGGAATTTTTAAAAAGTATGTAATCTCTTTGAAGCACAAAAAGAATGAGCACTACAGAGTGGTTTTTATCAAGAAACACTTCTGCTATTTTTGAAACATTTTGTATCAGAATATATTTCTGTTTCCCAGTGCAATGCTGCTTTTGGTTTCTAAGTTTAGATTTCAGCGAATTTATGGCTCAGCTTTTGTACAAAGATTAGACATCTCGGTTCTTTTTGCATATTAATGGAAAGGTAATTGTATCCTATATTGAAAAATAAATCTGAAAACCTGTGTTTCATTGTCGTGCCATCTTTACAGTCTGATGAGATGAAATATGAATGGGATTTGTATTTTTACATAGGTGATTATATTGAAGGGGCATATACATATGGACTGCTCTATCTACATGAAATACCTTTGAATGCTTTTTTTGCTAGACTCACAAGAGATGGCTCTTCAAGGATTGTATAAGCATTGGCATCTAACACCCATGTATGTATTTATATACATATATATAATACACACATATACACATATAATCTTAGATTTCAACTACAATCTTAAGAGATGCAGTTTTTTTTTTGCTTGGGCAGAAGGACAACTAATTAAGGGGAGAGCTACAGAAGAGTAGTTGTATAATGTCTTCCTGTGCCCCAGGAAGAAGTGAAAGCTTGGTGTTTCACTGCCTGTCTCAGCTGGAGGGTCTCACTCACCTGAATACATGGTTTGGTGTCTGCTCTCACTGCCTGGGCAGAAAGGCTGTTAAACTGTTTGTTCACAACAGGCCACAAGGAACAGGTTGTTGGCCACTGTGTGTCTTTTTCCATTTTGCAATTTATTCCAGTGCCAGGTCTCCATGACAGAGAAGATCCCAGTTTCTTTCTGAGATGGAGGTAACCAAGCCCCATCACCCTCAGACTCCTTTCTTTGCCTCAGTGTTTCACACTCACTTTGCCCTGGATATTACTGTAGGTGAGAACGATATCCCTTTTCAGGAATGGAGCACAAAAGTGTGACTGCCAGACAAGGGCACGTGCTCATAGCACAATGGCTGTTTAAGGGGAAAAAAATCTGGGGTAAAGTGGTTTTGATTAGGCTGGAAAACGTAACAAGGAGGGAGAGAAAAACGAAATTTAGCTTTGAAAGTCCAGCAGAATTTATCCAGACCAAATCAGACCATCCTGAATACACTAATTACAGGATCACTGGATGTGACTGTTGAAACAGGGGAATGAGTTCAGTAAGCTAGAGCCACCTTATTTTTTCCCCCAACTTTCATGGTTCTACAAAGAAAAGAATGCAGTTTAAATCAGAGGGGAATCGGGGGAAATGCTGCCAAATGACCTGAGATACAACCACAGGCTGGGCAGAGAATGGATTGGGAGCAGCCCTGAGGAGAAGGATCTAGGGGTGCTGATCAATGACAAGCTCAACATGAGCCGGCAGCATGCGCGGACAGCTCAGAAGGCCAACTGTGTCCTGGGCTGCATCAAGAACAGCGTGGCCAGCAGGTCAAGGGAGGTGATGCTGCCCCTCTACTCTGCTCTCGTGAGACCCCACCTGGAGTGCTGCATCCAGCTCTGGGGTCCCCAGTACAGGAAAGACCTGGTACTGTTGGAGCGAGTCCAGAGGAGGGACACAAAGACGATCAAGGGGCTGAGTTGGGCTTGTTCAGCCTGGAGAAGAGAAGTCTCTGGAGTTCACCAGGGAGTGCAGTGATGGGACAAGAGGTAATAGCTACAAGCCGCAAGGGCAGGTTTAGAGTAGACTTTAGGAAGAAATTCTTTACTATGAGGGTGGTGAGGCCCTGGCACAGGTTGCCCAGATAAGCTGTGGCTGCCCCCACCCTGGCAGTGTTCAAGGCCAGGTTGGATGGGGTTTTGTGAAACCTGGTCTAGGGGAGGGTGCCTGCCCATGGCAGGGGACTGGAACTAGATGATCTTTGAGAATCTTGCAACCCAAACCATGCTGTGATTCTATAACTTCTTTTCCCTCTTGCGCCTCTGAAAGTATAGCCCCCAATCCAGCAAAGCATGGGAAATGGGTGGTGAGACCTTTCCCTTGCTGCAGGGAAGCAGTGAAAACCAAGTTTGTAATCTAGAGTGCCTCAGATTTGTGGGGGTAGTCAGGCTTCTGCTTTAATCCCAACAAAACAACACAGCTCCTCTCCCCCCACCCCCTCCCAGCCCTGCTCTTCTTATGCTTCAGAACAATTAGAGAAATCAGTTTAATTTTGCTGAACTCATCTTGAAGTGAGATTTACCGCAGAGAATGTCAGCCCATCCAAAATAATGCCTGAGGCCTTTATACCACGCCAGGTATGACATTGAGATAAATCATTGCTGGCCAGTTTAGTCAACTGGTTTTCAAAGTCCATGTCAAGGTCTCGAACTAATGTGCTGCTGTGCTGATAGCTATGAGTTTGTGTGACTTCTTTATTGCTTTAGTATTTATTGCTGACTTTTGTAAAGGTTTTCCACAGGTATTAAATCACACCACCAAAATTACTAAAAAGCTGGGGATTTGAGTAAATTACATAAGTTGTTTTTTTTTAAACTCTCTCCTCCCATATGATTTCTTGGGAGGAAGCTCACTAATTAAGTTTTCTTTGGCACACGTGACTTGAAGCTTTGTTAACAAAAAATAAAAATCTTGGGCTGAAATTGTTTATTAATATCCTACTCCTTGCAGGAGATACATCTTTTCCACACTTGACCCAGTTTGAAAAGGCAGGCTGTACGTCTTTTGAGTCTGTAGCTTGGATTACAAGAAAAAAATTAATTAGAATATGGCCTTTGTCTGAGAGGGGAACTGACACGCATTTATTAAAATCTGTAATCCATCACAGTTGAAGATTATAGAAGATTTTTTTTTATGATTCTTATTTTTTTCTAGATCAGAACCAATATGTGTGAGTAAAGAGATTATCCTAAGCACTTATGTTTTAAATAACTTGTCAGCATGCTAAGATGATGAATGTGATTACAAACAACTCTGGAAGAAACCTTGGACGCCAGCTGATTCCTTGGATTATCATTTTAAAATGTCTGCAAAACATTTAGGTTGAAGGGAACTGTTATATCAAGACGGGATTTTTAGAAAGGAGGATTCCCTTTTTTGCTTTTGGTCCATAGAATCTTGAAAAGCATAGTAGAATTAATTGGCCCCCCAAAACCTTTGTATATATAACTGTATGAAACTGTAAATACATGAATAGAAGCTGTCAAAACAAAAAGCATGAAGCTATGTGAGGCTACGTGCTAGTTTTCCTGAAGAAAAGGCTGGAAGGGTGGCACATGAGCGTTACAGTGTCTAACGTTGTGTGCAAATGTGGTGAAGAGCGGGAGTGCAAGCTAAGAAGATTATGGAATATGGTTTGCAAATGGCCATAAGATCACAATTAACCTCTCTCCTACGGGCACCCCTAGAGATTAAGAAAGGCAAAACTGTGTCTATATTTTTGGAATGAGAGGGGGGGAATTAGATAATATCGTTGTCCATGTTAGCCTGGGTGTGCAAGTGGAGGGTGTCCATTCACCCCAGAGCTTTAGAGGAAGTGTAACACAACCCCCACCCCTCCCACCCTCCAGACCATCTTCCTCAAAGATACTCCCTTCCTCATTGTTACACACCTCTGTGTGCACCAACTTTCTGCTGGAAAGCTGTGAAGAGAGCAGATGTGTTGTTCAACAGCATTATAAAACTGTGTATTGCTTGGGATACATATATCGCCCGTTGTGTACTTTTGTAACTCTTTTCACCCCCAAAATAACACAAATGTAATAATATAATAATATCAAGATCCTGTTTTTCAAAGGTTTTTGACTTGGCTAGGGATCCATAGTAAGTTCTCTTGCACTTAGAAGCTGTATCTCAGTCCTGTTCTTCCCAGACTTCCTGGGAATATGCGGGTCTGACAAGGACCATGGGAAAAGAAAAGGTGTAAAACCCAAGTAAAGATGTCTTGGCTCAGAAGAGCAGGTTCCCTCAGGCATTGAGCCAGTGAGCTACGGCTGTGAAGCAGAGAAGCAAGTGCCCATATCTGCAGGCACGTGGCTGCACCCCTGGCCTGGGGCTGAGCCACCTGCGCAGTACCCTTGCCTGTCCGTGCCCATTGCCTGAACCCTGCCCTCTGTCCTGCCTTCATCTTAAATCCCAGTCCTGTTTCTGTCCTGTTTCCACCACGCTCTCTCTAGCATACATGTGGTGTGTTATCTCCTTGTGTGGAATACATGCCCTGTGTCATCCCCAGCTGGGCAAATGGGAATTGGGCTGAGACAGGGGAATTAATTACCTTGTATTTGGCTCTGGTGGACAGGGACCAGGAGACCCCTGGGGCCCCGAGCCCAGCCGCTCTGTAATGCCTGGGACTTCATTACTGTGGTTATAAAGGGAAGTGGGCAAGTATAAAAGTGAACTAAAGTGCATTAACATCTAAAGACAAAGAAACTGTACATCACATTGTTCTGGTTATTTTGTCTATGGGATTTTTTTTCTTTTAAGAGGACAAGAGGACAAGAAAAAGTCTGCCAGCTATTCCATCATTTGGTGCCTTCAGCCCTTATTCTTGTAAGTAAAAGCTCTCCTGTGTGACAGTGGAGGCTGCTAAGTGTGTGTGGTTGACTGCTAAGCACAGACTGGAATATTTATATTTATTTTTTCAACGCCATAGGTAAAAACAATTTAACAATGCCAAGTACAGGTGTTATTCTCATAAAAACTTCTCGTTTCAAAACAAATGATTTCTATTATTTCCCACAAAAAGTTAAAATCACATGCAGCTATATGAAGGTTAATTGCTTAAAGATGCACAATTATATATCAGAAGACTTTGTTAAAATAAAAACATACTGGACTACATCATTTTAACAAGGCAATTACACGGAACTAGAAAACTGACTCTGTAGTAAAATATAAAAATCTACAATTATAAATATAAATTTGGTCCATGGAATCACTACAGAAGTAGCAGTATTTACAGTAAGTATCAGATTACTATTCTAAATATCTAATTGAAGTCTTAAAATGTTGAATGTTATGGAGAACAGTATTTTATTTACATTCTACTATATTAAAAGTTATATTTCTAGCAAATGTAAATTGTTATAAATACAGCAAGTAAATCAAATACTAAACCCATGACATGTCTGTAATTGAGAATCCTCTAACATCTATAAACATGATAAATCTTTAAGTTAAAAGTAAAGCCAGATAAATCAAAAACTAATACTGAAAAAACATACCACAATTCAATTCTTAGAAACACTGTAAAAATCAATCAAGTTAGTCCAGACGTAACAACGTATTACAAGAAATCTTTCAAGAAAAGGCACACATTGTTAATGATAGAAGTTCCTCAGTGAAGTCATATGTAACAGAAGTGACTGCTTGAGCAACAGTTGGGATCGGATTATATATATAGTAACAGGACAGATTTCCCCTCCCACAAAAGATAAAACTGAAAATAACAATGGTAAACTCCAGGCGTGACTGGTGTGATGTAGGGCTGTGTGTGTGCTTAATCTGATGTGTTAATTAAACTAAAGATTCTAAACTTTCAGCCACGTTTCCATCGGGTAAAGCTGAGCCATTACTGTCCATAGATGCTGACGGGTTTTCTTCTTGCCGTGTGCTGACAAGGCTGAGAATAGCTTTGTACAGAAACTGGTACTGTTCCTGCAGAAGAAAAGGGGATATAGTCAGCATGTCGTCAGAAATAACGATGCTAAATTATCTTGTAACACTGTTACTCAAAATTACTAATTAACTGCTGATGTGTCAGTCTGTTGACGTACTGTGCTCCACGATTTGTTGTGTTACTTAGCAGCTTTATTAATTTTCTGACTAACAGATCCCCTGTACACCCTATAAAGCCCAATGTTAACAAACATAGTACAGGTAGGGGAGAAAACTGTATTTTAAAAGAAATGTTATGTGCTGAATTGGATCCTTGTTCAAGTTCCCATTGACTGAACAAGGGCTGGGCCTGTTGAGTTCTTTTGCCCTTGAATATGTTCTTATTTCTGCCCTCTGAACCCTATTGAGGCAGACCTTTTATTTTTTTTTGTCTCCTTGTCACTTTTTGAGGACCCTGCCAAGTGTAGGATAAGAGACGAGACACTCTGGGAAGATTCACCAACAAGACCACTGCCTTGAGGGAGCCGGGGGTCTTAGTTGGGTGCAGTGGGAGATGGGGAGTGCCAGAACCCAGTTGGACTGCAGTGTGGGCTGGGAAGGGGGAATCAGCTGGATGCTTTGTGCAGGGCAGCATTGCCCCAGTGAAGGCTGTACTGCATGGAGTAACACTGGATGATTTGAAAGGGCAGAGGAATATCTGGGGTTCTGTAATGGATATATGAAGAAGTATTTCTGTGGCAGGAGGAGTGAAGTGCAGTAAGAGAGAGTAGAGTGGAGTTTGGGGTCTGGACTATAAGGTTGCACTGAGCGATACAGGGTAGAAAGAGCAATGAATTTGAAACTCTGCAGTAGGAGGATGGGAAACTGGAAATCTGAGATAAAGGGCATTATCTGGAGGGTCCAGGGACACGAGGAGTGAAGGTCCTAATGGTGTTGCTGAGGTGGGAAGAGTTCCCATTTCACTGCACTGTCTGCCAGGCACATCAGTCGGGGCTTGCTGGGCAGGGCACGGGGCAGACACTGCTGTGAATCCTGCATTGTATCACAGAATCACAAGGTTGGGAGAGACCTTTGAAGATCATCAAGTTCAACCATTCCCATCCTATGCTAATCCATATCCCTAAGTACCTCATCTACCCTTTTTTTGAACACATCCAGGGAAGGTGGCTCAGCCACCTCCCTGGGCAGCCTGTTCCAGGCCCTGACAACTCTTTCAGTAAAAATTTTTTTTCTAATACTCAATCTAAACCTGCCCTGGGGCAGCTTCATGCCATTTCCCCTTGTTCTATCTCCTGTCACCTGGCTGAAGAGACCATCGCCCACCTCTCTACAACCTCCCTTCAGGTAGTTGTAGGCAGTGATAAGGTTTCCCCTCAGCCTTCTCTTCTCCAGCTCTCTCAGCCACTCCTCATATGATTTGCCCTCCAGCCCCTTCACCAGCCTGGTTGCCTTTCTCTGCACTTGCTCAAGGACCTCAATGTCCTTTTTATGGTGGGGAGCCCAGAACTGCACAAAGTACTCACCAATGCCGAGTACAGGGGCACAATTACCTCCCTAGACCTACTGGCCACACTGTTTTTGATACAAGCCAAGATGCCATTGGCCTTCTTGGCCACCTGGGCACACTGCTGGCTCATATTCAGCCTGCAGTCAGTGTCCTGGTTGTGCTGCCAAAAATGTGCTAATGTTTCACTCTTAAAGTGTTCTCCTTACTGAATCTATTGTAGCTCTACATCACCCAGATTTACAGTGGTATGGCCAAAGGGGCAGGGTTAGTAGTTTTTAATTTCTGTGATGAATTTTCATTTCTGACACTGACTTAGTAAGTAGTTCTTATTTATTACACTTTTTGTGGGTTTTTTTTCTTTCTGTAAGCACAGGGACCATTCAACAGATCTTGAAAGACCCAAGTCCATCCTGAAATGGAAAACTAGGGTAACTACTTCTGGGTCTACTTGAATTACAACTTTATTCCCTCTGGATCAAAACCTTCATTTACATGCCACAGTGTAGATTTTATGATCATGGTGGCAGCTCTGCACATTTTTAATATGACCACTGATAATCACATAATAGGTTTTTCACAAGAAGCATTTTGTTTCAGAAGAAGTAGCAGGTCCACTACAGCACCTTTGGAAGACAGTTTTGATTAACTGGGGCAGAAACTAATACCACACCTAGGTAAAACCAATACTCACACACATTGTGTTTATTACTTACAATGTCTGTAAAGACTCCAGGCCTCATCAAATTTATCATCTTCGCTACCTGGTAAACATCCACGGAGTTCTCATTTTCCAGCTGATGCATCAGTGTTGTTAATGCACAGAAAGTGCCTGCTGTCACCCCTCCATGCCTTTGTAAAATAAAATAAATTAAAAAAAAACCCACAACAAAAAGCCAACTGAATACACAGAACCAGTCTCTAGATCTGGATCAAGTTGCTTTAGCTGGAGAAAATACCAAATCTAGGGTAAACTGATAAGATTAATCTTTGTCATGTGACCTTCCCACTTTCTGAAGTAGGCCTGCCCTTAGCATGACCTTCACAGCACCTGGCTACAACTTCTGCAGAGCAAGTCTGAGAGATATTTCTCTACAATCCTCCAGTAACCAAATGCTGAAGGCCTTGTCATAGAATCATAGAATGGTCTGGGTTGGAAGGGACCCCAAGGATCATAGAGTTCCAACGCTCCTGACACAGGCAGGACCAGGCCTGGATCTACACAAGATTGCCCAGGGCCCCGCCCAACCTGGCCTTGAACACCTCCAGGGACGGGGCATCCACCACCTCTCTGGGCAGCCTGTTCCAGCACCTCACCACTCTCTCTGTAAAAAACTTCCCTCTAATATCTAATCTAAACCTTCCCTCCTTTAGCTTTAAAGTCCTCCAGTACTTCAAGATTTCAATATTTTGGTCATTATTAAACACTTGGAGGAGTGCAAGGTGCCTCACCTAAATAGTCTTACTTCTTTTGATAACAGGCAATGAGGCCCTGACTGATTTCCTCTCTGGTGCCCTACCCGACAATTATCCAGAGTACCAAAATGATAGAATCATAAAGAGAACACTGAAGTGAGATAACATCAAAATGTTTCTCTTGCTGATGCAGCTGCAACAGAAGCAGCAGCACTACTGTTGGGTGCAGACTTTGTGCCTTGCTTCAGCGGCTTCTACTCTTCATAAGAGGAAAGGGTGGTTCTGCAGAAAAACATCAAAACAAATGGAAAGCTGCAGTTCTTACTCGTCATGTACAATCATGGGTCCATCACGGTTGGAAGTTTCCTCTTTGATGATGCTGATCAATTCAAAAGTTTTACTAATAGGACTATCAGGGTTTGGCCATTTTGGACACTGAAAATGTCTCACTTCAAGTACATAGTCATCCTAAAAGAGTAAAAAAAAAAAAGATAATAAATTTGGTAAAGATTGACTGTCTTTCTGGTCCAGCTCCAGCCTCTGGATACAGAATCCCAGTGCTGTGGAGGCTGGACTATCCTATTCCCAATGTCACAATATTAGCTATAGAGGTTACTCCCTCCCTTGCTGTTTCAAAGGCACATAATTTTGTCAGTCATTTACCATAAAAAATGTAACAAAATGTATGCATTACCTTTCACAAATCAAGTCATGAGTTACATGCTTATGACAGTGTTACCTGTGTAGCTTCTAAAATGAAGTCTTGGATTATGAGCTTCTCCTCGTTAGACAGACACTTGTGTTCTTCAGCAATCATAGTAACTTTGAAACTCTCACAGTTTATAGGCTCATCTTTGTTTGGCCAGTATACAAACTCATCTTCAGCCTCCAGGAAAAAAATAAAAAAGCCATAAAAGTAAGTAACCTCGAGCTCTTAAAATAGAACTTAATCCAACATCATAAATAATGGGACATGTATGTGATTGATGCAGCCATCGAGAATTAAATTGATAAAACAAAATGTGAGCTGGGTTGCAAACGTCAAAAGCAATGGTTTTCAGACACCTCTGGAGTGATCCTGAGCAGAAGACCGCTGTACCTCAGCGACCCACGTAACCTGAACATACCTTGGTCTGTGCTGTGCCACAGTCCAGCCTGACCCTCACACTTTAAAATCCATCTCTTGTATAGGAACTGTAACTTTCATAAAACACTTGGTACGAAGAAAAACCGAAACACTCTCTTGGTTGTACATGTTTTTCCAACCATGCAAGGCTCTCTAAGGTATTTGCATGCCTTTCCTCCAAACTCATTACCAAACGTGATGCCCTCTTACACCTCAAGATTTCTCTAAGTACAAACCTAAAAAATCTCAGATATTCCTGCATTTCTAGTAACTTAGAAAACATTAATTTGTTATTAAATCACACAGACAGGATGAAGACATGACTTTCTGTTGCTGTTTGGAGTCAGATAAATCCCTGCTAAGACTTTATTTGTAACTTCAGGAGAACAGCGAGAAAAACCTCCCCTTACCTAAAATAGCTGAAGAAGCCATACTACAACTAAAATAACACTCCTGGAGTAAAAACTAACCTTGAGTAATGCTTACGTCTGTTTGTTTCTTTTTATAAGTTATACAGGAGTGATACAATGCTGGTTGTTGTGCCAGTTGCAGTCTGCCCCAAAATCTCCACATTTCCACTGGATGATTTTACGCACAGTACAGAATCATTAGGGTTTTTTTGTTTTTTTCAAAATCCAAGATATTGTCTCATGTCCTGCATATTTCAAAATAGTAATATCAATGTAATTCATGCATAAACCCACAGCAACCAGCCATGAAACTTACCATATTCTGGCTATCAGGAAGCATGACTATTAGCTGGGCATTATGGTCCCATATCATTCTCCAGAAGTCCTTGATAGTGTGCAGTAAGGGGTGCTGGGTGATAATGAACTCATTGCTTTGATAATAACCCTGCAAAAAAAATAAAATCACCAGACTCAGAATTGCAGCCTCACTGTTAACGTTTAAAGGAAGCTTCTAGTGGACAGAGCCAGAAGCCTAGAAAATAAATTGCAGAGTTATGCCTCCTCTGCCTTCCCACAAATATAAGAAGAATATAAAGCCTCCATTGTGGCATTTTCCAGATAAGAAGAATAATAATATAGTTTTTAAACCTTCAAAAAAGTGATCAAAAAAAGGCAAATCAGTAGAGGCTTGAACAGCCAGCTTGGAATGAAAATACATTAACTTATAGACATGTTACTGTTCTACATGAGGCAGAATCCCACAGAAGCTGTCAGCTCATAATTTGTGGTCTCTTAATTTGTACAGATATCCCAGACCAACTTCCTACCACAAAAGAGTTCCTTTGCACTAATGCACCTGATGAAGGATCACAGAATCATAGTTGTCTTGGTTGGAAGGGACCTTTTAGATCAAGTCCAACCATCACCCTAACCTGCCAACCACCACTAAACCTTGTCTCTCAGCATTGTATCTACCCATCTTTTAAATACCTCCAGGGATGGAGACTCCACCACCTCCATCAACTGCCCCATCTCCACCAAGCCTTTCACAGAAGTTCCAAACTCAACAAGTTAACAGCTTCTACTCTCTTGATCATAGCATCATAGAATGTGTAAGGTTGGAAGGAACCTTTAAAGGTCATCTAGTCCAACTGCCCTGCAATAAACAGGGACATTTTTACTCAACCAGGTTGCTCAGAGCCCCATCAAGTCAGAGATGGGGCCTCCATTACCTCTCTGGGCAACCTATTCCAGTGATCTACCACCCTCATATTGAAGAACTTCTACCATTATATTGAAGAACACATGCATACACAGCACTGGAGACATCTTTCTCATCTCTTTCCTGAATGTCCAGGAAGCACTTACTGCTCCCTCTCAGCTAATGAAAAGGGAAACAGCTGGAGAAAACCTGAGGAACAGAAAGATCATGGAACGCTGACAAGCTGTGCCGGTTTGGCCTTGAGCTATGCTAGTTGGAAAAAGTCTGTAAGATGAACAGGTAGGACGGCAAACCACAGCACAGGCATTAAAAACTAACTTGGTAACTAACAATTTTAGTTTGTCTCAAAATATTTTTCCATAGGTGGCATTTAGCTGCAATGGTTTGTAAAATTATGATGAGCTTTCTGGTTCCACTGATTGTCAGAATGCAATGTGATCAACCAAACAGTAACAATACTTCCTGGGGGAAGAAACTCTTTCAGGCAGAGTGAGTAAGGGAAGAAAGGAGCTTTCAAAACTGTGACTGTGCCACCCTAATGTGAACACATGGCAGCTCTGAAAGCAAGGACACCATTTCCCACCAACAGAGACAACCGACTTACCATAATATAGGAAGCATTGATGTAGTCTGTCCCTTCACCAGACAGTGATGAGATACCCACTCTAGATCTTTCCACTGTAAAAAAAAAAAGTCATGAACTAGTACGTATGTTGCAATGACTCATATTAGTAGCAGTTATCACACATGTCTCATAGTAATGGTAATGGTAAGCTACACCAATTGGAGTAAAAGTGTTATCCAGCCATCTATTATATTTTCCTTAACTAATTTATTCACTAAAAGCACTTTCTTTCTTTCACTTAATGCAGAGCATTGCTCTACATCAATGCAGATGTCTCCAGTCCTTGCTGAGGAAAGATTAAAGGTTTGACACACACAGTTCATAAACATTGGCCACCCAGTGAGGGCGATTTGAACAAGCTTACCAGGAATGATGGATGAAGTTCGGTTCTTTTCTCTGTTACACTGTTTGAGTGCAGTTGAATAATCACACTGCTGTGTGTTAGACTGGCTCAGTAACTGAAACAATTTAAAAAACAAATAAAAATAATCAGGTCATTGTACAAAAGCCATTCCTTCATTATCTGCATTAAACAGAAGGGTGCATGTGTGGCAGGTTAGCTGTCTCTCAACTTTATGTATCTGATTATCTGGCTAAACTACTTAGCAGATCATCAGAATATTTCAAATAGCAAGTCATCAGAATAGTTCAAATCACACTTGAGCCCTAGGTCCATCAGCATGACTTCAAAGGAAACGACACTTCACATTGTTCCATACCCAGGTTGTTGCCATCCCGGTATCACTTCCACTTTGCTTGCCCTGCCGTCTGGGTAACCTTAATTAGTTTTGGAAAACAGGAATCACCTGTGCAGAAACATCTGCTTTGTTTTTCGGGTGGACTAGCTCCTGCTGTGAGGCAGCTCTAGTTATCCCAGTTTTCTCTCCAAAAATAGGAAAATGGGACTGAAGTAGGGGGGATCTCATTGACTTACGTGTTTCAACTAATGCAATTCCAATAGAAAAGAGTATAAGAAAGGACTGATATATATACCAAGATATATATACATATATATGTGCATCACAATGGTGTATACATATATACTGCTTAGGCATCAAGTTTGGGAAGCAGATTTTTCCTAGCTTTTAGGGGGTTTTGATTGCTAGTAAAATCAACCAGATAAATCAGAATGTTCCAAAGAATTCAAAAGACTTTTCTCTGATGTTTCGGGCTGAGCACGTGTACCTTTTTGAAGCTGCCTGCATTGGAAGAAAAGAATGGCAACCAAGGGAAGTTCCATCAAAATTAGTTAGACCATTTTTGTTCACCTGAATAGTTCTTCAAGAAAGCAAATTTTTGTTGTTCTTCTAGCTTCTAATAATTGTAGCTTGCAAAAGAAAATGAAACTGAATGAGACACGTCCTGCACATTTTGATAATACTTAAGCTCTTGAAATTAGAGCTCTACATGGGTCCTGCAATTTCCACTGCGCACTGTGTGGTTGTATATTTACATGGCCTGTTTGTATATATTATGTGGTTTATTTTTTCATCTGTTTGGGAAAGGTAGGATGTTTATTTCTCTAAGCACATCACAGCTGAGATAAGAAACCCTACTTTTCTGTAGGGAAAAACAGCACAACGCATTTGGATCCTTCAAGCCAGGACAGCAGCAAACTGAAATCCTTTGGTTTGTTGTTCTGTATTCTTCATGAACTTGAAGAAATATTAGTTACTGTGCCTGTGTGACCAAAATACTTCAGAAAATAAATATATTGCATACATACATAAATATAATCGTACATTTCTTAAATTGCTCTGAATTTTGGCTCATCAGTTAAATTATGGATAGGGAAAACCATTGAAAAGTTATGATGAGATACCTACTTTTAAGTAGTTTCAAACTTGCAGGCCTAAAGATTTTCATGTTACTGTCTCAGAGAACTCACCTTGAATTGTTTCTCCAGTCTAGTCTTCCCTGTTGGTCCAGGTATCAAGAGAGCATTAACATAGGCATGAATGTGAGTCTCAAGAACTTCTGTTTCTTTACTAAGTATTGCTTCAACCAATGCATCATGAATGAAGATGTATTGCTCCTAGGAAAATAAAACCAAACATCCAAGCTCTAATTATTTTCAGGTTCCCCTGGACACCTCTGGCTAAGTTGCTGCTTCTGATGGGGTTAGTACTTCTTCACAGCGTTCTGCTGTAGGGGAGTTTTATCTGAAGTAATCCTCTACAGGGAAGGCTGTCCCTCCACAGTGACAGCACACATTTACAAGCATGACTGAGTGACATATGATGTATATTTGATATAATACCAAATCCTCACCACCTGTGGTATCTCATGCTCATGAACAGAGTTTAAAATTCAAGCACAGCCTTCAGTCATATTTTCAGGTTGGCTTCTTATGGGACTCTCCCTGTCTTTCTTGCAATAAAGCGATCATACTCAGTTCCTACTGCTATCCTCTATTTCCTCTTACACCCTTTGGTACAAGTGCCCATGGTGTTGTTGATTTTCTATTGAAAGGCAATGGGGAATCTAACCTCATGTTTTTGAAACCTGAAATAGACTTCCAAATGCCCTGTTGTTCTTATTTTTTTTTCTGTTCTTTCACTATTCTATATATAATCTTCAGTTTAAAGCAGCTATAGAAAACCTTCTTTCTGAAACAGCTTTCTCCCCCTGCCCCCTAATTTTTATTGCCTGACATCAACTGTTTGATCAGGATCAGTGAAGACCAGAACACTCAGCAATGGTGCTTCCTTAAAAATAATCTAGGACAAAAATGGATGCCCTGCCAGTAAAGTGCTACTGCAGGAAGCATGATTTATACATACATGGTCTCTTCTGAGTCCTCCCTAATGAACAGACAAGAGCCCAGAGATAGGCAACTTCTAGTGCAGTGCTCTAAGTGGTGCTAGAAGGATCATAGAATCATAGGGGTTGGAAGGGACCTCGAGAGATCATCGGGTCCAACCCCCTGCCAAAGCAGGCTCCCTAGCTCCTATGGCACAGAGAGGCATCCAGACGGGTCTTGAATATCTCCAGAGAAGGAGACTCCACAACCTCCCTGGGCAGCCTATTCCAGTGCAGATGTGTGTATGAAAACAGGGGAAGCAGAAAGGAAAGACCAGCCTGATAGCTTGTTTGGTGGTATCAAAAGGAGACCACATCATCTCTTCTTCTGCAAACAGAAACAGTCTGTAACAGTGTCACTATATATATTTTAGTCTTACCTCAGTCTGCACCAAGTAGTTCCTTTGGGTACGTATGTGTTTTAAGAATCCAAATATGTTGACAGTCCCTTCATGCTGAATTTGCTGCAGCATGCTGTCTAACACTATGTATGTGCCTGTCCTTCCAACACCAGCACTACAAAACAAAAACATAGCCTTGAGCCTAAAGTAAAAGAACAACGAAAAGAACTGTTTCCTATCCATAGCTTTTTCATCAGACTGACGTGTAGGGAAGATTTTCCTCTACAAATTGTTTTATTGCGTGATATGCTTTGCTAAAACTTCAAGGCTGGTGGTAACGAATTAAAATCTTTTCAACTTATCTTTTTCTTCGTGCAAGAATAGGCCTAAAGTTCATTTTCTCAAACTATTTTTGAGGTATCAAGGGAAACAGAACGGGCATCCCGCAAGCCTGCAATCTTCAGGCTTCTGATATTCCTTAGGATACTTTGTTAAGCAGACCCAGAAAGGGTGGCATATGCCAGTATTCCGGCACAGTTAGTGTGGCCAAGTTCTTCCACGTTGAAGCACACCTCACTTTAAAGAGAAAGTTGCATTATGACACCCATTACAGATGTAGGAAATTTCGAAGGTACCAGACTGAGGAAAATCCCAGGAAGTGGCAGAGCTGCTGAAGGTACAGCTGTAAAAGAAAAAGCTCAGTGCTCTCCAGATACAGTTAAGACGGCAAGCAATGGTTGAAACCCTTCTTAAAAAGGGAAGATGCAGAAGAAAGGGTTTATCAACTCACTCCTGTTACGAACTCTGACTCATTTAGCATAAAAATGGTTGTATTGTAGGATAAACACCCAGCTTTTTCTTTCTAAAGTACCCAAGTAGGGAGCACAAAGTTAAGAAGAGGTCATATTTTAATCTAGTCATACATGGGAACTGGTCCGTTGTAATTTCCCTCTACGTCACATGAAAATGTTATGTGCTCTGGTCCCTGTAACTTGATGGCAACACTAGGCTGGTTCTGCATGTCCCCTTAATGGGCGGGTCCAAGCTCAGTCTGTACAGGCCAGTTCTCATTTCTTCCCCAGAGGTGGCACAAAGCGTGGGCAGTGGGAGCTCAGATTGCTGTAATAAGCTCTCTAATTAAGCGTGACATAAACCTGAAAGGTCCAGGTCATCAAAACAAAAAAGTATAAAGGTTACCAGACGCTATCTGTGCTCGTTAAGAAAGACAAAACACCAAAAGCACCGAAACATGAAAATAGCTAAAAAAAGTTTCATGAAGTTCCTCTCATGTGTCCTCCATACAGCCTGTAAAGATAAATAAAAGTTACATTTCTAACATGAGATGACTCCTTTGAAATTCCGGACTGCACGGGGACAGGTGAACTAAAAGCCGAATAAAACTGTGTACAGAGGTGAGTTATACTGATGACCCAATGGAGAGGTCTGACTGAAGCCACACAACTTACCACTGTTTGCTTTTTCAAAACTTAATTTAATTGACTTATAATGTATTTCTGATCTCTCAGCCTGCTGGCATAGATCTCAGACTTGGTATTTCGTATTTTGAACAGGCAGGATGTAGCTAGCAGCAGAACAAGCAAAATGTGGAATTTTCATTTTCCAAGCTAAAAACAGATTTCAGTCAGATCAGATAATCCCAGAAATAAAATATCTTCATTTGCAGCATTTGTGAGGCAACTTTACCTGTTGGCTTCCTCAGAGTCAGCTCCAGAAGGACCGAATTCATGAGGAGGTTCTCTTTCCAAATGTTCCATCAAAGGTGAGGTACTACAGTGGAAAACCAGAACCTGCTTATATATTTTACAATAACCTGGTCCTTCACGGGCTTTGTGAAGTCATTCCAGGCCCTACAAGCCCTTTTTAACCAATTTTCCCTGATCTGCCCAGTTTTAGTGAGCACTGACAGAACACCTGCCTGCACGCTGCGGCACATGCAGACCTCAAACCATTCCCCAGAATGCTCCTCCATTGCAAATGACTGCTAGAGCGCAGAGTAATGTTAAAAACAGCAGAGTTGTAGTTCAGCCAGGAATAGAGTGAGTCTTCTCTTGTGGACAGAGCTCCTCTTAGGATTACAGAGCATCCCTGCACCAAAGAAAGCATGAGCCAAAAACATCCTAATGATTTTTGCAGAAATGAAACATTTGCTGCTATATCTGTGTCTGGTAAGCTCATAGCAATCAAGAGAGTAGTATAGAAATGTGAATAAAAGTAAAAAGAAAAGCATTTTTTCCAAAAAAAGAGAGAGCATAGTGCAGAGCAGCATCATCTTGTTTACAGCCATTATGGAGATTTATAGAAGTGGCACAGATAGCTGATTAGTTGGCCTTACCAAGGATAGAAATGCCAGCTAAGTAATTAAATCTTATTCCATCAGGAATTGTTAAGTGTGAGAGTGAAATTTTGCTTAACCCACCACTGAAAAATTGTTTACTTTCTGCAAAACAAGAGTGGAGTGAACCTTACGGCAGTAAAGACCACACCTGCAATGAACCACAACGGGCCCGACAGCGTGGCGCTTGGCATGCGATGCCTTCCGCACGAAGGTCAGCACCGGCAGCGTGTATTCTGGAACACCCATGTCAGGCCACTGGGTATAATGGTACTGAGTTACTATACGTCCACTTGACCTCCCTTTCTGGGAGCCCTGAAACAGAAAAACAATTCTGTATGTAAGCAGCCCACGTGTGAAAGGCAGCTCTTCATCATTTTATTTACAAGCTGGATAGTTCTGGAATTAGTACTGTCCCTACTAGCAGCATGCCATCTGGCTCGGAATGTTCTGGCTTTCAAAGAGAACAGGAAGGGTCACTGCTCCTATCCCAGCATCTTGCCCACTGAAGGGAAAAAATGACCTGTGCCTGTCCCTTAGAAAGCCCTGGTTAAGAGCACGGGAAGGATAACAAATTGCAGCTGCTCTTAACAGTCACCAGCTACTTCTGCCACCCTGCTCCTCTGTTGAGTTGACAGAAAATGCAGGATTCATTTCACCCAGCTTTAGTGATTTGCAAGGGAAGTAGCCTTGTGTAGGCTGCTTTTCTAAGCTCCTTCCCTCAATGGCAACTCAGTGGCAGGGATACGGTCAGAGAGCAGGTCATCTCATTCAAAGATTGGTTCCTAAAACAGGCAGAATAAATTACTTGACAGTAGTGCTGTACATTATGCATTAATTGTGCAGGGAGGCTGAGAGACTAGGTGTTTACCATTTAGGTTTCTGAAATAAATTGAGCTCTCAGAATGCCCCCTCACAGTAGCCAATGTCACACTGCCGAGCTGAGGGCATGCTGGTTCTGATTACAGTAAAACATGGTGTAGGTTCACCTGTCCTTAAAAAGGAAAATGGATAGCTGAGGTGGATAATCGAATTAATTTTCTGCTGGCTGCTCCCTTTCAGGTAGGAAAAGGTATCCTCCTGCTCACCAGGCAGGTAAAGTCCACATCAGCTCTCCAATGCTCACTGCTTCTTTCCTGATGGTCCTATGTCACACCAGTACTACAGGTCAGTGTCTTCTCAGTTTGCTGATTTGGACAAATTAACTGAAGTTGACAAGCATCCTGGCTGGATGATTCAGCTTTTAGGTATACAACAGAAGAGTGGCCAACTGCCTTAACAAGTATTCTGAGCAACTTTCAGCATTCCCTTCTGCCCAAACTATGCTTTCAGGGTGCCACAAACCTTTTTGACCTTGGTGTTTCTGAGTGTAAAATTCCTCACAGTGTAGTAGGCAAGCACGTGAACACTCTTCTGAGTAACCAAGAAGTTCCCATATTCTTCACTACCTTCGGCAGGCCAGTACTGGTCACATTTTCTCTGTTAGAAATCAAATGAAAAACAGAGAAAAAAAACCCCAAAATTTAAACCTAGCAAACGGAAACATTGAAATTTAAGAGCACAGACAACCACAAGAACATGCAGGGACTATCAATATAACCAGTCTATAAAACACATGATCTTCAGCACAAGAGAAATAATATTGTGTATTTACTTTGTGCTGTAGAAAGAGATGGTTGTGCAAAGATACTCTTTATTTGGAAAACTCCTAAAAAGAGAGGTTTAAATCATGCTACCAGAGCCACAGCACTCTGATGCTGTGGAACCTGCCATTCTGTAGGCATTCTGGAATTTAAAGAAAATAATGCTAAATAAAGCCATAGGAATAAGAGGAATAAGATTCAGGTCATTAGTGTTGTATGTGGCTTTTGGTTGGTTGATGGTGTGGGTAGAGTGTATTTATATCTGATCAGTGAGGGTAAAAGTGAGCTTGTGTGTGGCCAGAATATACAGTAGGGAGATGTGATGTCCAGCCTTTTGGTTGGGCAGCCATATCGCCTTCTCTAGGAGTACCAGCAGAGAACATGCCTACAGCATGGTGTTATAAATTAAGTGGTACTCCCAGTGCAGCCCCTGTCTCTGCGTTTGCTCTGTCTGTATCATGTAATAGATGCTTAACTGCTCATATGATAAGATATACATGCATTTGAGACATTGCTGCCAATATGTGGCAGGTGCAATGCAATATTTCCTTATGTGATGCCAGGGTGCATGTGTACTTCCATCACATAACCAGAGAAACACATATCCTGAGATAGGGTTTGACCTCATTTTGTCTCACTGGACAATCATGTAACTCTAGGCATGCAGTATGAAAGGAACTGTAGGTCCCACATCATGTTAACAGGGAGCAGACAGTGAATACCCAGAAAAATTCACCCAAACTATGGCCTTCTCTTTTCTAGGGTCTAAGGCACCCCCAAGAAAGAGAATGACAAAGACTTGACTGCTAGCAGAATGTAGCACAAGGTCCATGGTCTGTCCACCCCTAAATATAAACAGTAAGACTTTGCTTCAGTGTATGACAGTCTTTTGTAGTTAGACCATAGTATTTTCAAGACTTCAGATGTTGACAATTGAGTTTAAATGTTTTCTTTAGTTTCATACTACAGATCCTCATCTTTCTACTTCTACAGCCAATCCTAGTACAAAAACTACTACAAACTGCTGCTTTTTGCTCAATAAATGCCTAAACCAGATTTTTAAAAGAGGGAAAGGAGTCTGCTAGAGGTAGATCTATCAACATTAGAGAAATAAATAACAGACAAAGGTACTCATACCCTTCCTTTCTCAACAAGGTTAGTTATCATCACAATAACTTCTACGTTATGTTCCCATATCATTCTCCAGAAATCTTCCGCTGTTGATTTTAGTGGTCCTTGAGCTGCAATGTAGGCTTTTGGCTTGTTGTAGCCCTAAATTGAAATACAACAGATGACACTTGTCAAATCACAGTCCATGAGCAAAAGGAGGTTGGGAGGAGTACATGACATTTTATGTATCTATTTTTAAAGAATCTCAAAAGCTTTTAAGTACTTTTGAATTTATAACCATACAAACGGCAGAAACCCAGTGCTATCAGATGACTTACGAATGCAACTGCTACGTCAATGTTTATCATTCCAACAAATGGGATATAGGTTCAAGTGCCTGTATGTCTGGCAGAATGCTGATGTGATAATGATTGTGGGATGTCTGTTGTGATAGTGGTTTAAAAAATTAATCATTTGTATGTAAATTACCAGGTAACGAAAACTCATTAAGTGGTACCTCAATGAGGCTATCAGTCAAATTGCATCTTTCTCTCATGAGATTATCTCAGACAGAAGAATTAACCACTTACCAAAACTGCATAAAAACCCAAACATTCAGATGCAGGATGCTTCTGAAACGACTCAGATGTGACAGAACATTTTTTGCTTCATAAAGCTCTTTGCTAAGCTGCAGCTGCCACGGTATCAGGATGGATTCCAGAAGGAATTGGAATTTTACCCTTGCTTTAACTTTGTAGGCTTAATTTATGTCACTAAAGTTGGGTTTTTTAAAACAATATCTGTAAGATGGGCTGGTTATGTTTGGGGTTTTTTTAAATTATGTTATTAAATCTATTCACCATGCATCAGTATTTATGGAAAAGGCTGACAGATGAATGGGCTTTGCAGACAGGAAAAGATACTTACATCAACATAGTTGGCATTTATGTAATCAGTCAGTTTTCCATCCTTTTCTGCAAGCTGTGCTAATTTAACCCTAGTGTGATCATCTGTGGTAAAAGAAGGGAGAAAATAAGCATTGTTTCCTGCAAACATTATGTTTTCTATAATAAATCTTTCTAAAGAATGGGGTTTTACAATACGTAAGACCAATGCATTGGCAATCACATCCATGAACATCCTGTGCTTAGGCATGAATCTCATTAAACATTCCACTTTGGAGAAAAATAAACTAAGGAATTCAAGGGTTCAGAAATCAGTTGCTTGAGCAGCAGCACCTGGGGCCACTCAGGCTCTGTGACATTCTTCCCTGCAGTCTCCTGCTTGTGATGCAGCTCCTGGGAGCCCTGTGCTGGGATTGTCAAGCCTGCAGAGTCCTGGCTGCCCTGGGATGTCTAAAACTACAGTGGAAACCAGTGTTTAGGCAGAGTCATCCCAAGCCTGGAAAGTGGTGGGACCTTGGAGCAGGTGGTCAGCTGAAGAGCTTCAGCAGTGAGTACCATGGAGTGAGCTGAAGCTTTCTGTAGCCTGCACTGATTATATGGACCAGAGACTTGATTCAGCTGCTCAGAGAAATTCTTGCTACTTCAGCTGCCCTAAGCTATGTGTGCACTGCCTTTTGGTAACAACCCCCTGAATTGGCACCTTTTGTAAGATCAGGTGCAAACACAGAGTGGCAGAGGAAAATCCCAGGCTTTCCTTCCCTCAAGAGGTATCATCACCCAGGAGTGGGATCTCTTGGTGCCGGTTTACATTGTCTTCTGTTGGATGGGCTGATTCTGTCTCTTTTTCTATTAAGCTCTAGTGATGCTGAATGCGCAACACATATTTAATTTAGAGCTTCTTGTTATCAGAACAAAGTTGAAATACTACAGAGAATTAAGAAAAATATATTAAACCACCAAAATGATTAAGAGCCTGGAGGCAACAGCTTCAAAGGGAGATTAACAAAACCAAATAGATGTGTTTCTGAAGAGAAAAATATGGGATAGTGAGGAAGGGCATTGCAATGGGAAAACACGTGTCCTGGCTAATGAAGCTGATCTATTACATTGTGGCAGGGAACAATACAACATAAACCCAGTACATTTACATTTATATATGACAGTAAATACACCCAGGGATTGTGAAGCTCCTAGAGAGGATAAATCATTGTTATTCCAGATCAAAGATGGATTAATTTTGGCAATCAAAACACAGCTTCTTTGGCCTTATAACGGCATTATAATGAAATCTGCCAACTCCCTTTGGGTCATCCCAGAAGACACAAATACATCTTGCTAACACATGCTCATAAAAGGAGCAGAATGCCACCAGACTAACTTGAAGAGCTATGAAATCTCACGCTACTCCTCTCCAAGTGTTTTGCCAAACAGTAGCCACAGAGTTCAGTGTAGAGGTATTTCTGCCCAACCCCTCCAATAGCACATAAATCTATACTTGTCTATAATTATTTTTTTAAACAGAACACCAACTGAAGCATTTACTTACAAGCAACAATGTTTATGTACCGATTCTTGTTCTTGTTGTCGGGGTGATTAGAGCTGTCTGATGTAATACCTAGATCTACAGTACAGCTCTGGATTTCCTGAGAGAGAGAGGGGAAAAAATATAAAAGAAGATATCAGGCTTTAATAAGTACTAAAATACATAAAATGTCTTAAAAGACAGTAAGTCAGCATGAAAAGAACCACAACCTTACACCCAATTATCTATGAGATTTTACAACTACTTCATTGCTAAAAAAAAAAATTAAAAATGCAGTGAAATAATTCCTTACCTGATAAAACTCTTTCAGTGTCTAATGAGGGAATGAATGCAAAAAAAGTAAAAAAAAATCAAATTCCACAACACAGAACAAATGGATCAAAGTGTTTATATAAATTACAATTACTATATGGAAAACAGTTATGGTCATGCAATATATATATATATCTATGTAACAACAACAAAGCAGAATATTTTGACATAACTCCTAAAGGAAACAAGAGGTAATTTTCCTGTTAAAACACTGGCATCTGTTTTATCTTTAGCTTTAACGTTAGACCTTAGGCCAGTGAGAGCTTACATGTATGAGCAACATCACTGGCTTTAGCCAGATTAACTATATATTTAACCTTTTGTAGGATTTGTTATTGGTCCTTATAACTGCATTAGTTTCTCTGTGGAACGCCTTTGCTCTCTCTGTATCGAGCTGTGGGTGGCTTGGGCAGCCTCGTGGCATTCTGGTGAAGAACAGCTTTATGGCCCTCAGGCTGCCACCAGCTCCTCAATGAACCCAAAGCTTTTAGAAAGAGAGAGAAAGGCCTGAGACCACAGACACAGAGCCTGTAGAACTCACTAAAATGATTTGGTTTATTTTATCAATTAACTGACAGGAAACTTAAGCATTTATAAGGTCAAGTTGGAAATACGTTGCCATGACTGAAAGTGCTATAATAATGTTTCCCAACACTTTTTAGGGTTTATTTTAATATTAATCACCTTCACCTTCAGCTATTTAAGTATATATATATGAAAAGTGGTTACCAATATGAAAAGTTGATTTTAAACATAAGTTGTCTTATAGTATTATAAATAGAAAAAACCTGAACCACCCCTGTACAACAACCCCTCTCCAAATATTGTATACTGACTCTGCAAAGAAACTTACTGTATTTTACTTTTTCTATGTCTTCTACATTCTTTATCAGTAGGTAAAAGACCAGAAAACTAATTCTGGGATAGTCTGTAAGCCCAAATAGATCTCCAAGGAATGATATGGACACTGAGGTTTATGTAATAGTTTAACCAAGCATGAAATATTTCAGGTGGTGTACGTGTAGCTCAGTGAGGTGCAGCGTATTTTGATCTTTGGATCACTGCTGTCATTTAGGAAAAGAACAATTTTAGGACAAGAATTAGGATGAACAATTTGATTTCTATATTGCTGTCCTTGCTAATGGTGAAAGAACTTCGTTACCACGGCATTTAGAGAGCGCCTAGATGGAGCCCAGCCCTGTCAGTGTGTATGCACATGCGTTAACACCTGAACACGTGCTGGACATTTGCAGGTGTTCACAGGTTTGGTCCCAAAATCAGATGGATATTCTGAACATTAAGTGAATTGGAGAAGAAATGCTTGATGGAGAAGATGAATGACATGGAATTTTTGGTCCATTAGATCACAACACATTGGCTGGGGAAACAAAAGCAAAACCAAAAGATGCAAAGCTACGAATTTGTTTACTTTCAGTATTGTTTTTGCAGCAGGAACATTACAATCATACTTTAAATTAGTAGAAATCAATTAAAAATCCCCTTGTTTCCATGCTAACTGACTGATTTTGGTTAGAAATTGCTTCCCAAGAATTTGAATAGCACAGCTTTAATTATGGAGTTTGGGTTTGTGATGTTTATTTTATGTCACCTAAGTGAGAACATACCTATCTTTAAATTGTTTGTAATGCATATGAATGTAAAGACCAGTGAAGTTCATTAGGTACATACGGTGACAGTAACACTGTATGATGAGTTTCAGAGTTTTGAAATACCTTGTCTGAGCCACATATTTAAGGAAAGGAACTGTAAAGCTTTCGCTACCACATATGAAGACTACATTAGCTCCCCTGTTAATTAGAAGTCTTGCCACATGTACTCATTCCTACTTCTAAAATTTTTTCTCTGTAAATGGAACAAACAAATGTGGGTAGCTTCTGCAAAATTCAATTGGCATTAGTGTTGGGAAAGCTTTAGATCTACAGTTGTATCTGATAAACCATATAGATTGCATTATCTTTGCATAGTTTATTCACACAATCATTTAGTATTTTATTGCAGTGATAAACTTGTTAGCTTTTATAAATTCCCTTGTCTTTATGCAGAAACTGTCCTTACTGGGCTCACAGTACACATATTTACATGCATTTATGAAATTGGTTGCCAAGCTGGAATGTAATACTTAATATTATTTGTATGTGCTAAGAAAAAAGATGACATCATAGAGCCATACCTCAAATTCTTCAGAAAAACCATTACTTGCATGTAAATCTGCAACATGTTTTGGGAAATGCTTTATTGGAATTGCTCCAACATCATCTTAGGGGTGGGAAAAGACAAAAGATATATTTATGAAGACTAAAAAGCCATTAACATTAAAAAGAAAGTTTATATGTAGGCAATCCACACAACACCCTGAAAAAAAAAATTGGCATGAACTTTGGATATACAACTCCCACAAGAACACCCAGGCAACACTCTTCAACATCATTAACATTTCTGAAACCATTCTCCAACACTTACACATTTCTAAATGACTATACAGAAAGAAGATAGAGCAAATGCCTTGCCAGGTCTTGCTCTGTGTTTAAGCCCCACCTCCCAGATCAAGGTGCTGACTCTGCAAGATGATGAGCTTGTCTGTAAGTTGAAGAGCATTCAGAACTCCCTGTGAATTTGAGGGGCAGTGGGAGGATTAGCAGTTTGCTACCTGATGTTCAGTGGGAGAGGGTAGGAGCAGAGCTCTGAATAATACTGAAAGGATGATCAGACAGAGGGGTGTGGGTGCTTTAGCCTGAGTAGTGTTGCGCTAGGTCTCTCATACAGTACATGGACTAGTGACATAGTCCCAAGCTGACCAGACTGATGCATCATTATGCCAGTAGTATAATTTTAACTCATGGGTGGTGTGTTTGCATTGGCATCTGAAGGAAATAACAAGTAATGTTAATATTTTACTGCATGAGTGAATACTTCCAATAGGATTTTTTTCTCCTATGATTCCCTTCTGATAATAATCTTGTATCAGATCCCGGGAATATTTAATATCAGGCTTTATACTTCAAGTTTTAAGTGAAAGAATTAAGAATTTCTGGATATCCACAAGGACAATATCCACATTCTCAACCCATAAATGTGATTCATGCAAGTTGTGGGTCCTGATACTGAGCCTGAATTTTACAGCTGATGTTTATATTTCAGGACATCTCCTTTTTACTTTATACAAATACAGAAAAACACTCTTGTGTAGAAGATTCATTAGGGATCATGTCAAAAACCTTTGGGACTTTTAATCTTCTCTTTCCTGCAAATATGCTATGTAAACAAAGTCATCTGTTCTGTTAATTATCTGTTAAAGGATGACATTATATCAGCTAGTTTTGGTTTTGAAGAGTAATTTTGTTTTTGTTGTTTTTTAAAGCCTTCCATGGATTAAAAATATGTTTATTTCACAATTTGTAATTTCATCACTGTTTCATATGAGAAAGAAACATCAAAAACATTGAACAAGGACCTGTAATTTACATCAACAGATGTTCGGTGTTTAGGCCACCTAATAATTTTAGCTTTCAGTTACCAAGAATTTGTTGATTTGTATTGAGATCCATCTGGTCTTCCACTTACATGAATGGATCTGAATACAAGAAATGAATTTATCCAGTCGAGCCTAAGGAAAGCTGAACAAATGTGTAACACTATCTTCACACTTCAGAGATGAAACCTGGCATAAAGTGTTTATTCTAATGATATGCAAACATAAAACCAGAAGGGAAGGTAAATGACCCTAAAAGCGAGGACAGTTAAGGGAGAAAGAGATCTCAGGTTTGATGTAATTACTTGTTTTATTTCCTTGCTAGTGCTAATCTCCCAATTCAATCACTTCTGGCTCCAGGAATATATTTTATTTGAAAATACTTAAAGGTAAATAGTCAGTCCTAATATTACCCTACGATTCATTATTTGTTCTGAATGCATCTTTGTATTAGGCTAGGAAGCACCAAGGCATTTTCTATGAATAACTTCAAGTGTCCTATCTCTGCCAATGAAACCTCACAAAAGGAGAATTTAATATACAATGAGATCTGTGGAGTGTGCTTTTAGTCATAGTCATAAGAGAAAATTAAACTTAGCAGTTACAAAATGCTCTTCCTGCTCTTCGCTCTTTGCCAGTATCGTATCGCAGTTAGTCTCAATTGTAAAATTACACTGGTGAAACACTTGTGCAATAGAAAACACAAAAAACTGCTCACTGAAGTCTGTTGCACACAAACCAAAAATATTTCCTCAGTGCTCGCAGCTTTTTCCATAAAAAATCTAATGTGTCTTTCAGTCATTTAGAAATCATTTTTCTCTTTAAGCTAATATTCATCAGTATTTCAGAAGGAGAACCTCCAGCATAAAAACACATGTTTTAAGCACTCAGAATAACTGTAAGTGCAATTCTGTCTTATGACAATGGAAAACATTATCTCCCTGAGGTGATCTGGTCAGGATAAAATGGCAAGAAAATGACACAGTTGTGCTGCAATATAGTTAATGACAGGGAGTAAGAGCAGAGATTTCCTATAATGATTGCCACTTGACATTCATATATAATCACATGTTTTCTGAAATCAAACTACATCCCTGCCTATTAACCAGTTAGGAAAAGGTTATGCATCTCCTAACAACAGCAATCAATACAAGAGGCATTTAAAGACGCCTGCAATTCAGTTACCAAAGAAGTCTAATGTTTGGGATTTATTTAATTAAATGTGTTTACTAGTTACCTACACAAGGCTGATCTTGCTTCCCTTAGTCATTCCAAGAGAACCCATCCCCATGTGTAACAGCAGTTTGCAAAAGCATTACTCGTGGGACAATTTATCCAATTCTCAAAGGTGAAAGCGTGGGTCGGGATCTGCTGCAGAATTAATCCAGTTAAGGTACTTTTCACTCTGCTCAGATTGAAAAAGCTGGGAAGGCTGGACTTGCTCCTCCAATACTCTTCCAGGAGGAAAGAAAAGAACCATTTTCTCCAAGTAACTGTGGTGGATGTGACACCGGGAGATGCTAATAATATTCTGTACTTATGCATCTTTTTTATGAGAGGCTCACAGAGAACTTTACCAGTAGTAACTATGCTAGTCAGATTTATAAGTTGAAACCTTGTAATTGCAAATGAAATGCTGACAGATGAGGCAGATATTGGCCTTGCTGGTAAAAAAAGAATAGGTCATGTTCTATACATAGGTGATAAATTCAATCAAAGGCAGAACTACAGCAGGAGTTGATGCTGTAATCCTGTGAACTAGATTTTTTTAAGTGTAGCTCAGAAGGCTACACTTACACTAGAAGCCGTTTCTAGTGAAGCTACACCTCAAACAGGTAGAAGGCACCACGTATCTTTGAGAGAGCCCTGTAAGGTGAGGATATTTCTCTTCTGTGTTATTTACAGGACAGAGTATTAGTAACACTAGTCTCTGCCACCATCAAGTGCAGCTGGAATTATTAGTACAAGAGGGAACAAATCTTGGTTTTACAGATGTTACACGTGAAGTAATCATACGGACACATGCAAAGCACCGTCTTACAGCAGCTAATGCCAAGTCACACAACAGCTGACAAAAAATACCTGAGACTGGGAAGATTGGAGCTGGGGGAGCTGAAATCACTCGAGGTGATGTATTATCTTCTAAATAAAAGTGAGCAGTCTGGAAACATTTCCTAGAGGGGAAGAGACATAAATAAATATTGCAAAAGATATAAAATGCTATCTGAGACCTTTTGGAATTCTGCCATTGTTAAGTAAGAATGAGATCACGGTTTCAAAAACCAGTTTTCCTGGAGTGTCACATTCTACTGCTATAAAACAAATATTCTCCCAACACACCACCAATTATTCAAGATACTACATTTACTTAGCATAACACACAGTTCATGCAGCTTTACCTATACCAGAGGCAGAAGACAGAGCACACATCAGACATAGTGAAAGCTGAAAGAGGAACTCTGCATCAGGAGCTACCGTAGATGCTGCACAGCAACTCCCAAGTATAAAGAAAAATGCCATTGTCTTCTCTGCTTATCCAAATTCGCACACATAATTACTGTTCCCTTTCACGCAATTGTGCTAGCCTGAAGATGGAGCAGTGTACGAGATCACTTCTGGTAATTCATCGACAGATCCTACTGCAGACATGGAAATGAAGCGAAAGGCAACATGCCCTGTAACAGACAAAACGCTGGCTCTGGAACTACTGTGAGTATTACATTCGCAATGTAATTGCAACACCAAGGGACATCCTAACCAAGGAGGACTTCCCGAAAGTTGACAGGGGAATTTATAACTCCAAGAGATGCTAGCTGTGTTGCAAAAACATTGAGGGATGAATACAAATGGAATCAACCTTAGCAGTGACCCACAATGTTATTTGTATCTGTGGTATAATCCAGATGTGAAGATAATAAGAACAGCATCTGTTAAGAGTCCAAGCTATTCAAGGGACTAAACAACCAACTGCTGCTGTAAGCACTGCAAAGCCTCCTTAATTAAAAAATCTCCATATGATTAGACATGCTAATAACAATCTTTACTCTGGGTCACTTAATCTATTTGAAATATTATTTACCAATCAATAAATTTAAAAAGAAATATATACACCAGGAAAATATTAATCTCATTTTATATTTACAAGACTCTTATTTTCAAAGCTATTGGCTGAAGCTGTTATATGATCTTTCGCTACTTTGTGTAATCACTAGTGTTTTAAATTTTTCTGTACTGTTCCACTGCATGGATAAAACCCCTCATATAATTGTTACAATCAAAAAGAAAATTTGAGGCTACTTTGGGAAATAGGCAGGGAATATGTGGATACTGTCATTCTTTCCAAAACCATTAATGTAGATCATAAAGACGTTGGTAAGCTTATTTGAATTAAGCCTCTGGGAAACATGCCCATACTCTTGGAATGTGTTGGGAATTTTCTGTCTGTGTACAGCGCAGATCCCCTTAAAACACAAGAAAAAGTGGACAGCTACATCAAAGAGAAAATTGTGGCATGCAAAATAGTTCTGATTATTCACATCATAAACTTGGAGTCCAGCTAGTGTCCTCTAAACGCATATTTGTGGCGGTCATAAAGGAGCTTTGGCTTCTTCATGATGTGTTTGGAGTGTTTTACTTAGAAACAGTGCAGACCAAGAACACATTCAGAACGTTCTTGGGAACATCTTTTAACTTTAAAGGAGCTGTAACATTATCACCCCACAGAGTGCGTGACTGCTGCAGATGAGAGAGGCTGTCCTCAATGCTATCATAATACTCAAGAGTTAGTCTCAGGACTGCATGCAAAATGTCTGTAAGGGACAGGCAAGTATCAAAGTACTTCAAATCACTGAAAGCTTTTGGAAAGTCTAACTCTGCCTCCTGGGCACCGAGAATGCTGCTGTACTTACTATCTTTATTAAAAACGGCACCAATCAACCAAACACGCCAACCTGCCTGACTGGAACAAGTTGTTCAGAAAGGTGACAAATGCCCCATCCCTCAAAACACTCAAGCTCGAGTTGGACAGAGCTCTGGACAACCTGATCTAGTTGAAGATGTCCCTGATCACTGGACTAGGTGACCTTTAAAGGTGCTTTCCACTTCAAACTATTCTACAATTCTATGATTGAAGCTCTAAAATGAAAAATGTCCTCCCCCTAATGCCTACTGCTTGGGAACAGTGATCATACATAAAGTTTATGGACTAACGTTACAGTTTTGTCACCTCCTCGCTTGAGAAAAGATTGAGATAAAAAGAATTTCATTAGCATAATGGCTTTCACATCTAAAGCAGTACTTAAAATGTCCTCATAATATGCCATACATTCACTATCCCTTACTGAGCCACTGTATCTTTAATCTTTAACAAGTTAATTGTGGCTGAAAATAAATTACACCCTTAGCACATTTAGGAGACAAATTCATAGCAGTTGACTTAACCTGTAATAAGACTCATAAATAGGCACTCCATCTGCTTCTGCATCAGCAGTGAAAGCCTTCATGACTAAACCTAATGTTAATAACCATGTCTCGTTAATTATCACTTGTTGTTAATGAAAAAAGTGATGACTATTTCAAACTTCCAGACAAAGGTCCCATCACTCAATGTTAACCTGATTATTTAATTTACACCTTTCATCACAGCATTTAGATCTTCAACTTAAACTGTAATTTGTAATTTAGACACCACACTTCTTTGAACACACACTTTATATATGGAGATAGTGCTAAGCCACTGAATTAATTAGAGTGATTGTATCTGTACCGGAAGGCAGGCAGCAGCAGCTCTCTGGTTTAACAGAAGGGATACTAGATCTGAGCGAAGACAAGACTAGACCTCAGACTGTAGGGGACATTGCTTTCCTGGCATGCTGGCACTTGGCCTTGGCTGAGTATACATGCTACCTCCTTCTCCCCTGGGGGCAGGAACTGCTCAGTGTTTGACTGGGATTGTCACCGAGGCAGGCAACACAGCATGGCTCTGTATGCACATGCCAGTGTGTGCCTGTGCAGGGTGTTCACTGCTCACATAGGCTGAGGAAGGGAGCTGAACCTTGTAAGTCAGAGGCATCTGTGACGGGATTGGTTTGCACATCCAGAGCTCACCCAGAGTGGTCCCAAAGGCATGACTGCTTCTTTTGATGAGAATTTCAGGGACTATTGCACTGGCAGAATATCTTCCAATAGGCGTTCTCAAACACTTATGAAGAATTTTCTTCAATGGTTCGGATCATTTAAAGATCTGATGTATCCAATGATTCAAATTACCCCATTTTGAAATGGTTCTGATTTGATTTTTAAGTACTTTCCAGCTGAAATTTTAAAATTATATTGCTTGATTTATAATTTGATATTACACAGTTAAGAAGTTTTTCCTTCATGGATGGATGTGTGCTTTGTAAGTTTAAATCTGGTTTTAGAGTGTGAGTTTGACTATCCTTACAGGGGGTTCTCAACTCTGTTTCCATAAACCTAACACAGGATTCCAGGCATCAGTTCAAATCATGGATTAAAAAAAATGAACATTCTCTGTCAGCTGTGTTTTAAAGATACAGGGTGGCAGAGGAAGATAAAATTTAAATGACTACTCAGGGTGTTGTCTGTCATTGGGTTGGTCATTTCTGAAGCACTGCTGTTGTTCAGCTTATAGGAGGCTTCATGGCAGCCAGCTAATATTCAGTATGTCTACAGATAGAAATGTAACTGAAACTGCATTACCAGTTTGCTGTTTGCATTATCAGAGCTGGTCTCTTACTGGGATTTATATACATTTATCAAAAATGAATCTTGAATGGCACAAGTCCCACTGATAGCTGTTACCATTTTACTATTTTCCAAGCTATTCTTATGATAACTATTCTAAAATTAATTTGTACAAATAGCCTGGTGTTTCTTCCTGTACCTCAGTTCATCAGCTTTATTTTCATTGATCACTTCTATGGACTGTTCCAAAAAAGTACACACACACACATGCATAAGCAATTTCAAGTGTATTATTATATCAGCACAGAGAAACTTTCTATTTCAGTCACCTTAATGGATTAGGTTAATTGAGCAAAAGGGGAATGATGAAGCCATCCAGCAATGAAAAAGAACAGAGCAAGGAGATTCAAATATCCCTGCTGCATCTCTCGTGCAAGGGCTCAGTCAAATTGGTTCTGAGAGAGCTGGACAGACTCTAGATTTGGATAGAAAATTCTCTCTAAAGCTGTAAAAAAAAAAAAAAATCTATCTGGATGACAAGACCATTAAACAGGCAAAAGAATCTCCTTGTTTATGCCACTGTAATCTTAATCATGCTGAAGAAATGAAAAGAAAATGACATTGCTTGAAAATAACTTAAATTACAAAAGATTTGATACGCAGAACTAGAGTAGTTCCGAATTGTGTATTTTCCTACTGGCAATTAGAAAATCTTTAGACAACACTGCCATTAAAAGTTTTCATCCCTGTCAGAGAAATGAATATTTTGTCACAGAAAGATTGAAATTGTGCCTAATGAGATAGTGAAGAGATTGGGGAATTTCCTCAAGTGCTGATTAACAATTTCATGTAAAAAAACCTCCTCAAAACCCAAACAACAGATGGTAGAGAATTATTTTTTTCTGATACAAGTCATTCATGTGAAGAACAAAATAATTTTGCCTTTTTTTTTAACCTTGAGAAACTGGGACTTGTCGCTTTTGGTAGTTATTTGCTTTTTAGATCAAATATCACACCTTTTGCATATTAAACACACCTCTTGCATATTCAAATTAGGAGGTAATCACTGAAACAACTCAAAGCTCTATGGACTCAAATACCCAGCCAGAATATACCACTGCAATGAATTGAGTACTGTTGCCAAAGGAATATAGAATAACTTCTTGCAAATCTAAACTTTTAACAAACTTTAATGAGTCAAAATAATTGGCCCACATTAAAAAAAGTAATTATAAAAATGAACATTGACAGCCTATAACAATTACTTCAAAATCAACTTAATCTAACTATAAAAATATTTATAGACTTTAAACTAATATTTTCCAGTTAAAAAGAAAACTGCATAGCAATAAAGTCAATGTTCTGAGTTTTCCCAGGTTTAAAAAGAGGCGAAGGACTTGGCACCTTTGAAAGGGCCAAAACGTTCTGCCTGCAATACCCACTGCTCATGTTTTATTCCTCCGAAGTAAGAAATGTTACTCATGTTATCAGAATGCCCAGCAAATTTCCTTGAGGATTAACAAAAAAAGAGCTCCATATTTTATTTTGTAATACACAAGGAATACAGAAAAGATTAAATTCAAGTTCAGGAAGATATTACTGCTAACGGGATTTTTGTTTTATTTTGAAAGACCTATGCTACAGAATTGTTCATTCCCAGAGAAGGAATACGAAATGAACACAATGTTATTCGACAAAACAAGCTTGTAACTTGTAGGATTACTAGAGCTGCCCTGTACAATCTGGGTCTTAAAACACATGGTGTTCTTTGGCAAACAGACAAGATTTCAAATACTATTTATCTTCAGGGATGAAACCCTTTGGAAGATGAATGTTCATGTTGTGTAACATGAAAGGCAGAAGAAGGTTCTCAATATGAAAGTGGTTAGCTGGAAATCCAGTGATGGACAGTACAATTATCCAATTAGACATTAACAAAGAAGTGAGTTGTGCAATACTTATGGCCATTAACTACTTCTTTGGAAAGAAGAAATCTTCCTGAAAAGTCATTGCTCTAAAGTGTCTTCAATCGTGCTGAAGGCTGTCAGCCTCGCTAGTACAGTTGCCTGGAACAAAGGAAGCTTGGGCTCAATTTCTTAAGCCTAGTCTGTTCAGGGACAGGATGCATTCTGTCCCCATGTGGTACATACCCCATTGGACCAATAACAAATGAGTGTCAGCAGACTAGAAGAAAAATCATTAAATAGAACCCTGACATCATAACCTAGTGATTACAGTAGTCAGTATCTTGGAAAGGGAAGTCTGGGGCAGTTGCTTGTTCTACGTCCCTTTTACACATTTTAGATGAAGCAGGATTGAGTGGGGGGGGGGGGGGGGGGGGGGGAAAGAAAAAAAAAAGAGAAGAAAGTAGCTCTGGAAGCACCTGTGAGGTGTTCTGAACTACCTTAACCCTTGTTAGTACAGGTCCTGGAAGAGTGAGGTCCAGTTGTTTGCTCCTAGTTTATGTATTAGTACTACAGAAGCAGTAATAGAATCATGTTCCTGGCAATCACCAAAGAGCAAGAATCTCAGTGGCAAGAAGTTTTTGCAACTTATTTCCCCCTTCTCAACCACTGTGTTTCCTCCCTGGCAACATGCACACAAGAAAATGTTAGCATTGTGCATGGATTCTGAAAGCACTATGAAAGCTTAATCAGATCAGTCCCTAGGAAGACTCTGTGGCTTTATCTAGGACCAAGGAGAAAGAGGCAGACAAGGGCTTGAGCACTGCCACTTACTGTCACACACAGATAACTAGATTCCTGGTATGCTTTTAGCTCAGGCCAACTTGCATTACTTCACACAGACCTTGTCACAGTTTGGGTTGGGACAGGACAGAGACCATTCTCTGTGGGTAATGTGAATGGAGCCACCTTGGGGTTTTGCCCTGTGAAGGGAGAGACTTCAGCTGTCCATAAGAGATCCATGCCATGCCTGCTGGGGCTGTAGAAGCACATGTGTGTGCACATGAAATGTATTCTTAGTTACCTGCTGAATGGTTTGAAAGGCTGGCGTGGGGTAAGAAGTCTTGGTTTGGCAGAATCTCAAAGCAGAACAACTTTTAAATTGCACAACATTGTAAAAGTTACTCAGAAAGTGACCTTAAAACATTTATACCATTATAATATTACTGAATTATCCCTATTTTGTCATGCATATGATGTCAGCTACAGCACACTGCTACACTCCTATATGAATTGTTGATTCACATAGCCCTGTTGAGGACCACAGATTCTCATCCTAAACTGACAACTGCCTTTTATAACTGTTAAAAAGATTGGAAAGATGGGAAATAAATGCATGCTATGCTATTTATTTTTCCTGTTCTTCCTGGTGCTCCACTAAGTCACTTGGCTCCTAGGCATTAACAGCCACAAGTAATTGTTTGCTAAAATCTATCAACATGGAAATAAACTACTCAGTGGTTTAACCCTCTGCAACCAGAAAGAATTATAGTTGAGCATTTTGAACAGAAAGCCCCTTATTTTGTCAGTTTAATGTCACTGTGGCATTGGGAACAATATAAAGACATGGTGAGAGACAAGATCCAGTCTCTCTCCTGTAAACCAGCTCAGCAACATCACATTTTTCAAATCAGAGCTCAACAGAACTGAAAAAAACCCACAACAAAAACCCCCAAACCAAACAAAATCCACCACCAAAAAAACCCAAACTGAAAAACAACTTACCTCCAGTATATGAGAATACCCACAAGAATCACTAGACAGATAAAAGTCAGGGCTGATACGACCACAAGTGGTATAACTGTCTTCTTCTCTGATTCCAGACTCTCAGCTAGACCGATACGAGACTCATGGCTACTATTACTTGCCTCTGCAGTCAGAGAAAATTGAAACAGTCCATGTTTAAATTCTGAGAAATGCACAGCACGAGTGAATGTGTCTTAAAATGAACCTACTTAATACCACTTACCTCTGTTTTTTACTAGGTACTGCAGATAGTGTATACATTTGCAAACCAGCTTACAGAAAATAAGCAGATAGAGGGTAAAGCAAAGTGTTCAAGCTTATGTGACTCGGCCTTCCAGCAGTGGAGACTTCTCTTTGTAAGAATAGCAGATTGTTGTTAAAATATAGGAGAAGAAAGTTTTTTATTTTCATCTGTTTATTAGCTGAAAGCCATCTGAGTTAAAGAATCTGAATATATAATATTGGAATGTGTAAGAACATTTTGATATTAAACTGTCACTCATATAATTCAAATCAATTCTCTGGCTAATAGTTTAACGGGATTTTTTTCCTTTACAGTATTCCCTATGTGCTTGCCATGTTGCAGTTAAGCCTTCTGTATTTTAATAGGTTGTCCATTCTGTAACTCTTCTTATAGATACATCCTGCTTCATTTGAAGCAGTACTTCCTCTCCCAGTTATACTGGAATCAGAGTTAAATATCCTTCCTTCATCTTTACAGGTGATTGAATTGTTTAGATATTGTCTAGATTCACATTTCTGTTGACCTTGTAACTCTGGATGACAGAAATATTTGGGCATAGAGTCTGTACAAAGATTAAACCAGCATATTTTATAAACTTATTAAATGAGGGAACAACACAATAGTGGATGAGACCAATCCTGCATTTTAAACTTTGGTCACACCTCAAGAAGTAATCATTTTGAAACTGTGATTCTGGCACAAAATGATTCATTCTTTTAAATCTGTGTAGTAAATCTGTGACAATTACGTGAGTTAAAACACAGAAATAAGCACTTTTGCACTTGTTAGAATTAAACACCTAGATTTTCTAAGAATGTTTTCTGCCTTTGTGAATAGTTCTAATTCAATTAACATTCTGTATGGGAGCAGAATTTTGCTGCCCAGAAATCAGCAGTACTTGACTGGGATTTCATGAATACAAAGCATTCTGATAAAAGGGAGGAGGGAATGGAGTTGGATCTGAAAAAAATACCCCAACAAAACAAACAAAAAATCGCATGTTCTAAATAGGGTGTCAAAACCCAAGTAGCTTCACACAGTATAGATTTCTGGGCAGCTCTCTGCTTGCTTCCATCTTATTGAGTTTAGGGGCTTTCAGGGGATTATATGCAAAAAGGTCTAAGTTCTGATCTTGCAGGCATCTTCTTGGTTTTAGTTCAAAGTACTCTTAACACCCAAATCAATCACTACTTTTTAAATCCTGTAGCTCAGTGGGCAAAGTGATTGCAGGCACAAGTGGCTTCTGAAAAAAATTCTGTGCCCGTGTTTCCAGCGAGTTGGCTAAAAACTGTATTTCCTATTGATTTCAGAAGAAACTGTGTATATGCATGAAGGATCAGAATACAATCCCTTTGAAGCATTCACACATGCTTATCCGATAACTCTGTTCTAACTCATAGTGTAAACCCCAGGGCTATCTGTGTGGTGACAGGGTTCCTTCAAACTGCATGACCAAACCAGGTCTCCTTGTATGGGGAATGAAGACCAGGCTTCTCCTGTAACAGGGGTTTTCTTGCCTACTTCGCCATCAGTCCGGTGATGGCAGCTGAAAAGGAAGTCTCATCTATGGGAGATTTCTTTGCTCCCTAATGATTGATGTGTTTGGACTCTGCATTTTTCCTTATGTTAATTTCTCTTACAGGTTTTTAAGTTGAAAGGCTTATGGAGAAAGCCCTAGTTCAGAACAAGCATAAATATGCATCATCAACTACAAAGAAAAGTTTAAATGACAATTATTTTCTTCTGTAAAGGTCACAAGAAGACATTTCATCGCTTTCTGAAGAATTCACTGCAGTGTATAAATGAGTCCTTATCTGAGATTTTTGGGTGGGTTTTTTTGTTTCATTTCTTTATAATTGAATTAAGCAAAGATGTCTTTGATTTACAGGAGACCATGTTAGACATGCTCACATTGAATTTTCATTTTATTAAAAGACAATATTTGGCACCATTTATTGGAAAAAAAATACTGTACATGAAATGATATTGTGTAGTGTCTTTCAATAATACCTAGAAGACAAACTTTGCCTGTTGTACTACTCCTACTCCTACTCCAGTCACGTGTAATCCATTTTGATTAGTAACAATTCAAATTACACCCATTATGTAAACTGTAAATCTTTATGGTAATGCTCATTCTCTTCAGACATAAAATTTGAGATACTGATGTTCTTTTTTCATATTTTTAAAGAAATGTTATTTTGCACAATGTAGTAACTACTTACCTACCGAACTAATTCACTTACTGCTTCACTTTTATAGCACCTACCTTGTTAGGACACCTGCTAATTTCAGTATGTCTTCTTTTATTTCTTTTTTAAAATTTTTATTTTCTGTATTTCCTGCTCTATTAGCCCCAGCTACAGAGTGTCGGTTTCCCACCTTTTTGTATTAGTATTCTGTTGCTTGTGAGTAACACAACCTCATGTGATCTAGCTGTGTATTTGTAGGATTGGAAGTAAAATTTCCTGTGCTCTGTGGATTCCAGTCCAAGGATTAGTTGAATGATACTGCCCTCTACAGATGCTGTGATTACTTCATGAAAATTCAGTTTAATTCCTAAAATGCCAATTTAACCTTGTTTCTTAGTGGTTTTTTTTCAAACATCATAGATGGTTTCTGACTTTACTCTTGGATTTTCAATACTCTAACAAGAGACAATGCAAATTATATGTCTGAATACTTCAGGTTTTCCACAGTGCATTTTTAAATTACAAAGGAAATGCTCTACCGGGTTTTTGTCTATGTGAGGTTCGGTTTTGCCTTCGGACCTTATCCTTGGAATCACAGATCACAAATACTCTCACTAACTTTATGAGGACTACACAGGAAAATAGCACTAAATATAAGCAGGTACAAGAGAATCTGGCTCTAATGTTTGGGAAATATGCAAATCTGGCACAAAAAGTGCATCTCACTGAAATCTGAGGGTGGCATACATAGGAGGAATGAAAATGAATGTTTTTATGAATTAAGATGAATCAGAATCAAACTGAAGCATCTTCTTCCTTGCTCAATACATCTTGGAAACACACACACACACCAAAACACGAGGAAATTTGCTTCTCTAAGTTAAAAACCAGAATCTGAGAGGTATGTTTCCTCTGGAAGTGGCATGGTTTCCTCTGGTGTATTTCCACAAGGGCAACACTTGTCTTTGTACAGACAACCTATGTCCCTCTTAAACCTTTAAAACTAAAATTAAACAATTAACATTGAAACAAATTCTGATTTTAGATTGTGCACTGCCCAACTTCTGCTGACAGTACACATCTATCCAAAAGCAGAACATGAATCTTCTTACTGAAGAATATTTCAGGTGCAGTTTTAAGTAGCCAGAAGTAGGATTCACAAAATAGCCAGCTCAGCATGCACCCCCTGTTACCCAGTGCTTCCTTAATCACACCCACTAGCACTGTTACATTCTCCTTTTATTATACGTAGATAAACCTTCTCAATTTCTATGGCACAGATGTATCCCCTCACACCTTTCCGTGGTATTCATTAGACTTATCCATAACTAACCTGCCTCAGAGATGTTGAATACTGATGGGTGATCGCTAGTAACAGATGAGGCTGATGACTGTGATGATCCAGGAGTTAATTCTGAGTTACCTGCTTCAACTGCCCCTTCAGTGTCTCTCTCATTAAGGTCAGGAAAACTGAAATCTGTTGAAGTTTCATTATCATTAAGGCTATCTGAGGTACCTTGGCCAGAACCACTTTCTTCATCACTTGTGAAAACAGCCCAAGATTTGGACTCTGATGTGTTTTGCAATGGAACACTACCAGTCTGAATGTGGTTCTCCAAAACTGTCAGGTCGTTGTGCTTCTTGGGTATCACGCTTGCTGTCAAAGGAGGTACTGATGTGTAATTACTTCTGTCCGTGGCATGGTTTATCTGACTGTCTGATGCAGCAGATGAAATTTTCTCTTCTTCTTCTTCAGGTTTCTCAAAATGTGAGCTTATAATTAGGTTACTCTGATCTTTGTTATTGTTTACCTTGGTATTCTGTTCCTCTACTACCATATCCTGAGTTTCTCTATGGGAAGTGCATGAGATACAGTTACTTACAGGGAAGCCATCGTCATATTCATCATAGTCATCCTCAACTACAGAAGGCCACAAATCAGTACTGGACATGACACTGGGAGATAACCCAGAGGATTCTCTGGAAGGAACCAGCAACCTACTCAAGGTTATGGGGGTCTCAGTTTTGGGAGAAACAGCCGTAACAGAAACACGTACATTTGGTAAAGGAAGAGTGTGGTGAATGGACATGTCAGAATCAGAAACAACTGCAGGCACATGAACAGGATCAAAACCAAGTGTAGAACTCGAAGAGACACTGGCAGCCTCACTTCTTTCAAAAATACTTGAAGAGATACGACTGTCTGCAGGAGTAGCTACATGTGGTAATGTATCACCTGTTAGACTGGGAGTTGTTACAGCATTCACTGTTGGGGGGGGAAAGGCTTTTGTATTCTCTAAACTTGCCAGCTGGAATGAAACATCGCTACTGTACAATGAAGGCATAACCTGCTGAACATCTTCACTGTTAACCAAACTGGATGAAACGTATTCCTCACTTGCATAAGAAACAGATAAACCTTGAAGTGACGCTGTGGGCTTACTAAAAGTGTTTGACAACGTATCAGCAACGGAAGGTGCAGGTGTAGAATGCAGCATGATTTCAGTTGTAGCAGAACCTGGTGCCATTTGATGCAATATTTGGTCAAGTGTAGAACTATCTTTATGAACCCTGGAGCTTTCAGCCAATATCGGATCACTAGGCACAGCGACAGCCGTGTTAAGCAGAGCGCCATCACCAGAAGACTGGAAGAAGGATTGCAGTAATGCTTCATTACTTAATGCAGCTGAGGTCTCATAAAAGTAGGGCTGAGTCGAGGATAACATTTTGCTATAAGCAGGGGCAGAGAGAGCTTGATCTGAGCTTGCACTAAGCACAGGTTTAAGCAAAGTGTCATCAAAGGCTGGAGTTGTAACATGCAAAGGCTGAACGGAAAGGTGATTTTCTGCAAGTTTACTAACATCACGATCAAATTTCTTAGCAGTGGGAAAAGCAAGAGAGACTGGAAGGATTCCCTTTGTGCTAGAAACAGGAAGTGAGCTTTCTTGCAGAGACGTATTCTGCTTAATTACATCATTATTAGAAACAGATGTAGAAAGTTCAGGTACCGTTTTACTTTCAGCACTGGAAGCCATTTCACTTAAAGAAGAGGAAATTTGCAGTTCTCGCTCATCTCCATATATAACATCACCTTTTTGAAGCATCTTATTAACATCACTAAACCCAGATGATTCATAGGTAATTTCATCTACAGAACCAGGAGAAGAAATGTTAAGTACTGTCAAGGTATCTGTATCAGGCAAAAGGGACTCACTACCAGAGTATGCTTCAGACCAATCCATATCACTAGACAGAGAGCGCGTAGGCTGCAGCAAAGTATCAGCTTGTGATATTACAGAGGAAGGTTTATGCACCAGTACATTGTTATAGCTGCTAAATAAAGGATCTTGATGAAATACGTCAACAGAACCATGCACAAATTCTGCGGAGTCATAGGAAACAGTAAAGCTTTGGAGGGAGCCCACATTACTAGACAAAGCATAAGGAAGTTCAGACATTGTAGATAGTACATGCATTTTTAAATCACTGCTGGATGGTTCAACTTGAGAAAATATGTGAGTTCTATTATGACCAAATATCAGTGTCTCTGAAGCAGCATGAGTAGTCTGATGTGACACCACATCAGCATATTGAGCAAGGCTTGGCTGTATTAATGTGTCACCCTCTGCCAATGTCAAAGAAGCATGCAGGGACACCTTATCACTTGCAACAGCTGGAGTAGCACTTTGCGGAAACATTTGAGAAACTGTATACAGACGGTGAAACATTTTACTACTGGAGGAAGCAGAGGAATATGTAAGCAAAGGTACATCATCATAGGAAGACAGGGTGGGTTCAAATGACACATCAACACTGGGAAATACAGGTGTAGCATGCAAGGTCACATCACTATCTGATGTAGCAGGGGTAGTGTCGAGCATCTGAGAGTCAAACAATAAAGGGGTGACTAGAGGAAACACTTCACTACTGTAGGAAGGTTGAAGAGGTATCTCACCATTATAGACTGGTTGAGTTGTCTGAGAGAGTACCTCACTGGCAGCAGAAGCAGAACCATATTCTCCAGAGCTTGAAGAGATAGAGTGAGATGATAATTCAGCAGAGGAGAAAGCAAGGGTAGAATAATGTGGCAATTCTAAATCCGCATCTGAAGTGTCTTGTGAAACCACTGGGCTGCTGGAATAGGGCACTGTTGCTGGCTTTAATCCCTCTACATAAGCATCAGTGTAACTGGTCTGAGACAATTGCCTGCCCTCCGATGTATCAACAGATGGAGTTGTCAGATCTGTAGTGTTATGAAACCAAACGTTTCCATCTGTGGAAGAAGTATGCTTTGGAGGCTCATCAGAGCTCGAGGGTGCTGCACCTTCTGAAACATACTTAACGGAGCCTTGGGAAAGAACATCATGCATGCTTATATCTGGGCTTCCTGAAGGAAGGGTGTCTTCTTGGGAGGTCTCCTCTGTAACCAGCTGTGCTGAAGAAGTGGTAAGAACTGAACTCCAAAAGTCATCAGACTCCCGATGAGGTTTAAAAGGAGACAGTAAGAAATCTTCGTCACTCTGGCCAGTAGTGGTTATTCTTGTTGGTTCAGTGCCTGAAGAAAGGTATATGTATTCTTCTTCTATGCCTTTGGTTGAGTCAATGCGTTGAGGAGGAGTTCCAGTAATTGTCTGGGATTCTGAAAAAGGATCTTCCTCTTCCTCAGAAATTTCACTAACAGGTGGAGAAGTAGGGTAATAAACTGCTTTGAAAACATCCTCCTTACCACGCAATTCTTCTTCTCTTGTTAAGTATCTAACTGTTTTAGCTTCACTGGGTTTTGTCCCCATTTTTTCTTGACTGTAGCTGGATGTAGTCACCTGGAAATCTTTCTTCATTTGGTTTATTGTACTGTCAATGCTAGGAATCACTGCAGTTTCTTCATCCACCTCTGTTTCCTTTTCATCAACTTCATCCTTTGAAAAAAATATCATAGCCGAAGACAATTAAAAATGTAGACACTGTACACAAACAAAAACCAAAACTGCAATAAGATATTTTCCTGGCTCCACAAAAACAAGAGAGGCAAAACAAGACAATGCTCGAGAAGACTGTTGGTCTTAAAGCACAATATTTAGCTGCCAGGTATCCTCTTCTCTCTTGAAAATATTACTTATTTGCAATACAAACAAAAAATCCTGTGTCACAATTTCTTAAAATTGTGTTGCTTTTTCTCTGAGAGACAAAACCCACTCATAGTATTTATTCACTTTATTTAAAAAGCTCCACCTCTTTCTTAATAAAATGTGATGTGTATGCAGTACACATCAAAGAAAAAATGGTTTTGCTATCAGAATGTCTTAAAGATTTGCACTAATATCCTGGTGTTGATTAAATTGTAACACTAGCAACATTTGTAGTATGTATTTATGATCTGTCCTTAAGATTTCAGGATGGTCAGCATGATTGTAACAGTTTCACAAGTATTGTGATACCATCTAGTCCCTGTTGTGTTCCTTTGTTTGCTAAACATGAATGATGACATTTAATCAAAAATCTGTTAGAGTTTTGATTTTTAAGGACAGATCAAAAAAAAAAAAATGAAAAAGTTGCATAAACACAGTCAGGATTTAGGCAGTCTTTGAGGATCTAAGTTTCATCCCCTCTCCAACTTTCATCCCCTCCCCAAGTCTCCTTGCCCCAGATGAAAAGAAGGAATGTGGAATCATCCAACTTGTTCAGCAGATGTCTTCATTTTTCCCTAGACACAGCAGTGCCCACAGCTTTCTGCCACAGTCCCCATCTAGAACTGCACCAGAACCAAACCTGTCTGAGCACAATTCTGCAAACTAGATTGAGGGGCACCTTCAGTTTCTGTAGGGACTTGATTCGATAGGCCCACATAGCCCTGAGAGACATCACCAGGACAGAGCCTCAGCTAATAGGAGTTAATAGCTTTCATTGAGTCTTACCAGTGAGGGCGTTAACCACTAGACTAAAGCTGTTGTGCCAGGAACATCTAGAGCACTCACACAATACAAGGAACATCAGGTATGATTGTGAGGTTTGGATTTCATTCCAAGGGCTAAATACCTAACATATAGGGACAGCAGTACCTCCACTGTATGTTTTCAAACCTGAATTGCACAGGTCCTGTTGCTGGAAAATCTACTTTCTGAAGGGCAACGCCTGCACTTTCAAACTTTACTGGTTCAAGTAAAAATTGACACTCATTGGTACACAGTTCTTGCCCTGACAGATGAAATATAATAATCTAGATATGTAGTTTACGTCAAGAGAGAAGTAATGGTACTATTGGTTAGTCAGGATCGACAAATGCAAGGGAAAGTAAATAGACAGGTAAGCAGGGGCTGTCTATTTAGTTAACAAGAACTTGCCAGGCAGTGAGAATATTGTGGTCATAGACTGTAACTATAAAATCAAAATTCTGAGGGATTACTTGATAGAAATATATGTCTTACTGAAAGAATCTGTATTAGAGACTGTTAAAACCAGTCATATTCACCTCTCTCCTTGCTGGGACACCAGAAACCTAGTTTCTAAACATGAAACCTGCAGAGGGTATCATAAAAACACGCAAAGTTGTACAAAATAAAGTTATACTGTAAAGTATAACTTGAGTTCAAGAAGTAAATGCTCCAGTAAGGACTATGGAGTAACTGTTAAATTCAACCAATAGCACACTGATAGCAGACACACATGAATCTCACTCTTCAGCACAGTTGCCTTCCTCTCTTGCTGTAGTTTATTACTGCTAAGAAGATTGTAAGCAAGCCTAAGCCAGATTTCTCTAAACAAATTAAAAAGCCTAACAGTGCTTTTAGCTTTGGTTCAGCTAAATGAACAATTTTGTCAGACTTCACTCTAAGGTGAGAATAACCGATTGTCCCATTTTCAAAAATATTTAGGCATATCTTGTGATATCTCTTACTTCTCCATGTATCTCCAGTCACAGAGAAGTAAAAAGTGTTGTATCTGTAGAGTTATTTAGGGAGAAATAGAGCTGAAAGTGATGGCTGTATATGCACATATCTATATGTATATATGAATGCAGATAATACATTTAGTTGGTGAAATAGTTTTTTAATTTTTCACAGAACTATCAATTCAGTTTAGTTGAAACATATGTATTTGAAAATCTCTTAAAAATAAATGAATGCTATACCTCATATTCTTCAGTTTCATTCAGTTCAGGAATGAGGTCAGCCTCTATAAAACAAAAATATACACCATATCATCCAACATTTTAAATTCACAGAATTATTAATTCTGCAAGGACCCAACTAATTAATACATTTATTGAGACCCAGTCAAAGATGTTTTATAGGTCTGTGTTTGTAGAGGTGGCTAACCACTTGGGTTGAGGACTACTCAGCCACAACAGTTTTGCCTGGTTCCAGTTTGATACTACAGCACATGTTGAATCTGCACTGAGGAACCACATCCTGGCTAGGGAGATCCAAGTTCACAGCATTTTTTTCTATGAGAAAGCATGGTTTAATGCAGAAGAGAGAAAAAAAGGTAAGACTAGGAACCAACTATTTCTCTACATCTAATCTGAAAGCTCTGAAGATGTTCTTGTAAAATTACCTGTTTTGTAATCTTTATAAAGCAAATTCCTCATTTGTGCACCCAGGCTTGGAGGTAGGTACTAGAGCAACAGCCGTTCCATTGTATTCAGCCTGTTTCCATCAGGGCAGGCCACAGAGACCCACCCTTCCCCAAGTCCAGTGCCTTTTTCAAACTCCCACTCCTCTTGATTTAATGTAAGGGCGTGTACCCACTTGTATCACATTCCACAAATGTCCCTAATGAACACATACTGGGTGCTGTGCAAAGAACTACTCTGAAGGATTTGAGGTTTCCTCACTTTTCATAAATAAATATGGACATGAATCTCCTACAGCCCAGGTGAAAATCCTGCTGAGTTTAGTGGTGGTCTCTCACCTTCTTTCTCTCTGTCATTTTGGCCAAGTACAGTACTGTACTTTGATAGGGGTCAGCAAGAAAGCCTTCAAAGCAGGTGGCAAGAGACCTACAAACCTCTGTTAGGAACTGCCATGGGTCACCAGTGATGAAATCTAATGCCCCTTTCACAGCATTATGTCATCTCACAGCTCCTTTGGTCCACAGAAAGGTCCATTCCCTTTCTGAATCTTTCTGGGCTTTCTCCTAAGCATTATGCTGGCGCTCTGTCTGTGCATCAGTATGAGCTTGTATTGTGTGGGCTGATTTGCACAAGTGAAAATGCTAGTCTCAGCCTGGGGATCAGTTCTAACAGATGCATCACACAGAGCTCCTTGACTGCATTTCCACCACAATTCCCAAATGAAGTTTCCTCAATGCACTAGTATAAAGATAGCATTTTTATGCTTCTCATCTCTGCAAAGTCAGAGGGGGATCTATAACTTAATTTGTATCTCTTTGGTCTGCCTGTATCTACCTTTCAAAACAAATTGAGACATGTATTATATGCAACATACACTAGATAAAGTTTATCAAACTCATGAGCTCATACAGTTTGATTTGTAGACTATAGCATGTAAACAAATTCTGACTAAACAATGCTGCACAATGTCTTCATAAACTGTTCTTTTGCGACAAACATTTATAAATTATTTACTAATTAAACCTTTAATAACAAAATAGAGAAAAATTATCTTACCTCTGACTCCTGGAAGCCTAGGAGGCTCCGGGGAAGGGTGGGGAGGGGAGCGTAGGGGAGGAAGGGAGTGGAGGAGATAATGATATTCCCTGGCTTCTCAATGATATAGATCAAATATTGTAGTCATTAGTTTGAAAATCTTCCCACAGTAGACCCATACCACGTATCATGTACTCGATAGACTTGTCTGAAAAATGTTTTTAATACAGAGAAATGCTATCCATTCTTTCTGTGGTCACTAGTTTCGAGTTGAGCTTTAATCAGACTGAATGAGAAGAATAAAATTGTGCCAGATGTGCTGAAGTACACACTAGGGTATGTGCTCTCAAATTGCACTAGCAGAAAACTACAGCTTCTTCCTATTGTCTCCAAGGAGAGGCAGTAAAGTACATGCATAAATACATATATATATATGATATATATGTATATACTACCCACACTAAATCTTCAGGCATTTTACAAAACCTGTTTAAATTTAGTTGGTCACAGAAATATATGTGTCAAAAGCGTTAGAGAGACACACTTATAGAAGCTCTGTTAATATGTTGTTGAGTTTTTGATTTGATGGGAGATTAGAGAAATCTGTGAACATCCCCCAGCCAAGGAGAAGAACTGCACCCTGCAAAAACACAACCCATTGATGTAGGTTGAGGAACAAGCTTGTTTATTTTTTCTGGAGCCACATTTTGAGTATTCTATAGCTTACATTTTAAAATAAAATAGTTAAGTCATTAGTTAGAAAGTTTTGTAGATGTCTTTTCATAGTGCATTTCGATGACAGATGAAGAAATGATAGAACAAAGACAAAAAAGGCAACTATTTCCCTATGTTTATGTGCAATGCAAATCTTAAAAAAATTATCTTAAAACAATCTGATTTGTAATTGTAGAATAACATGCACACCAGAAACCGTCTGCATTTCTGTAATAAATGGTATGGTAAGAACAAAAGTAAAGCATGTTTCTTCTGATTAAATTTGTCCTACATTTATCAGTACAAAGTTAGAAAAAATGCATCCCCTAATGAAACATTTAAGATATGCTTACTGTTTTTAGGACAAAAATCGCTCACAAAGAAATTGCATAGTTAGAATCTCACACAGCATCGCTGACAGCAAGAGTTACCATCCAGGAGACAGCATTTGAGAGCTGTATCCCAGCACATTGGGTTTTTCTTTTTTTATAAACACCAACTGAAGTCTACACGAAGGAAGATGAGAGACATGTTCTTACTTTTCATTTCCTGTGTCAGCAAAAGCATGTAAGTAACACTGGTATTAACTACACAACAAACTGCCGCAGAACTTTCACAGCTATATAGGTGTTATCTGGAGAGTCAAAGCACACGTTGAGATAGTTATTCAAATCCAATTCTAATAGCAAACAAAAAACTGTAAATAAAGGTTTGACTGTCACCAAAGCTGACTAAAACATTATGTATGTGATTCTCTTCGTGTTCAATGGTGGCTGTGTCACCATATCATGTAGGGCATCTGGTAACTAAACGGGGACTAACTGGAACTGGTTTTAATCTGCACATACACTGTATCACAAGACACAGTGCCTCTCGTACTGCCACTCGTACGGTTTAGACAAAACCCAAAGAGCACAAGTCTCAGCATTGATCATTTGCCCAATGTCAGACCAGAGCTCCTGAGGCTTCCACAAACTGAGGGAGAGAGCATGGTCCAAAAAAGTCTTTCCTCTTACAAAGCACTTCTGAGAACAAGAAGGTTTAAAGGTCTGCGTATCACCCAGAGCCTGCAGAGCCCTCACTGATCACAGACAGCAGGCACCCAGACAGGGTGGGGAGCAGGCATGAGATGGGATCTCTCGAGCATCTCAAAAAGAATAGGCTAAAACAATGGTCATGAGTTTTTTGAACACCACACTTGTGTTGCACAGTGTACTGAAACTTCCCTCATTAAAAGTCGCCACTCCAAGGGCAGAATTCTTCCTGGAAAAGGGCCCAGCTAATGCTTCCACATGACTCAAGCCTCACTTTAGCTCTTAACATGAAGATTAATTGATCTGGAGGTAACTGCAGTGAATTTCATCTTAATTAAACTGGCTTACTCAGAGTAATTCTTGAAAATGAAAGTTTTAGCTTATGGTTTATGTGAGTCAATTTTATTTCATGTCTTCATGGTGAAGATAACTTTTCTTTCATAAATTCACAAGCAGGAGCTCCATGAATTCCCCTTTTGCCTCAAGATCTATAAAGCAGATCACAAAACCAATGATGTTATAGTTTTTTAACCAGCAAGTTGCTCTGAACAAATCTTTCTCATTAGATAGCTACATTCTCATATATCTGCTGTTTAATATTTGCAATGTTAAAATATTAAATATGAAAATATTTGCAATATTTGCAACAGTTAATTCAGATGTAAATAATTAGTAAAAGTAAGTATGCAAAAAATTAATATTAGAAATGAATGGAAGTTTTTTATATATTTTAAAATTATATCCAGGGTTGAGACAGCATCTATAGAATTTATTTATAGTGAAATGTGCACCCATGGTAATCATACTAATTACATGGGAATTTACCCATCCAATGCTTTCAGATCTACCACTGTGGAACTGTCAAAATAATAGAACGCTAGAGTACATATAATAACTTTGTGTCTGTTTCAGATAGAAAACTGCCCAAAGAAACAGTTTTTGTGAAACACACAAAATATTAGTGTTTGTATTTAATTTTTACGCATAGATTTATCTTTTTGTTTTGTTTTGTTTTTAATTTTAAATATCATTGAAACATCATTTGACCTGAAAAAAGTCTTCCTCAATTTTGAAGCTTTCAGAAAACTAAAGGAAAAACCTTACGTAGACCTGAAGCTATTACAAATTTTCAGAACTACTGAACTACCCTAAAACAGGTGTTTATACAGTTCTGATATGCAGATTGTTTAACTCTCCTCTTCACAATACTTTATTTAAAACCAAGAAGACTCAGGATAAGAATAGACTTATATACATTAAACTCCTTTAATAAAACATTAAGGAGACATATTTAAATGTTCAAATGACCTAAACACAAGAATGCCATTCTCATAGTTACTCTAGCCTGTTTATATTTTATACAGACACATCTTTACATTGGTATGCCTCCTAGGTATCCTTGCATTGTGTTTTCTCATTTCCTTAATGAAAAGAAATCAGTGTCTGTGTAAAAAGGCATGGCAATGTCAGACCTCACTCAGAACTACTATGGGTAACTTGCATTGCACCAAATTATCTTCTCTGACAATACAAATCTCCAAAATTTCTCTTGATAGACTGGAGGGTACAGTTTTCCAGCATGTATTTCCAAAGCAAGGCCCTCACTGTTCCTTCCACTGAACTGAATGCCAAGCTACTGCTGACTTTGGCAGCAGCACAACAGGGATGCTGTGGTCAGTGGCTGTATCTGTCCTGCTGCCAAATGCCCAATGTCCTTTTCTGAGTTGGTTCCCCAGTAGTATGTGCACAATCTAGTGCAGGCTCCGGGGTTACCCAGCCCCAGAGTTCTCCTGTCTCTCTTCCCACCTCTGCATAAACATGTCCTTCAATAAGGAGCCACAGCACAAAGCAGAGCGGGACACAAACAAAGTCTCACTGATCCTTATGGAAGGGATACAACAGTAGTAGTAATGTGGGTTATTTTACAGATATTCCCTACATTGGATTTTGTGTTGCAATGCCTGTTTTCTGAGCTTTTAAAGCTGTGATGGCAGCACTGCACTCATTTGCTTTGTTAAACTGACTTTTGTTTAATAATGACAACAGTAGACTGATTATTTGGTGTTCCATGTAGAAATGGAGGTGGGGGTATTTAGATGGAATCTCATCTGAGAAAATTTTCAAACAGAAAATCAGCAAATTCTGGAAAGGAAGTGGAGGAATATAGTATCTAAGAGATAGATAAAGGACAAATAGAGAAGTGAAATGTCAGGCAGAATGTCAGAACCTCATTGTGGATTTCTTAGAAAACTGAAGAGAAATAGGAAAATTTTGGTACATATTAAAGTAAGACCCCTAATATTTTGTATATGAAAGATGTTTGTTGTTTATTGAAAATTTCTATGATGTACTACACCTGAACCCATGCCCCCCTCCTTCAGACAAAAATGCACTGTTATAAGCCTGTTACCATTACTAGTTCATAATTTATGTAGCAGAGATTATCAAGAATCATATTTTTTCTTGCTGTATAGGAATGGGGTTCCCTTGAAATGAAAAGCTGACCTGCTTTCCCATGTTTATCACAATATTACTAAGGACTTCGCTATATCTAAACAGACTTAAAGAAGTGCAAAACTTAACTGTCAGAATCCATAAATAAACAACAAGAACCCAGGCACTTAGATAAAAAAAAATACTGGTTGCTTGTATGATCGACAGTCTTTGATTTTTTCCTATGATTAATTACAAGGTTCTTAATTAAAAGCACAGCTTACACTCACTGTGATAAGAACTGGGTCTGATGCTAAAACTTCCACAGAATTCAAGGAATTATTAAGGACAAGATCAAGCTTCATGCTACAGTTTCAAATTATTTCATATTTACCAGCAGGCGGAAGAAGTAAATCTGGCTGTGAAATCAGTAAGATTTGCTTGTTAGGCCTTTTGATTTTTTGCGAGGCAGCATTAAGAAGCAAGAGAATTCCATCACCACAAATCCTTTGAAATCAAACTCCAAGTAATCATAAGAAATCAAATTTCAAAATCAATTGATACAGATTTACAAGTCATATATTGGGTTTGTATTACTTGTTTCCTTAAGACTTTGGCTATGTGGGATTAATTTTGGGACGATGCTTGAACCATAGAGAAATAATACCAAACGTGGTTTTATTTCCCTACATTATATTGCTAAAGGATACACTTGTGAGATTTGAAATCAGGTAGGTGTTTTTCAGAATATTCTTACAGTTAAAAAAAAAATAACATGCATTCTTTCATAGGCAATGTTTACAAGGAATGGAGAATTACATCGTGTAAAATATCAGTAGCAAAGTACATGCTGAAGGTTAACTGCAGCGATTTTGAAATTTCATTTTAGCATATTTTGATAGTTGTGCATTTTAACTGGTTTGCAAACAAACTACTTCTTCAAACACAGATTTTCAGCTAAAAGTGATCGCTAAGCTCGAAAGACCACTTACCTGGGTCTTCTAAAGGCATATCAACAATGACTTGGTCACTGTATTTTCCATATAGACCATTAGAGCAAACAGCAACTATCTGAAGAACATAACTCGTATTGGGCAGCAGATTATTTAGAATAGCCCCCTAAAAGAAAAATAATATTTAATAATTTACTTGCAAATAAGTATCCAGTATTTGTATATGCTATTTGTTTTATAATACATTTTTCATATGAACCATAAAGCTCCTTTCTTCCAGAACTCTAGTGTATGCTTTAGAGCATACAAATCAAATGTTTTCCAGTCATCTTTAAAAGAAATCTGGTGGTTTTTTACATGGAGGCTACCAAACGATGTAATTTATTAATGCTAAACACTAGAGTTTATGTAACATTATCTTGGATAAATTATGAGTCTTTAAAGAGGGTAAATGGAATAGATTACATTAGTCATTGATAACAGTATGATTGTACATAATCTTATTAGTTGCTTGTGTAGGGAATTCTTTGCATGTCAGTGAGCAATTAAGTACAGATCACTATTAATTGACTAAGGGTTTTATGGCTAAGGAGCTCTGAGATTGACATAGTCATAAACTTTTGGGGATAGTACAGGCAAATCTGAATAGCAAACTGAAAAATCTTTCTCTCTGCTCTACAAGACAGGATTTTTAAGTTTAGGTTTTTTAAAACTGTCTTTGTGACTTTACAGACAAAAAAAAGAAATACAGCTTCTGTGAACTGCAGCCAAAGAAGTAATTTTTTATTGAATCAACTCCTAGCTACCGTTTAAGCCCTTAAGACAATTAACAGTGAGTGCTTTGCCATCACCCCTTTGTATGAAACTTGAAGAGTTTACAGTTACCAAGTCCTGATACCCATCTGTCAGAAATTCATGCTTAGTCTGGTCGTCTCCATCCAACTGTTGATAAAAGACTGCAAATCTCTCAATTGTGGTGTCATATACAACTCGAGGTCTTTCCCATGTAACAAGAAGACTGGTATAATTCTTTGGATCAGATTGAACATTTTCAGGTTCTGAGCTGCAAACTGGAACAAAGAAAAGAAGACTTAATATGATATTTATTAAATGCTACAAATGACTCTACTAAGATCTTGAGCCACCTCCAGGGAAAAATAATGCGAGTCTTTCCTGTGCCTCATTTTTAGCTTTCCATTAAAATATCTAAGGTGTCATGCACTACAGTTCTGGGTTTGTGTGGCAAGGGTTTGAGTAGCAGGGGGGCTACAGGAGGAGCTTCTGCTAGAAAATTCCCCTATATCTGACAGAACCAGTGCCAGGTGGCTTCAAGACAGACCCACCTCTAGTCAAGGCTGAACCAATCAGTGACAGTGGTAGCACCTCTGTGATAACACATAAGAAGTTTTGAGCAGCTCTGGGTTGAGCCAGTCAACAGAAAATAAAAGGAGACTTTTTTGTTTCTTCCCTGTTCATGAGCTAGTAACAGAGACAGCATTAGTCTGTGTAATTTAGTTGAATTATGTATCTTGCCAGGCTTTTAATCTACTGTGCTATGTATCTGACACACCTCTTTGACTTGGTGTAAAGGAAGACTGAATATAAAAAGAAAATAATCTCAGACTGTGCACATTCAATTCCTAAAAGTTGTCATTCCACTCCATTTCCACCAGATGGCAAAAGGAAATCACTAGACCAGCAAAGACGATTTCCCTTCTCAATTCTGAGGCATGACTTAAACTGATTTTATTTTTTTTAAGAAATTAAACACTCTTCAACTATTTCTTTTTTTGAAGGAATTTAAAATACCTCTCCAATATTTTTTTTCATAGTTTAAGTACCAAGCTTCTTCCTGTCCAAACTCTTCTCTACTGTCGTTTTTCCTCCTCTCCTCTTTTTTGTCTATGAGTGAATTTGGTTCTGAAATCTCTGACTATATTCACACTAACTGAGCAATATTATAAACTTTTAAAGGTGGAAGATCGGTGTGTTCTGTAGTATTTCCTTCAGTTTCACCTCATATTCCTTTCTAGATGGGTCTTCCAACTGTCTTTTTTTTCAAGAAAAAAAGTCACATTTATTTCCTTTTGTTCTCCCCCTTCTGATGCTTGGTCCTCTTCATCTCAGCAGTGACCAACAATATTCCTACATGACAGTCATCTGCATATTATTTCACACTGATTCCTTTCCAAGCTGTTGTCTCTTGCCCTTCTTCATAAGTCAACCTGTCTGTACTGTATCCTTCCCTTTCCTGCCAGTCAGTATCACAGAGGTGCTCAGAGGTACTTTGCTTCTGCATTTTTCTATTTTCCCTCGCCAGAGACTGGGAAAAGTGAGGAGACTGCATACCAATTTACCTAATTCAACTTCTGCTTTAATTTGGGCAAAGAGATTTCAAGAATAGAAGTTCTTGAGTATCTTACTATTGTGAAGTCACAGGTACTCAACTGGACTACAAGTCTCAAGCAACAAAACACTATTAACAGGAAGTCAGAGAGTATTCAAGCCACCCCCTGCTTCAGGTCTCTGCTTTCTCTAAGTGGGTGTTCAGATGCTGGTTTTGCATGTCACATGATGATAATGCAGCTATATTTGCTTATTCTTCTGTGGCATATAATGCTACTTATATAACAAGAAGTTTCTAATCTAAATTGAATTGTATCATGGGGACACCAAGGTACATTAGTCAAATCATTGTTAGAAACTATTTGGGCTGTGTTTTTGACAAAAAGACCTTTATAAGCTACCCAAATTTGTCCTATTTATATATATGTGTGTGTCTCTGTGTGTATTTCTGCCTGAACTTAAGCTTCCCTGAGCTTGACACTGTAGTTCTAAGGCAGCACTGGATAACTCAAGGAATTTCTTCATGATTTTTTGCTTCCTTCTACTTTTAGTTGATTCTGGGTTTGAGATTTTTATCTTTTAAATCCAGATTTTCAGTTGTGGAAGCTATGAAATCAATTCATTTAGATGAAGACAGCCAAGGGCTTCTCAGGCCCCTGTCACAATGTGTAGCAAAAAGTAGTTATTCCCAGTCTATCTATATGATGAGTGTGGAGCAACACTGTAGATGTGTGAGCTGGATTGACCTTGACTGGCCATCAAAAGCCCACACAGTGACTCTCACTCTTCCTCCTCCACAGGACAGGGGAAGAAAAGGCTGATGTCTCAAGATAAAGACAGAGAGATTGCTCACCAATTACTGTCATGGGCAGACCATACTCTACTTGGGAAAATTAATTTGTCATAAAAAAAAATACAGTAGGATAGCAAGAAACAAAACCAAAACTACAAGCAACTTCTCTCTACCCTTCCCTTCTTCTCAAGTTCAACTTCACTCTTCCATCTCCCCACCTCAAGTGGCACGGGGGGCTGGGAATGGGGGTTGTGGTCAGTTCATAACACTGTCTCTGCTGGTCCTTCCTCCTTATGCTGTTTCCTGCCACTAGTGTGGGGTCCCTCCCACAGCATACAGTTCTTCACGAATTTCTCCTTGAGGTGCAGTCGTTCAGGACAGGGTCACAGATGCCACCAGAAAACTTGCTCATGCATGATCTCCACTGGCTGCAGGAGAATCTACTCTGGTGCCTGGAGTACCTCTTCTCCCTCCTTCTTCTCCCACCTTAGTGTACCAGGGCTGTTTCTCGCACTTTTCCCCCTCACACCTCACCACTGTGCAGTGTTTTGCCTTTTTCTAAACCTGATTTCCCAAAAGCATGCTATGGTGGTTGAGGGGCTGAGCCGAGCCCTGCGATGGGTGGGCTGGAGCTGTCTGGAACCAGCTGTGTGCGACACAGGGCAGCCCTGGCCTCTCCTCACAGAGGCCGCCCCGCAGCCTGGTCACCAATACCCAGCACTCTATGTCTGTGTAAAGTATCCTGCACAGGAGGAAATGTCTTGAGAGAATCTGAGAAGGTTTCTGGCTAATTTATGTTGTCTGTGGTATTGAAGTGGCAAAGGCTTGAGTCCTTATTGTGGTCTTGCAAGAGAATTTAATTAAAATAACTGCTGGACTCTGTAAGTTTTCATGAGAAAACAGGTTGGCAAATATTTTTTACCAATATATGTTGTCACTCTTGAGTTTTAAGAACCCACTGTTCTTTATATTTTTACTAAACTGAGGAAGATTAACAAGGATCGTGTTTCTGTGCTTACACACAGGACATTATTAGAAGAGTGCAGTGGATGGGAAGTTATGTATTGGGCCCAGCAGCTACCAGGATGGCTCTTAGGTTTTTAGGAACAGACTTCTATTTCTGCTATAAATTGATATCCAGCTGAGGTTAGTGGAGATAAAGCATTGCAATTTCAAAAAGTTTTTCGAGTTGAATCCTCCAGTATGGCTGGAAGGATTAGTTAATTTAATCTTCTTAAATAAATACGTACATCTATATCACAGAGGAAAATTACGTGTATCACTAGGCTGGCTTAGGGAATGAAGTATCTCCCATGTCCTCATCAGGGCAATGTTTTTACACTGAGAATGTTGAGGTTGTCACTGTGTGAAAATTTCTGACAATATATTGCTGAAATTAGTTTATAATTGAATAGAAAGATTCTTTTAGTCCCTTTAAGACAACTTAGCTCTAATTAAGAAATGCAATGTATTAATAACAGCAATAAACCAAGCACTTAATCCTACTGCCTAATGAAAGCCTACACCGAATCCAACAGGAGAAAACTGGGATTCTAGGTTTCACAACACAAAATAATTTTTCAGCTACCTACGTGAGTAAGACCCACTGTTGTCATTTCTCTTTGTCATCTAAAGGGATTTCAAATAGAATTTTTTCTCTGCTGACTGCAAGGACTTTGCAATATTAAATATGAAATACATAAGCCTATTTACTCTTGGGAACTTAGGCATTCATGTTACAATTTTTTCATCTCAACATTTAAGTTTAATGATTCCTGGGGCTTTTTATTTACCTTCTCTTGAAATGGAGGTAGAAACACAGATGCTTCTCCTATGTTCAACATCAAACAAATCCTATAATTGCATTTGTGTGTGTGTGTGTATACATGTGTGTACACATAAATATGTAAATGTATGTGTATGTGATAGTGTTGCATTTACACAGTGTGCTAACACAAATGTGAAATGAATATACAGGAAGATTTTCCTTTCTGTCCATCTTAGTTTATGGCCAAACCAGAATTTTTAACCTAAACTTTTTTTTTTTACTTTAAATACCTCACTTGGGAGAAATAATACATGTGTTTGCTGCTATGGTAATGTGAATGCAGGACACTTCTGTCTTAAACTTGGTAGATTGAAACCCATTTGTTCAGTATTATACAAGTCTACACACAGAGAAATCTTGGATTATTCATTATTCATTATTCATTACATGAAATAGATGGGCCTTCTAATTTTAAATGGTATAACTCAATGCAGAAAAAAGTGCCTAATATCTTCAGGATAGACATGCTTTCTTAGTCTGTATGGACACCATGCTCACAAATAAAATAGAAAATTCCAGAAAATCTCATTGATATCGTGCAGAAAAAGCAACCTCCTGCGCAGTTTTCATGCACAGACTCTTTGGGGCAACACATGGAAAGCTCCTTTAGGTGTCAGCATATGGAGTGGCCAGAAGAAAGCAGGGCTCTATCTTAAGTGGTACTACCCAGTTTTTCTTCTTGTCAGTCTCTATGGAAATCTAGATTAGGATGGTGCAACTGAAAGTAGCTGTGACTGAGCTGAAGGGTCAAGACCAAGGTCACGGCTGTAGTGCTACCACCTGGGAGGAAAATGGGTTGCAGGTGGCAGAAGTCACAGTCTCTGCCTTCAAAGGTCCTTTGCCTATGACATTTCTACACTTGACTTCTATTTAGAAAGGGCTGAGAAGATTGCCTTCCTTCTGACAACACTGACATAAAAATGTGGTCTCTATTGCAGCGACCTGTATTCCAGAGACCTTCATTAAACAGAGGGACTTGAGGAAGGATGATCCTTCCCTCAGTTAGGCCAAATCAACAATATCCATTTTAAGTCTATTTGGAAGCAGAAATAGATTTAACTGCAGTAAAATGCTTTATTGCTGCAGCTCAATTCCATACTCCTTCTCCAAGCTTCCAAATTTTCAAATGCTTCTTAGTACCTACACAAACAACTCTGCCAGACCAGCTATTTCTTGGCTTAGACCAATGAAAAAAAAAAAAAAAAAGTCATATCCTGGGCACACATCTGAGGAGTTCATTACAAGCTGAGGTCAAAACAGAAGTGTCACTGACTGGTTATAGAAATAAAGCAGTACAACTATTCTGCTCAGAACTGTGGCAAAATAGTGTGATGTACTCATGCAGGGGACCCAGTTCTCCAGCAGTGCTGAACGATGGACAACCCCTAGCTTGTATGCAAGTTTCAGACACAGGATCCTTACAGAAGGGAAAAAAACATAATCACCCAAGCAAGCGAATTAAAATGAAACCACACCTCTTTCTAATCTGGAGAACACCTACAGCACATGCTTCAGTCATCAGTCTATGTCTAATTAAACAGAGTTCAGTGCAACTGAGATTAAGGATCTACAATTATCTCCACCCAAGTAGCAACATAATGACCCTAAATTAGATGTTTACTATTTATTCCTCTGTGCTTGTGAGCATAGAGATCATTGACTTCCATATTTAGTGCTAGATTTTGCTTCCCGTTACATCATGCATGGTTTTGGTCATATAACCTATACAAACTTCCCTGAGGTTTTAAGTAAAACAGAACAGAGTCTGGCTTTTGGATTCTCTCCATCTATCACTTTCTCAGCAGACTACGTGAAATGAATTTGGTGACCTCACTTTAGCCTCTGTTGGAAAAGCATCCATATTACACAACAAAAAACCAAATAGTTTGTAAAACAAAATCCTTTTACAGTCCCTGAATAGGCAGCTTTGTTTAAGTCTGAAACACATTTAAAAGGGCAGTGCAAGAAAGCTTGAACTGACGTGATCTTCACTGAATGTTTGGTCAAGACAAGCATTTAATTTTCCACTCCATTTAATATGACATGTTTTATGATTGCTAATTTTTTTCTCTGAAGGGATGTATTTATGAGTAATAATACAGCATGCTACTTTCTACACAATTTAACATGAGTATCTTCATACCAGGATGAATATTTTACTGAAAATTGTCTTTCAACCTATGAAGAGAGGGATTACTATTCAGTAAATACCTGCTTCATGAATTTCTTCTTGTCCGGTGTAAGAGGAAAACACTTGCCCAAAGAACTTATATTGCTGCTCTCGAAAGTTGTTTTGCAGGTAGTCCATCAGCATAACGTAGCCAGACTGCTGCATTGTAAGGACTTCACAGAATACAGCTAACTGGAAGAGACAAGGAAAAAAAAAACCCTTAAGTTAGAAGTCATAACAAATTAGCCAGGTTATTTTAACAGGCAGAAACTCTGGGGAAAAGATGTTGGTTAAAATCTCCCCATTGAGGTCTCCTGGGTAGTACTGAATTTTTATTCCCCTGTACCAGCAGTATACCTAATGGATTACTCCACTTGTATTTATCAACCACTCTGCTGTTGGAGCCATGGTCTATCCAGGTTTGTACTCCTCTTTTATCTGGGCTAAAGTCCAGAGGGTCTGCAGAGTTAGGAGGTGTGCTCTCCCTTTGAAGGCAAGAAATCCTTCAGAATCTAGTTCTGAATTAAAAAAGGTGAAAACACAATCAAGCAATACATATCCTTTCTGATTTAATGGCTACATGAAAAATTTTTAACTGGATAAATCCTAGGTTGCTGGGCTGTCAATGAATGCCATGCGCTTTTACCATATTCATGGCAACTGCTTTTCTTTGGTATTATGTGCAATTGTTCGGGTTTAATACATTTAAAAAATTACCTGGTCTTCAGAAATACTAATGGTATCTTTAAAAACAATCCATTCAACTGTTTCAGTGCAGGGAGGAGTTGATAAGGACCCATTGTAAGTGTAATACTTGTCTGTTGTATTCGGCAAAAGGTTCAACAAAATAAATGGTTCTAAGGCAGCCTGTTTCCCTGAAAATAAAAAATAAAAAAAATAGAGTCAGACAGTTCAAATACTGCAGAAGCAATGAATAAATAGAAATCACACTCTCCAAAAGAGTTACCATTATAGGAACATGCTAATTTGGGGACCATTTAAAATTTGATCTCCGAAGAGACTAGCATACAAATAAATCTCTGAGGCTTTTCTTTGTAATTTGGCTAAGTATTGTTCAAACCAATTTTTTTGGTTTTTTTACTTTGGAAGGTGTAATGAGTTACTCCAGTAATAATCAGTACCTTGGTTCACAAGAATTTGTTCACCTGTAAGTTTACTTGTAGATGTCCAAGATCTTTGTCTCACACGTGAACTTCACAGAAAAACATATCAGATCTCTGTTCTTGGTCTCATAACATGACTTCAAACTCTCCCTGAATTTGGTCAGGTATGTGAGTTTCTCTCAGGGTCTTCACCTCTGCAGAAAATCACTGCCTGGGAAACTGTCATCATGTTAGACCTGAGAGTTACATTGCACGTGACCACAGAAGCAGAATTTCGTAGAATCATAGAATATCCTGAATTGGAAGGGACCCATAAGGATCATCGAGTCCAACTCCTGGCTCCACACAGGGCCAGCCAAGTCATGTGACTGAGTGCATCGTCCAGATGCTTCTTGAACTCAGTCAATTTCTGTGGATCAGGAGTTTTAAAGATGGTGATAATACAGTGAAAAACTGTATCAGCTTTACACAAAGCAGAGAAGGATGCAAAGACCTCCTCTGGGGGAGCATGACCACTCTTTTTATTGCCCTGTGAAAATAATATGTTTTTCAGGTCAGCAGTTCACCTGGTTCCATGTCAGCTGGGTGCAAGCATAAAGAATTGCTGGGAGTCCACCCACAGAAAGCCAAGTTCATGATGGTACATGACAGAAGGGTCCAGCAACAGAAATTTGCATAAATGGTACCATCTTCCTCAAGGCAGATTTTTTTTTAGTCTGTGACAATTACTGATCTTTTGGCAATTATCTGTCTTATTATCTGGTGCATGCAAAACAATATTTGCTTTTTACACCTTGGAATCATGTAGATCCCTATATACCTTATTTCAATCTAAAGTTACTGATTTTAAATTTTTCCCTACTTGATAAGTAGGGAATATCTATCTATCTTATGAATATCTAATGAATTTTCAGACTGTGCATTAACTTGTGGTTTTACCAGTATCTCACTTCTTGCGCCCTGTACAGATTTCTGTCCAGTCATTGTCTTTATAATTCCTTACAAATTTGGTGAGTGAAGCAAATTACATTTGTACTTTGCTACAAATCGTTGATGCTTTTCTTCTGTATAGTGACTGTTCCATTGAGTTAAGGTTTAAGAGTGACTCCTCTACTCTCCCTTATACATGTGTGATGAGAGGGGAACATTTAGCAGTGTCAAACAAAGCCCGTCTTTCTATTTCTCCTGTTAACATGCTAACCAGCCTTTAGACAGAAGCTATCAGTGCTGTCTGGTATGTCTAGTTAATGCTTTCTTCCTTCAGTAAAAATGAATGGCTAGTTCATTTTATATAGGTGCCTGGGGATGGGAAACTTCTCATTTATAGTGGGGATCCTGCCGTACGTACATTTTGCAATTTTGCATTTTAAAATGCCTTTTAATGTGATTGACAGCCTAGATTCTAAAATCAAACACCTACAAAGAATTATGAGAAACAGAAAGTTTGTCTGGAAGGAACAGGATTGCTCCTCTGCAGAGCTTAAGAACTCAGCAACTGGGATTCAAATAAACACAATATAGATATGACTGACAAGGACAGATCATGTACATTGCAGACAAGAACAGATCGTGTGCTGTTCACTTTTCTTCAGGAGGAACAACTTGATGTAGTCGTGACCTGAATTTTCAGAGCTCATTTGAATTTTATTCAAGGAAACAGTATTCTACTCATTGTTGAAGTGCAATGTAGTGGCTGTATCTTGAATCTTGCTGCTGATAGTTTTACAGCTCCTTCCAAGGCTGTAGGACAGCATCTGCCTTGATGTATTACTCATACGCCTTCGTGTTTCACAGAAGATGGCACACAAAGATAATGAATCTTAACTGCTTTATATTTCCCCCTCCTCTGCCTTTGTAATTTATGAAGGTTGCTCCCTTCTATATTTGTTGAATGGTGTTTGTTTTCTGGAGAAAAACAATTTTGATTTCAGTGCCATACTTTTTAAAGCTTTGAAAACAGTGGGGCAATAGCTGAAGGGGCTTTACAAAGCTCAAACATCATTACATATAGAAAAACTGAGACAAAGTTAGCCGTTTACTTAAGGTCATGGCCACAATGTAAGAAAATATCCCTGTTCAAGATGGTGTTCATTCATGTTTATTCTTCTGTGAAGCCATCATGGAACTGAGTTAGAAACAGAGCCCAGATCTTCTCATGCGGTCTAGGTACTCTGATGTGAAACTGCAAGGAATTCTTAAACACCAAAGTGTCAACATTTGCTTTGAATAATGCTAATGCAAATGTAATTGGATTATTTCAGATTTACTCAGGACCTACTGAAAAAATAATTCAACTCTGCTGAGTCTACTGAATACTGATGTTCATATATTCTCACGCTTGTAAGACACATCTTGGATGGCGGCAACAGGGTTATTTGGCTTCCAACCACATATAAAAATCCAGAAATATATGATTAAAAACCCTCACAGAATACATCAGACATTCCTCTTGATTTAGCATTTAAAGAGATGCAAATTCCTAGTGATAATTATATTTAATCATTTACATTTACTGCTGTTGTTATAAATAATCAGTCTTGGGGTAAATAAATCGTAGAGTCATAGACTATCTCAAGTTGGAACGGACCCATAAAGATCACCAAATCCAACTCCTTGCTCCATGCAGGATTACCTAAAATTAAACCATTTGACTAAGAGCAACATTCAGATGCATCTTGACAGGCTTGGTGTCATGACCACTTCCCTGAGGAGACTGTTGGGGTGATCAACCACCCTCTCAGTGAAAATCTTTTTCCTAGCATCCAATCTGAACCTCCCCTCACTCAGCTTCATTCCATTTCCTCATGTCCTAGTGCTGCTCACCAGCGAGAGACCAGCATCTCCTCCTCTTCCACTAGCCCCCTGGGGAAGTTGTAGACTGCCACGAGGTTACCCCTCAGCTTTTTCTTCTCCAAGCTAAACAAACCAAGTGACCTCAGCCACTTCTTGCTAGTATTATCCACAAGATGCTTCACCATCTTGGCCACATTCCTCTGGACACACTCTAATAGTTTGATGTCCTTATACTGAGGTACCCAAAACTGCAGACATTACCTGAGGTGGGACCACACCAGGACAGCATCAAGTGGGACGATCCCCTCCCTTGACCAGCTAGCTGTGCTCAATGCACCCCCAAAACATGGTTGGTCCTTTTGGCTGCCACGACACACTGCTGACACATATTCCACTCATTGTCCACCCAACCCTCCATATGTCTTTCTGCAAGGTTTCTCTCCAGCCTCTCTTTTCTGCAGTTTGTATGAATAATCAGGATTACTCTGTTCCAGGTGCAGAATCTGGCACTTGCTCATGTTAAATTTCACACAGCTGGTGATTGCCCTGCTCTTTAGTCTATCCAGATGACTTCTGTGGCTTCTGACAAAATAGACGTGGCTGAGCTCTACAGAACTGTGCTTCCCAATGTCTTTAAGGTTTCATAATTACACCAAAATGGAATTCAGTCTAATCAGAAATCAATAAAGCATGGAGGCAGACTTACCAAAACGACTAACGCTATCTACTCCGTTAATGATTGGATGATAATCAGGGTTATCTTCTAGTCCAATCTGTCAAAGAAAAATTACATTTGTTAACAGTACAGGCTTCATGAAAGAAACTGGAAGTTGACATTTACCACCAAAATTATAGATGACTTAAAGCAGAGCAAACATATTTTGCCCACTTGCTTTTCTGTAAGCATACATTAGAAAGATATATGCAAACTTTTAACTCAGTGATCCTGCATCAAAACCACTTAAATTCAGTTTGAACATCTGCCATGTTTCAAAGCTTGCTTAATGACACAAAGATATTCTTTACCTCAAACAAAATTGATAAAGCTCTTAACTTTCCATTTCCTTTAATTGCCTCTTCAAAATTTGTAAACTGATCTGCATCATAGCAGTAGATTTGCATCTGTAAATAAAAATATATTCAAATGTTATATATATAAAAAAATAATCAATGTAGTCATTTACATTCCCATTTTGAGAAGAAATGTCCAAGCAATAAGTTTAATTACAAGTATATGGCTTTTTATCTACCATCTCACATGCATTATCTGAAGATATAGAATGGAATTCATCATCTGTTAGCTATCTAAAAATTAAAAGCTCCTGGAAAACCTCTAAGTATGCAGGAGTTATCCTTCCAAGGAGCACAATGCTCTCCATGGATGATACTGTACGCTAATATAACTTGCTGATTCTGAACAATGTAACCTAGAGTACTCGGGTGAGGTGAATCTTGAAATCAGTGGTGAAACATGAATCATAAGGTAAAATATCCCTACTGTCCTACTGCCTTGCTGTAGCTGTAAAAAAAGTATTGTTAATAAAAGATTAGCAGGTGTTTTGTGTCCATATGTGATTGCTGTCATGGGCGTGGGCTTTATTGCATCCCTTCTTTTTCTCCTCCAGATGCAGTTGGGAAATCTTCTCTGGCGGTGGATCACCAACATGAATTGATCCTACTAGCTTTTTGTGTGAAGATGACAATGCCTTGGCAGGACAGTTGGAGTGTGAGTAGGAATTTTTAAATAGCCAATGAAATAAAAGGAAATTACACTGCCCAGGGAAAAATCCTGGCTCACAGCTCTCCATGGAGCATAGGACAACCTTGGCTCTATTGTTTTGCTCTACACAGAATTCCAAAGTGCTCAGAGTGAGAGAGCAGCATGGTTTCCTGCACAACTACATCTTCTCAACTGGAAAATGATTGCGATGCCATGTGGAGGGTTCAAAGTTTGGTCTGCATGGTCTGCCCTCATGGATCTCATTGAGACCTGCTCCTTTTCTCCACCCCACTATTCTGCCAAACTTGCGAATGCGGCTGCACCCAGGACCTGCTCTCACAGGGTGGATCCTGGCACGCCGCTGCCAGCCCAGCAACATGGGCCGTGCTATGTCTCAGTAAGACACAGCAGCTCCCATGGGCTCTCAGCAAAGTCCCAGCTTTGAAAAGTCAATTACACTTTAAACAACTGATTGTGGAATATGATGGGCCAAACTCATAGGAGCTTAACTGACAGAAGGAGCCTGAACTTTTTCAGATTAGCATAACTGACTTCTAATGTCATCTTAGAAGATACGTGTAAAATAGCAGTTTAAACATTCACAGCATGCACAGAAGAGTGCTTTATGCTTCCCTTCTAAGATGCATCATTTAAATATTAGTGTTTTGTATTTGAGTGATTATATTTGCAAACAGACTGTAATCAAGTGATAAACAAAGGTATTTGTAAACAGTATTACTTTTTGCAGAGCATCAAATCATCAAAATCGTCACAATATATTCTGTACTTTACCTCAAGAGGAAATTTTCGTCCTTCTAAACTATGTTCTGATCCATCTGATGACACGTTGCATTTTCCCCAGTGAAAAGTGATCTTGCTTGCTTTGAATACAGTGTCTAACCCACCTCCACTTACATAATAATCATTAGTCAGGTTAATTTCCACTGAACAAAGAGAGAGAGGAGTAGAAAAAAAAAAAGGAGTGTCAATACAAAAGCCCACCAAGGCATCTCTGACTCTCATATTTCAGTATTAGGTGCTAAAAGGTAAATATGATACCATTGTATCCCTGTATTTCATAAGCAGGTTGACAAGATATTGGTTATTTAAACTAAGGAAGAAGTGGGATAATTCATTGTTATGTATGTTTCCTTTCATGTGGCAATTGATAAAATAGTCATCTAATGAAGTGTGTTATTATATTGGTCTCCTGTTGTCAGAAGCTAGCCACAGAACAACGCTTAAAAGCTCAGAAAATTGTATCAGCCACCTAAGAAAAGAAATTCCTGAAATACATAGCTTCCTGAAAGCACTCGACACCAGAAAATGGAATTTTAGCTAGTTTCTAGGAAGACTGTCCTGTCTGTGAGACTCCTTAGCTGGGGAGGAGTCTCCCATGGGAAAAGTGATGACAAGTCTTCAGGTGGATATTGCTGTACACGAACTGTAGATGGGACTGAGCATTTATTTGTTTTCTGGAGGGAATGAGCAGGGTGGAATACACTTAAGCCTCACATTTGGCAGTCCCACCTCCAGTCACTGTGAATTGTTTGACCTCTTACTAGAACAGCACTAATGGAGCTCAGTTTCATTACATTCCTTTCCTCAAAACCTCAAAGACAATTCTAACTTCAGAGGTTAGCAGTTCCTTTTATAATCTTTGAATTGCTGTAGATGAGGAAGACTTTTATGGACATTAAAGAATGTTTCCTCAGGGATCCCTGGAAAATACAAATGCACTATTTGTCACAGCTAGTAGGGCAAGAAGGAAGTAAGTGGTTTGTGGAGTAGTGTGTAGGAAGTACATAATGAGGCCATGAACAGAAATTAGGAACAATGAAAAAAAGAGTAAAACAAAACAAAACAAAAATAAAAAAGATAAGGCTGGTCTAGGGATCCTACTGGAACTGGTACAAGGTGAAAGACAGTTGTTAAGAGAGTCCTTCCTTTATACCTGTGCCTGAAGCAAGAGCCAGTACTTTCAACAAGCAGCTTTTAGTTACTGCTATTCTGGATTTATAAGTGGCTGCAAAAAGATTTGTCTGACAATGTAAATGCCACCATGAGCTTCTTTTATAGCTGTGAGAAATAGGCACTTGTAGGCACAAATCACTTTCTAAAATACATTTCTAAGATAGGTAAGACAAATCAGCCCATAAAAGCACCTATTGCTCTTCTTTGACTGTAAGAAGCCATCTAAGAGGAATTCTGAAATCACAACTCGTCCATGAAGTTCTTCCAGATGATTAGATCATTTATTCGTACTTTTAAAACATATTCTTGTATACTTGTTACAGATCTAGGTATGTAATAATATTTATCATTTTTTCATAGCAAGTGCTAAATTACTGTTTAGCTTCATTGAAGTGCTCATGATGGGATGATAGTAAGGATGTGATTGCTTTGGCTCTATCTGTCTGTTTGCATAATTGTCATTTCTATGACTTCTCATCTACGCTTGAGTGTTGCCATCACCCGGGTTTTTTTCACTTAATGGATATATTCAGAACACACCAGTTAAGGAAAAGTGAAATGAAAATATTCCATTGAAATTTCTTGGTTGATTGTCCATCCTATATCACTTTTCTGACCCCATCTAACTCCAACATGAAGTCTGACTTTTTACCTGTTTTGCCAGTGTTGCGAATGAAAGTATCTTCCAAAGTTTCCTTTTCCCATCCATGGAATTTAAGTTTCTTCAGATTCACATTTACTTGGGTAAGATCTTCATCTATATTAATAGGAGATTGTTTGGCACCATTGCAGGCTGAATATTTCTTTCCCCAGTTCTTTTGGTTCAAAGTTCCTAGAAATCAAAACATTCAAAGTAAATACATTTAAAGCCTGAATTGTCATCCACATATTTTTAATGTGGGGAAGTTAAAACACAGTTTGCAGTCTGTGATCCAAGTACCTGACCTGCTTTTAGGCCTCTTCTGTAGCAATACTTAGCACACCCACCACTGCATCCTACCTTCAACAGTTAAGACACTTTTTTACCATTTTAGACATCATACTTACACATTTATGAATCTCCAGAGAAAGCAGAAAATGATAAACCTCTCCCTCACACACAACATACAGAAATAACAAATAAAACAGGGAGGGAGAGAAAAAGCTTTCAGGTGAAAGAAATTGGCATTCAAAAAAACGTGGGAATTACTGCAAACCCCTCCTTTCTAAACAACTCTTTCAATTGTACGAATGTCATCAACGTTCCTTCTGCCCAATGAAAGTTGGCCACATGATATGATTTTTAAATGAATAAAAACAGTTAAGATCTTTTAAAAAATCCCTTTTCAAGACCTGTCTGGACGCCTATCTGTGCAATATGTGCTAGGGAGCCTGCTCTGGCAGAGGGGTTGGACCCGATGATCTCTTGAGGTCCCTTCCAACCCCTACAATTCTGTGAATCTGTGATTCTGTGATTCACAGAGGAAAAAAATGTAAAGTGATTCCACCCTGAAAAAGGAAAGAGGTTAGTGATGCTCTGGCCAGAGAGCCCAACTGCATGGGGCCTGGCTTTTCCTCTGGAGGGCCATGCACCCACATGCCAACCATCTCCCGTCACAGCTGCAGGGCAAGAGCAGCCAGGAGGCCCCGCGCTGCAGCACGGCTCCTTCTCCAGACCACAGGGCTTGCACGGAATTTCGCCGTGGTCAGTTCAGACACAGACAACATGGAGACAGGCAGCATGCTCTTCACCAAAGATTTGATTATACTCCACGAGAATTGCTCGTGCACCCTACAGATCAGTGTGAGGGGTTAGCAGCCACTCTGAGAATCTCTTGTTTATATAATGCAGTAATATAAATAATACAATATTTTGTGTATGTTTATCCATTTGCATACTTATAAATATTTTTTTTTCCTGACAGGGAATTCTGGTAACACTTCAAAGGGCTAATTAAAACCAAGAGTTGACTGCACAGACCTCAGAAAATATAATTGCTTCAGTTAGCTTCCCACTTACTAGTAGTTAAGAGCTAATATTAGTGCATCCAATGCACACATTTGAATTCTATTAGACATGTTGAAATGAGCCAGTGCTCATTTACAGGCTGCTGTGCTACATCCAAGTCTGTCAGTGGTAGATTTTCTGTAACATACCCCAGGCAAGGACAGCCCTCATACTTTACTCAGAAAACTCAGATGGAAGAGATTCAGCCAGTCCTGTAACCATGACAATAGGCAGTAATACAAGATGCTCATCTGGATAGCTAGCTACCTAGAAACAAACCTGAGCTAAATTATTCAACAAGTATCAAGTCAAGCGAGTTAGCACTATCACCTTGCTGCATCAGAATTTCTGCAGGTCAGATGGTATACAAACCTATTTACTTCTTTAAACAGCCCCAGAATAACTGTCAGGCAGAACAGCCAAGCAAACTGAAATGAGTTTTAAGTCCCAGGGTATGAATCTGAATATCCTGCAGGTGGGGATTAGAACCCCGTGTTGATCAAGCAGTGGTCCCCTTGGGGATGGCACATAGGGTAAGCTTCCAGCTCCTCCTCAAGTCACACTTGTCCTAGACATTATCTGTCAGTTACAGTTTGTCACTTGGGCAAATAATGCAATATCCCCATTTCTAATGCGTTTTTCGTAAGAAAAGAGTGTCTAATCTTTCACCTTCTCTCTGAAAAGCTTCCCTTAAGAAATTCTGATCCCAAGTCAACCAAAATTTCTTAAATCTTCTATAGTGAATTTTCTAACAGATATTGAAGGCTTTTAAAACCAAGAAAGCCAATTTTATTTAAGCATAAATTAGAATAATTAACTTTTAAATATAAAAGCATCCAAACAGGGACAGACAGGTTAGAAATAACAATTTTCAGCTTGCCCTGTGCATCCTTGCAGACAGACCCTTGTCTCCAGGTCTGCTTTCAGCCAGCTTGGTGATTTTCCAAGCTGCAGCAAACTCTTCAGAGCCCTCCCTGGGGCTTGGAAAGTCTCTGCCAGTTAGGGCTGGGCTGGTTGCCCATGGCCATCCCTTGGTGTTACACTGTGCTCCCCGCTCTGTGCTGTTTCTTTTGCCATAGCCCAAGACTTCCTCAGGCTCCTGCTGATGCCCCTGTTGTTCCTTTCTCTTTCCACTGACATACCCACTTGCATGGCTCATCTGTAGTCTCTCCCACTGAACATCATCACGAAACTTTTTCCAGCACCAACATTATCATAAAACTATTCTCTTATACTGCTGTCTGAACCACTGACATCAGAACTGACTGAAAATGCTACTCTTTTCTCTCTCCCACCAGTGTACTTTTGGGTACTTTCTTCCATGCTTCATTTGATGAAGGGCATTATCCCATTTTTGCATCTTCCCCTTAAATTCCCTACTATCCATTATCACATTCAATACAAATTACATTCAAATCAGATAAACTATAATGTCTTTCCAACTTCCATGGTTTCATATTTTTTGTGTGTTTTTGTTATGTAGGATGTAAATTCTTTGACTTGGTAGTCATTGTTTGTGTTTCAATGTGTAATACAACGAATTCATTAGCATGAAGCTAATGACAACAAAAGCAATCTTAACTGATCCCAGAAGACAGTGTCGTGCCAACACTGTAATCCATCGCAGAACCAGGGTGGAGTTATGTAGGATGCTGGCTGTAGGCAGTACAGTAATGCTATGGCCTGATCGAGGAAGTTTGTTTGTTCACTCTGGATGTGAAGCTTTTCTTAAGTATTGCCAGAAAGAAATGAAGGAAGTTAGAAGGCTTGGTGAAATGAAGAACATTATGTATGAGATGAGTTTGCTAAAAAAGGTTTGATGATGTCCTGCCTTTCTTCTGTGCAGAAACAAAGGCAATTCAATCATGCAATTATGATAAAAATACTCTCTTCTCATACAGAATTTTGTTGTTTACACCTTACCAAAAACTTACAGTATCTATGAAACTTTACAACCCAAAGAAAATTTTAGAACAGTGATTTTCATGTAATTACATACTGCCATGCACTCACCCACAGTCATGGTAAGAAGCTGATCTATGTATATTATGTATGAAAAAGATGCAAATACTGTTTGAACTGCTCTCTGGTCGACAGAGAGAGAAATAACTACCCTATCTGTATGAATGATAGCTTGAAATCAACCAAGGATAAACAAAAAGTATCTCATGGCTGCAGAGGACAAGAGATAAGACTTCCAGCTATGACAAATTAACTGAATGCTCCAAATCAATGTTCCTGCTGGCAAATCTGAATAGGTATTTGACAACATTTAATCACTTTTCTTCTTTGTGGTCAAGCAGTTGGTGTAGCTGAGAAAAGCTACATAAGCAAGAGATACCATTGTTGCTTACCACTGCAGGAGTACAAGTGATCTCAGCACTGAGAAACAGGCAGTGAGGAAGCTCTCTTTCTAAGGTAAAAATTACATTGAGCTCAGTAACCAGGAAGAAGGGCTGTGTATATTTTGCACATAGAGAGGAAAATCACACTTGCATAACACAATGGCAGGCTCCTGTCCCAGGCAGGAATATGGGGAATTCCAAAAGGAACTGGAATGATGTTATGATGATCCAAATTATATCTGAGCAGCAAAATACATGTTTATGCATAAATCCTGCAATGTTGGAGCAGGTAATGGCCGTGTCTGTGTTAGCGAAGAGTGCAGAGCAATGTGAGTGGATATAGTGGGGTTGAGGACCATATATATGTCTTGCTGAAGGTTTTTACCTGAGCCTAACTCTGTCAGGTCCCATCGGATGTGAATGTCCATTGGATGCTGAAGTGCATTAAGTACATTATGCAGCACATCTCTTGTTTAATATCCACATCACACACTGTGATACAACTCAGCCTTGCAAACCGAAGCCTGGCAAGTGGGGAGCAGCCAGGAGGTTTGCCTCATAAGTCCACTTCCCACCTGAACTGAAGCATTCACCTAAATGCAGCCAGTGTAGGCACCAGGTGGTGAAACGGCTGCAGTTTACATGACTTGCGGAAAGCCAAAGTAAAAATGAAAGAACCAAGTGTTTTTAAACAAGAGCAGATTGTTTTACTGTAGGTGTTATGATGGAAATCATAAATCAAAGCAGTGCCAGCCATTTTGAAAAATATTGTTGAAACTGAGCTTCGAAAATGAATTCCCCCAAACTGCTCTGGAAATCTGAGGAGAATAAAAATGCGCACGATATATCTCAAAGAGTGCGCAGAGGAAGCAATGTTTGTCAAAGCTGTCAGTTCTGAAGAAATACCTCACATTTCACAGTGAATGGAAATGAGCCTGAACACAGCAGATTACAAGATAATGGAAGACTGCCTATACCATAACCTTTACTATTCTTGCCCAGTGCAGAATGCCCAAAAAGTGTTTCCTAGCCTTTCTTTCCAGGAAATGTTCGTACCTAACTCTGCTCTTCATTCTTAGCCCCAGTGATCTTGTCCCTTCAAAAAGCATCCAATTCTCATTTCAACCTTTGCCTCTATCCACCGCTGCCTTTAGAAGATCTGGCCCACAGGGTGTTACTGCACTCTGGTCTTCTGTAAGAATACGTGAAATAAAAGCACCTGCCAAACAGCTCTGTGTGTCGGTATCCTACATAAGTGGGCAGAATGAGCAGGGCTGCAGGCAAGCTGTGAAACTGAGTGGGCTCTGGTCCTCCCAGCAGCTTACAGGAGAGGGCTTCCTCAGCATGCTCACGCACTACTATGTGTGCATCTGCTGTGCTGTAAACCTTCATTATGAGTACTGCTGTTTACTACCATGTATCAGTACGGGCTGAATGTGCAACACAATTTATGAAAAATGGAAGATATCCTTTTAAATCAGTGGAAAATATACATAATTCACTTAAAATGTAAACCTCAGATCCAATGAATGGGACTCTAAATACATGAGACAATCTGCATTTCTTTGTACTGAATATGGATGTACTGAATATGGATGTAGTTTCTGAAAAAACATGACCTTAAAAATAACGCTTTGGGCTTTATAGGATTAATAATGGTGTCAGAAAATTGCATTAATGAGGAGATATGTTTTACTTGGAAAATTCTATTTCCCAGCACTTCACTTTAGTAACTGTTGTTTTGACATCACAGAGTTTGCATTCTGAGCTCTTATTAGGATCATGTTTCTTGTGAACGGGCATACTCCTAGCGTGCGCTCCCTCAGGAACTATAAGAAGCTCTTCTTTTAATGACAGTTACAGAAAAATAAATGCTTTTAATATTGGTGAAGAAGCTATACTTCCTTCACAAGCATAAGCTTTGACACAGAGAGGATAAAACCATCACTGTTAGGTATCTACTGCTAGATATAAATAAAGACACAATAGAAGACCACGTAAGTTTTAGACTCTAACTAGTTATGGAGCGTAAGCACTGCTTCTCAAACTGGTAATAAGGAGAAGTACAGAAATAATCACAGGTCAGATTCAGGTTTTCCATTGCTCCTACCTCATTTATTATTTTGTGATTTAAACCGATGTGAACCCTAGGGTTTATGTCATAGATGAAAGACAGCAGAAAAGAAAGATGGATTCTTGACATCTACTTAATTTCTTCCTCTCCATTTTTCATCAGTTTTTGCTTTCCCAGTGATACCATTACTTTTATAAATATAGATTGGACACGTACAGGAGATGAAGGATATCCCCTCTGTGTGGAGTGTTAATAATGGATTTCCCTTATCAAAAATGTTATTGACTTACCCCTTTGAAGTGTTAAGTGATTTCAAGGGGAATATTTTAGTGCAAACACATTTTATCTAAGATATGAGAAATCAGGCCATGAAAAGATGTGGGTACTCATACTGGGACAAAGTTTTAATTTAGATGTCAAATCAGTACTGCTCTGAACACCAATCTGTAGAGCTATTGGGTTGGGTTTTTTTCTCTTTTCTGCTTCACTCTATAGATAGTGCATCCAAACTGCATGAACAGAGGAAATGGAGATCAACAAACATCAGGAAGCTGCATACCATTACTAGCTACAGCACTGACCTTATTACCAAAAGTTGCACAATGCAGTCTCTAGCCCTCCAAGACACAAGAATTACTTCAATTCACCTTTTGGATGAGTGCACTACTGGCCCAAGTAGAGAAGTACTGTCAATACTCATCTTGTGAATGTTACCAAAGCTTGCATTACAAAGGCCATGATATAACACATTGCATTCTCGGGAAACATTTTGGTCATCAAAAAAATAGAAGATTTATGTTCTACATGAGTAGAAGATGACATTTCTGCTTCTTCTTGATCTCCACTGTAAAGATTTTTGGTTGTTGTATTTTTCCCTTCCAAAAGCCCCAATTAACCCCACATGACTGTTCATGATCAAACTCATAAAGTTTATAAAAATTCTTCAGATTGAAAAAGTCCATACTTGGGCTTCACTTGTCTGGACAGAGTCACAACTACAGAGATGGAGTTTTGTCTTCCAGGTTTGGGTTTAGCCAACTATTATGCCCATCTTAGTGATTGAATCGCTTTTATGTTTTCCAAGACAGGATTACTTTCCAATGGCTTGGTCAAATGTTTAAAAATGAACATTTTGTAATGTTAAAAAGAGTCAGCTCACAGAGTAACTGGATGGCCACATCAGAAAACTTTAATAGCATTTAAACCCCCAAAATTCAACATTAAAAAAGTATCTTGGGCTTTGGTTTTTTTCTTTTTTTTTTTTTTTGCAGGAGACAAATATATTTATCCTATGGATTTTTTTCTGGCATGCACAGTGACAGAGAAATGAACACAATACATTTCTTAATGTAGGGTGTAATAATTCAAATAAGCAAGCAGAATGAACAAAATCTCTTGCTTGCAACTAGATTCAATCATGCAGGCCAAAACATCTAAAAGTATTTTTTTGTTTAGTGCCTTGTCATTTTTGTATCTAAGTATTAGCGCTCCTCCATTGTATTCTGAGTATTGTGTGGATCTGTACACACACACATGCAAAGACAATGTGTGCTATATAAACACAGACAAATAGGAATTTTCCTGAAGAAAATGCCCTAAAAGATGGCACAACACTAATCCGTCTTCAGCTTTGTATATATATTTGACCATATACTTTATTCTTTTTCCCCATCTACAGTGATGCTCAAGAAAATAACCAAAATGCAACTGAACAAGAAAAATATGTTGTTTCTTCCTTTTATCCTCACATAAAAAAGTACCCACATCTGATAGAGAGAATAAACTACAGTTGTTGAGATACAATGGAAAACTGTAATCAGTATCATTAATACAGTGGCTTCTGGTGATTTTCTTCCCGGGAGTCAGTCTGATAATGATTCTTAGTCAGACTAAGTGAATTATGGAGCAAAATACACAGAGGTATAAATGCCAATGGACAGCTTGCTTTCAGTATAGTAACTATTTGCTGTTCCTTTTCTCCTTTCATTCCTTGATAAATTTGGCCACTGCAGGCTAGTTAGAAAATATATAATCAAACGCTTCTATGCCAGAGAAATACAGATTATCACTGAGGCTCCATTTGCAGTGCAGTCAATGGGACAGCTGTTTAGACCAGGAGGATTATGAGAGAATCTCAGTCAACCTTATAAGATACCTCTTTACTGTTATCCCAATGGTTCTGAACTTGCACATAAGTGCTGATAGAGAATCGTGTAGCAATATATAATGAAAACTTGCCAAGTATTTTTTTATAATTAATGTAGTGTTAAGATATAAGCTATATTTTCCAAATAAATATCAAGGAAGGAAATCTGGTACAGTGCCAAATGGGAAAATATCCAATTAGAAAGAAACACGTTCTTCCTCCTGCTTTTATTTCATTCTTGACAGTATGTGAAGCCCTAATTGGAATCCCTGAATACTTCTACACCTTGCTTTGAGGAATTCAGGTTTTAGCAATGATTTCCTTTACCTTTAAGTTCAAGAAACTGAATTCAACACTACTGAGTGACAGAGATCATTCCAAGATTACAGTTAACCAGAGCTGAAAACAGAACTGGAATGCATAGAAATGACTCACCTTTAGGCAAAGAAACAGGCAGTTGTGTATCATAGAATTAGCTGTCTATTTTGTGTCATGGCAATATCAAAGGCCTGTTTGGTCTTCCACAAGAGGAGGACTCCCCACCTTTTTTTGAGCTCTTTGGCATACTGTTAGCAAGGAAGGACAAATAAAATGCAATGATTGCAGGCTTTGTTCTCTATAGCCACCCTGATTTGCAAAACAGAAGCAACAGCTTTCCAACATAGTACAGCCCCATCACAGTTCAGCCATACTTTCTGTAAGTAAAGCTCACTCCTACATTTAACAGCTACTAACAGAGAACAATTGGATGTATTTTGTGTTTCTGTTGGTTAACATGGGCATAAACTAAGCTTTTGGAAGTATCTCCCTCTGCCCCATATTGTGCAAGTACCATTCTATTAGAAATGTAATGGCTGCAATACCACAAAAGTTGTGTGGGCTCAATGGTGGCAATTTTAAACAAAAACCAACAAAAACGCACTTCAAAGGACCATTAGCTGGAGTAACGAAAGAGCAAGCAATAATCTACTTCAAGTGCAGCATTCAACATCTGTCTGATAAATGATATTTGATGTAGTCCCAGGAGATGAGCACAATGAAACCCATCTTCAACAGCAAGAAGCCTCATTTTTACCAGAGAACAGATCACAGTGTAAGTCTAACGAATTGCACAATAACAGTCTTTGCTCTGCACTCCTCATTACAACAAGGTAGAGTTTGCTGTACTTTAGAAATTATCTTGAGTGGCAGAACGAGGCACTCAGTACAGAAACAAAATGCAATGATGAATTTTAAGAGAGAGCGTGAAATTTCCTCCTCGGCTTCTCAACAGTTCAACAGATCTAACAATAATTGCTTTCATTGAGAAAATCAATATGCTTTCCTTTTCTCTTCTGTTGTGGTATGACCTCCCTCCCTTCCTCATTCCACTTCGCCCCTTTCCATCCCTTTCTTCACTCTTTCCTCCCTTCTTCCTGGACCATTAAATGTTAATGAGCAACCTCCTCAGTTCCTTGAAAAGTCCTGTGGTGATACCATGGGGGCACTTTTTCCTGTTACCAAACCCATGTATTATTATGCTGCTATCACCTAGGAAAATAACTTCTGTCAGTACCAGCCTATCTACAAGAATAATATGTCTCATAAAGGCCACAGTCACAAGTTCAGATCCAAAGCTGGCTGAAGTATATAAATAAATCACAAGTGGGTTCTCTGGGCTTTGGATCAGATCAGCTGTGCATACATAAAAAAATCACTACTAAACAGCTCTGGTGGAGCCCTGGATGCAAAAATTCCACAAATAGCCATGAAAAAAGTTGGCATTTACCACCGAATAGCATAAAGGCATTTACTTCAACTGTAAAGAATAGCATAAAGATCCTGAAAAGCAAGACAAATAGAAGGATAAAAAACCCACCAGATTACAGCACTGCCCAGTCAGTCTCAGCAGCTGCCAGCAGGAAAATTACCCTAATATCCAAAAGGACATAGAAATAATTCTGGGGTTTTTGCTCCTTGTGTTGTCATTTTTATAGAGCTTTTATTAAACATCACTCTTATGTATCTCCAGAAGAACTTAATACCATAGGAAAACAGAGAGGAATTCTACATAAAGGAAGATTTTCCCTGGGTTGAGAGGATTGGTTAAGAGAACATTTGGGCAAACTTGACACCCATAAATCCATGGGCCCTGATGGGATGCACCCATGAGTGCTGAGGCAGGTGGCAGATGTTATTACTAAGCCACTCCTGATCATCTTTGAAAAGTCATGGAGAACAGGAGAGGTATCTGAGGACTGGAGGAAAGCCAATGTCACTTCAGTCTTCAGAAAGGACAAGAAAGAGGACCCATAAAACTACAGGCCAGTCAGCCTCACCTCCATCCCTGGAAAGGTAATGGAAAAGCTTATTCTGGATGTCATCTCTAAGCACATGGAGGAAAAGAAGGTTATTGGGGTGGTCAATATGAGTTCACAAAGGATAAATCATGCCTGACCAATCTGATAGCCTTCTATGATAGCATGACTGGCTTCTTTGATGGCATGAATGGATGAGAGGAGAGCAGTGGATATTGTCTATCTCAGCTTCAGCAAGAATTTTGAGACTGTCTCAAATAACCTCCTCACAGGCAAGCTTAGGAAGTGTGGCCTAGGTGAGTGGACAGTGAAATGGATGAAGAACGCGCAGAATGGCAGGGCTCCAAAGGCTGTGATAAGTGGCACAGAGTCTAGTTGGAGGCCTGCAGCTAATGGTGTGCCACAGGGGTCAGTACTGGGTCTAGTCTTCTTCAACATATTTATCAATGACCTGTATGAGGAAACAGTGTATCCTCATCAAGTTGGCAGATGATACAAAACTGGGAGGAGTGGATGATACACCAGAAGGCTGCACTGCCATTCAGTGACACCTGTACAGAATAGAGAACTGAGTGGAGAGGAACCTAATGAAGTTCAACAAAAGCAGGGAGGATTAACCCCAAGTGCCAGTACAGTTATCACTTGACCTGCTGGGAAGCAGCTCTGCAGAGAAGGGCCTGGGAATCCTGGGGGACAAGTTATCCATGAGCCAGCAACATGCCCTTGTGGCCAAAAAAACAAATGGTGCCCCAGGGTGCATTAAGAAAAATGTGACCAGCAGGTTGAGGGAGGTTGTCCCCTCCTCTTCTCTGCCCTAGCAAGGCCACATCTGGAGTATTGTGTCCAGTTATGGGCTCCCCAGTTCAAGAAAGACAGGGAATTATGGGAGACAGTCTAATGGAGGGCTACAAGGATGATGGGAGGACTGGAGCATCTCTTGTATGAGGAGAGGTTGAGAACTCTTGTTCTGTTTAGCCTGGAAAAGACTGAGAGGGAAACTGATTGATGCTTATAAATATCTAAAAGGTGGGTGTCAAGAGGATGGGGTGAGATTCATTTCAGTGGTGCCCAGTGACAGGACAAGGGGCAATGTGCACAAACTGGAACACAGCAAGTTCCATCAGAACATCTAGAAAAACTTCTTCATTGAGGGTGAGAAAGCGCTGGAAGAGGCTGCCCCAGAGAGGTAGTGGAGTCTCCTTCTCTGGAGACATTCAAAAACAGCCTGGACACTGTGTTGTGCAGCCTGCTCTGGGTGATAGTGCTCTGGCAGGGGAGTTTACTAGATGATCTCTAGAGGTCCCTTCCAATCCTTGCCATTCTATAACACTGTGATTCTGTGAAAGTGGGATTTCTTTTTATCATCTTTTAGCAGGATTTGGTAAAACACATCTATGGGATTCTAGTTTTCATATCAACACACATATCACTATTGCTTTAAATTCACTAAACTCTTTAACAGCCTAGCACTTCTTTATCCTTTTTTCTTTTTCCTTATCTATGGCTAATACACAGAATAATAAGCTTCCATGAAAATCTGTGTCATCATTTTTCTTTTTTTTTTTCTGTGGAGAAAAAAAAAATGTTTCATTTCTACAGAGAGGAAAGTAGAAGAGGATCAGAAGAGGATGTTTATTTCTTTCTTCCTTCACACTGTCACCATGGATCAAACGCATAGGGTATTTTTTACCACCTATAATATAGTCTTTATTTCTTTTTACTAAGTAAACCATTCAAGAAAGGAGAGATGTTGCATACATTATCACAGTTGGATAAATTAAAGGCATATTTCTTGGTTCATTTAACTCTTTTAAACAGGAAGTTACTATGGCAGGAGCAAGACAAACACATGGTATCTTAAGTATCTTCTGCCATAGTTACGCTATCATTCACATCAAGGAAATTCGTCAGTTCTATGAGGAAATTGGAGGCACACAAGCAATTTCAGTACTAAGTAATTCTAAGTATTCAAGAATCCCAACACCTTTCTGCTCATCAGTGGATTCCGAGGCAAGTAAGTCCTCCTTGTGTTGTTTAGGCATCTAATGTAGGTGACTAACCTTGAACTGAGAAGATACATGTTCCCTACAATCTCTCAGTCATCAGTGCTTGTAGAAAAGGGCACACTAAACCTTTGTGCATTTGAGGAGTCTACACAGAAAAATACTGCAAAATAACTAGCACATTTCAAATTCTCACCTTAGGTTATTCCACATGTAGCTCCTGCTGGCACATATAAACCCTAAATCATGGTCTAATTCTTCTATACTATTAGTCTATTGCTTTGGTTCTCATTTGAGTTAGGCCTCAGTCCCACAATCAGATCCACATGGGCAGCCAGCTATTCTGGTCACAGAATGTACTGATGGCCATCAAACACCTTATATGGCATTACTCTCTTCATGAAAATTGCATATTTCTGTGGCAAATAGAGCCCCGCTGTTATTAAAGCAATTAGAGCAAGTAATTGTTACAAATAAACATAATAAATTTCTAGTCGTCTTATACTCTCTATTCCAGAACAATGGCTAGTGTTTGCAGTATGGCAAACAAGTAGCACCACTTGCATGATGACATTTCTGACACAGTTTCATGACTACTGACTAAAGTCCAGATGATGATATCTTATTGCTATATTCTCAGAGAAGAAATTCAGATTGCATATAAAAAATTATAATTGGGAAAATCAGGGAAGAAAACCTCACCTAGGTTATGCAAAGTATAAATCAACTGCTTCCTGCTTTAAAATATTTTATTTGCTTTTATTTTCTGGAAGAACTTCCCTTATGCTTACCATGTGTACTCCACAGCACCCTGTATGTATCACAGTCTCCCAGGGCTCTCCTTGAGGACCTGTGTATGACTTCTCCATAACCAGGGCAGTTGTGCACCATTACTGTCGGCATTGATTGCAGTTGGGGTGGAAAATGTAGCAAAAGATTATGACGGCTGAAGAGGACGTACAAGGCCCAAGTTCCTAGTTAAGGCATATTGCATGGGCAAGGCATACTAAAGTCCAAGATCTGAATCTATATCTCTTGGTATTGTTTTGAAGATATGAAAAGATTAGTCTCACCTGTGAACAACTCGCATGACATTTACACAGAGATTTCAGTCTGAAGGGGCTGATCAAAACCCCCTGTAAGTGAATTATATGATTCGTCTGCATCAACTCTAAGATGGGGAATAACATATTAGACTAGAAAAAGGTGGGAGCTCGGGGGTGGGAAAGAAAGGGAAAAGTACTATGTAAATGAAAGTTTCTGAGAAAATGCAGAGACAGCTTCTTGCATATGTAATTATGAACTCCTTTTTTAATAATGTCTCTCTGCTGTGGGCAGCAACAACCTTTCCCTTCATGAGAATCAGCTTTATCTTGGAATAATACCCAGAATTTCTTGTTTCCAGCACAGCCGACCTCCCTGTGGGGAAACATCAAATCTAGAAGACTCCGTGAGTGGAGTTTCCATGGAATTGTTTCTGCAAAGAAAAGATGTTTTTGACTTCACAGAAAAATACTGCCAGTCTGTGACTATGAGTCACAGGAGATCTGTTGAAAATGAGGGGTTTTTTTCTATATTGCCTCTTTACTTTTACTAATATCCTGTCACACTGCAGTTCTGATAAATAATTCCTTGACTGGTGGTTATCTTCAAAACACTTATTTTGTGGAGACTTACCATATGAACTTGTATTGAGACTCACTCACCCTTGTTATCTCTTAGTGTGCTATGTTCTTGTACTCGTTCTTTTTCCAGTTTAGTTTTTGTGTGAGACTCAGAATCACAGAACCATGAATGGTTGAGGTTAGAAGGGACCTCTGAAGGTCATTGCTCAACCCTCCTGCTCAAATAAGGTCATCTACAGCCAGTTGCCCGAGACTATGTTTAGATGGCTTTTGAGTACCTCCACCAATTCCTTGGGCAACCTCTGCCAGTGCAACTCTCACAGGTACAAAGTATTTCCTGATGTTCAGAGGGAACTTCTTGTGTTTCAGTTTGTACCCACTGCCCAAAATAATAGTCCATGTGTGACCTCACGAGGAATGACTAGAAAGGATCACCTCCCTTAATCTGTTGGCAACACTCCTCCTCCTAATGCAGCCCACGTCACCACTAACCCTTTTTTTTTGCTACAAAGGCATATAGTTGGCTCATGTTCAACTTGGTGTCCACCAGGACTCCCAGGTTCTTTTTCGTAAAGCTGCTTTCCAGCTGGTTGGTTCCCAGCATGTTCTCGAGCCTGGGGTTGTTCCTCCCTGGTGCAGGACTTTGCACTTTCCTTTGTGGGACTTCATGAGGTTCCTGTCCACCCTTTCCTTCAGCCTGCTGAGGTCCCTCAGCCCTTCTCCTAGTTTTCTATCATCATCAAACTTGCGGTCTGACACATCGTCTAGATAACAGATGAAGATACACATTAAATACTCTTTACCTGTTACAATAGACCTTGTAACTGGAAAGTACTATGAACTTGTAAAGCCAAGTCAGAAAGAAAACTCCTTCACAAGATCTGCTTAAGTTATACCAGAGCTTAGAGATCCTGGGTCACTACAAGTGTTCTGCGTGGCCATCCTGGGCACTCCATCTCATTTATGGGGTCCACAAAACCTGGTAGTGAGTTGCATATACTACTCCAAAGGTTGGAGAATTATATTCTATGCTCACATTGTCAGTGTCAGTAAGCAGAGCCTGAAGACCACTGTCCTTGCCAGCCAATGTGGCGTTAACCTGTAATATCACTGCCATCCCAACAAAGCAAAATACTGATGGACACTGTGAGGGACTCATGATACTAATGTTTCAGTCTCACATCAAGGATGGATTGTGTTGACAATTGTATCCTTGTCTCACTTCTTAGCTGAGCAGAATTTAATTAAAACACATTTCCTGAGAAGATTTGATCACTGTTCAAATGATCCTCAGCTTGCAGGCACAGAGTACTAAGGGAGCTTTACTCCCTGCCCTTGAGCACTCTGCATTCCCATGCCATTTGACTTGACTGCAGCTGTGTATCTGCATAAACTCACCCTTTCAGATTAGGTATGACAAATCCCTGTTCCCTAATAAGTGGAACCCATTGAAAGACTGTAAAGCATGATCTTGCCTTTAATTTGGTACATAATTTAATTTGGTATTAGGACAAACTCATAGTTGCATAAAATAAATATTGCCATTCCACATGCCACAATGGTTCCCTTGTTAATGCTGGTGCCACCGATTGCAAAAAAATTTGGCAGCTTCATTTCTCCAGATGTGCTACTTTAAATGGCCATTTAGGACAGAGTATTTCTCTCCCTTGCCTTATACAGTTTTATATTTCTCATCCTTGTAGTACTGGGCATTTGATGGAGCACAGATATCTAAGATCTTACTCTATTTTAATCGGTTTTGAAAACAAAATGTTTCTTTACAAACATTGCAGGAAATGAAGTGACATCAGAAGTATAGTGCTGTCTCCTTTGTATCTGGCCAGGACTGAAATGGTGGTAGCTGACATTGAAAACAAATTTACCAATTTTCAGCTGCATTGCTCTAATGAGTGCTTAAGGGATACCTTATGAGGGAGCTAAAGAAAGGAAGAACTTGAATTCAAGAGGAGCGATTAGTGTTGTGGGTTCCTGTGAAGCATTAACTTGACAGCCATGCACAAGTCAACAGTATTTTTGTTCTCTCCTTTCTACTGGGGGTATTGTTTCAAAGAGGGTCATTGGTTTGTGAGTCTGGCATCTACTTACATTGTTTAAAAATCTTACAAGACCCCCATTAGAATAATGGGTCTTGACATATATTTCCTAATTTGCTCTATGATATAACTACTGTAGACAACTGTAATCATACTCCAACTGCTGTGTTAGAAAGAGGTTTTTAAAAAATTGCCCCATTGATCTGAGATGTAATTTGCATCTGTGATGGTATAAACAATATGTCCTGTGGGATGACAGCATTAATATTTTATTAATAACTCCTTGCACAGCCTCCTACATGAACTGTGGAGTGTAAAAACAACATTCATTGAAGAAGTGGATGAAAAATAAGAATCAGGTATATAAATAACCTTTTAGAAACATTTAGCCATTTGGACATTTCATATACTGCATTTCTGCTCAAGATTTTGGCTTTTCAATTGCAGGTTTTCTGCCCTGCATAGAGTTTAAGGGATGCTTGCTGCCAACTTGAAACCTGGTCAGTCATTTTCCTGACAATCAGATTACTTGGTTTGAGGGATCACATTTGTCAGCCTTTGAGGTTTGACAGTCACATTGCCTATTTTTAAAGGATGGGTTTTTTCTCCTGAGCATCCATAAGCTATAGTTTCTCTCCAACAGAAAGAGGAAACTGAGAGGAAAAATGCACTGAAGCTTTTGGCCGTCTCTCTGTGGCAGTGCACAGGCTTATTGCAATGCATCTAATACATTTGGTGAAATACACTATGCAGCTGAAGGCAAAAGGACTTGCAGGGGGAGATCCAGTGTTCATAAATAAAGTGACTCTTTTCTGGCTACACTGAAGACAGGCACCTTTCAAAAGGCAGTCCGATCTGTCCAGTTCACTTAGTTCTGTCTGAATGGTAATCGGGATGATGGCCCAATTCAGTGAAATCACCACTGATGATACACCACTGACTTCACTAGTAGTTAGAGCACTGGTTGAGGAAGCAGTAACTGGAATTCTTGGGTTTACTTACTCCTTACTTCCTCAAGGAGTTGTGCCAAGACATTAGGAAAAGACTTAACCAGTAAAAGAGGGAAGTGGCAGTCTCTTCCAAAAAGTCTGGGCTGCTGTGGCCTCTGGGCAGCAGGAGGCCTCAGCTCCCAAGGTGACAAGAAGCCTGACTTCTACCTTGGGGTTATAGCATTTAGTGGAGGGAAAGGATGGCAACGGAACAGCCTGAAGTCTGGTCTCTCCTTCTAGGTCTGTTTTTGCCTTTTATTCAGATATGAGAGATGGGGAAGCTCAATTCATCTGGAACCTCAATTCCATTAAGAGGTGCTAATTTACAGGCAAATTACACCATACTGCAGGAAGAAGAATGGAGCCATAGGAGGTTAGACAGAGTAGTTACGGTTCACGTAGGAGCCTGCAACTTTGGAGACTGTAAGCTGTAAACCCTGGAGCGTGTAAGATGGAGAGTGTAAAGGGGTAAAAGAAAATATGAACGTATTTCTAAAAGGCACTATAATGGAAAAATATTGTTTTGATAGTGCATTTCATTTGACTTTAATTAACAGTGGTGGATGTTTCATTTGAAAACAAACAACAAATGATACTTGAGCCTGATGAACATGATGCGATGCACTTCTATAGAGACAGACAGCCCTGCTCCTCATACACACCAGCACTTCTGTGCTCTGCTTCCAGAAAAAAAGGCAATGATTTCTGGCAACTAGAATAGCCACTTCATGGGTTATAGAAATATGTCAGAGGGAAGAAGAAAGATGTTTAGGAAGTAACAGAGACATTTTTTTTCCTGACTGTATCTCTGTCTTTAAATCAGCCAAGTACATAAGCCTGTAAATTGCTGTCTTCAGTTCCCAGTAACCTCAAGGGACGGCTTAGCTAGAATCAGGCCCTAAACGTGTGTATGATTATATCTTAGGTTAAAAGAGCACGTAGTTAAATGTGCTCCTAAAATGTTCAAGTTTTTTGTAAAAGCATACATATGCAATTGCTCTGGGCTGCTCAGCAAACATAAGGTGGTTTGTGTTTTAAAGAACTCATACAAAGGGGTGATGAGGATATGCAGGTGCAAATCTGACATTTAAAAAAGTGATTACAACTGTTTTTTTTTCTAGATCTGCTGATGCTGGGTTGGTCTTATTTGTAACCATTCCATCTCCAGGCATAAATTCTGGCTCCATTTTGCAGTATCATTATGACACATAAAAGAAACCTAACATTATCCTCCCAGGGACAGGGGTTCATCATACACCACGGTGCTGTCACCTCTGGGAATATTATAAGGAACCCATCAGCTAGGCAGAAAGCAAAAAAGTGTGACACGAAGGCAACTGATTCACCAAGGACAAATGCATGAGCACAAATGATGCACTGTGCTGCTTGAAGGAAGCTGTGGAGGTGTTCTGAGACAACATGCTGGTGAAAGCTGATTTCTCATATTATCACATTAGCAAAAAATGTGAATGCTAGGAAAAATACAGAGTGTCCACTAGAAGCCATTAGTTGGGTGAACAGGTGATGATGCGTGGCTGCATTGCTATGGCAGGGCTGCTAAAGGCTTGATGAAATGACAGGCTCTGCTAGTCCACACTGTGCCCACAAACACAGAGGCAGCTAAAAGCAGTACAAATGCAGAATATCTGCCCCTCGGGCTGCTCTGACAGAAAAGTCAGCAGGTTCCAGCTGTTGACAGTCCAGCTGGTCAGAGCTGCTCATCAGTACGAGAAAGAAAATGCTGCCGGCCCACAGTGCTCTACGATGAAGAGCTTCTCCCTCAGAAGCAATGAGCATGCATGACTGAAGGCTTGCAGTAGTCCAAGAGATGGAAAATGAAATCGATTTAATCTCAAATTGTCTGCAACAAATGTCCAAAGAAAAGCAAAATGTTTTTTAATATCAATGCAAAGAAAATGCATATGGGTTTGAAAACAGGATCCAAAAGCTTCAGAGGAGTAAGTGATTGATAAAACCCACAAGAAAAGCTATGAATTTAGAGTTAGAAGAAATCTCCCATGTCAAATTTGAATTGTAGGTGCAAATCAAACAAGGTCTGGAAACAAGTCTGGGCAGCTTAAGAATCTACTGCCCTCACACAGAAGTTTCTGCCCCATGGTATTTCCATTCAAAATAATTATAGTAGTCACAATCACCCAGATAACATCAAATTAATTCAACTCATACTTTAGGCCAGGGTGCAGCAGTAAAAGCTTGCCCCAGAAACATTTGCCCTAAACAGAAAGTGAGTTGATAAAATAAAAGCTCCCTCATGCTTCCAGGTTCCAGATCCAAAATGAGGACATATTAGGGATTTCAGAGGAATAAATGCCTTTAAATCTATTTTTTTTTTAGAAGAGAAAAGTTATACATTTTTCAGGATCTCCTTATGGAAACAGATTTCTGTCTGGAATACTCCCTGTGGTCCTTCCTCTCACAGACTTAAACAGTTAAAAAATCTAGGAATGACCTACCATAGAAAATCAGTTTCCGAGACAAATAGTTGATGATTAACAAAGTAGTAAAGGGCTGAAAATCTGGGTGACTTTAGCAATGGTTAGCAACATCATGTACACTAGATGCTGTTTAAAAGATGGCTAAATAGGGTCTTAAGTTGCCCCAAAGCATTACAGATGCACGAGACTCAAAGGTCATCTGGGTCCTTTCCTTCATTAGAGTCTCAAGTATAACTAGACTATCCCTCACTAATGCTCATCTTCCCCATTTCTTGGAAGAACTTCAATAAAAGGGATTCCACAGCCGTCCTAAGTAACCTGAGTTTAGCTATTCTCACAGTTAGTTTTTCCCTAATATTGGATGTAGGCATTGTCTACTGCAAATTAAACTGATTCATCCTTGTCACTTTATAAGAACTTTTAAATATTTGAAGACTGTTATCATAACTACCTTTTCTATACTAACTCATTTCCTTCAGATTTTTCCAAGGAGTTTGGGTTTTTTAAAGACTCCCATCATTCTTTTTGGCTTCTTCTCTGGGCCTTCTCTCAATTTGTCACTGTCTTTTCTACAAGCCCAAGGATGAATACGGAAGTACAACTGACTTCCTAATGACAAGTAGAGCAGAATAATTTCCTTCCACGCCTTATACATCAATCCTGTTAGTTCACCTCAAACCAGGATTGCTTTTTTTTCAACGATAGCATACTCTTAATTCAGAGGCTATTATAGCTGACTGCCATATAGTCACCTAACCCAAATAGTTCCCATTTTGCATCTATTTGCTTGGTTTTCTTTCCTGATTGGAGTATTTTGTGCTTACAGTTACCATTGTATTGAAAAATTCTGTTTGATGCATTTCAGAATATTTCTCCAATTCATCAAACTCATTTTGAATTGTAATTATGCCACTTAAAATTACTGCAACTTCCAGCACGGTGTCCTCATTGAATTAGCAAACGCTCTTCCTTACTTCTGTCATCCAATATATTAGTGAAATTGCTGAAGGATATCACATCCAGGAAGAAGCTTTGTTGGATATATATTAGAAGACTCCATGAAATAACTTTTTATTTTCACACTATCATTAATTTTGTAATTAATTCTTGGTTGTGAATAAAAAGCTCTACTTGCATGCATTAACTTGGATCCAGTACTACCATAGACTGCAACAATAGCTCTGGAAAGTGTACACTGAGCCATTCATCTTAGTGAGATATTGAATATGAAGTTTCAGGACAATTAAATGTCAACATTAATTTTCACTGATGATCAACTTTGTAGAATCAAGCTAATACGCTTGTAATTTCTCTTAGAATGTAAAATAATGAGGGGACAGCACAGGGACAGCTAATTGCCATAGGGTATTATATAGTGATTCCTCAGCTAATTGCCAAACACTCCTAGTTTCGTGATGATATTTTTTCCAATAATTTAATAATTTTTACACACTGAAAGTAGAACAAATATTTATAATGTATTTCTGAGCATTTTTGCTACCCACTCCATCACTGCTAAAATCCATGCAGTTAAATTTTGATTAGAAGCATATTCCATTGTTAATGTGATAGAAGTTGGTTGTAAGTATAAGGTAAGACTGATTCAAAGTTCAGTTCTAAGTTAAGGGATATCTTTTCACTGATTTCAAGTTGGCTTTATTTCAGGCTGTTAGACTGAAGTTTTAAATCTGGATATAGGTAATTAGTTGCGGTTGTAAAATTTAGTACTTACCCAGCAATAATTAAAATGTTATTTATGTAGAAAATTATCAAAATAGGATTTATCTGTGGGTGATAGCATAATAAAGCTGCTAACTGGGCATTTAATATTCATACAAGAATTTATTTTAAGCCTATAAATCATTGCAATTTAATGACGCTTGAACAGGAAATAAACTTTTGACATCAGCGCTATTTCGCCTAGGATACAGAACGCTTTTTGAGCCAACTTCCCTATATTGACTCATGCTTATAAAGTCAATGGAGTTAAAGCGAGGCTGAATTCGTGTGCAGAATATGAATGAGAACATAGCTGGCTGTGTAGATGGTTTCCAAGTTCAGACGTCTTTGGAGATGGAGAGAAGAAAGGGGAAAAGGCAAAGGGAAGGAAGGGAAGGAAAGGTGGGAGGGCAAGAAAGGGGGTGGGAAGAGGGAGGGTGAGAAGGAAGGGTCAGAATGCCTTTGTAAAACTGGAAATTGTGTAATTGTGCTGAACAGATCAGTAAATACCCTAATTTTCACCACAATATGTAACAACTCAGTTACTTTCACTTGTTTAGTAAATACCAGAGAAAGAAAGAAATAGGAAGCAGAAGTAAATGGGAGGTCTCAGGCTGTGTGTGTGCAGTAAACTGGCGTTTTTTCTGTTCTGTTCATCACACCTACTGATGACATGACGTGTGAAAACATACCATCACAAAGAGGTCCAGTAGAGCATATGGGAAAAACAGCTGACCTTGAGAACTGAAGTAGTAAAAGTGGCATGAAATTCAACAACGCAATTTGTAAGATCATACGCTTGGAGACTACTAGTGGGAGGTTTTGTTACTAATGAGAGTCTCATCATAGAAAAACACGGGGGAGGAGGAGAATCAGACCATGTCTGACAGTCTCAGAGGACTGTAAACAGTCAGTATGATGGAAAGGCAAGCGTGTTCTGAAGTTCTAACCAAGCAACTCCTAGTGAAGATGGGAAAGTAATTTCTCTGCACAAAGTCCTGGGGACAGTTCATCTGGGATCAGTGCATTAGATGCTGGTCACCCATGTTGAAGACAAAAAAAAAATAGTTCAACCATGTGTGAGTAGAAAAAGCTAGTGAGAGAGGAGACTAAACTGCCTTGGTTTAATTTAAAAACCAAACTGGACAGAGATATCAGTGCAGTGCAATATTTGCAATAGAAAAGAACTCTCAAAAAAACCAACCCAACCAATTCTATCAGAAGAACCAGACAGTTAGATGGCATGATTGCCTGTAAGATCAGGGTGTTGGAGTTGTGAAGTCTGTATTTGGTCCCAGTAAGAAAAATCTCAACAGTTCAATGAAAGGAACTTAATCACACTGGAAAATCCTACTGACTTCATTCACAAGGGTAAAGCTGAGCAAGTAGGAGAATATTTTGGTTTTATGAAACATTTATTAAGGAGATAGACCAAAGTACACCGTAGTTCAGGGCTCTATTATCTATGATCACTGATGCAATGTATTTCATAGACACCTAAGCATTTGTTGAAGATAATACAACCAAGTTAACTTGAAACAAGTGACTGGAACAGAACTTACTGGTCTCATTATTTGGAGCAAAGGCATTTATTTATGTTTATGCTTGAAATTGGTTTGTGGAGTGAATGGCATATTTTAGACACAACAATATGACTCAATTGCATGGGATTTCAATGTGAGTTTTAAAATCTGTTGTTTTTTTTTAAAGGATTTTGCTTTTTCATCTACATATCTATCTGCAGGATGCTAGCTATGAACCTGAAGTTTGATAAATAATGTTTTCCAGCCAGATGGAGGACATACTTTATTTGTATTGACTTTCACATCAGGAAGCCATATCAAAGAAAAGCTTTTTTGTTAATAATAGTGTTTCAGACTGAATAATAAATTATGAATAAATAGAAAACACCTTCAAGTCTTTCTATAGAAGGTAGTTAATGAATACAGCAGAGTGTAAATCTCACTGTTCTTTATCAGCTTTTATATTTATATACTGACCTGTTGAGTTGGCAAGCTCACCAGCCGGTTTATACATGCAATTTGTAACACATCTATAGATACACCAGGAGACTCACAAGTGAAGGGACAAAGAGAATAGTCTTGATTGATTGATTGATGGGGTTTATATTACCATATCGTAGCAAATCATACACAGAATACGCATCAAAACACACCTTTCTTTATGTTTGGGTTTTTTTTTAACCCTGACAGAGCAGGTAAGTGCCTTCCCCCATCGTACGTTCCCATACAATCGTGCTGTGGCTGTGCTGGCTTTTGTGAACCCTTGCAGGCATGCCAGCTGGACGCACCATGGTAACCACGCTGGAGAGGGTCCCTGACATTTAGGAAAAGGCAGCTGGGAGAGACGGCAAGATAGTCAAGGAAACACTCAGACGGCTCTTTCGCCATTAGTTACTTGGGAGGAGAAAGAGTTTCTCCTGGAAACATGGGAGATAAAGTGGCAAACTGACAGTTCCTTCATGCAGCTGTTAATGAATGTCAGGGACAAGTAAAGGAACAAAACACTGTACAATCATTCAGTGGTGGGAAAAAGAAGAATTTTATAATAAAAGGTAAACAGCTGCACCATAAGAGAAGATATAAGCCAATATGACAAAAAGTGTCAAATGGAAAGAGTGGCAAGATTGCCCTAAAGAAAGGGATGGAGTGAGAAGACACAAGAAGTCATCCAGAAAAGCTCTTTTTAGCATATGCTCCACAGCTTCTCTAGGCAAAACAATTTCAAAGGGAACTTCAGATGTGTGATCAAGCCACTTGTAACAGATTCTCATCAGTTCCTTTTATGCAGAGAAAGTGAATTGTTCTCCTTTTGATCAGATACACATGGTATGGTCACAAAGGGAGTGGCAGGTGTACATATATCTCTTCTTGGAGGTTAAATGTCTTGGCAAAGATTAGTTACAGTAACATAATGAAGCTGTATGAAGTGGGTATTTACAGCTGAAGAAAATGAATAGTTGCATTGTTTAAAGTATGTGCCCCCTCCACAAGAAAACATGTTATATATTGTCCATTGCCTGCTTGTGCTGGTCACCTTCGATCTGTTCTGGACACTCTGAAAGCAGGTAAAATGCAGATTAAAGAGGTAATGTGGCAGTGCTTCTACTTAGAGAGCTCTGTTCACACATACCACAGCCCGACTGTAGAGCTAGCTTTCACAGCAATGCCTTTGAATAACAATTTAAAAAAAAATAATCTTGTACAGGCATTCAGAACAATCCACTCTATTCTGAAATGGGACTAAAGAATTTATGAACCATTGACCCAGTGTTCCTAAATGCTCTGGCAACAGTATTTTTTTTTTTTGGTTTTCCCTGTCAGTTACTCAGGCAGGGTAATATAAGGTGGGCTTTTTGTTGCTGTGTGCTTGTTTTTTCCATGGGCTGCGGGGGGACACTCACTCCGCCATGGGTTTCTCCACAGGCTGCAGGGGCATCTTTCTCTCCTGCACCTGGGGCGTCCCCTTCTCCCCTCTTCACTGGCCTTGGTGCCTGCACAGTTTGTCGCATGTTCTCACTCCCTTCTCTGGTGGCAAAAAGCAGCTGCTTGTTTTTTTTTCTCCTAAATGTGATTCCCACAGGCACTGTGACCATCTCTGATGGGCTTGGCCTTGGTCAGCAATGACTCTGGCCTTGAGCCGGCTGGTGTTTGCTCTGTTGGGTCTGAAGACAGCTTCTAGCTGCTTCTTGTAGAAACCACCCCTGCAGCCCCTTTCTCCACTAGAACCCAGCCACACAAAACTACAAGCCCTGCACTGACACCTTACACAACTAGGGAAATACCAAAAGTTTGACAACAAATTTCCAAGCCTTTACATGTACATTATTTTTCTTTCTCTCTTCCAGCATTCAACATGTCCCTCTCTTTGCTTTTCCATTTTTAGTTTCTTCATTTTCTTAACTTCCTTTTTAAAATGTCTCTGTTTACACAGTTTCCATCAGATAAAGCTCACTGACAGAGAAGGCACTGACAGAGAAATACCACATTCAGAGGGAAATCAGTTTAGCTCTTAAATGCAGCATCTATGATAAAGGATGAAAGAAGACAGTCAATTGTTTCTGTGGCTCCTAAAATAGGATCAATGCCAGGCAATATCAGATCAAGCCAGAGTTTAATTTCTCATAAAGAAAGGTCTTGAAAGAGACCAGAAAGAGGCCACCACAGGATGAATATGGAGTTTATTGCAAGCATAATTGTGGAAGCATGGCAAGAACTAGAGAAACATGTATGTGGATAGATGCCTTGGCCCGGCTTTTCACAAAAAGGACTTTGTGCACCTATCAAGATGCTCATGACTAAATTTCTGGGATTCCAGCAACCAAACAACAGAGGGAACCATTCAGCTGATAAATTTAGTGGATGCGCAGTGCCACAGCCACTTTCCTGTGGTCTGCTGCAAATTAACAAATAGAAGCCTTGCCAGCTTTCAGCAGGACTTTCTCCACAAGAAGGAATTACTTTAACTGTGGAAGAGTGATTCTACAACACCATAGTTGTAGAAAAAAGGTGAAGGGAAGAAATGCTGTCCAGTTCAATTACAGGGGCAGAGCCTAAATTTGGAATCATATATATTCTCTGGGAAAGCTTCCTAGAATGACTGACCCCCATGCAAATAATAAGCTGCATAATTCTGCTACAGGATCCAGCTTTCGTAGAATTGTGCTTATGTACCAATCATGATACTGCATATAAGCCAACTGCTTATAAGTAAACACCATATATCAGCACTCAGAATCTCTTGACAGACAGTAATCTGCTTGCAAATACAAATTATTTCTGTTCCTTGCTGATTTACCCTCTTTGTCATTAATTACTACCGCTTACATTAAGCCTGCAGACCGGACTAGATGTTGCTGACACCTGCACTGTCTCCTGACCTACCTACTGCGAGCAGGTGGAAAGAAATGCAACAGCTGTGCTGATACACAAGAGAGCAAGAGGTCCAGCCATCAAGCTACAAACTGGCTTCAGCCAGCTCTAACATGCAGCTGAAGTAGAAGCTCATATTTACCTCTGAAATGAGAAGATGACATTCTCTTGGCAGGGGGTAGATGTATGAAACTGGAAGTGCCATTGCTACCAGTTAATTTTAGAAAGGTCTGGATTTTTCAGTGGTTCAGGGTTTTTCTTTTTTCAGAAAATGTTGTTTTATCTAGAATAGAACTGCTGATGAGTTTCCCTCAATTTGAAAGTTTTGCATAAGTTATTATTTTTGTGGGGGAAAAGCCACATTATAACATTCAAAAATGAAATTCCCAAGTACAGCATGAAAACATGGTTTAAGTACATTTTTTGTGGGGGAAAAGCCACATTATAACATTCAAAAATGAAATTCCCAAGTACAGCATGAAAACATGGTTTAAGTACATTTACAGTATTTTGCAGTAACTTAGCATTCAAGGTTTACAAATTGAAATAGTATGTGGTTCCCCTCCTATGCTCTGCCAAACAAAGTCAGGTATGCTTACAAAACACCCTCAGCACACATCCCTCAAGATGGTTGTGACTTCAGGGGCACCTGAGACTACACAAGACCCCTCTGCTTCAGAGAGATGTCACACTCCCCATGCCGCCCTCTTCTTGGGCTCTTTTCTCTCACTCTTCATGTTACCTCTCTCTGTGCTCCTAGCCACATAGACTTGCCTAACCATGCCCTTTGGAGGACTGCTTTAACCCTTATTGACCCATGGAAAAACTATCTAGAAGGGTTTGTTTTCTACTGAATTAATGAATTACAGAGAGGTTCTGAATGGCTTCAAATTTGTGAGTATGTTGCACAGAAATAGTTACTGCTTTTATTCCAGTACATTAGCAAACTGTGCATACTGAATCGAATGGGATTTGAATACATTAGGGAAAAAATCCCACCCAAAACCTGTTATAAATGTAGCAGAATAGCCTTTGAGTGAAAGAGTTCTTAACAAATTCCTAAGCAAATTGACTGTAGCAGGTGAGTAAAGGAAGGCTTTCTGTAAATATAAGGAATAAGAGAATTATTTGCTGAGCTCCAAACTTCACAGATGCATAAATCATGATGATGTGGAGGTGATGACGAGCTCCAAGTAATCATCTCTGCATTTCGTAAGCAAGTAGTTAACGAGAACATATCCTTTCCACCGCAGCACAGATTGAATGGGCTTGTAAGTGAGAAATCTTTCAGTAGTATATAGATGAGGATACATTTATTGTCCTTTTTTTAGGGTGAAGAGGTTTAACCAGAGGCTATAGTCTACTGTAAAATATCCACAATCTGTGTTTTTATTTTACTTTGTGTATTCCCGAAGACAGCACACCTAAAAAAGCTTTTCCATTTCCTAATGCATTTACTTAATGGCCAGCCTCTAGATCTTTCTGACCCCTGGCCAGACATTTTCAAAGCAGCAGTGCCACACTATGCAAATCCATCACACTTTGATTTCTACACTTCCAAAATCAAATGGCCTGCATTTGAATAATCTCATTGATGCTCAGGATGAGATGCTGTGCAGTATCCGAAAATGATCCAGTTGTTCCCTTTGGTTACAACATTTAAGGAATTAAATGGGGGAAGGTACTGGTCTTATCAGCCTTCCTGATCAGGAGACTCTGTCAAACAGATCACATAAAATCTTTTTTGACAGAAAAATGCTGCCATTTTGCCAGTGAGGTAATATGAAGACCAGTATGTGGTTCCTCATACCTGTCCAACAAACATCCAACTTTGAAAGGTCCTTGAATATGGTGTTCTTACGTCCCCTTCAAAAAAAATGCCCTTGTAACAGTTTTCCACTCAGGTCATCCCACAAATATTGACTGAATCAAAGCTAAATAAATTGCACTTTGCTGCAAAGTCTTCTATTGCTCAAAGATCAGCTCTCCTGATTGAACAGAAAGGATGTTAGAAACAGACAGGACCATATCACTTCACATGAATTCAAAGGTCTGATCACAATTACCTGAATAGATATCTTATTTGCATTGAATAATATGATTTGTGTCATTGATTCAGTTGTCAAGATCTCATAAAAGGGATTTCTCTATGGCCAGCAATGCCAGCACATAGCTTCCCGCTTGAGGACATGTTGTCTCTTTGATGTGAACAGATGCATAACACTGTAATTTCTGCTGCTGAATCATCAGCCTTCCCAAAACCATCATAATGTCATAGGCTTTTTAATTAACAAGCCCGTGAATTTAGTGACAAAACACTGGAACCATAAGTGACTCTGTGATCTGGGGGATGTAAATACATATAATGAGCTATCATGCTTGAAAAGGTATGACAGTCTCTGAACCATAAGGTCTACTAAAAAAGAAAAGACCCTCTGCAGAGCAATTTTTATATGAGTTAATAAAAGAATGCATGTTATTTTCCTTTCTTATGCTGCATCCTGTACAGAAGAAACCCACAGGGCCCCAGAGTACTGGCTTTTCTTTATTACTCACAGCAGATAGAGCACATCACTCATGATTATATTTGGTGAATATAAAACACAAAGTGATTTATTTCACAGGGGGTGATAAAAAGACCAGATCTTCTCACAAAGTGATGCTGATACTGCCATGGTAGTTAGCTAGGAAGAAAAAAGTGAACTTAATTTGGTTTCATCCATCTGGTTTCATCCATCCAGTGAAGGCAGGAAGTTTCATCAGCTTTTGGCCAGGGCTCTAGTGGAGACATTTCAGCTTGGTCTGGTAGAACTGTCCTATTAAATCAGTCTTTCAGCAAGCAGGCCCTGGATCCCACTTCCACCAGGCTCCTGCTTGTGCCTCCCACTCTCCCACACAGGATTTGGCTCATGAAACAGCTCGTCTCTGATAATTCACCCTCATCTGAAAAGGACAGGACTCAGACCCTGCTTCTTTACTTTCTACCTCCCTTCATCCTGCTCCTGGAGCTGTTCCATAAGGAGCATGCATGGGTGCCCACACCTTCTTCTCCACTGCAGCTGCAGGGCAGAAAGCATCAACTGTATATATGGCCTTCTCCATTCGCCCAGCAGATGTCTGCTGAACAAGGAGACGGAGTGAGGATGAGGGGAGAGCCTGAAACTTTCCTGTTTACCAGGACCAAATTGTGGGGTAATAGAAGCAGAAAACATTTCACAAAATAAGTAGAATTAGCTACCAGTGTCAAAATAATTTCCTTGAGTTGCAGCTGAGACAATGAGATCCTCACTTACTTTTGAGGCTAGGCAAAAAGTAAAATGCTCCTGTGCATTTTTACGGATATAAGCAACGACCTACTTTCCCACAAACTTTATGAGCAGTGACTTTGCAGTAGGGTATTCTCAGTACCCAAAGATGATAGAACAAGATTTGAAATTAAAACATTAGATCTTGTTTGGGCAAGAAAGAAAATTCCATTTTCCCAGTACCGCTGAAAATAAGGCCATTTTCGTTTCTGAACCAAACTACAGGCATCAATATTTGAAGCCATCAGCGCAAATTTACAGGACTGGGAGTGTCAAAAGCAGCCCTTCAGCTGACAACTAGGGTTTTGTCTGTCCAGTGATAGTAACAGGGAGTGATAAACCAGGGGAATATCTCTAGGGTGTGTTGAATCAGACATAGAATGATGACAATTTTAAGCTTAAAACGAGCAGTTCCATGTTCACTGTGCAAGCAAAACCAAGCAGCCAGTACATTTAGCCATTGTTATTGTGGGAAGTATTGGTGCGAGGGCCAGAAGAGCAATATCAACGTACTGCCAAGATTTACTGCTGAGATATACCAGATATTAAAAATTATCTGAAAAGATCATAATTAATTATCCTAACAGATAATGACTTGTGTGTGAGTCAGCAGTGTGCTGTTGCAGCCAGGAAGACCAAGAAAGTACAGGGCCACATTAGTAGGAGTGCAGCCAGCAGGACAGGGGAAATGACTATTTCTCTCTACTGCATACAAGTGAGGTGACATCAAGAATGCGGCGCCCAGTTTCAGCTTCCTCCACAGCCCAATATGAGATGAGTATTAACGCACTAAGGGTCACTGAGATAGATGATAAGGAGGTTGGAGGTCTTCATGTACAAGGAGGGGCTAAGATATATAAGTTTGAAGAGGCTGGGGAAGAGGACAACCTAGCTGAAGTCTACTGCTATGTAACGACAAACTGTAACAGGGCAAAGGACAAGAGGCCGTGATCACAAGTTGCAGTAAGAGAAATTTCAGCTGGGTAAATGAAAAAAATTCTTCAAAATGACAGTGGAGCACACTGCCCAGCCTGCAGCATATCCCTCCTTGGAGATTCTCCAAACTCTGCTGGATAAGGTCTGAACAACCTGCTTTAGCTTTGAAGTTTGCTCTGCTTTGAGCAGAGAGGGTTGGACCAGATGATCTCCAAGGGCCCCTTCAAACTTAAAATATTCTGTGATTCATGAATTTCTCTCCAGAGAAAAGGAAAATATGATTCACATTGTGCCTGCAAACAAGAAAATTGTTCTTTGAATACCCAGAGACACGAGTTTATACTAATATCACTCTTTGCTCAAGATCAGAGTTGCCAGTATTTATAAGGCAATTGTGTATCAGTGTTTCACATAATGAATGGCAGCACAAACTGTACTTAATATCCCTGAATGATGAGACAAAGAAAGCTGAAGTGGCTGTGATAGTCATTTACAAAGCAAATCCAATTTTTAAAAACCTTCAGCTTCTGTGATTGCTGGAAGGCTGTTTAGAATTTCTTGCTTTTAGCAGAATCCAGGTCTGTTTTCCCCTAAGCGACATAACTTGTTTGTTGTAAACAAGAACCCAAACCCCAAGAGTAAAAGCCCAACAGAAAGAAATTTCACTGGAAAAAAAAGGAATTATCTTCATTGTGGTATCATTTGATAATTCTACACATGAACATTCAGACTTGGAGTTTTCATGGATTACTATCAACTGTCCATGTTAATAAAAAACAAGCAGAAAACAACATTATATCATTACTTCTGGCAAAAGCAACATGGATAAACAATGCATTAATAAAGATTAATCCTTCATCTGGGTGGTAAATAGTTGAAGCTTATATTGGTTTGAAATAATATGAAGTTGCATAACCTTAGTAGCGCAGCCAAATAATGTCTAAATGAGCTTTGGTCATCAATTAGGATGTAACTGAGTTGAGGAAATGAACTTTCACAGTAGACTTGTTTTTCTCTACAACAAAAATGGTTGGATTCACTTCTGGTGCATGACATAATTTGAAAACATTCACGTTGTAAATTTTTTATTTCTATCATGGTTCTAATGAAAAATACAATTAAAGTTTGTTAAAATAAAGTCATTTTACTAATGAACTAGCTTCAAGAATAATTTATTCCTGAAAAAAACCTGTATGCATCTGTAAATGTACACTTCCACTTTCCACTTTTTTAACACTGCATTTGTTTATGCAAATATATGCAAAGTCAGGACAGAAAAAAAACCCCTAAATTCATGCTTGCAAATGCAGGATTTGTCTATGGCTTGAAGCAGAGCTCTTAGAAGTACTACAAAATGTTTCCAGTAACATTTATGCCTTCATTAGACATTTACCCAAGAGTCAAAATCAGATGATGAGTCACATAAATTACAGTATATGAAATTGCTTTATTATGAAACTTCATCAGAAACGACATGATTTCAGAATGTAAAATTCAAGTTATTTCTCTAGTTCCATCTCACTTTCGTCTCACAGCACCATCCCCATATAGGAGTATATCGACCTACTGCAGCTAATGTATCTGAAATTTCTCATTTGATACTGAGAATTACATCTGCTCAAACTCTGATTACTTGACCAGGTTGGTTGATCTTTCTTAGTTATGGTGAATTAAACTCTATACTTGTGGGATGCCAAAGCCCACCCATAGCACCTTATTCACACACAGAGGCTAATTGCTCAGGTCTTTCAGTGAGGATGTAACAAGACAGAGGAACAGAACTGGTGTTTGAGGAAAGGATGAACTGAAAAGGCATAGTTCATCTATTCATAAATGTGCATGTTGATCTGTGCCTCACAACCGCATGTCTGAGCTTGGTATAGTAGTTACTCAATATTACTTGCCCCAGGAATAAAATTATGAGATTAAAATAAATAAGTACATGGGATCAAACCCAGTATGCCTCAGACTTCTGTGCCTCCAACACACAGTGTTAATTTTTGTAATTGTTTTTCACATTCAGGAAGACCGTGATTTTTTTAAGGAAAGCTGAGTCACCTCGTGCCATGAACAAACCACCTGGTATTTCAGGAAAGCACCACATACTACATGGCTGGCAATACAGTTAGCAGCCCTAGACATGGAGTATCTGATTTACATATAGCCTCTCCAAAAAGCCTTTGAAAATCCATGTCTGACCATGCCTGGAACTGGCTTTATGACTGTCAGGAGCATGCTAAGCCCACATGGCAGAGGACTTGGTGAGGTAGCAGGACCAAGGTCAGGATGCTACTGGTGCAGATTGCTGCTGGGGCAAGAGGCTGTAGGGTCAAAGGCTGCAGGGGCAGGATGGTGCAGGGGAAGAATGTTGCAGAGGCAGGAGGCTGTCAGTGAGGATGCATGCTGCTGAACAAGGCTCCTCTCACATTCGGCCACCTCAGGCACCCTACTATAGGTCTGAACAGGGAGAGGGGTTTCACCAGCAGTAGGGTCACTAGGGACAGGCACATGAAGTGAGATGACTACGCGAAGGTATCTCACATGTTGAGGGAGAGAACCAACAGAATCCTCTGGCTTGCAGAGTCTGTGGTGGTTTTCCATCCAAAATACCCAGTAAACATGACCTGAAGCTGTTGCAGTAGCTGCACAGTGTGTGGGTGCTCCATGCAGGCTAGGAAAGAGCTCTGTCCTCTGATATCCTACGCTATGTTTATCCTATTGCTGTTTTTTAAAGTAAACTCATAAATTGCCCTCTGGTCACCTGTAATCCTGGAGGCTTATCCCTGCATTCCGCTAACTGCAATATTAAAAAATTGATGTATTTTGAACATGAAATGCTGTATTCATTGATCTTATTCTTGGATTTTGCAGTACAATGTGTGTAAGTGGGAGTTTTCATTATAAATCTCATTTTGAAGGGTTTATGACTTGCCTGTTTCAATTCTCTCTAGGCTCAAAACTTGTTAGATACGTTTTACCCTGGAAGATAAAAAATGTCTTGAAAAATGGGAAAGAGAGTGAGAGAAAGAAAAAGTGCAGTGAAACTTTCTTTAACTACAGGAACATATTTTGAACCAAATATATGAAATACCGAAATCGGACAGTCCTTATTTCGTTTCATAAATTGGTAGGTTTTGAAACAGTAACTTAAATCATTAAAAATGTAAGAGCCTATGCTCATTCTCAGGAAGTCACTTCTTACATTCTGGGTAAAATATACTTATCATTTTGGATTAAATCATCTTTCCAATATTACTCCAAGTCGCTTAACTTTTACAGAAGACTGTAGGAGGCAGATTGTGAATTCCCCATACCCCTTTTGTGATGAGGCAGAGGTCGTGCAGAATTTGGGTGTATAACTTCACTTACGCAAATGAGAGAGCCCAGGGTGGGAGCTGGAAAGGATGCTCAGGTGCTCAGGAGTAAAGTGCAGGAGTTCATATGCAGTATAGGGATATGTTCTTACCCACACAATGTGCTGTGTCTTGTTTGAGCCTTTCTGTTTGCTTTTCAAACTTACTGCAACAGTAATATTCAGATGATAAAAGAGGACCTAACAAATTATTGGCTCAGCCTTCATCAAGTAAGGTTATGTTTTTACGGATGCCATTCACTTTCCAAAAGTAACAGATGTAAGAAATGAAAATAGTCTCCCTTGTGCAACTTTCCTGAAATTTTTCAGACTCCATTTCCCACATTTTTACTTTACCAATTGTTTTGGCATATGGAAAAAGTTATACAGACGTAACAGGCTTGTGAAGTTATAGTAATGAACATGAAAATATCAAAGCAAAATTGTTTTTTTCAATAGACAGTTTTGCTCACCTGTATATGACCAATCAATCTCTTCTATCAACTTCCGTTGTTGCCTGTAGTATCCGTACACCAAATCTGCAAAATAGCAATGAATTTACAATATCAAAACCAGAAGCCTAACAGGATCATGAAGTACAGATGATACACTCCCCTCCAACAAGATGATAACTGTTTTAATTACAAATGAATTATTTACTTTGTCCTTATCTTGGACCTTGAATGGTAAGTAGTGGTTAAACAGAATAAAAATACCATCAACACTGTAGCATAAAAAGGACACAAAGTGCTTTTTGGTATTAGTTATTCAACTTTTAACTATTCACTCAAGACTCGAATTATGTATTCTTTCCAAGCTTCATTCCATAGTTTTTTTCTTTATTATCACAATATGTCTATTTTCTTTATGTTCCATACAGTTTTTACCCCTTCCCCTGTACCCTTCTCCTTTCCCCTTCCATTTCCTGCATTTATCATCACAACCACACTTTCTCTTTTACAATTCACACAACTCCCCCTTGAAGAAACCCTATTCTGTGAGGTCCTTTACAAAGAACTAATCTAGATAACATGGAAGTCAATGCAAGTTAAACTTTTCCTTCAGTGATTTCAGAACTGTACATCTTGTCTCTAACTTTGTACTACTGATAATATTTAAAATAGTGAACAAATTATTTTAAATGTCATTTCACTGTGTACTCTCATCAGCAATATTACAGCTGAAGTATGTGAAGCTACTTCTACCTTCATAAACTTTATGGAGAGAGAAGGCTAGATATTACACACTTTTTAATGGCATTATATTTCTCCAGAGAGAAATATCTAACTGTATAAATACTCATTGATTCATTCTGACTACTGAATAACCTTCACTGTTATCCTTTTCATGTCAGCACAACTGTAGCAACACTACTGATGTGTGCAAATAGATGACTAGGCCCATTAATACTTTTTAATATATGTAAATTGCAGATATAGGGGTTTTTTTGAGACTGTCATTTCAAGAGTCATAATGTTAACTAGCTTCATTAAATACTGTTCTAGAGAAGCACAATATAACCTATTTAAGAAATAATTGCATATGAGTGCGTTGAGCACACATATGGATTGCCTCCTTGAGAAAGAGCCACAGAATTCTGCTCACATTCTGTAATAAATATAATTTAATGAAACAGTTTCATAGCATCCATTTCTTTTTCTTTAATGCTGAAAAGTATGCAGTGCTGATTACAGGATGTTAAATCGTAATTGCTGTTTGCAAGGTTAGAAATGTTCTGTGTCTTACAATGACTTTCTTCTACCTATCTGAAGTCCATAGGTTTTAATAGCTCCATCGGGAATTCTGCTTCCCATGAAACTGCAATTGCCCTGAAATGTTTTTCTCTCCCCCTTTGCAAAAAAAAAAACCAACCAAAACCCACCCTTACAACACTTAGCAACATCCACCCATGACTAAGATTTTTACAAAAAGATCAAACCTTACATGTAAGTAATGGCACTGAAAAGGGATTTACACGAACCGGCCTTGTCTTTGGACCACATTTTCAAGTCAATGTGCATTGTGCCTGCTTCTTTAATTAATTATGTAAAAGAAAGCTGTTTCAGTTCTGATTCACAGGTGTTAGTTGCTGTCTCCAGTTTCCTCCTTTATCTATTGTTCTCCTAATTGTTACTTTAAACAATTAGTTGTGCATTCATATGCTAACGAAGCAGGGTTTGGGCGTGAGAGCGTCCCACCACTTTTTAAATTCCACATGGAGGTCTGATGGACAAGGAGCAATAGCTTCAATGAACAAGAAAAAAAGGGGGCAAGGTTCACTTTTTTTGGTGCATTACACACTTATAGACCCAGTAAATCTTATGGAAAGTCTTTATAAATGCCAGGAGACATTAGGAGTTCATACACCTTCTTTCCTCTGCTATTCACGTATTGTGCTCCCACAGCCCCTTCACAGTACCCTCACAGCCATTCGCCTTCTCACATATGCAGGGATTGTCAGGCGTTTTGGTCCTGACTCTACCCACTACAAATACGTGGCAAAATTGGAGACGAAAGCAACTTTCATCTGGGGAAGGGAGAGATTGAGGAATCAGAGAAAAGCTGTGTGCCAGTGTATGAGGAGAAGTGAATGCAGCGACTCTCCCCTTGAGCTACTTGGTTAAACTGCCCTTGCAAAACACAACAATGCATCCTATAGAGCGCTGATGTGTTCACAGTGTGTTAGTGCTGACCAGCTAACAGTTTAGAGACAAGGTGGAAGGAAAGTATTTAATTTTGGTTTATGTTACTAAATTGACATCCCTTTTGCTTAGTCTATATGACGTACTTCTGTTTAAATAGCAAATTTAAATTTCTTACATTTAATTTAAAAGAATATAGTAATAATGACAACATCTTCACAAAAGAGAAGGCAAGACTGATGTAAAATTTGTGGGTTTGTAGGTAAATCTGTGATCCTCATGTTTGAGCTGGATCAGCCTGACAATCAGCTTGATTTGTCTTGTGACACTGACTGACATCTTCAGCCAGTGCTCAAAAGAGTTTGAATTTTATTGGTTGAGGTGCTGCTTTATGAAGCTAAAAAATACTTAATCATCTGTTCTGCTTTCAGGAAACTGTTAAAGATATTTTGTAGAACAAGGCAACTGAGTTGCGGGATCATGTCTTAACCAGTTTGATAGTTATCTTTCTATGACCATCAAGGACACAAGTGAGATATCATTAGATGCTTTTTTTCCCCTTTTTCTGTCCTCCTTCAAAACCAAAGTTTTCTGTCTAAGCCTGTGAGACTTGTTCCTCTTTATATTCTGTCCAAATAGTGCTCACCCCAGTGCCCAAGGCCCATGAAGTCAGCAATAATGGTGGCAAAATGCTCCCCTCTCCGCTCACGGGGACTGACTGATTTGTGGCTGACCTTGTCTCGTGTTCAGTCATCGTGAGCAAACAGAGAAGATGCATTTCTGACTCAAGTGCTGGGTGTAATAAGATCTTGTAGAATATTTTTCCTGTTTAAAAAGTATAAATAACCAGTTTTTCTTCCTCCTAACATGAGTCTGATATTTCTTTTGCATTTACTGTCCTTGGTTGAGTTGCTTTTGATTTACTGCTGTAAATTTATTCATGCATAAAGGTAAAATAAATAATAGCTTCAAAATTAACAGAAAGAAATGTCTTTGAGGGAGGACCTCTTGATTTGACACTGTGTCACAGGATAGTAAGTCAGAAAAGTAGGAATGGGACCTTAAACCTTTGAGTTCTGGACTGGAGAATCCTTTGAGAGACGCTGAGGCAAAAAGCTCCAAGTATCCACAGGAGACCCCTCTCCTAAGCCTCTGTAAAAAAGGTTATTCTGAGGACAGTGCCCAAGACACAAAATATGTTTGGAGATGCTACACTCAACATAGTACTTTGCTGCACAGGATACAAGATCAGGTGTAATCTTACACTGTAATTTATACCAGGCTGCTGTAATTTTACCAGTCCATTATGACTGTCCCTTTTGACACAGCGGTGTCAAAAGATATCAGCTGCTAGACTCAAGAGGACAAAAGGGCAACCTCCTTATGGTTTCACCTACGCTCAACATGAACTTACAAGCTTCACCAGCAGCCAAGATGGCATTTATCAGATTCTGACATCAGAATGACTTATTTATAGGAATTGGGACACGCTTGGGTAATGTACTTGTCTGCAAGATTTTCTACAAACAGGGCACTAATGGTCTGTGTGCACAGTAGACATTGCCAGTCTTAAGTATGCATTCAGATGCCAACATGGTTTAGTCCTGGGAAGAAAAGGCAGATGAGGCCCTCTATAGACAGACAGGACCAGCCTCATGTTCACAACCCCTGGTCCTGGGGGTCTACAACCACCCCAGTCAGTATCTGTTGGAGGGACAACACAGCAGGGCACAAGCAATCCAGGATGTTCCTAGAACGCATTGATGACAACTTACTTTTCCAAGTGATAGAGGAGACAACAAGAAGTGTCATGCTGGACCTTGTACTCACCAGCAAGGAGGAGCATGTGGGGAATGTGAAGCTCCAGGACAGTCTTGGCTGCAGTGTCCATGAAATGGTGGAGTTTAAGATGCACAGAGTAGTGAGGAGGGCACACAACAAGCTCAATACCCTAGACTTCAGGAGAGCAGACTTTGGCCTGTTCAGGGGCCTGCTTAGTAGAGTACCATGAGACAAGGCCCAGGAGGGAAGAGGGGCCCAAGATAGCTGCCTAGCATTCAAGGATCACCTCCTCCAAGCTCAGGAGCAATGCACCCCAAAAAAGAGGAAATCAGGCAAAAATGCCAGGAGCCCTGCATGGATAAACAGGGAGCTCCTGAGGAATCTCAAATGCAAAAAGGAAATCTACAGAGGGCAGAAGCAAGCATAGGTATCCTGGGAGGAATGCAGAAAAATAGCCTGAGCAACCAGGGATCAGGTTTGGAAAGCTAAAGCCCTGATAGAATTACATCTGGCTGAGCACATCAAGTGCAATGAGAAATGTTTCTATAGATATGTCAGTGATAAAAGGAAGACTATGGAAAATGTGGCCCCTCTACAGCAGGAAATGGGAGACCTGGTTACCTGGAATATGGAGAAAGTACTCAAGTACTCAACGATTTTTTTGCCTCCATTACAGTATTGGTGGGTAAGGGAAGAGTAATCTATGTCACCTACCTGAACACATACAAAGCATTTGTCATGGTCGCACACAACATGCTTGTCTCTCAATTGGAGAGATGTGGATTTGATACATGCACCAGAAGCATTGCATCTCGCTCAACATTTTCTTTCTGCCCAAAATCTAATTTGGGAGAAAAGAGGATAGACTCTAAAGTCATAAGCATTCATCTAGTATAAATGGACAATGGCAATGCATTACAACCACGGACAGAAAGGATCTGTTGGTATTAAAACTGACAGGAATTTCAATTTATATGTGCAGGACCCAGTCTGTGGATCCTTAGGCCGTAGAAGAGCACAGGAACTCTTGGGATGCCAGCAAGGATATATACATTCACTGGCAGTATGCGATAATTTTCTCTTTGAGAAACTCAAAAGCTCCTGTTTAAAACAAACCGTGTCTTATGAGAGCTCTGCTACGTACACTTCTATTACTGACACTATTCCAGTTTCTACTGGAAGCTGCGAACACCAGAAGGTTACACAAGTTTTGAAAAGATTCAAAAATTCTGTGAAGGATAAATCTGTACACACCCCTTAAACACAATGACATGGCTTTTGGCTCACTTAAGTCCACTGGTGAAACTGGGAGGATTATACTAGGACTTTCTCATTGCATATTTGCCCTATTTTAATGCATTTGGCTAGGCATTTGCTACTGGGTTTTGTCAGGCCCATGTTATCAGACAAATGTCTTCAATTGGCCAAGCAGTTTTTAAATTTGTATTCAAATACACATTTTACTTGCCGAGACATTTAACAATCTGTTTAGAAGGACAAAGGATTATTTAGCCAGCTTCAGATTTTCCAGAACACAAACTGACTCGACTCCACAGAAAGACTACTGAGATGCAACAATTTGTGCCTAAATGTGAATGTCCCAAATGATGCTCATTCAAATTGAGTGAGGTAGATCAATCTTTATGCCCTAGTTCATTTACTATCTCTACATCAGTATTTTTATACACTGTAAACCATTTTGAAAGTCATATTTTTAGGTTAAGATGCTAGTATCTTCAATGGAGAAGGATTAGAGTTTGTGGAACAAACTGAAATGGTATGGTAAGAATAATATTTATACAGGGTAGCTAAAAGAAAAATTGTACGTGTCTGGTGGGTAGAAGTGGGACCTTAAAGTTGCTGCAATGAAGTTAAAGAGAGGAAGACAAACTGCAAAACTGGTGTAATGATAAAGTACAGAATCTACATGTGATTAGCCAAATAAATGTTAAATACTGTTCACTTTTAAAAATAATAAAATTAAGTACATCAGAAAGACTTTTGTTATGTAGGTTCTACTTCCAAAAGTAAACACAGAACCTTAAACATGGCTAATACCATGCAAAATCACCTGTAATGACAAACGAAAGGGTTCTTCAACAGCTGTCATTTCCTTATTTTAGCTCCTTTCATTGACAGAAAGGTCACAGGACCCACTTCTAATACCTTTCATTTGTCTCATGAAGATGTAGCTTCATTGCCTCAAATGAAATAATTCTTGATTTATACTGACGGAAGAAATGAAAAGAATCAAAGCACAATCTGCTAACAGTCTTGAAGTTCTAACTGACAGGAGCTATCTATAAATCCCTCTGAGAAAATGATCTACATTTACCTGAGTAAGGTCTCTCTCTTATGGATTCATCTCATTTAGTAATGGCATCTGTAAAATCTGTAATACCACCAAAATACTTTAATAGCCTACCCCTACAATTTCATATATTTTTTCTCCCTGGAAGTTGAAGTGTCTAAATCTTTTGTCATGATTAGTCTGAGAACTCTACCAGCCTTAGGGAAATTTCAATTTATTTTTCTTTTTACCCACAGTTCCTTCTGTGTAGGCTTATTTTAGGCATCAGTACATGTTTGGGTACCTATAAAGAGACTCGGTTCCTTTCCTTATGCTGGAATGTAGGCTGCTCATTTCAATACAGATTGAGAAAGTGAGACTTTCCCTGCCCTAAATATAAAGCCAAAACAAAACTCCTCTTACAATTTGACAATGGTTGTGTGTATTTACTAACACAGTTGTGTTAAAAAAAACAAACTAAGAACAAGAACAATTGGTTTCATATAAAAGAAGTTAGCATTAAGAGCCAGAGCATTAATAGGCACTCTGTTTACTTAACTTGTCACAACTTTACAGTGAACAGTGCCATGAATAAACCTCACAGTATCCACTAAGGTTAATAAATCACATGTAATTATGATTTTCCAGGGCATTTGTAGGCGCACAAGGAACAAGGACTCCAGTTTGATTGGTTTTCATGCTACCCCATTGGAATTTTACAAGCCTGGGGCTTGTGGAGCCTCTGGAATTTCTAAGCATCAGTGGAAGGTGGGAAGGATCTCAGGATACCACAGACAGTGATCCAATCTGCTTGTAACCTGCTTTCACCTTCACTATGACTACACACAATGTAGAAATGTTAGAAGTCACCTTCTGTTTGTGATCTCGTGGAAGTAGACACCATCTGAAGACAGAAAAAAATGGTCTGATAGACTTCAGCTCCCTACACAGACAGTTAACCAAAGCATTGGCTATAGGAAGTTTTAAGGCTTCTCTGGTAACCAATGTAGCATTCAAGTGCCTGCTCACTGAAATGAAGCTGAAAATACACATTTTAGGTGGGAGAGCGGTGCTTATCTTTCCAGAACGGGTATTTCTGAACATGCATGGATGAGTGAAATGAAGCGCCTGTGAAACTCTTGAGCTAAATACAAAGATATCTCAGTAATTTAAGGACCTACAGAACTAGGTAACCCAGGAAAGCTGGATGACTGGCTTGCTGCTGAAGATGTTAAATGGATTTTAGTGTTCAAAGTTAAGCCAGAAGGGACTTAAGAGGACTGCAGTCTCCCCAAAGATGTTACACTATTGTCTCAAGTATGAATTGAGGCAAACTGGGAATTATGATAGAAATGGGATGTGCTATTCAAAAAAGCACTCATCAAGCAGTGTTTCCTAGGACACACTTTATATAACTTTGCTACTACCCAGATTGCCTTTTAAAGCAACATATGCAAATTAATGGAGTCACATAAATAAAAATTAAGTCCAGACCAAACAAACAAAAACTCAATCAAATCAGTGAAACTACAGGCATTTGGTCTCAAAATGAATCTACGTCTCTCTTTGGACTACTGGAAAATTAAGAAAGAGAGTTGAACAGAACTGGATTTTGTTTAAACATACATACTAAGGGCAACTTTATTGCATGATCCTCTTCAATGTTTTGGGTATTCCACAGACACCATTTTATGATTTTGATTTCTAGCAAAACTATGTGTCAAGACTTGCAATATACACACTAGTAGACACTGGCAGGACAAGGGGGAATGGACTAAAACTAAAGGAAGGAAGGTTTAGATTAGGAATTAGGGGGAAGGTTTTTACAGAGAGAGTGGTGAGGTACTGGAACAGGCTGCCCAGAGAGGTGGTGGATGCCCTGTCCCTGGAGGTGTTCAAGGCCAGGTTGGATGGGGCCCTGGGCAGCCTTGTGTAGATCCAGGCCTGGAGGTTGGTGTCCCTGCCTGTGGCAGGGGGCTTGGAGCTCTATGATCCTTGTGGTCCCTTTTAACCCATGCCATTCTATGCTTCTATGATTCTATGAATTATAATTATGAAATAATATGTGGCTTACCTCTTACATCCAGCACCTAAGTGTAAAACACTTACAATCCCCTTTCTAACAAACAAGAAACATTGCAGTAGAAACATTTCAGAACTTCAATGAAAAGTAAAACAAATTTAAATCCCATACACAAAATCTTGGAGTTTGTACTTAACTGGTTTTTGGAAACATTTTTAGAAGTATTTACTATGTTTCCCCAATGCATCTCCACCTGTTTACATCTACAGATCAGTTAAGTTCTACAGCTTTGGATAATAGCTATCTAAAACTCTCGTGAGTGCACCTTACGCAAGTCATCTCAAAGGCACATTTACTGAAATATATGTTTTCAAGCATAGTAGGGGCTGTGAAATCAAGCTGTTGGAAACTTTCTCTTTTGAAAACTATTTCAAAGTGTAAAATCATCTTGTGGACTCTAACGAACAGCCTTAGACCAAATCCTGTGAACGTGCTGGTAGGGGGTAGATTGAAAGAAATGTATTCTCTAAAGGAGGAAGTCTTTAATTATTAAATATTTTTCTTTCTCATTTATTTGATGCTGGAATTGCAGATTTTACTCAACTATTATCCCTCTAGTCATGCTCCAGTAAGTTTCCTGAAAGGTGACTCTTTAGACAGGGAAATTTTTGCTTCAGGGAGGTACTTAAAACATCTTGGTGAAATTCTTTTTTCAATAATAACAGTGAAAAGAGTGGTTACCCTAGATGATTATTGTATAAGTATTCATATAAGTCTAGGGATTATGCTACATACCAAAACCATTCTACTCCTCTGAGGAAGCTTGCATCAGGAATCATGTGGCCAGCAGGACTACGGAAGTGATTGTGTCACCTGTACTCAGCACCAGTGAGGCTGCAACTTAAGTACTGTGTTCAGTGTTGGGCCCCCACTACAAGAAAGACACTGAGGTGCTGGAGCGGGTCCACTATCTTCTCTCCCCTGTCCTGCTGAGGTCTGGAGTGATAAAGTGGGGTTGGTGGGTACCTGGCATCCAACCAGAGCCAACCCAACATGTGTTCACCAGAAGCACAACGGACCCACCTATTCCTGCAGATTGTTTGTATCTGAATTTTGAGTGCTTTTGAGGAGCAACTGCCATGTAGATTCACATCTCCCCAGGCAGAGGAAAAAAGGGAACCTATCTTCTCATGCCCACAGAATTTTCAAGCCAGCAGGATGTAGTGAAGAGAATTAATGTCATTAATACCTTATGTGGAGCTTAATGCTACAATTGTGTTTTAATATGGTACAACAAGTTTTAATTTTGAAAGGGTGCCTGAAAGATGACTAATTCTTTAATTAGAAACATATTTTAGATACGAAATAAGCTCCAAGCTGCTCCACACCATCCAGACTGAGAAATTCTCAGCAAACTCTGAAGCAGAACTTCAACCATTTGGGAGACTTTCAAGTTAAGAACTGGAGTATCCATGAAGTCAGGAAACTCTTTCCAGTATTTTAAGGATTTGGCTAACCTTCAACTTGGGTGCCTGTCCTATACCTGTGTTTCACTTTTCAGTTGTTGTTGTTTGTGCCATTACAAAAGTCTTTGGAAAACTCACTGTTGAATAGGTCAAACCGGAACAGTTGACTCTAAGTACAGTCTAATACTAACAGAGATTTTGCCCTGACATATTTGGATTTTAAACTTTATGGCACTACCTAAAGAAAGAAATGATTGTAAAAATAGGAACTTATTTGATATTTTTAGGATCTAGTGCACCCAACTGGTTTTTTTTTTCCCAGATATTTTACCTTGTCTCAGAGACAATGACAATGGGAAGGGTCTGGGTGTTTGTTGGGAGACTCGTGCTGTTGGATGGCACTGGGATTCTCAAAGCCCTCATCCAGACCTTACAGCTATAAGGACTCATAGTCCCAATTAGTGAGGCCTCTCCTTTTGGTGGGATAACATACATTTTGTTCCAGCAATTCTGAACCTGATTTCAAAAATTTATAAGTCAGTACGAACAGATCAAACAACATTATTTTATTTTCCTATTATTACTTTGGGAAGAGATGTAATCTAAATATAAATGAGGTCCAAAGAAGGGGAATTTAGAGGATTTAGAAAATCTATTTTAGATTTGAAAAAACTATTTTGTTCACATTTCCTTCCTTGACTCAATTTTTTATTCTCTTCAGTACCTTGTTATCTATATTGCATCTACCATTTGATATAGTTTTGAGGTCAAATGCTGTCTCATGTTTTATGTAAGAAAAAACTTCTTCACTGAATGGGTTGTTCACTGGAACAGGCTGCCTGGGGAAGTGATTGAGCCACCATCCCTGGAGGTATTGATAAGACACATGGATGTACCACTTAAGGACATGGTTTAGTGGTAGACTTGGCAGTGCTGGGTTAATGGTTGGAGTTGATGATCTTATAGGTCTTTTCCAACTGAAACGATTCTATGATTCTGCATAAGTCGAAAACAATACCACGAGAGAAATGGGAGTCCCATCCTAGTCCTGCCCCACATCACCCACAAAACTGTATGTTCAGATGATTTTGGAATTGAGACCAATAACATTTGGGAATGGGGACTCAGGAGAGTGACAGATATTTGGAATGATCTATATAGTCAAGTATCTGGCTCATTTGTATTTAATTAATATTGTCTTCATCTTGGGAGGGGGGTGTGGGGTAAATCTGTCTAGGAAACTATATAAGGCCCATGTAAATGCAGGCAGAACACAGCACCAGCTTATAGGCATACAAGTCTCTACGCCCACCCTTCTAACATCTAATTTACACATATTTTACCTAACAGTAATAGCAGACAGAATACAACTTTATGATAAAAAAAAATTACAGTTTTCTTAGTTCATATTCTTTCTCTTCTAATCCCTGTTGAATTCTATCATCAGACATAAACGTAGTTGAACAAGGTTTGACCCAAAATGTGGAAATAATAGACCCATAAGATAATAGATACATGGTTTAATCAATCATTGTAAACATGAAATTTCACTTTACTGCAATAACCATTTCCCCACATAATCCAACCTTTCACTAAGGCAGTAAAAAGCCTTTTTCCAGGTCTCAGGTGGTGGTGGCACTCCATGAAAAGCCTTAATTTGTGCACTGAACCACAAAATGGAGGTTCTGACCTCTTGTTACTTGCAATCCTACACCGAGTGTATAACATGGTCTGAATCAAGAATCTCATTGCAGCAATACTCTGACGTTCAGATTAGTTCAATAGAACTGAAAGTTCATACACTGTGGCAATCAGCTGTCAACACTCAATAACCAACTGCAAATTGACTGTGACTTTCTAGCAATAAGAAATTAAATCTTTGAAACAAAAATCAAGAAGCCTGAGAATGTCATTATGATTCACAGGCAAATTTTTACTACAAACTAAACACTATAACATGAAGAAATTAAATACAACATAACTATTAAATCTGTTTTCAGTTAATTGCAATGACTCATTTACCAAGATTAAATGATTTTTATTGCCAATTAATACTGTAATGAATTGCTGTGTCAATTAACGGCAAGCAGAATCTGAGGAAAACATTATCTAAAAATGCATAGTGAGTTAATAGTATGAGCATGCTTAAACCTTGTAAGTAGGTTTCAATGCACCTAAAGCAACTCATGAATATACAGTGGGACCTATCAAGTCATTCCCACGTTAGATATTCACCTGTATAAGTTCTTTGCTGGTTTGGATCTCAGCTTCCAGTAGAACTAAGGAGTTTTGGCTCTTAAGTGACAAAGAATTAGTTCTAGAGAGGGATTATAACACTGAACTCCTATTGTAGGCTCTTGAAGATCCTCAAAGCCCATGACAAACAGATACCTGCCCTTGGTCTAGGTGCAGAGCACTAAAACCCTGGGTAAAGGCATTAATTAGCAGGCTGTGAAGTGTGTCTCACTGGTCCACCCCCACCCCCCACCCTGCCACTGCCTTATGAATATTTATATAAAGGTTTTATGGTATGGGGAAAAACTTCAATAGGTTGGATTCAGATTGTCTTCTGTGAATATTCTTTGGGCAAGTAATTAGGACGCTTTGTAGCAGAGCCATTTAGACACTTCTGCCATTGTGCTAGGGAGGAAGCCTGCCTTACACATCACGCTGAGCAATGCAGACCTATGAATAGGGGATGGCCTGGAAGTTTACATATAGACTGAGAAGAAGCTCTCTCACTGGCTGTTTTCTTATAAATGCTTCCAATTAAGTATGCAGGTCCAAACAGACAAAATGAACATGGTGGTAAAACTCACTTCTGTGAGTAAGCAAGGAGAGTTTAAACTTCTAGGCCCTGGAGAACTTCCTGAGGAAAACAAAACTGCTGAGAGCAGAGGAACATACAAATGACCCTATGCCAAAACAAATTCTGAGCCCTAGTAACATATATATACATGTAAACACACATATATACACACACATATACATATATATATACAGACACATATATGGCTATACCACAGAGCCTAGCAAAGAAAAGCAAATTGAATTTCTATGGGGTAGCAGGAGGAAACAATTAGCAAAACATAATAAACCAGTAAGATTTCAACTGCCTCACGTAAAATGGCCAAATGGCCCTACAGGACAGAGCTTAGAGACAATGTGGGTGCAAACCTGGAAAGTAGCTCTTGAACAAAAAATGGCAGGGGTCTTTCTTGAGAAATTCATCTAACATGCACGGCATGGCGACAGGTCACATAGTGGCAGCAGATGAGCCACTGAAGAGTGACGACAGCAATATAATTTGAATTGACATTGAAAGCATAGCAATGGTGTCGAATGAATACATTGGCACAAACTTCTAACAAATAAAATGCACAAGCCTTTTCAAAGATCCTCAAAATAAAAATATTTCAAGTTTTGATAGCAATGCCACTTTTTAGAAGTCTTAAAAATATCTATTAAAACATTTTCCAGAAATGGATACAGCTGGTTAAATCAAAAGATTCAAGCGGATACACCAAACTGTTGCAGTGCACTGACATTTCAGTTGTTTAGCTTGGATAGGATGACAGTTTCAAGGAAATTCAGAGAGTTATAACCAGCAAGGTAAATATGTAACACTACCAAATGATAGGCAGCTTTGACAGACGTAGCAGCAGAAATAATTGTAAAAACAATATTGAGAAATACTAAACTACTCTTAATTTGTTGGATTTTCCAATTAATTGCATCAGCTGAAAGAAGAGACCAGGGCATCCCTGGACAGTTGTATCAAGTTCTTAAATCAGTATATAGCTGCAGTCCAAACAGAAATTTGGAAATATGTCAGAAATGGTGAAGAAAGAACATTACTGCCCCTTAATGCAAATCATCAGCGTGGCTTCATCTGGAAAAATGCATTCTGCCCTGCCCTCACCTTCTTAAAAATAGTCAAGCTCAATAATGTGGGTGAGAGGGTACACTGATGAAAGTTCCAGGCAAAAGGAGATGGAAAAGGTTAAGAACGCTTATTTGGGAAGAAAACAAATATAAAGAATAATGAATGTTGCTGAGATGAAAACTGGGAACTTTTGTTCGCCTTCTCTTTAGAAGAACAAGAACACCCGGGGGCATTAATGAGAAGGCTGAAAGTAAGAAATCCAGTCAAAGGATACACTTCTTTTTTACATCTAGGCAATTATCACTGCAGGAAGCCGTTGAGGCTAACAGCTAAATGAGGTTGAAAATAGCTATAAAGATATCAAGACTATTTGGAGTTATCACAATACATTTAGAGAGGCAGCTGGCATAGACGAGATGTGTGAGAAAGGACCGGGGAAGTATCTCACTTCTACCTACTGTGGGACTTCATGCCTCTTCTGACACATCTGCAATGGTCTCTGTCAGACAGTGGTGAATTCAGGTATGACCTAATATGGTTTTTCATACTATATGTGTACTACATATGATGATCCACAGCATTAGAAACAGCGTTAGTACTTGTCCTAGATGAAACGCAGCTACTGTTAAAACTTAAAATAAACATAACATAGTTCTGTAACAGACAATCTACTTGCTTGCAGGTCAGTTAAGTTTGAGAAGCTGGCCAAAGCAAGTGATCTAACTGACTCCTCCCTTCCTTAGATTCAAGGGAATGTGTCCCTAGATGCTTTTAGCAGTCTGAAATTCCCTCAGGGACAGCAAAACATGACTGCAAACTGATATACCTAACAAATGAAAAAATCTGAGATCCGTCAGTTGCAGCTTCCTTACAGACCTGGGGATTATTTCTGTGTTGTAACATACACCATGTTCAAAGAGGAAATGCTGGGTTTAGACAATATTGGCTTTCACTCCCATTATAGGAGAACAGCGCAGAGCAGATTTTGGCCTAACCAATACTACAGAGTATGCCTAAAAATGAATGTATTTTCAACCAGCACAGTTCTGTGATTCTGCAGTGCAGAGTTCAAAGCCAAAACCTTATTCCTCTGCAAAGGCTTGTTTAGGTGACTACTGTTATTGTTAATGGGTTTTCCTCTTTACACTTTCTAGACATTCTGCTGTATCTAATTGTGTTTGATCTGGAGAATGTGAAGAATAGACTGATCTGGCCATCATTGGCCCATATGCCTCCTATAAAGGCAGGAGGTACCGCTAAACAGTAGACTCCTGTCCGTTCTCTCCTGTCTGCCTATTTTTGTTGCAACTTATAAGAAAATCCTTGCTGCTATTGTCTGTTCCCATGGAGAAAGACAATTTAAATGTCCAATAAAAATGCCAGTCATTACAGCACTTACCTAACTGTTCTTCCTCTGTCTTAATGAGATGATGTTGTTGCTTACATTGTGATCATCCATCGATGGTCTTTTCCCTTATGTCTTGAGAAGTTACCACATTTCCCATTATAGTTTTGATGTCCAAACTTTTCCACTGGTGAACATGCACAGGGTACAGTAGCTCTTACGAAAATAATTCCCGGAATTTATGGCTCTTATATTGGATTAGGGGCAAGTACCAGCTGTTCTTGCTGCGTTAATTCAGGGCTTTTCATTGAAAGACCTGCCTCTTCCCAGTGGAAAGCTGTTCGCTAATGCCATTTTCAAGGAAGGCCAGGAAATGTAGTTACAGTTCTCTCTAAATGCAGCTTCAAGCAGCAATACAGAAAATTTGTTTAGCTAAAGTTGGTATAAAATGTTCAGGTAGCACTAGACAGATACTCTAAGCAAACTTGTAGGAATTATAAACACTGAAGTTTTTATTTTATTATATTAATTTTATATATGATTTTAATCTTTTCATCCTCCTCATCATCAAAAGAATCCCATCCCTAATACTAATCTACCATTAAACTGTGGAAATATCCTGCAGCAAATTAAATAAGATATGGATCTTTTACTTTCGCTATCTGAAACAGATGAAGCTGAGACAGGTATTATTTAATCTTGCAAATTAAATCTCTGCTGAAAAGCCATATAAACACAGGTTGCCTAATGCTTCCCTTCGTTGTACTGTAATTTAATTTAAATGCAGGAGAAAAACCCAAATGAGGCTGCTACCTATGATTTCTTCTGGTACAGGGAAAGGGGAATATAGTCTCAACCACTTTCTTCTTACCAGGGCAGCTGTACCATGTCGTAATGCTGAGAAAAAGCAACACGAGGTGGGCAACTGGACCTGAACTCTTGTTAGGTTAATATAAGACTCTGAATCACATCTGCTCAAGCCTATGCCTTGCCTCTCAGGTGTGTTGGCCACCCCTGCTCTGGCAGGGCTCCCACTGCACCCAGGAAGGCAGAGAGGATGGGTGCTGCTGAATTTCCAGCCCTGAAGAAGCACAGCATGAATTCACTCAGCTCCCAGTGGCAGAAGGCAGGTAATGAGCCGGGACAACTATGGCATTTTCATGCTTCTAGTTGCCCAAGTAGAGGCTGTAAATAACTGCAGGATTTTTAAAAATTTCAGGGATGTATCCATTCTTCAGCTAACAGTTGAATTTTTATACCCCTTTACAGATAAATGATGTATTTTGACTGTAGCAGGTGACCAGCATTATGCTCTTTCAAAGAGAAACCCTTAAAAAAAATATGTCCAGCTTTGATTAAGTTGACTATCTGAATTCAAGGCATGTCTTGACTGCTTTCCATGAAAACAAGTGATCCTTTTCATGGGTTAATGCCATTGTAACTTCCTCTACACGTTGAACAGATTACCATGGACACAAATTCAGACTCTTTCCATTCACACGAGGTCCCTAGAAATTTACATAAGTCTGCAGAGAAAACAGGCAGCCAGGCTTTCACTGGCATGAATATTGTGATGAAACTTTCAAACAATACATACTTTTGTCTCCTAAAATACAGTTTACAGTAAAAAAATCTGTAAATTAGTTAAACAGCAGGAAAAAATATTTTAGGTAACTGTTTATAATGGTCTTTTAAAATAATGAATCACTAACCAAATACCTTAAGTTCATTTGCTGTAAAATCAAAAGTTTGGCAATATCCCCTGTACAATAAAAATGCCATTTTTCTTCACTGTAATATTGAGCTTTTTTATGTAAAAAATACTACTCTGCAAGTCACAGGAGTGCATCTGCCACACATAAAAAACCCTGAAGATATCAACCTTAAGTTGACCAACAAGGTGTCTTCAATCGAGCTTTGTTTTGCTCACCTTTTTAAAAATTAAAGGCATTTTGCCATATCCAGACTCTTCCAAACATAAGAGTAATGGACTCCTCTTCAGTTAAAAAAATTGTCACTGAAATCAGTTTTGGTCCATAAGATGACACTATAATTTTACATTCAAGAACTTTGAATGAGGAGAATCCAGGACAGGGCCTCCCAGATATCTGATTTATTGCAACTGTGTTTGTGTATCAGTATTATAAATTAATTTTCAAAAAGAGCTTGGGAAACCCCAGACATCCAAATTCAAATGGAATGTTTGATATACTACTGCTTATTCTGCGACTAAATGATATGAATTCTTTTTAAAATGTTTCCCTGAAAAGCAGTGGTACACCTGCTGTTGGAAAATGCCTCTTGAGTAGAAAACGAGATCTTTCTGAGCAATCTGGACTGGTCCTGCTAGGCTAACCTTTTGGTGAATGGTACATTAGAGGATGAAGAAAGGTCAGTGTCTTTCTTGAATAGTCCCTTACTCCAAAGGCACCGAGGGATGCACAGTCTGTCCTGAATGCTTCAGCTTACACTTCTGATTTTATTGACATCTAATCTTTAGTTTTCCACCCCTTTCAGCTCATTTAGGGCTAACTGACACAAGGTATTCCCTCCACAAAACTCCCCACTGTGCTGGCTTCCAAACCTTTCTTGGCAAAACCAAACCTTTGCACCTGCAAAGCTCTTCCTGTGACTCTGTTGTGTAAATGCAGAAGGGATTTCCAATAATTAAATATGTATTTGGGTTTCTTTTTCAAACAATCATGTGGAGGTTTTAAGTTAAGCAACATTTTCATAGTTAAAGCCCTTTCCATCTAACAAAAGTCATGGTTTTTAATGAAAGCAATTATATTTTTTTTCTTTATCTGGAGTCTATTTTACAGCCTATAAAGATAATTACAAATTGAACACATTTCTCTTTTACATTTGAGGACAGAAATTTTACAGATTTCAGAGTTAATTGCTAGTTTCTCTGACAAGATGTGAATTATATTTAAGTCAGACTACCATGTAACTATCCTAATTACAAAGCTCGTTCTTGTCTCCCTTACGCACCCAAGTTCCTCTGTGAGAAACCGTAGCTTCATTAAAGGAACAGGAAGTCTTACCACTGATTTTGCTGAGACCATTAAGCTCAGGTGTGATCTGAGAGTACAAAAACCTCATAACATTATCTGAAATCCACTCAATTCTAATAGCTTGGAACACAATTTCCACAAATGAACTGGAAGAAACTTCTCCCTTACACTATTTTCCTTCAAAGCAAAATGCCCCATAACCTTTATATCATCTGCTCAGCCAAATACAAGGTTTAACAATTATTTTCAAACAATAAAAAATATTTCTTAGTAAAAGAAAACAGAGAATTTACTAAGAGGCATTTGTAATTTTTGATCATTTATTCTGTAAGAGTTCTAGTAAGTAAAAATCCTTCAAGTTGACATCAACAATCATGCATGCGTATATGTAGTGACCTCTGTCAGGGATTTCAGAGCTAATCTTGAGATTGTACTTTAAATTCTGCTCTTAAAATAAATCTGGGAAGAAATCAAGCATCCTGACACCTATCTGAAGAAGCCACAAATAACGGAGTTTCTAAGTGGTCTTTGTTCAAGGGCATGCACGGAATAGATGATAGATGGGAGCAGAAACTGGAAAAATCTTTCTTTAGTCCATAAATACCTACAACTAACAACAAATATATTTCATATATCCACATAGCTTTCCACAATTCACCATTCAATACTTCACACAAGATTCATATCCACACAACTTTCTGCAATTCAGCATTCAATACTTCACAAAATATTCTCTGCTAGTCCATATCATTACCTTGTTGCTTCAGTTTTACCATCAGCTTCAAGGGACTTTCATCAAAATAAGTTTCTCCATAAAAAGTAAAAAGCTTTGCTGTGAACAAGCAATACATAAATTATATACTCTTTCACTTACAGGAAATGCAAATTTTCCAAGCTGTAAGCATCAATTATTTGAAGTTATATATGGCTTACGATGAAGAGTACAGCTTCTTTATAAACTACAGGCTTTTGCACAAATATACCAGAGCAAAATAAGAGAAGAAAATGAGTAATCAAGCTTTTTTTCCAACTCTTAGAGTGCGACACGTGGAAGTAAGTAAATGCTAGGTTTGAAGGAGCAAGGTGTATCTTTTGTTGGTCTGCTGGCACGATCCATGTAAATTGTACGTTTTGAAAGTTCTCATGAGGCATGTATTACAGGTAATGCAATTCAACAAGAAATAGATCACTGCTTCAAAGTCTGCATTAGAAGAGAAAAGTTCTAATCTTCATCCCAAAGGGGCATGCTATTTGGTCCTTGAATGGCTAGAATATATGGATCAGCATTAACTCTTCCCTCTTCTGCACTCTGAGGCACAACAGCTGAAAGGACCTACCTCAGCACGCATCTCTGAGGCATCTTACAGATAAGGGTAGAACAAAAAAACATAATAAAGGTCTAGCCTCCTACTGCAAATTCCAAGTTTCACATAAATGCATCCTGGCTTTCATTAGGAGAGTGGAGCTTCCGGAATTGACCATGGCTTCTTATAGATGCCTGAACCCATTCACTTTTGACACCAAAGCACAAAAGACCAAAGACTGAGTTTCTGGCTATTTTTGTACCTTTATCAGTAAAACTTATACCCAGGTTGATGATCAAAATTAAGTCATCACACCTTTCCAAAACAGAATACAAATGTTTCATCTGTCTTTCCAGACGAGAGGGAATTAGAACTACAGAATGTATGTGGAGCTTAAGCACAAATGAAAACAGAGCTGTTGGGAAAACGAAAAAAAAAAAAAAGAAAAAAGGCTTCTGGAAGACGTTCTTGTTAATCCAGACCAGGATCCAAAGCTTCACTGTACTGTCTTCTAGTTTCTTTTCTTCCTTCTTTCCTTTTCATTCCTGACTTTTCTTTTTGCTTTATTTTTTGGCATGAAAGTTTTTGCTAACTTTGTTACCTATACATCTAACCTTTCTGCCAGACATCATTCCATATGCTCTCCTTTCCAGATTTCTAATGTTTTAATCCATTTTTATACACCTTATCATGCAAAGGCCAACCTGGCCCATAACTTCACCTGCTGCCAGGGCAGGCTCATGTGTCACTAAAGAATCAATACAGGCAGTGGCTGAAAGATGGTTGCAGTCATCAAAGCAGTCAGATCCTTTTTACTGGGGGCACCTTGGGAGCAGACCAAGAGTTTTTTAATGGCCATGTTAATTGCTCTGGCCTCCTCTTAGTGGCTATCTCTACTCCAGCGTAGGCAGGCACCTATCTGTGTGCATGCATGGTGTCAGGCAAGCACAATAAGCTCAGCGCGATAGGAGTAAGCTTCTCAGTCCTGGTAAAAATGACAGCTAAGGGCAGGCTGTTGCCATCAAATTAAGTCCCCAGGGAAAGCAAGCTGCCAGCAATGGGCTGCATGATGGATGAATTGTTCTCTGAGGCTGCCTATAACACGCAGATCATGCCTTGAACATTCCCTTTTTCTTCTATCAAATTGAAGCTCCCCTTTTCACCTATACATTTGTGCCTCAGCCCACATCTCAGATTTGATTTACCCATCATTATCTTCCTAGTCTCTAGGGTCTAATTTGGATTTCATAATTTACCTTTATCTTTATGGTTGTCTTTTCTCAGCATGCTACTCTTATACCGCTGATTCATAGGCTAAGCCCTGTCATCATGGCAAAGCAAACTCCTTCATATCTAAACCACTTCTTTGTTAATTGTCACACACTTATTTTCTCAAGGCTTGTCATTATTAATTTTGTCATAATTAGATTAAGGGTGAAGGAAGATCTTATCTGTGCTGAGTGCCAGGTAAGTGCAAATTTTAACATAACTGGGTTTGGGTTTTTTGAGTAAATAATGGAAACTATCAGAATTAATTCTGCCTACTATGAAGGCATGCAATGAAAGAGAGATTTGAGTATTAATATGGAGAAATCGCAGTCTATATTCTCTGTCTAGTATATTTTTGCTAGTTTGGTGTCAACTAATTGCTAAATCAAGCAGTGATGAAAGGGTTGCATTTTAATTTATCCAGCAATGCCTGGCTTATTGCCAAATGAATGGGCTCATTGCTCTTATACTGGCAGTGTACTAGTTTATTTGTGTTAGGATTAAGTTTTATTCATTTTCTAAAATGAATCTGGTCTCTTAAGAACTCCATATTGGCACTGGAAGGAAAGGAGATGGAAGAATATAACTACAGGAAAAACGATCTGTTGGTTTTATTGATATCTTAATTTCTACTTTTATCATTATGGCGCTCGCGATGCTACCTTGGTGTGCAGTGAGTAATAGGTGGTTCTTGTTCAAGCACTGAATGCTCCACATTTTTGGTCATTTTTTGGATACTTCTGTACATTAAACAAATCAGATGCTCATGTATACTCGGAACTAATGCTCTTCCGCAAATTGAATTTGCTATACAGTCGTTTGCATTAGCAGTTAGCTTTTTCTAATTTCTTTCTGAGCATCTGAGTCACTTAAACCTAAGAGTAGATTTGTAAGAGTAAGCTAATACTAGGACAAGAACCAGTATCCAATCTCTCATAAATTTATTTCTTCTAAAATATATGTAAGAAAACTGTAATGCCTAATGGATGCGCAACAAAAATTTTATGGACACCATTTAGAACTGACTAGAAGATTTCATTTTGATCAGGATTTGCACTAATACATCTTTATTTTTCCTGCCAATATCCTGATAGATCTATCTATCTGTCTATCTATCTGTCTATCTATCTATCTATTTCTATGTGCAATTACAGCTTTTTATTTTGTTCCCCCAGTAAAACTAGGATATTCATCACAGCCACTACAGAATTCTGGCTTGGAGGAAAAAGAAGAAAGATCTTCCTTTTAGAACTGCAAGCAGCACATCCATTTTATTTTCTAGAGTGAATGCAACCCAGGCACATGTTTCTTCATGACCAGAGCCTTGGGTGGATTCTTAAAATAGCACTCATTATAGATATTGCATCAAAAAGAATGGGAGTTGTTTTCTCCAATTAAAATAATTGTGAAATTTAGCTGAAACTATTTCCAAATATTGCCTCCCTGGAAGATATGTTAAGCTTACAGAACATAAACGCCATGCCAGCCTGTCTGTTCCCCCTCGCACAGCTATTTGGTAACAACCAGTTATTACCAAAGGTCTATACACATTTTGATGCAAACCTGCAATGTCCCTCTTTGATCTGTAATGCACAAGTATATTCTGTCCAGAGAGGTACCAGTGTGCCATGTTAGGGAGAAGTGAGTTTTATTGTCAAATCTTGGTTTTGCATATTCTACAAGGAGGCAGCGTTAATTCTGGGTACATTCCCTAAAATGAGATGTACTATTCCAACCAAATTACCTTTCAGCCTAAGAACACACATTTCTGTTTAGAAAACAATAAAGCTCCTTGGGATTTTTTAGGTTACAATGGTCATTATGGCCTGAATATCACTGTCAGCACTCACTTATTAACAACTATTATTATGATTTGTTTGTAATATTGCCAGAACATCCACAGAACTCTAGCTGCATTGGGACTACATGTTGTATAAACAGAATTTACATGATAATCTCAGATATGGAGGCTTGCCACAGGCGGTGAGTGACAATTACCCAGAATCTGCTTTGCAGGACTCCCTCCTCTCCTGTCAGACAAGAGCTCTCCTTGCCTCCAGAAGAACAGGATTTTCTGGAGGGAAATCTGGGTCACTTCACATGTGTGGCTCAGGAAGAGAAGGAGGGAAAGGGGAGTGCATAAGGTCCCCTATGAGCAGAAGAAGAGAGAAAGGGTTATGGGTCATCCACGACAAGAGGCCAAGGCACTGTGGAAGTGCAGGTAAGAGGGCAAGGGGTGGTGTCTTACTTCCCCAAACCCATCACTGCTCTTCTTCCTGTGTCACTTAACTTCTCCTTGCAAGTGTCAACATTTGCCTTTCTATAATTCATTCATTCATTACGTATTTGCTAGAAGTATCGCATACCTGTGTACCTTTAGAGATCACTTTTTGGTGATGCCAAGAAAGTTACATTAAAAATTCCTGTTAAGCAAATATATAAAGACTCCTCATAGAATAATAGAATTGTGGAATCACCATGCCTGGAATCTTGCTCTGGATATTTTCTCTCTGTTCTGATGAACGAACATCTCAAACTGCTCTATAATAACCTCCATGTGACTGCATTTAAAACACAAAAAGAAAAAAAAAAGGAAAAGAAATTGCTAGCATTACCCTCTCTATTCCCTCCACTATGTGGAAACGAGTCGTTAAAACCAACTGAAATGGAAAGCTTTGTCATCAGTCACTTCATTTCTCTCTGGGTTTGGTGAGATGATGCCTGTAAAAATCATAGCAGGAGTAATTTCAGTCCCTTCCACAGCCTCTTTTTCTAGTGTTTACAAATGGTGAGTAGTTGCAGACTGCAGCAACACCAAACTTAAAAAACACAGGATAAACAGATGGCGTACAAGTCCCAAATGTGCCTCATCTGTAAACTTTCTTCTGTGCTGGATGCTTGGGGAAGTTGACTCTGGCCAGAACCAGGATGCCCTGGAACTAAGCCAGCAACTAATGGAAAGCATCTGCTGACAGCCACCAGCTCTAGGGCCATGCTCACATACCCACCTTCACAGCATGAAGAAGGATGATACCTGAAGAAGAATGACACAGAATATTATTATTATTATTATTATTATTATTGTTGTTGATGTTGCTGTTGTCCCAAGTTGTACTGACTGCTAGACATGAGGAAAACCTAACATTTTAGGATATGACTGTCCAACTACACTTCTAGCTATAGAAGCATTAAATTACAGCAATTAGATAAAACAGTATCAGTGTTATCCCCACTCAGTATAAATTAATTTTTCTGTGCTGTTAGAGCTGTGTTTTATACAGCAAGCACCTATTTAATTTTGCCACATTTCTTCATGCTGACTTCCAGGCTGGGACCATGAGGTAACAGGTTTTGCTGCAGTCCATGGTTCTGGTACCATTGGGTCACAAATAGTAAAAATTTCCACTTAGGGACACAATTAGAGAGGATCCACCACAGCAAAAACGCTCAGACCAGCTGTTCTGACATAAGTTGTCAGGTACACACTGTCTCAACACCATTAGAAAGGCCATGGGCATGTTGAAAGGGCTGCCTTGACATCGGAAGCATCACACCTCACATACCAGTACTCACACTATTTTTTCCTGACTTCAGAAAATACGGGGATATCGTCTCAGCTTTGCAGACAGCAAATTGAGGCAAAGGAGGTAAAATGACATGCTTGACTTGACACTGTCTGTCAAATGTAGTTCCCAGGTCCCATGATTTTCGGTTCCCCACTGAATCATGAGAATGCATTAGGTCTCCAGGTGAACACTTCCCCTCACCTGTCAGTGTTGCCTTGGGGCTTACAGGGCAGGCAAGGGGCTCCAGGTAACTGCAAACCAACCTGTCTGCACACACAGTTTAGGTCCCATGGAGACCGCAAAGGCTACCCGCCCAACTTCCTCGCAGCAGGATGCTCCCCTGTAACACAAGGCTGGGAGCTATCGTTCCTTCCCTTGAAAGAGCTTTAGAAATGCAAACACGCTCAAGTTCACACAGAACACCTCTGAGTAAAGTACCACTACCTCTACTTTACAGAGGAACTGAGACAGACCCATTCAGTCCCTCTTTGAAAGTCTTACTCACAGGAAGAGCTAGAAAAGATGCAACAGGTTGTTGCGTCACCAGCTCACCTGCTTTTTATAGCGACTAATCTATAATTATTTTCTTAGCATTGCCCCCATCTTCTCTGTCCTATCAGCTTCTCTTTTTGGATTTTATTTCTATATTCTCTAGGGCAGGTGTCATATTCCTGCTCTGTGTACCTTATGCAATGAAACCCTGGCCACTGACAAATACCCACTGCTGATACATAAATAATAAATGACAGCAATTTCCTGATTATACAGCATCTCACATGCTGGTTTAACCTCAGACCCCATTTTTGGTTACACTTCCAACACAAGTAAAACCCAGCTACAGGCTTAATTTGTCCGTGGAGTAAAATATGTATAATATGCAATTTAAATGGCTCCATTTCCCATAACTAGCTGTATTTTTCAAATGTTTGTAAAATTTCTGAAATATATTGGTATTGCATCAATATGCACGGTACATTTACATTTCGTTCCTCAGTGGAAAGCTTAGAGGCAAGTAGTGAGGTAGACTTTTTTTCTCGCATTTTACTTAGATGTAACTTTATTTTGTAAGAGAAATTTCAAAACCCAGTTTAGTCCTCATACACTGCCACTTGAGACAGTAGGAATGTCTAAAAGAGTGCTGGGTTTTTTTCTAATAAGTTATTATGATATTCAACCTTTACAATAGTATTTGCTGCTTCAAGAAGCACCTTGAAGAGTATTTTTCACATATTCAAATATCTATTAGAGAATTTATTCAGGAATTAATCAAAGTAAATAAAATGTTTCTTAAGATGCCTTCAAAAGGCACACATGTGACAGAACACTAGCTTAAAAATATCCACACATCCTTAAAAGCAGAGCCTTTTTTATTTTCTCAAAATGTTTTTATTTTCTTTCTTTTGCCCATGAATAACTGGAAGTTATTTGAGGAAGAGCAAAAAGTTTGCAAACAAAGACTGCACTGCATTTACACCAAAGAAGCTCTTAAATTTTAATCACCTCATGAAAAATTGAATAAATTAGGGAAATGGTTTGGTGGATGTCATTGCTGAACCCACAACCAGCACCAGTGAAGCAAACAAGACAGCGTCACGTATTTTGCTGTCAGAAAACACCATGGAGAAATCAAACTTTTAGACTGCAGTTAGTTCCTTCAGAAAATATTCTAACCCTTGAACAAAAAAAAATAAACACCAAAGGTTTTTGGATACATTTTTATAATTTGTAAAAATCTTACATATTTCTTTTAATCTTACTAAAGCGTCTGTGTCAGACCCTGAGATGGGGTAGGCCAGGATATTTTCATTAGGCTCATTTTTAGCACTGTATCAGAATGTAGCCTTGTCATTGCATAGAAATTTATAAAAAAAAAAAGTTAAGAGGGTGTGAAAGTAAAATTCTTCAATCAAGCCTTATCTTCAGACCGTAAGTGCATGCAACTGCAGACTCCCTAGGACTTGCACAGTCATTTACGCCATACAAAAATACTGAAATGGCTTCAAATTGAGTTTTGGAAGGAGCAACAGTGAATCCTCCTCTGGACCTCTGCCATGCCAGCGTGTTTAGCAGTTTGCCTCTGTTCTGTCACTGTATCCCTCCAGTTTAAGTCATGCATTTATTTCCTGCTCTGAAGTGATCAAAGCTTTTCCATCTAAGGCAGAACACTGTAATTGCCAATTTCAAAGGTTTTTAGGAAGTTGTTCCATAGATTTAAAATCATTAGCAACAGCCTTAGAGCTCATCTAGTGAGTTATATCTTCTAAGTGTTACACAAGTGTTAATTAATTATAGGTTTGACTAAGCCTTTAAGGTTTTGGCTGTATCGGGAGCAGTGCAATATGCTCCACCTCGGCTGAAAGCCTCGGAGATACAAGGGCTTTAGGGAGGCTTAGTGACTCACCGGGGAAATGAATCTGTTGTCTTTGTGCCATTGAAAGCAGCTGATGTGCTACAGGAAGGGGCACTGGCTGTATTTTCTTCCAGGACACTGCAGCTGTTGCTCACCCGGTTGCCATACCTGCCTGTGGCAGAAATACCTCCTGCTTTTCAAACAGGGGTGGTGCAAATGCACGGGTTCCCTACACAGGATGGCAATACTGTCACACAGTTGCCTTTTCTGGGAGAGGTACAATACAATTCTGTGTCAAACTGGTTCAGGTCCTGCAATGTAAGAAATAGGAAACGGTCCAGGACTGAAAGATGCACAGATTTTGTGGATCCAGGGTAAGCAGGTGGCTACTCAGAGATGCCCAGAAGACCTAGATAAGCATCAGACCGACCCACCCAGGAGATACTGTAGCATTCTTCAGCAGGTTTCAGAACTACAGGAGACAAGAGAAATCATGATGGTTTTTACACTGGATAGCAGCTAAGATAAAAGACAGAAATAATCAAACTGACAGGGACTGGAACCCCATGTCTCACTCCTTTCGCTGAAAGACATAATCCAGCATGCTCCAACTGCTGACCCAAGGCTGGAATCCAGCCTGTGGAACACATTTTCTGGCCTGCTTCCTATCCCCCGTTGCAGTCAAAGTGGCCCTTCCAGCAGTACAGCTGCCTCTGCAGCCAAATGCCTTTGTCCACATTTCCATCCATCCTAGCAGAGGGATGCAGCACTGCAGTCACAGAGAGAGGGTGATGTGGGGCAACACAGCGAGGAGAGAGAGCCACAGCAGAACTAGGAGACCAGGGATTTGTTGCTTGCACACGGCAACAGCTGCTGCTTCTGGGATAAGGTAGAGGGGGGAGACAGTGAAGAAAGGAGGGCAAAAATTTAATCTGGCACATGGAAATGCTGTGCTGGATCACCTTCTCTCACCCACTAACACTGGATGGCTAGGTTTTCTCCTCCAAATTTTCCTATTGTTCCCATCTTCAGCCTGGGCACTGTTGCGCATCCCCAAGTGCTTGCTGTGTGTTCTGTCATTCTGTGGTAACACTGCTCTCCACAGCTGCGGTTCAACCCCCCTTACATGGGAAAGGTTTAGGATTGCCATCTCCCATTTCTTAGGCAGATGTTATACTATTAGGTGATTATGAGAAGTCTCTGGTATCAACATCTAATTTCTGTTTTAGGAGCAGCAACAATTCTGAATTCCAAGATACTTTTTAAGTATCACAAAATGTTTCAGCTCAGCTATTCCCAACCTGTGGCACTTCCCAGTTTGTTACTTTTTCTATACTTACTTAGACCGATCTTTATTTTACCAGCCAGGCTTGAGTGTCCCAGCACTGGACATGCTGGCTGCTACGAGTCCCAGTCTCTTGCTCTGTACACAACAAGGATGGCTAACCTGACATTTTGAGTTCTGCTGCAAGGTGACTAAACCTCCTTTATAATTTAACCATAAAGCTACTTTGAGTGGGTCAAATTTCCTCTTGCTTTCAAGTGAACAGCAGATTTCAGGGGACCAGAATTTCACATGTTCAGAAAAACTCTGTCACATCCATGGGATTCTTTAACTAATAAACAAAACCCCCTCAATAATGACAATTTTCTCCCTGAAAACCTGGATTACAGTTTTATTCTGACACACTGTTTACAATTGTGATAGAGTGTGTAGATCACATTAGGAAAAGCTGATTAATTCGTATTACTTTATTCACCCAAAAACCAGACTGTATTTTCTGGTTGCTCCATATTATTTCACACGACTGATGTAACTGGGAACTATCCATTATGCACCACTGCCTTATTAGCTTCACCTGATTTAGCTGAACCTGTCTTCTTCCATTCAGCAGGGAAATAAGGGTATTTTAATCTCTAAATTGCACTTGCAATTTGTTTTAATATGGTAAATCTATTTTCCTACTGTAAACATTTAAAATAATAGTTGCAAAAGCTAACCAGATCACTTAAGATGTGCACATATGCCTAATGAAGAGTGTATATCCATTATTCTTGTCATCAGCCACTGCTCAGACAAAACTTCAGCAGATTTTGTTCCACAGTCTTATCACCTCACACAAAAAGGTTGGAATTTCCCATGCAGGCAGTGAAGACCACGGCCACATGGAAACATATTTTCTCTGCTGACTCATGTGTTACAAATCCCAAAGTGGATAGAACAAAACAGAAAAGACACAAAAATACTCAGATTAAAGGACAGTTTCCCATAATCTTATTGTATTGGTGCCTTTTTCACTAATGAATTAAAAGAATAATTTCTCTTTGTTCTAAGCATTCCTGAATGAACTCTGTTGAATGTAATACTGACTTGGCCCCTCCCTGCTCAAATATATATATATATATATACACACACTAAATACACAAATCTGTACCAAGAAATAACAGAAACTAAATCTTTGACTAAGTGATGAGACAACTGTATGGGAAATAAAACTCACAGACAAAAAAAAAATAAGGATTTTAAATGGTTTTTTATATTGTTTGGTTAGTTCTAATACATATTATCTGCACTTTTTTTTTACCATACAAAAAAAGAAGTAAACAAAACATGAATCCCTTTTTTCTACATCTTAAATAAAGAAGGTGAGAGATTTAGTGAGAACACAAAACGGGAAGAAATAGTGAAGAGAAGTTGTATCAGATTTGTAAGAAATACACACTAAAGGCAGGGGTGGGCAGAAACCCATCAAAGAGAACCCTTACAAAGTTGCAGGAATAATTTTACAGTAGTAGACTAGCAAGTAACTGCATCTGTCTTCAGAAAAATGTGCACATGGTGACAAGAGAGTTCACAGGGCTGTCAGGGAGGCCAAATCATTTATAGGAGAACGTGAGAAGAGAACTTGGAGGGGATTAAAGAGAAATGGTTGTACAAACCTGAAAATACTCTCCAAATTCAGCCAATGTAAAATTTGACACTGAAATAAAATGAATTGAAATTTCTTGCAGTCATAACATGTGACAGAACACTGCCAGTTACAGATTTTGTAATGGCCAGTATTTTAATTAAGCCACTAGCTCCTAAAGTCATACAACTATGTGAGATTTCAAATACTTTTCTTTAAAGGAGGTTTCTTACGTCTGCTTCTACAAATACTCTCATTTAAAATCATGAACTGTCAACAGCCTCAAAGTACAATAATTAAACCAAAAAAATTTACATTTTTACATCTTCTGACTTTATATTAGACTGACTTTCTTTACCTGGATAGATTTATGAAGTTTTACAACCCAGTGCAGCCTTCCAGTACCTGAAGGGAACATACAAACAGGAGGGGAATCAACTTTTTAAAAGGGTAGATAAGGGCAGGACAAGGGGGAGTGGATTAAAACTAAAGGTTTAGATTAGATATTAGGGGGAAGTTTTTTACAGAGAAAGGGATGAGGGGCTGGAACAGGCTCCCCAGAGAGGTGGTGGATGCCTGGTCCCTTGGAGGTGTTCAAGGCCAGGTTGGCTGGGGCCCTGGGCAACCTTGTGTACATCCAGGCTGGAGGTTGGTGTCCCTGCCTGTGGCAGGGGGGCTGGAGCTCTATGATCCTTGGGGTCCCTTCCAACACATGCCTTTCTATGATTCTATGATTCTATGAAATGATGAGTGATACTGGAGAAGTTAAGTAACCACTCAGTTCTCAGTACAAATGCAGCTGTGGTGGGCAGCTGGCTGGCACGGCCAGGTATGCACTGCTCAGTTTTCTTATTTAGCGCAATTGAAACTGTAGATCATGGATGGGGTTCTCTCCTATTGCAAGAGTCACAGGATCTTGCAAAAAACATGGTACTCTATTCTTTATTTAAAAAAAAAAAACCAAGAAAAAGTTGGCTTTTTGATACTACCATGACCCTTGGAAAGACCTTCCGAAATCCCACTGCTGTAATGGTTAGGAACCTTCTTCTAATTTTCAGCTTAAATTTGCACACTGCCAGTTTATATCCATTTGGTTTTGTATCAGCGCTATTCTAAAACTTAAATAGCTCTTCTGGATCTTTTCTCCCTGATATTCATCCAGGATTTATTCATGCACAGTTGCACTAATATGAGGCAGAGCTAACTCTACTGTGATCTGTGTATCTATAGCGATGCATGGGAGGTGGGGGGATGTTAACAAAAACTGAAGGCATGTTAATAAAAAAGCCCATCAAAACAACACAAAACAAAAACCCAAAGGCAACCTGTCTCCTTGGGATTTTTTTCTGCAACATTGCAAGATACACAAAATGCAAAACTGCTGTCCAGAAATCAAAGGTTACAAATCAAGAAGCACAGACAACACAGGACTCTCCCCAAACTCTGTGCAGATGATCACAGAATTACAGAATCCCAGAACATTATGAGTTGCAAGTGACCTCGAGAGATCATCTAGTTCCAACCCCCTGCCAGAGCAGGATCACCTAGACTAAATTACACAGGATCACATCCAGGCAGGTTCTAAATGGCTCCAGAGGAAGAGACTCCGCACCTCTCTGGGCAGCCTGTCCCAGTGCTCTGTCACCTTCACGATGAAGACATTTCTCCTTATGTTCACATGGAACCTCCTATGCTCCAGCTTGCACCCATTGCCCCTTGTCCTATTGCTGGCCATCACTGGTTCCATCTTCCTGACTCTTGCCTTTTATATATTTATAAACATTAATAAGGTTGCCCCTCAGTCTCCTCCAAGCTAAAGAGGTCCAGCTCCCTCAGCTTTTCCTCATAAGGAAGGTGTTCCACTCCCTTAATCCCCTTGGTGGTCCTGTACTGGACTCTTTCAAGGACTTCCCTGTCCTTGAACTGAGGCCCAGAACTGGACACAGTATTTCAGATGTGGTCTCACCAGGTAGAAGAGAAGTTGACCTACTAACCACATCCCTTCTAATACACCCCAGGATGCCATTGGCCTTCTTAGCCAGGAGGGCACATTGCTGACTCATGGTCATCCTGCTGTCCACTGGGACCTCCAGATCCCTTTCCCCTGTGCTGCTCTCCAACAGATCTGTCCCCTACTGGTACCTAGGGTTGTTCTTACCCAGATGCAAGACCCTACACCTGCCCTTGTTAAATCTTATTAAACTTCTTCCCACACAGCTGTTCAGCCTGTCTAAGCCTTGCTGAATGGCATCACAGCCCTCTGGTGTGTCAGCCACCCCTCCCAGTTTTGTGTCATCAGAAAACTTGCTGACTGTACACTCTATTTCCTCACCCAGGTTGTTGATGAATATATTGAAAAGTGCAAGTCCCAGTACCAGCCCCCAAGGAACTCCACTAGATACAGGCCTCCAGCTAGACTTTGTCCCATTGATCAAAACTTGCTGGTTTCTTCCCTTCAACCCGCTCTCAATCCACCTCACTACTCTACCCTCCAGATCACACTTCCTCAGTTTAGCCATGAGGATGCTGTGGGAGATGGTGTCAAATGCTTTATTGAGGTCAAGGTAGACCACATCCACTGCCCTACCAGCATCTATCCACCTGGTTATATCCTCATGAAAGGAGGATGACTTGACTTCCCCTTGGTAAAATCACATTGACTGCTCCTAACAACCCTCTTATCCTTGATACGCCTAGAGACAGCAAGTTGTTCCATCACCTTTCCAGGGATGGAAGTGAGGCTGACCGGTCTGCAGTTACCAGGGTCCTCCTTCTTGCCCTTTTTGAAGACTGGAGTAACATTTGCTTTCCTCCAATCCTCTGGCATCTCTCCCATTTCCCAGGACATAGCAAAGATGATAGATAGTGGCCTAGCAATGACTTTCATCAGCTCCTTCAGCACCCTCTGGTGCATCCTGTCAGGACCCATGGATTTATGGATGTCTAGATGGCTTAATTCATCCCTGACTCAGTCCTTATCAACTGAGGCAGTCTCATTGTTTATCCTGACTTCCTCCAGGGCTTCAGCCATCTGGGGCTCCTGCAAACAGTCTTCAGCAGTACAGACAGAGGCAAAGAAGGCATTCAGTAATTCTGCCTTCTTACTATCCTGTCATCAGGGCACCCACCTCATTCAACAGAGGGCCTACAGTGCCCCTAGCGTTAGTTTTGTCTGCAATGTATTTGAAGAAGCCCTTTCTGTTGTCCTTGACCTCCATTGCAAGGATTAATTCCAAAGAGGCCTTAGCTTTACTAGCTTCTACCCTACATGCCCTGACAACAGTATTATATCCCTCCCAAGTGGCCATCCCTTCCTCCCATGACCTGTAGAATCTCTTTTTCCACTTGAGTTTTCCCATCAGTCCTGTTTATCCACACAGGTCTTCTGCCTCCCTTTCTTGACTTCTTTCCCATTGGGATGCTCTGTTCTTGAGCTTGGAAGAAGTGGTCCTTGAATATGAACCAACTATCTTGGGTCTCTTTTATTTCCAGTACCCTGTCCCAAGGGATTTCCCCCAGTAATTGCTTGAAGAGGCCAAAGTTGACCCTGCTGAAGTACAGGGTTGCAGTCTTACTTACTATTCTCTTCCTAACACATAAGATCCTGAACTCCCATATCTCACGGTCACTGCAGCCAAGTCTACCTTCAACCTTCACCACTTCAACCAGACCCTCCATGTTAGTGAGTACAAGATCCAGCAGTGCTCCTTTCCTAGCAGCTTCATTCACCATTTGCATTAGGAAGTTATCATTGATAATGATGGGTAGATGGGTTGTGTGGTGAATGAATAGAAAATGTAATAATGGAAGGTCCCACACAAGTAAGAAAGAGGAACGCTCCAGGGGCCTGGCAGAAGATTTTGGCCTCCTAGGAAATCCTAGCTCACCAAATTTGTTAATTAACATACTTAAAGACACATATCAGAATGAGAGTTACAAAAGGAAATGATAGAAACAACTGGAACAAAATTATTTTTCTAAATGTCTAGAAATTAATGAAATACAGTTGGTCAGTTTGGGGATGGAGCTATATGACAAATTGCCTGGAGTAACATTAGGTCACTTTTAGAAAGCCAGCTGTTACTCTGATCATAAGCTATTTAGTCTAAGCAAGCAGATGTTTTTCTTTTTGGGAACTTCTGCTGAAGTCATGGAGTTCAGAATATGAATCAATTGAAGACTCAAGTCTTTTTTTAAACAGTGATTTTAAAAGCTTATTTTTTCCTTAAAATACTTGCTTTAGCTTTCAAAAAGCTTTTGGTTTCTTCAATATACGTTGCTCCTACAAAACATTAAAGTTTTTCTTTCCCAAGGCAATGAAAGCTTGGAAAAATAACTTTATATTTGGAAAAGTGTATTTCAAAGAAGTATGATACAAACTGGTCTAAATCTCAATGAAGTCACTGAATCCTTCCACTTACTTTAGGAAAAAAAATTATTTGGCCTGGATAGCTTATATAAAAATCAAAAAACCGGTCCCAGTTAAAGAAGATGTCATAATTTCCAAGGAAATTTTAAATGAGAGAGGAATTCTTTGGCTTTGCATTTACAAAAACGTATGTCTTCACTCTCTAAGATGCATCTGATTTCATTTCTTTTTATGCAACATCCTTTATTTACATATAATTTCAAACACCAATTTTGTAACATGATTTCAATACAGTAAAAGCATGATGTCTCTTATTTCATCCTTTCTCATGTTGCTGTTTAATCAACTCTTCACTGATTTTACTGTTATCCTATCTCAGCGAACGGATAAATAAGGCAGGGAAGATGGATACCTCTTCAGGTGCTGCCCGCTTTGTATTTCAGCCTTCAGGTAACCCAGTGTGTAGCAGAAATTGGCAGCGAGGATGGAAAATCCAGAGCCAAAGTACTAACAGATATACTGCTCCTGAAAACTCTTAGTGACATCTCTCATTAGCCAGGTGAGCAGTCCTAATACCTTCATGTAGAAATGTGAATTGCTGGCTGCCACCTGCACAGTGGGGTCTTTCATATTTCAGATTCATGTAGAAATTTTTCCAGGTAACCAGAGTCTCTAAATTTAGTTAAACATAAAGGGTTTTATGAAAAAAAAAATAGAAACATTTAAAAAAAATTATCTTGTGTGTCTAACTGCACACTATAAAAATCTTGAGAAGGAAAGACTGTTTTTTACATGGCAAGCAGTCAAGCCACTTCTAGCCTGGGTTTTAGCTGCTGAATCTGAAGATGTGGTGTAAATGATGTATTCCAGAGCTGTGACTTAGACATAAGCCCAGATGCAAGATGGCATTTAGCAGTAGACTCCAGAGCCTTGAAGTTCAGGCTCCTACATTGTCTTTAGGGGAGTTAAGCAGCTCAGTGTAATAACAAGTAACGTCTTGCCCAAATGGTACTCAGCTGCCCAGGACAGCTAATGTAAAATGCTGAGTTGGTAGCAATGCATCTGAGCTCTGCCCATGTTTGGGAGGTTGGTCCTTCAAAAGTGCAGCCTAGAATTCCCTTCTGAGCGTTACTTTCAAAGGAACTTTCAAAGAAATGAGCAAAACCTGCTCTTTTTAGAGCACAATGAGAGAAAAGACAGTGCTAGCGACAGATGTGTTGTATCCAGCAAGTCCACTGAGTAGGATCAAGCACTTGTATTTCCTCTCTTGCTTTACTGTTCTACCGATTCAGTCCTGCCTCCAAAAGCCTGAAGCAGACGCTTCAGGAAGAGTAAGAAAAAGGCAAATTTATGTGTTATGCTTGAAAATTTCCTTGCAAACTCTCCCAGGCTCCATTTCCAGCTCCAAAAATTCCTGAAATGGGTGCAGTTTCCATCTGCTTAGCAACCCTCAGTAGGTTTCTCTTACAAGGTCTTGTACAATGTCCTCTCACAACATTTTGCCCTCACAGCAACCTACAGCAGAGCTACATAAACTATCACCTGTTTCAGGAATAACTAGTCTTTTATTTTGTTTCTTGTTAAAGCTGGCCCTTACTGCCTTTATTTGCTGTCTGCTTGCTCTTGCAGTTAAATAGTTAGTGAAGAACAGGTTCCCATCATTCATGAGTTTGTAATGCTCTACAAAACGAATTCTTAAGTTGTCTTTGTTCTTGGCAGGAAGTCCTAGTTTATTTTGTCATTCCTCAAAACAGGGTACCTGTGATATTCCCTTTTCTCCTTTTCTTAATGTTTTTTTTATACAAGTCTGCTGTGCCCTTTATGAGGTGAGATGAACAGAAGCATACACGATATGGAAGAAGTACATTAGCTGTGATTTTATGCTATTTTATGCAATGGCATATTGATGTTATTTGTTCTCCCTATTCCTTCCCTGCCATTCCTAGCCTTTCACCTTTAAAGGAAAAAGGGGGTGGGGGGGTGGGGGGCTGGAATCCAAATTGCTTCATTTTGCTTCATAAGCAAGAAGCATGGAGAGTCCTCCTATTTGACCAAACCTAGTGTTTGGAGACAGGAGATGTAGGTTTAAATCCCTTTAGCTCACAACAGGTTTTCCCTTTAGACAGTCGTGGTAAAATGCTTCTTCAATCACCCTGCAGCAGCATGAGAAGGTGATGCAGCCATCGCCTTGCCCTGTCTTAAACAGAAGTCGCAGTAGCAGTCAGATCACGACACCTTGATCCTATCTCCTTAGGGAAGCCTTACCACCTTAGGGATCAGGGAAGTCATCTGAAAGAACATTTGGGTTTGGATCCCAATTAAACATAGGAGGGAAAGAGGCACTGAGATGCACACAATAGGGTCAGGTAAGTCAAATGCAGAAGAGGAACTGCATCTGCCTGAAGGCTTCCCTGAAAGCCCTGAATGGTGCTGAGTCAGGGACCATTTTGATGACTAAGATTTTGTGTTCAGGCATCTAAGCTCCACTGGCATCTTACTTCTAGTGTTGGGCTTTCCTTAAAGTAGCATTTTTGTCACCCACGATGGGATTTTTACCAAAGGAATGATTTCTTAAGTTAGCTAACTTAAAAAGCAGCTCCTGGAACCTTTCATTAGTAATAATAAAAAAACCCAAAAACCTGATTAATAGGGTGGAATGTAGCTACTTCTGGTGGATCAAAGAAAACCTAAATATGGGCAAGAAGTAGACAGCATTAGCAGCTTTTGAGAGGTGTGCCTCATCTAGTGTAAAGCATGATGCTTTTACACCATGCCTGTTTTTCATAAAAAGCCTATTTTTTCACCTCAATCAAATAGTGCCACAACATCAGTCAGTGACACAAAGTAAGAAAAACAAACCTTTGCCTTGCTCCTAAAACCTCCAGTTATTTCCACCTGAGCCTCAAGACCGAGCTGACCAAAGTCATTAATTTGTATTCAACAAGCAACCTGCACCATACCTTCCTACAAAAGTACTCTGCTGCCAACAGTTCCTCAACAACCTGCTGGAGCCAAGTTTCATTTGCAGTCCCAGCCTCTTTGAAAAAAAAAATTGCTATCTTTCACTTAGTGGATTTTGTTTATTTAATACTGTAAGTCCCTTTCTTCCTGTTGATTTATCTTTCTAATGCAGAAGCCTTGACATGTATTCAAAAAGGTAACTTTTGTCTTTATGGGAAAAGAAGCTTATTGAATAGCCAGAGGATGTCTCATACAGGAAAGCCACATAAATGGTGCACGAAGCTGTGAGAATCGAGCTATTAAATGGGAGCAGGGGGCTCCGGAACTGCTGCAGACTTCCAGGCCCTACAGGGAATACTGAGAAGCACGGCGTGTTTGAAGAGGAATTGAAATTGTCAGCAAAAGAACAGAATCTGTTCACCCTTAAATTCCTAATTAGAGAACTCAAAGTGTGAAGTGACCACTTAAATGATGAGCACAGAAAATGAAGGAAATTGCCTTCCTTAAGAAATGGGCAGGGGTCTACACTGATAAATTAACATTCTGATTCACAATCTGGATTATAATAGTTGCAAATTACCACCTTAATTTTGTATATATTATTTGGTTTCCCCTCAGGAATTCAAATAGAAGACTGTATTTAGAGATGAAGGAATGTTAAATATAACTTAGAAAATTCTCCTTATACATAGTATTGATTCAACACTGGAAACTTTAACTATTTTAAATATGTCCTACAGACTAGTGTGCTGAATAAATATTAGGTTACACTGACATTAACTTTTAAAATGTCATTCATTTCTGCACAACTTTTCATACCAGCCAGTATTTGAACCTAAAATAAATCCATACTATATATTTACATTTTGGTATACATCCATACTGTATATTTAGGTTTTGGTACACATCAATCTTTGTGGTGCAAACACGCATAACATATAGATGGTGATAATATATATGGCTAAAACAGATGGTTGAACCAAAACATGTGAACATGAGAATGAAGAGAAAGTGTGGCTGGATTTAGAAAGCTGAGGCAATGCTGTTCTTCAGATTCTCATTGTTATTAGTTGGGGACATCCAGAAAAGAGCACATAGAAGTTGCTTTTCTTGTTGGTAGTAAAATGCATGTTGTCTGCTAGCTTGGAAACACAGTCCTGTGCCAGTTGTATAAGAAGAGTTAGAATATTCAGGTAAACATCACTACTTCTCTGTGAAAAAAGTCATGGAACTGGGATGCCAGAAACAAACTGAAGCTGAGAGTCAAGATATCTTTTCTAGACTGCAACAGGTTAAAGTGAGGAACAACTAATTAAACAACTCATAGTTTAGTTAGCTGCACTTTGAATGGCAAAAACCTGGTTGAAGTAGACGATAGTAGGAAGGTGTAGATGAGCTAGTTTTGGAGAGACCTTTTACATTATTTGGGGACGTTACCTATACATTTTGCTATTGAGAATGGGAATATTTTTAAGTCTTGCCTAAATATTTAAACTTCTTTGGGTCAAATCTAGCCACAATTAAAATGTAATTTGGTAAAACGTTCCTATTAATATTTTTCTTGCCTACAAAAATTCATAAAAAGCTAACTTATTGAAAAGACTCCAGATTTTTTTTTCCATAAGCACAATCAGACAAAAGCTACACAGAGGGCACACTCCAATAGCTTTCAGGGGGTTATATGGAACACATCAGTAAGCCAGGGGAGAATTTCAAAGAACATCTTCAGCCTGAGTTATAAGCAGGCTAAAGATTACAGATTAATTTCTTTCTCATTTAAAATAAAAATGTAAAAAAGCAAGTGAATTGTCCACAGGGGTTTTTTTTACCCTTTAATTTTAGCAAGAATGTCATAGGAAATATCTATTCTCACTACACAGTAGTGTCCACAAATCATTGCACAGGACTTTGCATGTGCCCTTACTTGTGAGTGAATAGCATCTCACTCCACAAGTAGTTCCATTGAACTTCACTGAATGGCACTCACTGAGAATACTCAGATAATGCCCTGGTCCATAAATAATTACATCAGTACTTGGCTTCAGTAACACTGTGGAGGAAGGTGCTATTCATATCTCAGCAGGGATATTAGAATCAAGCCCGTAAGCATTTCTTCAATAAGACAGAGAACAAACTGTCGCTGTCTTGTCATTCCCAAAAGAACTTTTTGCCTCTGTCTGCTCTAATAGGTTTCTCTAAAGTGAAGCAGATTTGACCGCCTTGTCTTTCCTGAACACATACGAGACTGAGATTTTCCCGCTGAATCTCCCAGAGGCAACAGCAGAACTCCCAAACAGATCCATTAGCAAGGACTTCCTACAGATTTCTATAAAAAACCACCTGTCTTCCGACCCAGTCTTCCTCGTCTCCTACTAAACCCTAAGAACCACAGACTTGTATTACGTGATAATTCACTTCAATTTTTTAATGGGGAAAAAAAAAAACAAAACAACAAACCCCAAACAAAACAAACCACCAAAACCAAAAGGAAATAATGTCAAAAATCTCACAGAATATTTAATCCTATGGACTAACACTATCAGATGAGAGTCTATCTCCATATTTAGTTATGGAGAGAATCTCAAAGAGGAACACACTCAAATGAAATCTGATTAAATCAGTCTAATAACCTGTACAGGGTATTCACGTTGGGGAACAGTCATTTTGTTGAACACACTGAGCAGCCTGGCTCCTGAGTCTTCACAATGAACCACCATTGAGACCAAATCATCCACCACATCTAGAAAGAGTGTCCCCTTCAGGCCAGGTTTGAAAACACCGTTGAGGGGGCACATAGCCACACTTACACCTCCTGTGTGAGCAAAACCCCTTGTTTTCCCAGATTTTTAAAAAACTTATTAATATATTCTACACATGCAGACAATGTATTTGACTATTACGTTATACAAAACCACCTTACTTCTAGAAAGACCTGAAATGAAATATTCAAAAAAACCCACGTGTTTCATTAGAAAAGTTACATTTATGTCCTGCATTGCTTGCAATGCAGTAGGGTCATCTGAACATGGAAGTTAGTCTCCAAAATTGAACTGTGGCATATTATATTATGATTATATCATGTTATACTTGAGTTTTAATCACACATTTTCACAATACCTCCACACACATACAAAGCACCTGATAATTTTGTCCTTTGAACAGTTTTGGGAGTACATCTGAGTTTAGGAAACAGGTTGGCAGCCTAAGAGAACAATGTTATGAAAACTTATCAAAAGTTTTATGACAGGCCATTCTTCGTCAAACAGGGTGTAAAAGAATTACATTAAAACAAGTATTTGTGGAATACTACAAGATTTTTAGAAATGTTTAGAAACAGGTTAGTTTAAAAGCGACATTAAAATGCTATCAACACCCTTGCAAAGATCACAGATTTTAATTAAAGATCATCACATTTATAGCTAAGCTACTCCACTACACTTTCAGAGAGGAAGTAAAGCCATTTTTCAAGTGACAATTTTCTTTTTTTAAAGTTGCTTCCTCCAACTAGGAGAACTCGGTACACAATTGCTTTCGCTCCGAGTAACCCAACACCGATCTTTGTTGATAGAGCCTCACGGTTTCAGAGGCAGCACCACCTATTGGGTGGAAAATGTAGGTTAGCGCCTACTTTATCACGAGAGACCTATTGTAAAACTGGTTTTGTGCATAATGGGCTGGAGCTCCCGAGTTCCTCATACTTCACTGCAAGCGAACAGCTCGTATTTTCTAGCGATCTATTTGACAGAAGCTTATGAATTCTAACTGGGCATTCCATATGCTACAGAGCTCTCTACCGAAGCTCCAAGTATTTATCCGGCCAAGTATTTGATACAGCAGTTCTAACAGCATCAACCGGCTCAGGCTGGTTATAATAATAACGACACCGAGTTAGAGAGCGTTGCGTGGTTTTTAGGATGCATTCCAGTTGCACACATCCGAATGAGTCGGAAATTAATTTGGTTATGTAAGTAGCCCGACAAAAATCTATATTTGAATCCATACTCTGCACGCAGTGTCCCACACGAATGAACGAACGAACGACTCGGCGTGTTGCCTTTTCGAGGCAGCGGTCGGTTACACCCGGCTTTCGGGCCATCCCCGCCGCGGCCCGTTCTCGGGGAACAGAGTCTTCACCTGGGCTGCAGTTTTGCACCCATCCCCGGTTGTCTTGGAACCAATTCACGCCAAACACTGAAGTAAAATCTCGTATCCCACGTCCACAGAGCCCGGTGTCAGTGCTGCCTGGCAGGGATTGCCTCTCTCCCTCCTGTCACAGGCGCACACCCACACCCCGCGGGTGCGGGCTGCCCGGCGGGGCCAGACCCCCAGGAAGGGCTCGGCGGGAAGCGGCTCCGCCGGGTGCGGAGCCCCACGCGAGTCGCCGCTGTGGGGGCTGAGGCAGTGTGTTAGGCTCCCCCCACCCCCCTTCCCGGAGCATCCCGCTTGTGCCAGGGGTGGCATGGGGTACCGCGCATCCGCGGAGCCCGGCAGCAGAAGCCCGAGGTAAAAAGGGCTAGGAGAAACGTGTCCAGCCATGGGCTTGACAGCATGTTTCCACGGTGTGGAGCGGCCGGTGACTGCACCTGCAGCTCTAAGCAAAAAAGGGATGAGAAGGAGAAAACCCCACCGGGGCCCGGGGAGAAAAGTTGGTCTGAAACCCGAAGATGAATTCACGCAAATATCACTCACCCACTCTGAGGATACAGACGAGCTGGATGCAGGCAACCAAGCGCCCTAGAATGAGCATGTCCAAATCGTCCTTTGCCTCCTCCCGTCCGCCTGTGCCTGCCCGTCCGACTGCCTCGCAGCCTCCCGCCTGCCTGACCGCCTGCCTGCCTGCCTGCCTGCCTCCGCGGGCAGCTGCACCTCTCCCCAGTGGGGAGCCGGCTCCACGCCGCGGCCGCGCCCGGCGGCCGCCCCCACGCCGCGGGCGGGCGGGATCAGCGGCGCTGGGTGCTGGCGGGGCCGCGGCTCGGCTCAGCGCATCGCGGGGCGGCGGGGGGGGTGGGGGGGGAGGATGGGGCCGCCCACCGCTCCGCTCCGCGCCGCGCACTCCGCCGAGCAGCCGCGCAGCCGAAAGCGCGAGTGCCTGCGGGGGAGCGCGCGGGTGGGTGCGTGTGTGCCCGGGCGGGTGCGGGTGCGCTCGCGGGTGCGCCTGATGTGTGTGTGTGTGTGGTGTGCGCGCGGGGGGAGGCGGAGACCGCGCGCTGCTGGGCGGGCGCGCACGTGTGCGCGCGTGTGAGTGTGCCTGCCTGCGTGCGTGTGTGTGTGTATGTGTGTGTGTGTGTGTGTGTATGTGTGTGTGCGGGGGGGGGGGGTGGGAGGCGCTGTGTGCGCGAGCGAGTGCGGTGGCGCGCGCCCGCCCGCCGGCAGGAGGGGGCAGACTCACACACCCCCCCCCCCCCCACACACACCCCAAACCCCCGGCAGGAGGGAGGAAGCCGGGGGCCGGTTCACGTCGCCGCGGTCACAGCGTGGCCCCGGGACCGGGGTTAGGACCCCTCCGCAGCGTCGGCGTGGGGAGGGGGTGGCTTCGCGCAGGGCACACCGCATCCCCCCACCCCCCCCTCCGGGACGGCGTCACCCCCCCATCCCCATCCTCACCCCACGGGCGTGCGAAGGAAAAGTTTATTGAGGCGGGGAAGGAGGGGGCGTGTGGGGTTTCGAGGGCAGCGAGGTGACGGGCCGGTCGGTGCGGCCCCGGGGACGCGGAGCCTGGCAGCCCTTCGAGGGGTGCCCCAGAGCGCGTAGGCGGAGGACCCCCGTTACAAACCCAATGTTCTGGGGACCAGCTCCCAGCCCAGCGATGACTTAATGGCCCAATTTTGCAAGCGCTTACTGCGGAGGGTAACCGCGAGAATCAATCGCCGGGAGTTCGGCGGGGCTGGTATAAGCGCTGCCGGCCCGGGAGGAGGTGGCGTGTGCAGGCTGCTCCCCGAGCCGGGGAGCAGAGGGTACGTGTTCCCTGGGAGCTGAGGGGGGGAGCGGGGGAAGGGGGCTGGAGCCGCGGAATATCATTATCCGCCTTAGAAGTGGGTCAGGGCGCGGGCACTGGCACCGTTTCTTCGGGAAGACAAAACAAGACCGGAAAAAAAAAAAAAAAAGAAGGAAAAAGCCCCACCAAATCCTAAACCGCCCAAACAAGAAGCGAGTGTCCAAGGAAAACAAGCACCGGGTCCCGCGCGGTGGGGAGGGGCGGGGCGGGGCGGGGGCGGCGGTGCCGGCATCGGCGGGGCGCGGCGGAGCATCACGTGTGGTCCTAGCGGGGAGCCCCCAGGGCCGGCCCTGCGCGTACCCCGATCCGGAGGGAGCGGGCACCCTGCCTCCCGGCCGGGCCTGCCCTCCCCGCTGCCTCCCCGCGCTGAGCTGAGCCCTCTCTGGTGCGGAAAGGTAGTGGGGGGCTAGGAACACCCCAGGCAAAGGCTCGGGGCTTTGGGAGCGTGAGAGGACCCGCGCGGTCCCCCGCTTCGGCGCGGCCCAGGAGCCGTGTGAATGCTTCTGTGTCTGCGGTACTGTTCCCGTCCGAGCGAATCTATCTACTCAACACGGATGTGATGCGACTTTCAATGGCGGGCAACTTAAGTGTAGAAACACTCGGTGCTTTTTAGGTACCCCGCTCTGCTGTGCCTCTCAGTCCTCTGGCACCAGAGCTGCTTCTCCCAGCTTGTCCTTCCAGGCGAACAAATAAAATCCCGTGTCGCCTTTCTCGTGTCAGTGTCCACCTCTCGCTCTGCCTGGCCGTGTGGGATGTGACGAGCTATCTTGACGTGAAGCAAGCTGGAAATTTCCCAGTGAACAAAAGTTGCACGAGAAATTGCTGAGATGCTGTTGGTTGCCTTTGGGAAGCGGGCTGCAGATGTGTCTTCTCACGCAAGGTCAGCATCTTTCAGGCTACTACAGAGTTTACGTACAATAGAGATTGGTTCATTAGGAGAAGAATTAACTTTGAATGACAGTTCTTGTTGAACGGACCTCCGGTGTCACGGGAAGAAACAAGTTCCATGTGCTGAGCTCCACCAATAAAAATAGATTTTAGGATTGCCCTATGGGGAAATGCTGTTAAAGGTTTTAGTCAGATCATTTTCACGTTACTTAAAGAACCTAGATGCCAGGAAACAGCTGCAGTTGCTTCCAAACCTGTATACATGCAAACATGCACGAACACACTGATACACATTCGCAAGACAGAATCCTAATATCCGATGGATAATATATTTGAGACAAACTCCAGGTCTCACACTATTTTGCAATTGGCTTCGTTTCTCAGTAGGAATAAGAACTATACAGTACAGCATAGTGGTATGTATAGGTATTATTAAAGTATACTATATAAATCCAATGCCTGCAAGACTGTAGTAATGCCTGGCTCCCAGGCTATAGATCTGCATGACTTTTCTCTCAGGCTGGTGGGTACGTGTAACTCTCACGTTGCTTGTGAGTAGATGTGAGTTTGCAGCATCTTCCAGGTTCCCCCTCCACCCTGGCAGGGATGAACTTTTGAGCACTTTGGTGCTTTTTCATCTCCAGGTTCACAGCCACGGTCAAAACTTTTGTGACTGAAAAGGCTGAAGGATGACTTGTTACAGCTGCTAACATGGTTACCTGCTCAGGTAGGTGCTGGAAGAGGTAAATCAGTGTACTCCCTTTCTTACAGGATTTCTTTAAGCACCTCCTTTTATTTGTGCCACAAACAAGTTACTTGTGAGCACACCCAGACCAAAGGGCAAGGACAGCATTTGTAGGTGGCACAACTATTTCCTAGTTTTTCACAGTAAATTACTGCACAGAATCTGGTCCTGATGTAGTCATTGCACCAATAGTTCACTGTCACTTCCAGTAGGTAATATGCTGTAATATTTTGCAAGGTGAATGAGGAACATTTAGGACAGATCACCAGCGAATGTGTTAGACACTCCATCATTCAAAACCTTTACATCAAGTCTCCTTAAAACATGACCACGAATGTCTGCACTAAGTAACTCATCTGCCGTTATATAGCCTGTAATACAAAGATAACAAGGATGGATGAGAGGGCTTGTCTCTGGCCTCTCAGAATACCTGGTCAGAATAAGAATAATATCCTGATGTGATCGTACTTTACAGCCGCTTTGAACAGGTGTCAGCGGTTTCACAAAGACAGCAATTCCTACAACTTCCCCTCTGGTTCTTGCAATGAAGACTGCTGGTGAAGAAGCTCTCTCTGTAGTCTAGGAAATGCTTGGCTGTGGTAGGGTGGCACTGTTCATCTTTGCTTTTAGCTGTCATGTCATGAAGTTTTAGTTTGTGCTGTGTCAAGCCAAATTCACTAAAATTAATTCGGAAATAAGGAAATCTGTCAAGCAAATCACGAGCTCTAATGACATGATTTCTATTAATGCTTCCTCTTTCCCCTATATGAAGTATAAATAACCTACAACATGACAAAATAGCAAGCAGACATGCAAAGGACGTTAGTTAACATAGCATATTTCCATTTCTTTAAGACTGACTATTCTTATTGATGACTTAGCAATGAAAATACGGCTTCTTTCATCACTGAACTTCAGTAAATACTTTGTGGATTTACATAAAGCTTCTCTTTATGTATTTAAGTATTTCCACTTATCCTTTCATGGAACGTTAGCAAGTCTTGATGAGAAGCTGTTTGGTTTCTCTGTTAAGATTTTCCCCTTTGGATAACCATTTGCCTTTTTGTTATTTTTTTATATCTTTAATTTTCAGCTTTCTTTTACTGTTTTAATATGATACTCAATACTTTCTTCAAATCCGCTCTTTTTATCCACTGTTACATTTTTCTCAGTCTAAATGAACCTCTCCTCAGTGTTGATACTGTATTTTCCTTTGTATTGTGACAATCTTGTTATTTTCCAGGGTGAGTCATTCCGTGTCTTGTTCAGCTTCATTCTGATCTTGTTTTCAGTGCTTATGGGTGTGGGTTTTTTTTCCAGAATAATGTCAATTTCTTGCTGCATTTATCTTCTTCTTCTCTTGTGGTAAATGTTTTCATTTTCAGTGCTGTCTTTGATATTTTTCAAATACTTTTTTAGGGGCTCACATGCAGCTTTTTTTTTTTTCTTTCTTAGGTGAAGGCTTCTTCACCACTATGTCTTTACATGTGTGGTACAGTATGTTTACAATAAATCTGGCAAACTTCCATCTTTAGTTTCTAATTTGCTGGAGAAAACACATTTGTAAATTCAAAATACTACTAAGGTGTATGTGTGTGCTGTCCTGGCAATAGTTGTAACTAGCATCATTAAGACTATCATTCAGATACACAATAGAAAACCAAAACAGAAATTCATTAGCTGTCATGCTGAAGTCAAATGTGTCAGATCTGTCTGGTTAGAGCACTGTTGTTTTCAGAGAACCTATTCCCATGAGGATTTAATATTAAGCATCCCTTTACAGGGAGGAGTATTTGCATAGGATTTCAAACATTATTTTTTTTTGTAATACTAAGATACAAAAGGAAAGTAAATAAAATATTTTTGTTTACCTCAATTTTGTTTCACATGTTAGAGTTTCCAGATCATTAAAAAAAACTATTAACAAATAATTAAAGACTATTTTTCCATATTTCATGGGAGTTCCATTGTTTGCACTCTGTGTAATGTTATTCTCATTTTTGGGATTGGTTTGAGGGATTATTTTCCCAATTCGGCAGTGTCCTGGTTCTGGCCAGGCCAGAGTTAACCTCCCCAAGCAGCCAGCACAGGTGAGCTGAATTAGCCCAGGTGAACTGAGTTAGCCTGGGATGTTTTCCACACCCCCTGACAATACTGCCCCATAAACAGGGCTGGTTTGAAAGGGGCATTCCTGGGTGCCTCCAGGGCAGTCTGGGGTGGTCTGGGTTGCTCCTTGCAGCACTCTGTAGTCATCAGGTGTGAGTGTAATTGGCTGTTGCTGTTCCCCTTTCATGGGGATTTTGTCAATAAACTGTCCTTATCCCAACCCATGGAGGCTCTGTCTGTTTCTTCTCCAGGAGTGAGTGAGTGAGTGTGTGTGGTGCTCAGCCCCTGTTTGGGGCTGAAGCACCACAGGTTGCCTTCAAGAACTCGGGTAAGCCGAATAGTGACACTGAACCTCTTACTTGGGCCTTTGCTGAACAGAAGATGTAACTCATCTGCTTTTCAAAGCTAAGCCCAAGGACAGTAGATGGTGCATATTTTTCTCTCAGAAAAGGATCAGAACTTGACAGTTTGATAGCAGCCAGGTACCATCAGACTCTGTGAAGAGCTAGGCGAGAGACATAGTCCATTCGCATAGTCTGGCTTTATTATTTTAGTTCTCCATAAAAAACAGTTGAAAAAGGTTGGGCTGTTAAAAGATGGCACAGTTTAAACCTGTCGTTTTACACAGCTGTCTGTCTGGCCGAGCCATGGAGAGGGCTTCAATACCACATCTTCTGGCAAAACAGAAGATCTGATAAAAGGTTTGAGGACTAGTAGACTTTCAATATCTGTTTCTTTGTCAGCTGATCTTGAAATGGAAACCACATCTGTCTACAAACTTCATCTCTTCTGGCAAAACTATTCTGTACCTAGCTGATTATATCAGTGTCAAAGCAGCTACCCTTTGTTAAATCTTCTGAAGCATGACCTTCTAACCCTACTGCTTACTGTGCAGAGTGGTTGTGGAGTATGAAAAATAAGCAATGACGGGCTGAAATGCAACCTTTGAACAGATTGGTTTTATATATATGTACATGACCACTGAGTCAAATTTGTCTGTATTTCCTTCGTATTCATTTGTGGCTGTTCAGTCACAATTTATACTCCTCAACACCCACTACTACTCCTCAACACCTGTTGCAAGCAGGTGTTTCCAACACCTCCCATGAAGGTTGGTGCCATTTTTCCACAGGAGACTTATCTGTGAAGAAAGATGCACCAACAGATGACTTTCTGACTATGCTGTCAGCTCCATGAGAGTCGTGGTGGCTGTATTGTAAAATGCTCTGACTCCAGTTGCAAATCCCTTCCTATGTGTTAGACAAACGGATATGCCTCTAGGGGCATTTGGTTATTTCCCCTCCTGCTATGCAGCGACAGAGAAAATGAAAACAATATTTCATACTCCTGTTTAGCATTCCTATTCATTTCTGCTTGGATTATTAAATGTAAAATTGGGAACACAAAGCACAGCTACGACCACACTAGCATATCATCTCACTGCATAGTTACCTGTTAGCAACACAGTAGTTTCCCACAGAGACAGATAAGGCTAACTCCTGAAATGATAAATGAAGAGTGGGCAGGACTGAATTATTTAACATCCTGTTCCCACCCCCAGTGTCCACACATAGGGCAGTGTGACCTCCTGGGAGATTTAATTTTTGCTCATCTTTCGGTGGAGGAGCAGGTAGAAATAGGTCTGTCTGAATGCCAGAGATGGTGTCATCCGGGTACAAAGCCTCCCCTGGCTCCTCTATATCCTGACTGGGTGCAGAATTTGTCCCTTCACTTTGACACACATAAGAAGCCCAATATCTATTTCACCCATGCAGTGAACTTTGTCTATAAGCAACAATTTCACTGTTCTCCTTCCCCTCCAGCTCCTGACTGCCGGTAAAGCTCTCATTGCAGAGTGCAAAGAAAGGGTTTCTATCCCAGTGAAGAAGGTTCTTTCAATCCAGTGACTGCAGAATAAGTCACTGTTTTCAGTGGTGTTGATGATTAAAAGGGTCTTTTTTTCCTGCTGCCCTCTTTTTGAAGGTAGCGTACATCCTGACAGGAAATTCGGACAAGTGAAACCAAAATGTATACTTACAAAACCAGCAATGGAAAAACTGCAACCCATGCTAAAATGGAAAACTGCAACCCATGCTAAAAGTGTGCATTAAAGGCATTCATAGACTCAAACATTTGGTCATGCAGAGTAAACAGGCAGTTCATATGTATGCGACAGGCTTTAACAATAGCCCATTTAGTAATAAATAGATTAACAAATAAATAAATCCCCGCCCCCCCGCAACCAGCCATTAATCTGAAATCTGCTATGTCAATTCCAGCCAAAAGCAAGTTGGTTTGGCTCGTGTGCAGATCTAATCAAACAGTATTTCCTACATTGACATCACATTCGCCAGTTACTTTTTTCTTCCATTTGTGAATCTGGTGGCCTTCGTACTACAGCCAGTTCCGACCTACAAACACAATGGATATGAAGTCCCTGGAACAATTTATCATAATCATCATGCTTGGATAAACAGGGTTGATGATGCTGCACAGAAGAGTTTTCAAATAATGCATACTGAATAGTATGAACATGTTACTGCTGGCAAATGAAGCACAGATTTTTTTTTTTTCTTGAATGCATGTTTATCCTTTTTTCTGCATCTTTTTTTTTTTTTGCTTATAGCAAATTGTACTACTTTTAGAGGGTATGTTTCAATTTTAATGGGAACTAAAAGCAACTTAGCTTATGGAACTGACCTAGTATTTGACTGTCATTATTCTCATTGCTTTTAAATATACGAAGTATTTTTGAAATCTACTATTCACCTGGGAATAAAAGTAAACAGCAACAAAACAGCAACAAGAGTACACTGATACACCATAACTCATCTCGGTAATAGCCACTATTTGTCAGCATTCAATGTATTCACAAAATAAACTCTTCACAGTTCATCCTTCTTTTGACAATACCACCAATAATGCTGGTATATTGATTGGAAAATAAACAGAGGCAGATATATTGGCTTCTAGCAGACATAAACAAGAGGCACAGATTTTTGAAGTAGAGAAAGGAATAGTGAAGTAAATTAATATTCTTCTTTAACTTCAAAATTATTTAAGGCAACCGTTCCGCTGTCATGGCTTCTAAGATTTCAGAACATCTACTGATAGAAAGAATAACTTCTTAAATATGAACAAAATTTAATCAGAAGCCACAGATGCATCTTTCTTTGCTGTTAAATCTTCAGACCTGCCTATTAACAGTGGCAACTAAAATATTTAGAATTAATATATACAGAGAAACTGGTGATGCTTGTAGAAAAAGAATACTAGGTTCTAATGGAAAATTACAGGCTCTCAGATTACTATTACCTCTCAGGAGTGAGATTTGGGGTTATGTATGAAAATATTAGCTCAATACTATGAAGATGTAAAAGAAACACAGAAGAAACATGCTTAATAATTATGAGAAAGCAAATAGAGAACAAATCAGAGAGCATTACTTATGCCACTCTATAAATTTTCTTCTCTCTTACCACCTCTTCGACTGAATACAAAATTACTCTTCCGGATCTCTTCCCCTCCCCCCATTCCACTACACACATGCATATCCCCAAATTTTCTTCATCTCAGAATAACAAGGGTGATCAAAGATCAGAGGTATGATGGCTTCTGTGTTTAAGGAACAAGGAGGAATATATTTGAGGGCAAAAGGACTCAGATTCTTGAGTATGGAAAAGGTTGATGTCTGGAGAACCAGAGCAGACTATGGAGAGGGTAGATGGGGAATGACTGCTCAGTTGTCCAACAGAAGAAAATGCTGGCAGCAAATGGCAGTATGAGCAAAGTTCAAAAAAGACTTCAAACACCAAGTTCTTCCTGCGATGAGAGTCAGGCCTGATCTGAGGGATGGAGATCCTTGGCAATGGTGTTTTGAACTCAGTGAATTTATGAGAGTTCAAGGGCAGACCAACAAGAGTTTGGAAGAATGATTCATTAAATGTTATTAAGTGGACGTGTACCATCAGTCTCAGTAAATATCCTGAACTCGGAATAGAGGTTGCAGGTTGCTTGGGGAAGTCCTCTTTTTCTCTTTCCTAGACAGTTACTAACAAGTGGGGAGAGAATGGTTGCTTTTTCTGAGCCAGAAGACACTTACATTGTTTTAAGTTCCTTCAGCACAGACCTCTCAGACCATTAGAGGTCTTGTTAATTACAGATATTGTCCTGAGTGATGCCATAAACTATAACATATTTAAATAGGCCAGGGAAAAAACCCAAACAACAAAACCAATGCCATTTGCCATGAGAGTGTCAAAATATTCTGTCAGCAATTAATGAGCATGCCAGTAGGTTTTTGCTTTTATCAAATGCCATTTGCTTATTTTAAAATACAGCTGGAAAAAAAAAAAGTGGTAAAAATTTCCATGAAACTAAATTTCAGGAGAAAGCAAAATCCCTAAGTGAGTTTTATGGTTAAGGTAAGGATTAGGGACCAATTAGGCAAAAGCTAAGCAGCCAAGTGTAAGGTGTGCCAGGAGATGACTGGGCCCTGGTTCAAGGTTCAGCTAATTGAACATGACATGCGACATTATGTTGTGGGACATAACAAATAACAGAGTGAGAATGTGTCAAAAGTTACAAACACTACTGTGAAGTCTGGCTGTGTTTTACAGCTGGTTAAGGGTGAGTTACACAAGAGGTGGCCCAACTTCATAGTAATTGGAAGGCAATAGTGGGGCCTTTTGGGGAGAAGAATTTGCAATGACAGCAGTAGCTAGGTAGCCATATCAGTAAAACCATGTAAGGTCAAGATTGCCTAGGCAACTGTACAAAAAATACAAATTTCAATATGAATACAGGAAAACTGGGACCAGTTGGGAAAAATAATTAAGGGTTGGTTGATTTTCTGGAGGGAGAACAGAGTGGAGAAAGGGAAGGATCAAGGAGGATGGAACAACATGCTTGAGCAAACGTTGATGTGATGCATAAAGGGTTTTGATCATATATAAGCACATAGCTGGTTAGCGTATTTTTTCCTAAATCAAGCTGGCTGGAACCTTCCCACTTTTACTTATGAATCAGCAGCAATGTGTGAAGACCTGATTGCCTGGATTGTCATTTCTATTGAGATATTGGACTATTTAAAAATACTGTATTATATAATTTGGATGATTACCAGGTTAATAGTCAAGACATAGTTTCAGGTTACAGGATTTCACCCCACCAGAACCAGTAGGCTGCCTTGTTTTGTGGCTGTCCTTGAAAAGCCAAAGCTGTTTTAGAATCCTGTCTTGACAGGAAGACTGTAGTCCACAAAGACATGTAAGTATAGGGGCCTCCAAGATGACTATTCTCCTATTGTAGCTCCTAGTCAGTGTTTTCTGACCAAATGTCAGTGTCTGCTTTGCAAGGTGTGTTGAATAACTCTCTAAATGCCCTTGAGTGTCTCAGTTTGGATATTTACTTACTACTCTGGGAACTTAAAAACCTCACATACATGGAGACATTTAAGGGCTCCATTCAGGTTCCTAAATATAGGCATTTAGTGTTATTTGAGAACCTGAGAACCTCCATGACCTACACACCATGCTGTTAGGTCTGACTTGAGATTTAGATGAGACAGCCATAAGGAGTTGCCTGAAACTCACAGGGCGTCTCAAGTGTCATCACATGTGCATACATGTGTACATGCACTTAGTCATCATCTTCAAGATGAATCTTCTCCCTGGTTTGCCACCTTGAGGGAACTGCTAGGACCTAAATCCACAAAAGGAGGTTGGTGCATGGGTGTTGAGTTTCATTCCATACAGCTTGGATATTGGGATAAGTTTCATGGTCCTGAGGTAAGCGTTGCACCCTTCAGGGGTTAGGGATGGACAGACATTCCCTATTTCTCCAGATCAGTATCCTTGCAAGACTGACTGTGCCCATGTGTGATCAGGATTGCAGTCTTTTCGTGTACCTAGGATCACGGATGTTTCTGTTTGGCCTCCTCTTTTCCTGGAGCACCTTTAGGTGCTTGTGGCACAGCTGGGAGAGAATGCAGGTAGGCTGATGTTGCCAGAAATCAGGAGGATGGAGAGAAATGCAGTCTGCACAGAGTAGTTTGGGGACTGATTGTATAAGTGCTATGTATGGAGAAGGTGGGTTACCCTGTATAAGTATGGGGAAATAGGTCAATGATATGGCAGAACTGTGCTGGGGAGAAAGGGAAGATGTGATACTTGTATGGCGAAGAGGAGGAAGAAATGGCTGGTTTTGGATTTAGAGAGAAGATGCATAAATTTGAATGCTTATGTGGGGAATGAAAGATGATGATGAAGAAAGCAGAGATGAAGAAAACTGTAGCAGGTCCTAAAACCAGATCTGGCAACCATGGCTGCCAAGACTTAACAATCTTAGTCTAAATCATCACTCAAAATACAGACATTTGGCTCACTTCCCAAGGACAGTTGAAGAAGGAAATGATCACTTTTGTACACTAGTTGAAGCTCTCACATAGACAATAGGACACCCAGGTCCTCTGCCATCTCATTTGGAAAATTTACTGTTGCTTTTCACTCCCAGGAGTTGCCTGAAGGTCCTGGGACTCATTCAGTTGGGTAAGTGCTTTTGTAGGTTCTCTTCCTTTGTTTTCCTACTCTACAGGTTTCTATCTGCTCTGGGAAGATAACCTCAAGGAAGATAACTGCTTCTCTACTCACACGGGGATTTGAGAGATAAGAACTCTGCAGACAGCTCAGTAATGTAGTCTTTCAGACAAATGTAGCCTGTGAGAGACCTGGTGCAGTTTGTGCCACTCCAAACTCTATTTAGATTAAAGACTTTGTGAAAAGGAAGATTGTTATCAAGATCCTATACCTGTATCTAGCATCATTATATATAAAAGTATGAATAACCTTGTTGAAACATCTCATATTTAGCTCAATTATTATTAATAGGAGACAGAGAGCCTTAATAAGTGGGATTAGCACACACGAATGGCTACATTAATGAACTGTTAGCATAAATGAAATACTTTGAACTTTCATCAATCAGAACAAATAAGCTTGTTCATCTCCTGAGTGATTCATGAATGTACCAAAAATACCCTTCAACCTTTGATGTACAATACAGGTACTTTAATAGGGGAGGGAGGAGAGGAGGAGGGTTGTCTGTGCATCTGTCTGTGGAGTACAGCAAGATCACATACTATTTTTTAATTATTTTTTCTAAATTTTGTAATCTCAAATTAGCTTTCAGACTTCAGTAACAGTCAAGAATACGGAAAAATAAAATTAAAATAGGAGAACAGAATTGCCCGCTTCTTTCTCTATGACCAACTGTACCTAGTGGTGTGAGTTACTTCTGTACTTCATCCTGAGCAGTGCTGAGCTGGACAGTCACTCATGTTAAGGGCTCCTTCATCTAGTAACCATCCTGATGCTGGCAGCAGCCTTAAAACCCTTGCTGTGTGTAAAGGTGTGACAAATTCCATAATTAGAAGAATATTTTCACGATTTCTTGATATACATGGTAAGTGAAGGACTGAATTTGAAATCTTTTGCATTTAGTTTCTTTGTACTCAGGATGTTGAACAACAGTGTTTTCTTCTCCTAGCTGTTTTGCCCTCCATAAATTTCTGGGGCATACATGATTGTTGTACGTGTCAACTGTCTGTGAAACACTGCAGTAATATGAACCATGATCTTTTAAAAGCCACACCTATCCTTTATAATAGGTGTACTACGGGCCAGTTCAAAATTTAAAATGTATTTTCTTTCATTGAACTGTGTCTGTCCTACCTCAGGCCTTACTATAAATGACCTTGGGAAGCATACAGATTACTATTTCTCAGGATGGATGGATTTTCTGACGTGTGCTGTGTGAAATTAGAAAGTCTAGGATCAATTGCTGCTGTCCTTCATACAGAATTCACAGAATCATAGGGGTTGGAAGGGACCTTGAGAGATCATCGGGTCCAACCCCCCTGCCAGAGCAGCTCCCTAGCTCATATTGCACAGATAGGCGTCCAGACGGGTCTTGAATATCTCCAGAGAAGGAGATCCCACCACCTCCCTGGGCAGCCTGTCCCAGGGCTCTGTCACCCTCACTGTGAAAAAGTTCTTCTGCATGTTGGTGTGGAACTTCCTGTGCTCCAACTTGCAGCCATTGCCCTTTGTCCTGTCTCCACAGAGCACTGAAAAGGGGCTGGCCAATTCCCCCTGCATTCCATACTTAAGATACTTATAGGCATTGATTAGATCCCCCCTTAGTCTTCTTTTCTCAGGACTGAACAGTCCCAGCTCATACAGCCTTTCCTCATAGGGGAGATGCTCCAGGCCCTTAATCATCTTCATAGCCCGTTTTCCTTCTGGCATGGACTGTAGATTTATAGCGCTGCCTCGAGGTTAAACCTGGGATACGAAAGTCTCTGAAAATATGGATGGCTATCCTATATAACCACCATAGAAGCATCTCTTCATGAGGAATATTCTCATGAGGTTCAGGTAGGACGATGACATGTCAGGATCTAGATAGATAAGACAGCCCTCATGCAATCCCAGGCTATATCTGTAAAAATGCACCGTGTACAGTTTTAGGCATAGGATTGACAGTGCTGTAGGACTGTGTCTTCCCACTCCAAATCTGTCTTCATTTCCATTCAGATAAGACTATCGAGTCTTCAAAGAAAGAACAGGGTGCATCATCCCTCTTTATGAGGACAACTCAGACTCAGATCATACAGAGTAGAGAATTTTAAATCTTTTATGAGATGCAGTGAGGGTGGAATCCTGGTCCCTGACGGAGCCAGTGGTACAACTCCCTTATTTACAAGGGTTTGTGATTCAGTCTAATCCCCTGCATTTTGTAAAATACATTTGCATACTACAGGTTCATTTTCTTCCATACTTAGAAGATCTTGCTCAGCTTTGAAATTGTTAGTAGAATAGGTGCTGCCCTTATGCTTTTGAATGCTGCCACTTCCTTCTGCCCTTAGAGAGTCCAGGTGCAAAACAAATGTTTTTGAAAGCCAGATTGTAGAGACAGAGAACTACTGATATACATAACGGGACATGTTGTTCTTTAACTGCAACAAGTGAGAAAACCACTGGTGTAATAATTTAAATATGTAGCATCGAACATATAGGATTTAAGATATGTTACCTAGTCCATCTCCACCCTGAAATTTACATGGTTCTTTTCTCCAGTGTTTCTTAAATACTGTAGACAAACAATTCTATCAAGCTTTTGTCATTTTTTTTTTCTTATCTAGAACCATGCCTGTGTTACTGTATTTTGCGATACAATTGGATTCTATCTAAAAACAACTGGAAGTGTACTTTGGCATTCCAGAACAATTATGGAAATCCTCAAAGTACAAAATAGTCTTGAATTGTGTTCATGTATTAAAACACTGGATTACTGAAAGAGATGAGGGCCCTGAAAGTTTACACTGAAATGTTTGACTATCCCAGTACACATTCAGCCTCTGGTGTGTAATTTGTCTGGCATACGTGATAGCTTCAAGAATATACAGAAAAGAGCTCTTGAATCAGCACCTTCCTTTTCACTGCCCGAGCAGCCTTAAAAAAACCCCGTATCTGCATCATGTAATTACGAAATCCTTGAAAATTCAGGGAATAACTAATTGTTACTAATACTGAGTGAAGGAGAGCACTCTGTAGTTTATTTTTACTGCAAGAAACAAATTTTGCTCCTAGTGCAAATTTATGGAAGGCAGTTTTTGCCCAAGAATATTAAGCTGTTGGTAAGATTTGTGTTGCTTCTCTATACATAAAAAGAAAGTATTTTTGAATACCTGTGAAATCTGGGTACTTCTCAGAAACTGAATCCAAATCATAATGAGTTTCAGAAACATTGGCTCAGCATTCGAGGAAAAAAACATGTAGCAGACGCTGATTCTTTTTTTTTTAACCTTATACCAGAAGTTATAGTCTCTAAATTGAACAGGATTTCACCCCTGTGTACACAAGTGCATAGAAAAAAAACCCGTACAAGTACTTTATTCGATTTTCTTTTAGCTGGGTAGTCTGAATAGAATTAGTGTTAGTGAGATGCTTCAGCTGAAAGTCGACAAATGTGTATTTTTTTAAGCCTACTATCTCACTAAAGGCCAAACTGTGCAACTCTTTCTCATGCTAATGAGTAGTTGAAGTCAATGGGACTTGACATGTAAGTGCTCAACAGCTTCAGTAAAGGCTTCATAATCTGCCCCTAAATGCTTTCGCTTTGATAGATCTCTGTCTTGCTATCTCTCTGTCTTTTGAAAACAGGTTCTCTCTAAAACTTTTTCTGGTGATATATTATGAGAAGAGAGCTCAGTAAGCTTTCTGCCACTTTTTGAAAACCTGTTATCAGTACATATTAATTACCGTTTGCTCCCAGTTTCATTATAAATATAATTTTATGCTGATCGGCAAGCTCCATCCGACAGTACTGAGCACCGCAGTATCAAGATATCTGCAGCATCCATCAACATGACTGAAACAGATTAGACAATTGTGCTTTTTAGCAATGAAGCTCCTATCTCTAAAAATATTCTGCCATGCAAAACCAACTGAAACACAAATAACTCAGTATAATCTACTGAAACACTGAAAAAATGGTGTTCCAACGTTTTTGTGTATATTTTTAAGACAGAGACTAATTCTTTCATCTTAAGAGTGAGGATAAATGTTTTAGTTCCCAAGGAGGGTTCTCAGGAGGAAACAGGACCATTCTGTCCCTGGACCTTTGTGTTCCTCCTGCAGTGCTATCTTATCTATGGATAACATGAGATAATAAAGGCTGGAAAAATGAAACTGATCATGGAGTTAGTTCCATGGCACTTACTCGTTAGAAGAGACTCTTCCCTTTGGGCACGGGGAACCAAACCCTACTCTGCTTACTGAGCAGCAGCTCAATCTAATCCATAGCGCTAAGACAGTGAAAAATGAAAGCAATTTCACTGGCAGGCTGGCTGCGAATCCATGTGCATCCCTCCTTACCACACAGCTCACAGGCTCGTGTTCAGATAGCAGCGTGGCACCTGTGCACTGGGAGCCTACAGAGGATGCATTCAGTATCTCAAATCATCAAGGAAAAGACAGGCTTTAATTTTACAGGCTACAAATGACATGCATCTGAACTGTATACTCTGCACCCAATGCTTAATGCAGGAATGAAATGGTATTCATGGCATCAGTGAGAGATTCTTCACTGCCATGGGATTCAATCTTACCTGCAAACAAACTCCAGATTCTTGGTGTCTTTCTTTCTGCCTGTCCTTTGTGGCGCGTGAAAACCAGAAAAACAGCTGTGGTTGACCTTAGACTGGGGTCATTGTAGTGCTGTCACTGTCAATGTTCTACTACCCTTTTGATACTATGGAGCAGCAGAAGGGACTCCCAACTGCATAGCAGATGAGCTCCAGATGGGATACTCCGTATTTGCTTCAGTAATTGTTCCTGTTCCCTCCCTTCACTGAAAAGCAAGGCTGTAGTTATCACCCAGATCTCCAGTAGTGGTCATTTCTTTCTCAGCTCTACTGAAGGACTTATGGTCAAGTCCAGGGGATGCAGAGCTTGTACAGCAAATATCTGAGAATATTGCATTGCTCTGACAGAGATGGTCAGATCAAAAATAGAGGTGAGCAAAGCTGCAGCTGATGCTCAGCAGAGTTTCCAAGCTAATGCTGTTCCCATGCTACACGTCTGCTGCAGACTGTAGCTGCTGGGCAGTGAGGTGTCATACAGCAGTAAGATTTATGGATTGGTATAAAGTGAGTGTCTGGTCTCTGTCTCACCAGCAGCTAAGCTGTGCTGCTTCCAAAACAATTTACTGTACAACCCTATCCTAGTCATCCATATGTGGTGCTGTGTAGGTACAGACATTGATACATCAGCTGCAAAAGAAACATGCATTTAAATAGGTTGAGTTGAAGATCTGGCTGAAAAGAACTTTATAGAAAGGAGGAAAAGGACTGTGGGCCATGATGACTTTCTTCTTTTAAAACAAAAGCTTCTACCTTTTTGCCAGTTCACGCCCAAAAGATGAAATTATGCTGATTGTTTTTTTTACCCCAAATTAAACAAGAAATTACCTCTATCAATTCTGTAACAGGGGCTTTTTGTGTATTTGTTACTGCAGTTTTAAATCTCCCTAACTTCACAGAATTTATCAAAGTTTAGCCTTACTGGCTTACCAGTTAGGGCAAGGCATCCACAGCTGAAACTCTACCTGCCCATCACAGCATACTGCCATTTTCTGCTCCATTCTTTATCCCAAGAAGTCCAACCATCCTTGTCCTTTCCCCTGGAAAGCCTCAGAAAACTGTCATTGAACTGCAAGGCAATGTATCTGTATTCTGTATCTGCATTTCTAATCAGAAGCTGATTAATTACTTTAATAGCATGCCAATTTGCACTGGAGTAACTTCAGGATACTACTACCGAAATCAGTGGATTTACTCCACACGAACACCAGCTGAGCTGGCTGCAGAGTTTTATTTAAAGCGGGTTCAAATGTGGAAAGCAAAAGTAAATTTCAAGCACTTATAAGAATTTGATGCCATTCCTGAGAACCTTGTAGGATGTGCAAGTATTTGATATGAAAATAACGAATCTAGGAAAAAAAACAGGTTTTTAAAATCTAGAAATACAACATAAATCTAAGCGGCTGCAAATAGTAGTATTTCAGAAGTTAGGAAAATACATAGGTAGGTCTTATTCATCTTCTCAGGACAGCACACAATCTTTTAAAACATTTTATTGAAGCCATAGAAGAGGGGCAGTAGCAAGGCACTTGTCTTCACTGTGGGATGCCAAACCCATACCTCTCTTGAGTCCACTCTGCATCTTCGACCCAAGCCTTCCCCTTCTGTTAGAAAAGACCCATCCACTAGGCTACTCTTCTGGGCTGAAGCTGAGGCAAGATCTCTTAGCTGTAGAGGCAAAGCTGAAGGATTTTCTTCCAAGGGTGCAGTGCTAGACTGCTTCTCCACAGGAAATGGCACAGTAAATGGGCTTGCTGCTCCTGCAGGGAAAGACTATTGAGTATGGGAGTTGTCAATTATTGCTGCTGCTTCTTCTCAAGGTGAAGGGCACTGCCCTGGCTGGGTACAACCTGGATACTCCCTGAGAAGGAGCAGCAAACTTGGTGTCTTAGAGACAGGAAGAGAAAGGAGCAGAGCTGTGTTCATTTGCTGCCCTTTGAAATTATCTGTTGCAGAAAACTGTTTACACTTCCTTCTCGCCAAGGCGAGATGTTCTCTGTTTTGACCAAAAACTCCAGGCTGAAACTTTGAAATCTTTCCAAAGCATATCTATAAACAAGATAAGGTATTGATTGACTGATATCCTTTGATGAAAAAGAAATGTCAGAAAAAACTCCTTTGCAGCACTGATACTTTACAAGAAAATAAAACCAACCAACCCCCCCCCGCCTTCTACTCCAAGAGCATTTGTAAGTTTGACTAATGTGTGTCAAGATATTTGAGGATCTTAAATAGGACAACCAGAATGACATGAGCCTTGAAGAATACCTTTAATTATTGGATATTTGACTCCTCTCAGAGTTAAGATCAATGGGAACACTGTCTCCTTGATAGCTCACTAAAAAAGTCAGAGACAAAGGTAGGACCAAATCGTGAAATATTTTGATTAGAAGATGACGTAAATAAAGTTTGTCTCTTCAGACCATTAGGTACAGATTGGTAGTTGTATTTCATTGGTCATATTATTTCTCAACTGCCTCTGACAAAATGCTGCATACATTTGGTTTGGTTTTGTAGAAATGAAACTAATAGCAAAAACTTTCTGTGACCCATTATGGCAACATTAAAGGTCCAAGGGAATGGCTCCAGAATGTGAACTTTGATGGCATACCATATATATTTATTTATTAATTTAGCAACTGAAAATTTGCATAAAGCTCAGGTAGAGCTATTCCTATGAATAATCTTGCACAATAACATCAGACATCTCTAGTAATCCTACAGAACATCAAAAGCAATGCTGGCTGCTATTCAGCACTGGGTTCAGTGCCATGACAACAGATGGAATTCATGGCTGAGGGGTAAAAAAAAAAAGACTTCCATCCCCCTGTCACTTTTTGTAAGAATCCCTAAAGAGAAAATTATGCAAACTAGTAGAAACTGAATGTAGAACAGGAATGCCTGTGAACGTGTGCTATCTGCATTTACACAAAACAGCTTGTTTGTGAAACAGAATGTAAGTGGTAAAAGTAGATATGGAAATCTTATTTAAATTCTTGCAAAGGTCAGGAGGAGGAGGTGGATAAGGAGGAGGGGAGGAGGGAGGATGGGTTGGATTTCTCTTCCTTTGAGTTCGGGGGGGGGAGCAGACTGAAATTCATAATATTATGGTCACAAGCAGATGACATGAAAATGATTTTTTTATGTTGTTAAAATGAATGTTCCTCTGTTTTGTGAAGAGATCATTCTGAGACATTTTAATCCAAATATGTATGTTTTGCAGTAAGCATTTGTTTGCCAATATTGTGATATCTTTAGAATCAACATTTTGGACATTACTATCCTATTAAGAAAATGATAAATGAAAACTTAAATGTTAAAGTTACTCTGTGGTTTACATCATCCATTAACAAGAAAACTGTGAGATGAATGCAAATTAACCAACGTAAAGGGAAAGAAATCTTGGGCTAATTTTTGTTGATGTGTTGTTTCTGTTTTTTCTATAGTGAACAGCCCACAGAGTTAAGGTGATGAGTCAGATATGTCTACTATGCAACTACTAAAGGCTACTGTTGCTTCAAAAGACCAAGCAGTCAGGCTTACCAAATCTCAAAGACAAAGCAATCATACTTTCTGATGCACAAAAAGGTCAAGTAACAACAGGCTCAGTCCTGCAGATAGAAATGAGAATTCTGGGAACTGAGATGAAAGTGATAAAAGAAGTAAGTGTCTTAGAGGCCAGAACCAGTAACGCATTGGTCAAAGGACAATTTTTCCATTTGCTAAGATGTTTCCATGATCAGATAATACATGTGGAGCAGAATATAGAATAGAAATGACAGGTCTTTAAAGGTATTCTCAGGTTACCTATCCGTGTGTCTAATAGAAGCACAATGTTCCATAAATAGATTTTTCAGAATTATCTTCATATTTTCCTCTGCAATAAAAAAGTGATTTTGCATGATGCTGTCCATCAGAACCATCTGTAGTTCAGAACAGAAGCACGAGCAATTTTTTTCCTGCAAGATGGTAGTCAGAACTAACCATATGGTTCTGCATTCATTTTATTTTGGAATGCTTATTTAGTACCCTGGTTATCGAGTACTTCAGGGAGAAAAGGGAATGTTTTAGCATTTGCTAGGCTAGTTACAGGGCTTTAATCAAACTTAGAGTGGTCTGCCACTGCAGCAAAAAGCCTAGCTGAATAATCTTTATGCCTGTATCCTTGACCTTTGAAGAAGTTTGGCTCAAGATCTTGTTTTCTGGCTTTGACTGCATATCACTAAGAATTTTCTTTTGTTTCACTGTCCATATATAATGGAAATAAAGACCCACCCTAGATAATAGTTGCAAAACTACTTTTATTTTATTTTTTTACTAATTTCCTAATTTATTTTCCATAGTTACGGCTCCAAAAGACCACTATAAAATATCTTTCTGAGATACCTTGTGTTTGCATCTGGTTCTTTGATCTGACCTATGGCAAGAAATAAGAACAGATGCGAGAGACTTCTCTGTGCGAGTAGTGTGGTTGGATGCTCAGCTGTGTGTGGCTGCATTCAGGAGCATTCAGTTGCTTTTGTAAGATTTGAGGGACATTTAAAAACATGTGGTCAAGAGTATAAACTACGTGTCGGCTGTGTTTTAGATTCCCAATCGGTATGTTATAAAAGCATTTATTTGGCCTTTAACAAGGGCTACTCCCCCTCCTGATGTTTGACAGAAAATTTAGTGTATGATTAAATCAGCCTTGTTAAAACTGACCATCAACCAAGCAGAGACAGAAATTAATCATGATGGAGTAACGGTCAAAGTTACATTTTTTTAGGGCTAAGGAGGAATTTAATGTTCTCATTAAAAAAAATTATTCACTAACAAAGTTGACATTCTCATACAATGGAAAAAAATTCCTAATTCTTTGATACACAATGGGACATCCAATTTAGAAAGGGTCAGTGAGTTTCAGAGGTCCCTTTCCTCCTTTCTGGAGGGAATACGTTCTTTGGAAACCTACCTTTTGAGAAGAGGGTGGAAGGCAGCAAGACCTATTGAGATGACAATGAGATCAAAAAAGAAGGAGTGATTATTCAAATCCCTCAGAGAAATAAAAGCCTGAAGTAAGAAGAACTGAACCCAAAAAGGAGCAGGCAGGGTGGGGAGCGGGCAAAGGGGAATGAGAAGCAGAAACTGAATGCAGAGGGCAAGGCCTGAATGGGAAGCAGTGAAAGAATTAGGAGTTGAAAAGGAAAGGAGGAGGGGAAAGTAGGGCTGAGGAAGAGAAGAAAGCAGTGAGAGGCACATCATGGTGAATGAAGCAGGGATGGAAAGGTTATTCTTCTCAGCCTGTAGCAGCTCTTTTGAATACTTTATGTGATGGGTCTATGATGCTAAAACACAGCTTAATCGTATTGCTTGTCCTGAGGTCAGATTTATTGAAGTTTCCATTTTTATATATGTTGTCAGACTGGTCCACACTGGTGAGTGGCAGGTACTGTAAAGTTTCAGAAGGCCATGAGACAGCACATCCAGTCCTCTGCTTGGTTGCTTAGATACACTAATGAATTGTATTAGGAATTTCTCACCTCACATTTGCACTCGCCTATGTTTCAAGTATTGCATTTCAGATAATAACATGAGCAGACTCCAGGCATACAAAAATAAATTATTTTTTATTTTTTTCTTCCTGAAGAAAGATACTTACAATGTGGCTGCAACCACAACAAGCATTTTATCAGATAGATTGATTTCTTCATATTTTTTGTAAAGTCTTCCTTCTGCAACCTCTGCTCTTTCCCCTGCATACCCTGTAAGTCACAATAGACCATATTTTGACACACTGTATAATGAAATAGTCTTCATAACTAAATTATAGTATGCTTCAAACCCACCAAAGGATATATCTAATGATGGGTGCCTAAAATAGGAGTTGCTGATTAGCCCAGGAAAAAGAACTGATGCCTTCAATGTTCTAGCTATACCTTTATATCAGAGCAGGAAGCACATAGCAGGACATGTTGCCATATCTCCCTAAAGTGAGCTGTCAGCCTGACACAGTTTTACAAATTAATTTTACTAGAAGAAAAATCATAGCTTTAGTTTGTGAAGTAACTGTTAATATGGTTAAACACAAGTTCCTGAGGAATGTAACTTACTGAAAGGATATCATGTTTAACTCAAAAAAAGAGGATAGAGAATCTAATGATGTGCACTGACAGGGAAATATGAAGCTTTTTTAAAAAGTTAGCCCTTAACAGAAAAAGATTGCTTTAATGGTTAACCAGAAAAAGTCAAGTTATCAGTGAACTGAAAACACATCAGTGGTTTTCTTTATAAGCAGTTCCTAATTAAGGCAAAATACTGTCCATACACTTATGTCCCAATTAATTTAAACTTCAATCTCTTAAAAATTTAATCGCACATATTAACTAAAGAATAGCTAAATTTATCCTATCTTAATTCTCTTCTGCTTTTAGAGTCTCATAATCCAGCTGCAAGAACAGTTTCCATTCAGCATTGTCATGTAATAAGATGGGCTGTAGCTTGTAGGGGTCCAACAGTAAACATATGGAAAATTGAGGAGAGTTAGCTTCTTTTGTGTCATTTTAGCACATTGCATAATTTCTATCAAGTTCAGTCTCTTTTTGGCTGCCTAAATATCTGTGAGATCCTACTCTCTGAGAGTAGGACTTCCACCTTCATGTGTCCTAGACATAAATTGAATCTAACCTGAGTTGAGAAAGAGAAACTGAAGTTGATGCTGAAGAGAAAGAGGAAGACACAAAGGGAATGGGAAAGGAAAAGGGAGAGAAAAGACAAGAGGAAGAGGAAGAGGAAGAGGAAGAGGAAGAGGAAGAGGAAGAGGAAGAGGAAGAGGAAGAGGAGAAAGAAAGAAAGAAAGAAAGAAAGAAAGAAAGAAAGAAAGAAAGAAAGAAAGAAAGAAAGAAAGAAAGAAAGAAAGAAAGAAAGAAAGAAAGAAAGAAAGAAAGAAAGAAAGAAAGAAAGAAAGAGAAGAAAGAAAGAAAGAAAGAAAGAAAGAAAGAAAGAAAGAAAGAAAGAAAGAAAGAAAGAAAGAAAGAAAGAAAGAAAGAAAGAAAGAAAGAAAGAAAGAAAGAAAGAAAGAAAGAAAGAAAGAAAGAAGAGGAAGAACTGAACACTGATTCCAATGAAGTTTTGCTTAGAACAGTTGAAGGAAAGATGATGGACTCTTTGGCAGTGAAAAACCTCTTTTACAAACACTTAAATGTTTAAGTTTTATTACTGCATTAAATTTAAGAAAATGCAACAAAGGGAACTTATCCTGTTGGGTTCTTAAGCTTATTCGTAAAGAACCACCAATGCTGTCATAGTACATTCTAACAAGTTAGACATAGCTGTTAAATTTACTGAGATAACTCTGGAAATAATGAGATAAAGTGAAGTCTGATTAAAACAGCCTCTGGAAGGATAAGATAATTTGAGCATCCTGTTAGAATCTCTGATAGGAAGGAAGTTAATAAACAGTGGTTATTAAAAAAGAGGAACTGCTTTACTGTGGGAAGAGCTGAAGAAATAAAATCTCCTACTGAGAAAGTAACTTACAAAGTCAGCTTAGCAAAAGATAATTTTAAATCAGAATAAAATCTTTTGCCATAGTAAGAATATGGGATGTAGTCTGTAAGTTGGGTGGGGTTTTTTTCTCCACATTTAGTAAAACTGCTGAAAGACATGCTGTGTAATCAAATTATTCAGAGAAATATTGGGAAGCTTGTGCAAGATTTCTCTATATTTAGATTCCTGAAAAGAATAGTAGACGGCTACACCTGCAATTCTTCTGAATTGAGTTATAGAAAAGCGCAGATGTCAGTGTGCTACAAGGAAAGTGTGATTCAAAGTGCATTGAAGACTAGCATCCGCAGACTTTTCCTTCCCTGTTAAAGAAGGTGACCTATTTAATGATAACATTTCCAAAGAAATCAATTAGTTTCCATTCATTCCCCATTCCTCCCTGTACAAATGCTGTACTCAGTGTCCCTCTGTTTCCGTGTGTTCATGAGCCTAGAAATGGAGAAACCTGACAGGGAGTCTAAACTGAGTGCTAACTACTCTTTCTTAATAGCTTACTTTGACATATGCTTAGATGAAGCCATAGCTCTCCGCAGAAATAGCAAAGAATATTGTTCAGACATCTCAAAGAGTAATTTTTTTTTTTTCCTTATTCACAGAATCACAGAGTCACAGAATCATAGGGGCTGGAAGGGACCTTGAGAGATCATCGGGTCCAATCCCCCTGCCAAAGCAGCTCCCTAGCTCATATTGCACAGATAGGCGTCCAGACTGGTCTTGAATATCTCCTGAGAAGGAGACTCCACCACCTCCCTGGGCAGCCTGTCCCAGGGCTCTGTCACCCTCACTGTGAAAAAGTTCTTCCACATGTTGGTGCGGAACTTCCTATGCTCCAACTTGCAGCCATTGCCCCTTGTCCTGTCTCCACAGAGCACTGAAAAGGGGCTGGCCATTTCCCCCTGCATCCCATACTTAAGATATTTATAAACACTAATTAGGTCCCCCCTTAGTCTTCTTTTCTCAGGACTGAACAGTCCCAGCTCACTCAGCCTTTCCTCATAGGGGAGATGCTCCAGGCCCTTAATCATCTTCGTAGCCCTTCTCTGGACTCTCACCAGGAGATCCCTGTCTTATACCGGGAAGCCCAGAAGTGGACACAATTCTCCAGGTGGGGCCTGACCAGGGCAGAGTAGAGGGGGAGGATCATCTCCTTAGACCTGCTGGCCACACTCTTCCTGATGCATCCCAGGATCCCATTGGCTCTCTTAGCCACCAAGGCACACTGCTGGCTCATGGCCAGCCTGTCATCACCCAGGACCCCAGGTCCTTCTCCACAGAGCTCTTCTCCAGCAGGTCATCCCCCAGCCTGTACTGGTACAGATGGTTATTCCTCCACAGGTGCAAGACTTTACAGTTGCTTTTGTTGAATCCCATCTGTTTTCTCCCTGCCCAGCTCTCCAGCCTGTCCAGGTCTCTCTGAATGGCAGCGCAGTGTTCCTGCATGTCAGCCACTCCTCCCAGCTTTGTATCATTAGCGTACTTGCTGAGGGTGGATGCTATTCCCTCACCAAGGTTGTCTATGAAGATATTAAACAGGACTGGACCCACCACTGAGCCCTGAGGAACACCACTAGTCACAGGCCTCCATTCAGATTCTGCTCCACTGATCACGACCCTCTGAGCTCAGTCCGACAGCCAATTCCCAACCCACCTCACTGTCCACTCATCTATCCCATGCTCCCTCAGCTTTGTTATCAGGATGTCATGGGAGACAGTATCGAAAGCCTTGCTGAAGTCAAGGTAGATGACATCCACTGCTCTCCCTCCATCCACCCAGCTGGTGATGAGATCATAGAAGGCTATGAGATTGGTCGAGCATGATCTTCCCTTGGTGAATCCACGCTGACTACTCCTCATGACCTTCTTCTCTTCCAATTGCTTGGTGACTGCATCTAGAACAAGCTGCTCCATCACCTTTCCAGGGATAGAAGTGAGGCTGACTGGCCTATAGTTGCTAGGATCCTCCTTCTTGCCCTTTTTAAAGACTGGAGTGACATTGGCTATCCTCCAGTCCTCAGGCACTTCTCCTGTTCTCTAAGACCTGTCGAAGATGATAGAGAGCGGCTCTGCAATCACTTCTGCCAGCTCCCTCGGCACACGTGGATGCATCCCATCTGGGCCCATGGATTTATGTGCATTAATCCCTTTGAGCTGCTCCTGGACCACCCCTACCTCAACTAGAGGGAAGCTCTTCATTCCCCAAACACTCCTACTTTCATCCAGGATCTGTGGGTCCTGAGGGGCCTTTGGAGTGAAGAACGAGGCAAAGAAGGCATTCAGTATTTCCACCTTCTCAGCATCACCTGTTACCAGGACACCCGCCTTGTTCAGCAAGGGACCTACATTATCCCTGGTCATCCTCTTACTATTCACATATCTGAAAAAACCTCTTCTTTCCAGTGGGGAGTCTTTATTGTTTGTTTCATAGTGATGACAGGCATTAATAGATGGGTAACTAATACTTGCCTCCAAAGAAAAATTCTCCTAAGTACAATTTCCCATAGCAAAATCATTGCATGCCAAAGACTCTGGCGACTCCCGCATATCAGGTATAAGACTGTTGAATGATCACTCTGCAGTGGCAGCAGCCACCCTTGAATATGTTTTGACTGGGTCTCACGGATCCCTGGAGCCTTGATGAGCCCTGTACGGTGAGGTCCTTCTGTCTCTTCTGGCTAAAAGAAAGACACACAAAATACTTTAATACACAACTCAATTTAACAATTGGGCTCTTTCCTGAGCCAGGGAGCAGTTTAAGTGATCCATCTTAGAGATATTCAGTAAAGGTATTATGACTCAGAGCTCCCACACCCCATCATGATACTATATTTAACCCTGGGATAACAGGAAAAAGAAGATTGAGTTAGATTAGGCCACAGTGAAAGAGGTGCAAGCTAAATTGAAAGTCCTAGTGTTTGCCCCAGGATCAGAGCATGTATCCTGACTAACACAGCTGCTTGTCTGGCAAGTGAAGACCTGTGCAGCTGAGGTAACCTGTATGTATATCCAAACCCTCTGAGTAACTGCGGTTCCTCAGCTCATTCTTGGCTCTTGGAAGGAATCCTTTGTAACCTCAAAGGGTGTAAGTCTGATCTACTCTGGCCACTGAGGGGTAGGTGTGAGACTCTACAAATATGGTCCTGCTCAGCCTCTTTATCCTGCCCTGCTCCCATAGCAAAGAAGGAGGCTTTTACAGCAGGCTTGCAGTAAAACACACAGACCTCAAGAATCTCACTGTCCAAATCAGCCAGAGAAAGATGCATGTAACTTTCAGAAACTTTCTAATATTCTGCAAAAATTTCTACCATTTGATTGCACAAACGTACCTGCCTACTAATTCTTGCATCTAAAAAAACCTTTGATAAACCTAGTTTGCCTATGTGAGAGGATACATGCACATACCAGCATTCAAAAACTGCTTAAGTTCTGTGTGGAGTTGCTAGTGACTCAAAACATTTAAGGGAAGGATTGCAAAGTTTCAAAGTATTTATCTAATTAATGGAAATTTGCAACTGTAAAAGGGAGACATCTGAAGATGACCAAGATTTGGGAGAGAAAGAGTTGAAGAAAAATTTGACAATCACAAATGCAGAACAGGTTGATGAGAAAAGGTTCTTGAGGAACGAAGAGCTGTTTTCATGTCCGTTATGTAAGGTAGATAATAGATATGTCAAAATAGGAGGGTTTTTTTGAAAAAAAATTATTGGTAGGATCACCATGTGAATAAGGTATGTAGTAAGTTATACAGTCTGTCTTTCCTGTGTGACTTCCATAAACTCCATATTCAGCAAGTCTTGCTTTCTACCAAACAATGGGACATTCAGCTTATATGAGAGGGATGAGGGCATTCCAGTGAAAAGAGAGGGCACAGAATGGGAAAGAGAAGCAACATTGGCACAAAAGAGGCAAAGAATGACAATTCAGAAGGCGGGTGTGAAAGTAAAATCTGCTTCCATGCCTGCTACAGCATATATTACACAACTGGCACTTACTTGGCAAATCATCCACTCAGGCACTGACCTTGGCAGCATCACAGGGATAACCTCTATGTGAGGAAGGACTGTTCTTCAACAATGTCTCCAAAATGTTTGGCACCAAAGTACTTTTTTTTAAGAAAGCAAGCATTTCTTCCACTTCGTATTTCAGTTGGAAACCAGCATTTTCTTTTGGCTGCAAAGGAGACATCCTGTCTGTGACTTCTGGTATATTCTTCATATGGTGTTCCAGATTATTTGATATTGCGTACAAATGCCATTGCACAACCATCCCATTTTGTGGATGTTCCCGTACTAGAGAGCAATGGTTGTATTCAGAGACTTGCTCAACTTAAATGATCTCCTTGTTAATTATATGAGGAATTATGACAGAGTGCTTGGGGCTGCAATACCCTGGTAGAAAGTCTACAGAGGGAAAAATAGAGAGCATTCCAAATGCTGGTGAAATTGAGATGTGCCTTTTCTACTGGCATGCAATCTTGCACACAGTACCCAAAGACTTGCAATGCTAGTAAGGAGAACAGTCTTTTATTTCTTTAACAAGATAAATTCCACTTTAATAGTTTGCTGGAGGTTATATAGTTACGTCTATTACATACTCAGATCATGTAGAAACACAGTGCCCAATTTCACGAACGTGAGAGTGAATGTTATTAATTTTGTCAAAGTTAGGAACATGTTCAAGTCATTACAGTATATAGTGTGATGTATATACTGAGGAACCAATGAAGAGAGGTGCCATGCTGGAAGGGGCTGGTGGGGAATGTGAAGCTCCAGGACAGTCTTGGCTGCAGTGTCCATGAAATGGTGACATTTAAGATCCTCAAGGCAGCTAGGAGGGCGCACAGCAAGCTCACTACCCTAGATTTTAGGAGAGCAGGCTTTGGCCTGTTCAGGGGCCTGCTTGGTAGAGTACCATGGGACAAAGCCCAGGAGGGAAGAGGGGCCCAAGATAGCTGCCTAGCATTCAAGGATCACCTCCTCCAAGCTCAGGAGCAATGCGCCCCAACAAAGAGGAAGTCAGGCAAAAATGCCAGGAGCCCTGCATGGATGAACAGGGAGCTCCTGAGGAATCTCAAATGCAAAAAGGAAGTCTACAGAGGGCAGAAACAAGGATAGGTAGTCTGGGAGGAATGTAGAGAAATTGCTCGAGCAACCAGGGATCAGGTTAGGAAAGCTAAAGCCCTGATAGAATTACATCTGGCTGAGCACATCAAGTGCAAGAAAAGTTTCTATAGGTATGTCAGTGATAAAAGAAAGACTATGGAAAACGTGGTCCCTCTCCAGCAGGAAATGGGAGACCTGGTTACCTGGAATATGGAGAAAGTACTGAAGTACTCAATGATTTTTTTGCCTCTGTCTACATCATCAAGTGCTCTAGCCATACTACCAAAATCACAGAAGACAAAGGCAGGGAGAGGTGAAACAAAGAACCACTCCCTGTAAGAGAAGGCCAGGTTTGAGACCATCTATGGAACATGAAGGTATACAAATCCATGGACCTGATGAGATACATCTCCAGGTCCTAAGGGAACTGGTGGATGAAGTGGCTAAGCTGATCTCCATTATATCTGAGAAGTCATGGTAGTCTGGCGAACTTCCCACTGACTGGAAAAAGGGAAACATAAATCCCATTTTTAAAACTGGAAAAAAGGAAGACCCAGACAACTACAGGCAGGTCAGTCTAACTTCTGTGCCTGGCAAGATCATGGAGCTGATCCTCCTGGAAACTATGCTCAGGCACATGGAAAATAAGGAAATGATTGGTGACAGCCAGTATGGCTTAATTAAGATCAGATCATGCCAGACAAATTAGATAGCCTTCTAAAATAGGGCTACAGTGTTGGTGGATATGGGAAGAGCAACTGACATCCACTTGGACACGTACAAAGCATATCTCACTGTCATACACAACATGCTTGTCTCTCAATTGGAGAGACATAGATTCAACGGATGTACCAATCAGTGGATAAGATATTGGCTGGATGGTTGCACTCAAAGAGTTGCAGTCAGTGGCTCAGTGTCCAAGTGGAGACTAGTGACAAGTGATGCTCCTCAGGGCTTGTTATTGGGACTGGCACTGTTTAACATCTTTGTCAGTGACATTGACAGTGAGATTGAGTGCACCCTCAGCAAGTTTGCTGATGACACACCACACCAAGCTGTGTGGTGTGGTCAATGGTCTGGAGGGAATGGATATCATCCAGAGAGACCTTAACAGGCTTGAGAGATAGACCCACATGAACCCGATGAAGTTCAACAAGGCCAAGTACAAGGTCCTGCACGTGGTTTGGGACAACCCTAAGCACAACTACAGGCTTGATTGGAGAATGGATTGAAAGCAGCCCCAAGGAGAAGTACTCGGGGGTCTTGGTGGATGAGAAGCTCAACATGACCTGTCAATGTGTACTTGCAGCCCAGAAAACCACCCATATGCTGGGTTGTATCAAAAGAAGCGTGACCAGCAGTTTGAGTGAGGTGATTGTGCCTCTCTAATTCCTGGAGTACTGTGTCTGGCTCTGAGGGCCAAAAGAAAGATGATCTACTAGGCAAGACTAGAGGAGGGCCACAAAGATGATCAGAGGGCCTGTGAAGACAGGCTGAGAAACTTGGGGTTGTTCAGCCTGGAGAAGAGAAGGCTCTGGGGAGACCTTACTATGGTCTTCCAGTACCTGAAGGGGACTTACAGGAAAGCTGGAGATGGCAGGTAGTGATAGGACAAGGGGTAATGGCCTTAAGATGAAGGAAGGAAGATTTAGATTAGATATTAGGAAAAACAAATCTTCTCTGTGAGGGTGATGAGGCACTGGAAGAGGTTGGCCAGCAATGTTGTGGATGTCCTCTCCCTGGAAGTGTTCAAGGCCAGGTTGGATGGGGCTTTGATCAAGCTGGTGTAGTAGAGTCACTGCCCATGACAGAGGGGTTGGAATTAGATGATGTTTGAGGTCCCTTCCAACCCAAACCATTCTATATACTTTCTGGAGTTATTTTATAGAGGGATGGGATCACATGAATTCTAGAATGAGGTTGGGTAGGTGTTTTTAAGCACACTCCAAAGACATAAATCAGTCTTAGGGATAAGAATCTAAGGCTCTTACAGAAACTTGAGGTTAATTTTGAACATGATTTGAATTATGATTGTTATAAAGAAACAACTGTGTTTGTCTTTCAATTTGCAAAGGAACATGAAAGTAAATAGTCAGAAATGTTTATTGCAATGCAGATGGAATTAATTTCTACAGACCTGATATTGATTTGCATTTGGTCTCTAAAGAATAAGACTTCAAAGAATAAGACTACAATATGACTTTTTAGTGAAGTCATATTGTAGGATAACTTCTTGCTATGCAAAACAAATTCAAAGTCTTTGGATCCAGAGAATGAAAGTTATATACAAATATGCTGGTATTGATAGCAATTTACAGTCAGTGCCTCCCACAGAAAGCCTGCTTAGGTGGAACATGGACATTACATTTAATAATTTAGGTATAAATACTACCATGAGTTTAAAGGATATAATCATTCTGAGAATTATCCTTGCTAGGAAAGATTACAGTAGTGAACTAACAGATCTTTGTAGGTAAACATTTTAGGAAGCCTTCTAAACAGTGTTTTACCCATATGCATCCCCATACTTACTACCAGATGGCATAAAAATGGCATCACATGTTGATTTCTTGCTTCTCTTTTGCTTCCACTGTCAGTCATTTTGATGAATGGAGAGTCACAGCCAAAATGACAAACTATGACAAATTCCTTGGGCCCAGATGAGGAAACAAGACTCATTTCAGAACCCAACTTGACCATTTTAATGATTGTGGGAAGGGACAGGAGCTAAATCTGATCAGTTGGGATCCAAAACTGGTCTGGATGAGGCCTTTACTTTGGCTCTTGCCTTTGCCTTGGCACTTGCTGTGTCACCATGTTCTGAGGCTGTCATATGCCCTGTGTTGGGTGCTGGCACTTCCAGACTGGCTGTTCCAGCCTTGAACACCCTTGAACACCAGGCTGGGTATAGATTTTGTGGAGGAATTCAGACAATATTAATTTGATTTCATTATCTTCAGAAAGAACATCTTTCTTCAGAAGACCATGAATCATGTAGGTGTAAATGATTTTTTAGAGCATGGGCCCCAGGTTGCAGAAAATGGGCCAAAATGAATCTTAAACTCTGGAGTTTTTCCAAGTGAAGATTTTCTTTTTTAGCTGTTGGAGAGGTATTTAGCATCTCTTCCATAATTTGTCTGCCTTGGAACTGGAAACATTTCTTCTAGCATGGTTTGCAGGGAGATACGGGATCTTTGCATTTAAGTGATCTGTCCTTACACTGCCAGATAATGTCACAAAGTCAATAGCAGTGGGTTGCAAATTGTCCTTTCTTGTCCGGCATATAGTAGGCCCTGCTTGTATCTCAAATCTAGGGGTGTCTGTAAAGAGTAATGCTCCTGTGTGCTAGCACGAACACTACTTGCTGGATAAATAAGTTTTCTCTCTCACAGCTGTATTGCAACATCTTGTAACTCTTGCACAAAGGTCTTAAAGCAGAAGGTTTCTCTCTGCCCAAAATAACCGTATTCAGCTTTTTGCACTACAGCTGAGATGACTGCTTCACAACCTGACAGCTACAGCAAACAAAATATGATGACATAAAAATCAACAAATAATTTTGATGAACAGACATCAGCAAGCAACTGTAGATCTGTGAACACCAGCATTTAATCCTGCTATTTAAAGTTCTTGGACTCCTTTATTTATAGTCATTTCTATGTCTTGTCACTGTGGCATCTGAGTGGCTCACAAGACTCCCATGAGCAAAGCAAAGAATTATCCCGGTTGGGGGGGGAAGGAGAAGAGGAGGCTGAGAGAAGTGGCAGTCACGCAGAGCATTTGCAGAACAGCCAAGATCACAATCCATCCTTCCTCCCCTTTATGAGCTCCCCATCCTTCCTTCCTTTTACTAGACTGTTGGCCAAATAAATATGTGCCTTCTATCCAAAGGTCTTTCTCGTGGTTTTATCATCATGATCGAGCTAATTGGGAGCAGGAGGGTAAATGAGGCATAGCTGATGTACATGGCATGATGCCCAGCTGACGCTACTATTAAGCTGATGCCGGAAAAGTTAGGAAACCATAGCCTGGCACTGAATAATAGGCCTATTGCAACTCAAGTGTGGGGCAGAGAGAGATTTTCCTGCAGCTGGCACCTTGTCTACAAGTGGTATACAAGTGAAAGTAATGAATGACTTGACTCTTTATGTTTCCTATGTTCATTTTACTGCAGTTCATCAGGCACCCATGAGTCTGACTGATGACTCCATGTAAAAAGCAACAATCATTTCCCTTAAGAGAAATGAGTGACAGATGAAGAATAAACTGCAATTATAATCTCCCTTTTCGTGGCTTAGGTTGGCAATTTAACAAACTGCACTCATTAACTGATTTAAGTTCCAATTCTTGTTTTTATATCTGATGTGAATATCTTAAGCTAAACATTGCTTGTGATGCAGGGTAATGGTTAACAGCTAACATCATAAATAAGGAACACTAGAGATAAATGAAACTTTCATTGCAAAAATTAATTTGCTACATCAAGATAAGATACCTGGCATCTCACTCAGCACTTTTTCCATTATAAACCCATGTTTGCCCAAAGGGGAGCATCTGTTAAGATCACTGCTGCCACATGGAAGCCTTTTCCCATATGTACTCCACACAAAATGAAATGAGGACATACCCTTTTTTGGGTTTTTTTTCATCACAATTGAAATGCATGTGTTAAGCAAAAGAGAAAAACAGCTATGTAAAAGCCAAACTCTGCCTGGTACATATGGGTGAAAAGTACCTTTTCCCCCATTTATAGTCTGATCTTCTCCAAATATGCTAATCTGCTCCGAGTACCTGACTGGGCTTCTTGGATGAGACAGTCAGATCATCAAAGATATTTATGAAGCTTCTGAGCTATTAGTGGGTATGTTACTGCTTGGTTGGAGATGGTGATGATTTACAGGAAACTTGTGGATAATTAAAGGCCGCACAGAGTGGTTGCCATTAAAAAGCAATTATTTACCATTGATTAGCATATTATGGTGAGGCTAATTAAGCAGAGGAACAACTTATTCAGGGTTTTGATGGATTCACCATTGCTGGGAATTTTCTTTAAGGTTGGCTGCTTTTCTAAAGGTACATCCACATCCAAACAGGAAATCACAGTTAGAATATTCCTAGACATCTTTTGTAAGGGGTAGTATTTTAATTGCACAGAGTTTCCTTCTGGTTTTTCCTTTTATGGTGTTAGAAATGTTCTAGGTTCTTGTATCCTCATAACAGAAGCTATTGCAACATTTATTAGGGTGGAGCAATCCTCTGGTAAAAGATTATTCTTTCACACTGTTCTGCATGTATCTCCTTCACCCTAACCACAGGTAGGTGCAGCCAGGAGAGCCTGAAGAGTGGAGGCTGAAAAATGACTCATGGCTCCTTCATTCTGCTGTTGGTTGTGTGCCACATCTAAAACACCTTATTGCAGAGTTTTACATGGGGGAGTTCCAGATTAGGTAGAGAATGGGTTCTTCAAGGTTATTTTCCCATCATAAGAGTACAGGAGTCATCTTGGGAAGGATGGAGTTGATCAGGACAGAGACTCAGTGATGGCCAGTGATAGGACAAGGGGCAAAGGGGGGAAGCTGAATCATAGGAAGTTCCATGTGAATATAAGGAGAAACTTTTTCACTGTGAGGGTGACAGAACACTGGAAAAGACTGCCCAGAGAGGTTGTGGAGTCTCCTTCTCTGGAGACATTCAAAACTCTCCTGGATGCATTTAGTCTAGGTGATCCTGCTCTGGCAGGGGTTTTGGATTAGGTGATATTTTGAGATCCCTTCCAGCTCCTAATGTTCTGTGATTCTGTGATTGCACAATGAATTGGGATGTTCTTGAGGGTTAAAAGAGTCATAATGGGGAAAATACCCCTATGATCCTGCACAGCTCCATTGCAGTGCCTAGCAGTAGTGATTAAGCCATGTTCAGAACTCTAGGAAGAATTATATCTGCATGGGGACTCCTCATGCCATCACATTTTTCTATTCCGGGACAATTTTAAGGGGTTCCCTGTCCCTCAGTCCCTTCCAGCAGCCGATGCTGCTTTGGATTTGCAGCTGCTCTTTCTGTGTGGGCTCTTACGCCATATGGCACCAGAATTCTCCCTTACTCACCACAGCTCTACCCACTCTCCTAGTATCCATGGTGTTATTAAATAGTATATCACTTTGTTCTTTGAAGAGAACGCTATGTTTTGGCTGTTAATCATGAATCCAGTGTTTTGTTCCACAGACCTGAAGGCTTAATTAAAGTGATGTCAATACTTTTGTTTTTATGATCACTCATTCTTTGCAGTACATGAGAAATTTTCCTCCTTATAGCCATCCCTACCTCATCTGCAAAACTCTGATTGGTGGACAACTGAATGTCCCCAAATGTGCCATCTCCAGAAAGTACAATTTTCAACAAATCTTATCCTAGAAAAACATCAGAGATTATTTGTTCAGCTGGGCTGGTAATGTTCATTTGACATGCTGTCCTATGGAATCAAACACCTGTGCTGCAGGTCATTGAGGCTCATCTTTCACAGTCTGTCAGTGCACTTGCTCCTGTGCAAAGCCAATGGATGTCAGAGTGCTGTGTGTAGACAGGTTGGTTTATCTGTCTCTGTCTGGGCTATGGAGCTTTTCTCTAGTACCACAGCATCCAGAGCAGAAGTCAGTCAGAGAATGAAAGGAAGGGCAATTTAACTAGCTTTTTCCCATCAATCTCCTACTTTTTATTTTATATCCCTCTCCAGGTTTGTTGCATGTGCATGAATAGCTATGAACTGTAATGACCTCCCATTTCTTTTACAAAGACCTTCAATTAACAGCACATCTGAGTCAGGCATGTGGACGTGTGTTTTCCTGCCAACCTGAAATGTCTGGTTTACCAAAGTCTGTGGCAAGCAACACTGTTCTTGATCTGTCATATCCTTATGTTCTTTTCTAGAAGAAAGAAAATACTGTGTAGCTTTAATGCTACTCATCAGAAAAATGATGGCCATTATTACACTAATTACTATATTTCTTTGGCACGATTGGTCACCTACTGTAAGCTCCTTGCTAGGCAGAAAACCCCCTATTAAGCCAAGAGCAACCTGCTTGAAGACCATAGTTAACAGTTAAACTTTTATTGCTGGAGTTGTGAGATGTCAGCTGATAGCGTCTTTGCTTGCTGCTTTGTTGCAATGTGAAGTGCCTCACACAGGAAACCAGGTTGGCATATGAATAATAAATATTGCTGAGTAACAGCTGGAGTTTCTCAGGGTTCTTGTGTCTCCTTCAGTGAAATGCTCCCCTGTATAATTTACTAGGTGTGTCTCAGTAAAGCAGAGATAGTATATAAAATTACAGTTAACAAACCGATACCTCTGAAAAACAATGGTCACTGCGTTGCCTGGAAACTGTTAGGCTGTCTAAAACTGAGCACCTGCTATTGCAGACCTGTGCTAAAATGTGCTTCTTGTGTGCAGGAGCAGCAATGGGAACTCATCCCAAGAGTGAGACGCTTGATGGCAGGAGGAACCCTGCCATAGCTGTGTGGGCTTCTTTGCACCTCATCCGGGGTCACCTGGCCAGGGTAAACCACATTTTACTGCACACCGTGGTGCTGTGGGGTGGGGGTAATCCCTGAAGTCTCTACATGAGAGCCAAGGGACAGCGTATGTACTCCTGATCCTGTAAAATAGTTCTAGAAATAACATTGCTGTCGGGAATCTGCTCTGAAAGCGGCAGATTCAGGCTCTGAGCAAGAGGCAGGGGGTTAGCTTGAGGATAAATTTTGTGCAAATATTAATATGACTATTTCTTTGGTTCAGTAGTGGAGGAGGATGATGGACTTTTTCCTATGATATAATGTCACAATTAGTTGTGAAAGCCACTGAGCCTATTATAAGGGACATTTCATGCAATCATGTTTGCTGAAAAATTTTTCATGCTTGCAAGAACAAGAATATATACCCAATTATTTTTAGAGTGGCAATTTTCTCCTTGTGGATTTAATTAGAAAATGAATAAAGAGAAAATTGGGATTTTTTTTTTGTTTTGCTTTCTTTTCACAAACTCAAGTTTCGGGAAAAGAATTGCATAAATGTTGCTGCCTTGGTAGCCTTTAAAATGATAATAATAATAACAACAATAAAATCTTGTTCTCAAAAGGCCAGGAAGGCATTTGATGTCAATAGACTCAGTTCCATGGAAGCTCATGGATTTGTGCCAAGTGATACTAATTTAGAATCTGTCCTGACCTTTCATTCAGGGATATAAAGTGCCCTGATGGTTGCTACAAATTTTGAAAATGACAGAGTTCTTTCAAGGCACATTTTAAAGAATAAGTGAACCTTGGAAAGAGGAAGATTCAATGACAGAAAGTCTATGGTAAGTGGGTTTATTGGAGGGGGGGTGTGGGGTAACACAGTGAATCATATTTTCTTGAAAGCCATGACTGTTCCTCAGAGTTATATTGAATTGAACCTCAGCATATGAGGAGAGCTGGTTGATTTTGATGGAATTGCTCACAGATCAAGGAGCTTATTCCATAACAGTTAAGCTGGCAGAATTGGATCTTGTGAAAAATATAAATAAAGCTTTTTTTTTTTTATGTGAAAGACAGATGATGAAATAGGACAACATCTTTCCAAACTAGCTACCCACCTAACCCCTTAGGCACTGATCTTCCAAGGCATGTCACTGAAGGAAGGCTTGAAGACGACTTCTCAACACTCGTGTATACTTATGCGGAGGAGACAGGTAATTATTTCCCACCCTGAAATGCAATGTATTTGTGTCCTCTTTACGTCATACACTGCCAGCTGGTGCTCAGCCTGAGGAGTAGGAAACCCTGAATCCAGACCTTCTTCACCTGATGGGGATTTGATTTCTTCCAGGCCGTATTGAAGGGTGGACAGCCCCCTGTGGTGTCCTGGACACCCAGCTCCTCCAAAGGGCAGTTCAGTTTGCAGAATCATAGAATCATAGGGGTTGAAAGGGACCTCGAGAGATCATCGGGTCCAAACCCCCGAAGCAAGAAGGCAAGGAAAGCCAGCGCTCTCCTCTGTGTAAAGGGACAGCATCCTTTCACTTTCAGGCATTCCTCTTTGGATCTGACCCACTGGTGTCAGGCACCCAAAGTGGAATGGCATGTCTACATCTAAATTGCATACCTAGGGGTGGATTCATAGTCAGTATTAAAAAGCGGTTGGGAACATATTCTGTATTCAAATGTTGTACCATTCCTCATGTTGCAGTATTTGAAAGGAATTTTGAATGGAAAAGAGCTTCATGGTGTTTCTCTGTGTGAGCTGCCATCACACAGCAACACAGGTGGATCTCTGACCTTTCTCTCACCTGCTTTGTTTTTCTTTCCCTTCATTCTCTCACTTGTTACTTCTGCCTTCATGTGGGAGTTTCTGCACATACCTTCTCTCCTTCTTTATATAGCAGTTCTTGTTTGTCCCACTGTGCTGGAGCAATCAAGGACTACAGCCCTCAAAAGCTGTCTTTATAGTCCTGCCTTGGATACCCTGCTGCTCTTGGGGTAACACTTGCCTAATAACCCACCTCTGTGCTTTACAAGTTTATTTGGCAATAATAGCTGGAGCCACTGTGAAGTTTCTCCGATGGATGCACACTCCCATGTCTGTTTCATGTGTCTTCATTAACCAATAGTCATGTGGAGGCTGTGCAGCTGGAGTGGGGTAGTCATTGGTAAGTCTTACTTTGCTAATCATTCTCATGTCACACAGAGTAAGGAGGCAAAACCACCCCTGACACTGGTCTAGTGATCAACTATTTTCTGATTTCTGGCACGATATATGAGTTATCATGGGCAGTGTCTAAATCAAATACCAATGCACAAAGTATCCTATTCTTAGTTCTCAAGTTGGTTTGTTAGGAGGAGCAAAAGAAACACAGTAGGATAAATGATGGGAAAAGCCTGTTTTAGCAGCTATGATATGAATTGCAGGGTGGGTAAATTCTGAATCAATTAGAAGATTCTATATTTTGAGAAAGGCGCATATTTGCAATAAAGACTATGATGAGGTTGAATACAGAAAAAACAAGTAAGATAAGTTGTTGGGGGGGTTTTGGAGGGGAGTAAATCTTGTAGTATCTAGGTAGATAGACTGCAACATGTGAGCAGCATTAATTGGGGAAACATGCATTGGAATATAAAGAGTCTGAATTACTCTATCAGTAGATAATGCATTATCTTATCTGAATATTTAAGCATAGGAAATAATGTAGTGCCTTAAATATGAGGGGGAAAAAAACACTGCAGTGAAGCTAAGGTATCACAAAGAGCAGTGTATTTACTTAAAACCAAGCATGTTAGATTGAAAAGAAGAAAGAAGAAAAAAAAAAGTAAGTACAGTGAACAAAGAATTAGTGTAGTGCTTCATAAGCAGGCATTGATTTAATTGGCTCCATCTTAACTCTGCTCCAGAAAAAAGAAAAAGAATCAGGTCTTTGCATATGTAGACATGAGTGTAATTTAACAAAACAAGCTGAATCATGAATTTAATTACACAGCAAGTGCAAGTAAAGTGGTTGTAATAGTGTTATGGAAATGCGACTGTGATAAACTTATTCACATTACATTCTGTTGCTAATTCAATTTCCATGCACAAGCCCAAAATACTAGGTTTAGTTCTGTCACTGAAGATATAACAAAACCAGTATAAAGGAAGACATGTTTTGTAGCACTTTCAATAGTGGGATATCAAAAAGCTATGTTTTCCTTCCTAATAAATGTTATACTTACAATTAGACAAACAAAATCACAATTTTATAGATAATCATTATGCCCACGAATGATAAATACCACATTAAAAGAAAAAAGGAAGCATCCACAGTAAAATTTTACATGAAAACTCACACTGAAAATAAAAGAGAAATAAACTTGAAGAAAATCCTAGTGACATCTAGGAAATCTATGGATAAAGAGAATTCACTCCCTGCCCGACTCTTCTGCTTCTCATCATTATCACAGGAGTATTACTACACCCGTGCTTCACAGCCACAGTTGTGTTACTAATTAAAATGTTAATAACTTCTTAAAATGCATTTACATACTTACTCTTCAGTTCTGTGCACTGTGTGAGCTGCAATCCCTGCCTCTGCTAACCTTGAAGTTTTGCTGCAAGGTAGTAAAAGATCTGGAAAATGTCCATGGTGTAATGATCTAATCAGTTTTAGAATGGGCAGTTTAGGGATCTGTTGTCCAGACAACATAAAATTTCTTAAGAGTACTCATGTTTTGTCAAAAGGTAATGATTTTAAGCTCATTTCACTTCTATTTTTTTTTGGCTAAGTTTCAAAGCTGAGGGTAGGGTCAGCAGCTGAAAGTAGATAACCAGGCCAACTGCTGTTGGGAAGGGGAGAGCAGTGCATCACTGATGCCTGATAAATGAGCCACATGATCATTTTTACCCATTGTTGCTATGTGAGGTAAGTGTGTAAGAAAGGACTGCAGACTGGTTGGGTACACATGGGAAGCAGCTGATATTGGTAAACCCTTTCCCTGAGGTAACTTACCTAATTTTGTGCTGGTCCCACCACTGCATCCATCCTGGAAAAACATCCATAAACTTGACGTTGGAGAGATTGTAGAAACACCTTAATACCATCATAAAGTTGCTGTTGATGACTTGACTTGCCATTTCCCTCTATTGAATGTTGATTTGTGCTCCACAGGATTTACAGTTGGCTAAATAAAAGCTCCGGTACCTTCGAAATGACATGCCTGCTGTTTGTGGGTAGGTCCCTGTAAGGAAAAGATGTACATACTTTTGATGCCAATATAAAACTTCTGACACTATAGTAACAACAGGAATGCTATGCCAACTATAATGTATAATCTGGTTTGCAAGAAGAAGAAACAAATTCTAAATTTTTCGTTAGGAGTTGAACATCTCGATATCAAATCCTAACCAGAGAAGACTCTGCTCATTCCCCAGGGGACTAAGTGATCACTGAGGCTGGGGTCTCTTCTAGCTGTTTGGAAACCGAAGGTTGTGGCTAAACACATAGGGTCTAGGGTCCTCAGAGGTCACAGCAGCTTCACCTCACCAAACCACCCACTAGCTGGCTTTCAGATGAACACAAGGATTACACTTGTACTCATATTTGATTTTCTCTAGTGGTTTGTTAATGGATGTAAAGTTGTTGGGGGTGGTGATGTAGGATTTCTGTCACTTGCTATGTAGTCTCCAGTCTGAGTGGTCTATGAGGCCTTCTAAGAACAACACCTTGGGGAACCCTGCCCTTCATCAATGCTGACTCTAAAAGAAAATAAGGGGCTAGCAATGCACAATGGTCACATTACAATTTATTACATTTGTAATTATTTCAAAAGGAAAGTGTAGAGGCCATCACATAACCTGTGAAATGAGGAATAGCACTGTTACACACTTCTGGCTCTAACTGCTGCTTTGTATCTCTCTGACCTAGATCCTTTTTAGTTTACAATCCTCCTTCTTCCTCATCTCTGTCTTGACAGATGCATTGTCCCAAGACTTACCCAAGCTATGCCTTCTAATGATGACTGATCTAGTTATCCTGATGATGAAAGCTATTCCTGCTACTTTCCTTAAAACCGAAATACAAGGAGTTTCTCACTGTTGCTCTCCCAGAGAGCTTTGCTCCAGAGTGAAGGGACTGATAAAGCAAGCAAGCCAGTTAGTTGATTTACAAAAATGTTAGAGCTAAAAGAATATTCTTGTGATGCCAATTACATTTTTTTTCTATCTTCATTATACTTCACACTGCTTTAATAGGATATAAAAAGCATGGTGAATATTTGGTATTTTTATTTGAAGTAGGTGCTTAGGAGTCTAAATACAAAAATATCTGCTGTTGCTGAGAGTTAAAAAAGAAGGCTGGGAGAGACATTCCTTGTGAGCACTGCCAGAAAAAAAACCCACACAACAAACGGAATTTTACATAGGTACAATAAGGTAAGGTTTTCCCTGCAGTAGGATGTTTCCTGATCATCTTTAAGAAGATGTCATTCACAAGACTTTTGAAATTGCATTACTAAAAATGTTTCTTTTCTACTACCCATGTTAAATTTCTCTTCCAGCGTTGGAGTGAAAATGTGCTTTCTTATCTTTATTGTGACTTGGTTATATCAGAACTTCTGAACTTTGCTGAGGTTTAACTGTTTTAAATGAGTTTACAATATAAGAGCTGTTTTTCTGGGTAAAAAAGGGGGAAAAATTTGTCCATAAAAAAAAAAAACAAAAAAAGAAAAGAGAGATTTGCAGTCCAGCAACAGGAAAATATCAGGCAGAGAATGACATTGTCACTTAATCAACCTGTAAGAAATAAGCTCATGATTTTGCACACGTCCTCATGAAAGCTGACATCAAGGTTAGCCTTTGGCTGAGGTGGGAATAAATGTAGTCCACAGTTACTATCCCTTGAAAAGGAAATAAAATGTAAACTGAAGCCCTGTGTGCCTTCTCCATTTCAGGAGTCATCCAAAAGGATGAGAAATAAGCACCATGGCCTGAACATTTTACTTTTTTCCCATTCCTTCAAGACAAATGACTAAAGAAAGCACCTAAATGCTTCATTGCCCCCCTTCTGTGTGCAGGGATTTACTTTTGAAACTGTGTGTTGTTTATAGGTGAAACAGAATATACCAAACAACATATAAATTTTTGGTGGGTGTGTGGAGTTTTTTTGTGGGGAGGATGTTTGGTAGGGTTTTTTGGGGGGTGGGGTTGGTTTTTTGTTTGATATTTTTGTTACATTGTTTTGGGGGGGGTTGTTTGGGTTTTTTTTGCTTTGTTTCATTTTGGATTTTTGTTTTTTAATTGTTTTGTTTTGTTTTGTTTTTTAATTCCTTCAACCATTCAGTTTTTCTTTGGATAAATTAGGCTGCTGTGTACTCACCACTTTATCAAGTGCACTGGGCAGCCACTTACATGTTTGCAATACAATCTGGGGTTTGGTTTTTTTTTGCTTCTCAGTACAGAACAAACTCACAGTGAACTTCAGCAAGGCACTAGGAAAAAAATACTTTTTTATACATATCTCTCAGCTAGTGTGAGGGAAGTCAATTAGGTAGAAGTGAAGAGAGATCAGTTTTTCTTTAAAATAGAATTTTGAAAACATAATTTTTAATATTTAAAATGGAATACTTAAGGAATTTGTTAATGGAGCTTAATCTGTGTGTATAAAATTAATCAGTTAAGCATGCTCTTCATCATTCTACTCTACTGAAAGGAGAACTGCAGCCACAGACAAAGATCCCAGAAATAGGTGAACTGATGGACTAACATAAATAAACCAAAAATTGCAATCAAGACTCTTTATCTAACTTATTTCAGCTTTTACAAAGGAAGAACGTTAGTCACGGCTGTTTCAGGATTCACTTTAATACATATTTGATGAGATTTGAAAGAACCCAGACTTAGAAATTCTCTTTTATTTAGACTTTTCTAAATACTAAAGTGGAATCAACCTTGGATTTAAAGGAATATTAGCTCTCTCCTCACATATTCTGTCTAGTCTTGTGAGAGCTGCCCATTGTACCCAAATACAACAGTTTCTTTAGCAGTGCTGAATCTTAGACACTAAAGACAGCCTCTCCTCAATGGGGGTTACTACAAGGGGAAAAAGAAATTTTCAGTGCGTCAGAGAAGGGACAATCTAATCCTCTTTGCTGGTACATCTGCTCTGGCAGTTTTGCTCTACAAATCAAAAGGCATCCCATTAATTAAAGTTCCTTTTTCTTTCATTTTTATTCAGCTCAAGAAATGTGACTAGTATTCAAAAAAAAAAAAAAAGAAAAAGAAAAAGCAAAAAGAAAAAAGAAAGGTTTCAGCCCACTTTAGTCACAAATACCCAGCAACAGAAGTGTACACACTTTGTCTGGTTTCCGCTTTTTTCTCTTTCTTTCTCCTTACTTTCTCTCTCACACACACACTTTCTCTCTATCTCTTTCCTTCCCTCTCTCATTCTTTCTTTCTCTTTTTATGAAGAACCTTCTCCTTTGGCAAAGTGCAATACATTCAGAGAGTCTGAAAACAAAGCTTTCAGTTCTTGGTCAGCAACAAACTCATCTTTGTTCATGCAGCTCTATTAAGGAAAGAAGGCCAATTTTATGCAGGTTTCTATGGTCTGTGGCACAAAGGCATCTATCTGCATGCAAGCTATCTGGCAGGCACACAGCAGACTATGAGATCATCTATTTTAGCAATCGCCAGCTGCAATGAGGAACTGTAAAAAATTATAAACTGGTTTATATAGTGCTTTTATTTTTCTAAACAGGCGGCACTACAGATTTATGCATTGTTTTGTGGACAGATAACAAGTGCAGCTAATGGGGGTGCCTTCACATCTAGACCTCAGGATCTGGTCTGCGTTCCCCTATGAGCGGAGGTCTGTTTTCATTGGATACTAATGTCATCTATATTAAGCAGGAAGTGATGCTCGACTGCTTTATCCCTGGGGTTTTAACTGTTGTGTAAGGAATTCTGGCCCTTTATTTGATGGACTTTTACTGTGCTTTTGCAACCATCCACTATTATTCCACAGTGGGTGGCCAGCTATTTAACATTTGCCAGTTGCATCATACGCTGCCCATAAAGACCATGTACTGTAATTTCACAGCATGAGGAAAATGAGAATATCTCAGAATTTCTCCTGATAGAAGAGGGAGATGTTTTGAGAAGGGAACTTGAATGGGCTTAGAAGGGCTTTTATGTACCAAGAAAATAACTGGCACATTATTCATATAATTCAGTAGAGTACTATGGTATAATCTAGGGCGCACCCTGCTCTTACCTATTTGTCTGTTGGGCTGTCCAAGGCAGGATGCACAACCTGATCTAAAACACAGTGGAAAGATCCCCTTTCAACCCACTTGGGTTTCAAGTGGATCACTAGTGCAGATGGACTTATACCAGTGAAGGGACTGTCCTGCATTTGCTTGAAGAGCTCAGTTCAGAGGGGTTCCTTGTGCCCTGGCATACATTAGGGGAGAAGCAACTGTCTCAGTGAAGCAAAAGTCAGCTAGAAACTGCTTACCCACAGGACAGTATTCCCACTGTGCACAGTGTACACTTTATGATCACGTGAGCATGATACCACCTAGAAAGATATAGTGGGAAACTACACTATGTCCACTCCTGCACAAAACCCACCTTGAGCTTGTTTCTGGTGTGCAGTGTCTGTCAGGAAGCCAACACCTCACTGAAGGACAAAATCTCAGAGTTGCTGCACTATATATTTAAATTATCACTTCCCTAAATTTGAAGGGCAAGCATATCTTGCCCGTGTCAGAAGCATTATCCTGAATTTATCAACGTGACTCTAAAATCTCAAAACACTGCATTTAGAAATTTTCTTTGCAAAAGTATAATTTCCCAGAATATACCATATAGGATTTCTTTTACATGAAAACGTAATTCCCTGTAATTTCTGAATGTCATGTAGCAGGTTGTTTAAACTGAAATTACCTGAAAAGGACAAAACACAGTAGAAGAAAACAGGATGTTAGTCATGTTTCGGAGGGTATGTGAGGTATATTTACCTGATGAGTAAAACCAACACAAGCCTATTTGACTGAGAACTTTAATACATAGGAATATAAAAGATTCATAAGCTTTTGTTATCCAACACCAGCAGTTTGGAAACAATTAAATTCTGTAAATGGAGAATGCTGTGTATTTTTCATTAAAGCAGGGTATCCAGTTGCAGGTAGTGCCACAGGAAAACTCCCCACGTTCATGAAAAACATCCCTTAGATCCTTCGTATTCTGACCTAACTAGTGTGATCCTGCAGTCAAACTGGCGATTATTCTGTACACACCTTTTTGATCCCAGCATCCATTTTTAGGTAGAGAGCAATACTTTAGAACAAGCGAATACATCATATTGCAGGAGAGAAACTGAAATACTACAGAGGATGACATTCACTGCTGTAAACAGGTGATTGTCTTCTTTCTGCTGCTCCAGATGAAATCCAGGCTTTGCCTTAGGCTACGCACTTGTAGATGGCCTAAGCATTACAAAATTATTATTAATTTGTGTTATTAGTAATAATGTATTATTAGCTTGTATTAACACTACTGTTTACTAGCCTCAGCCCACAGTAGCAGATGTTGCATAAATGCTTGTGAGAACTCTGTGTGTATTTGGGAAGATGATTTCTCACATTGCTTTTAGCATTTCTTGTAAAAGCCAAAAAATAAGCCTTATTTTGTTCCCAAATTTGAAAGAAAATTCATGCCTTCAGTAACACCTTTGTGAGTGGGTGAGAAGTGAGCTATATTTCAAATGAATTATTTAACCGCCTACACGTGGTTTTATATGGATGATTAACCTGTTAGTGTGCCTTTTCTTAGAGCGCTGTTCATGACTGGTAGCTCTAACAAATGCACATGTGTGTGCATGCACAGACATGCACACGTACACAGGAGGCACACACCTACTAAAAAAACTTGGGTGACCTGACATAGGTAGAAGAGATAAAGGAACAGAAAGTATAAACAGGGTCACAGTAAAACATTCTTTTTGGAGAATGTACGTAAGAGAATTCAGAATAATTCAGAGTACTGACAGTCTGTAGCTGTTTCTCAGAATAAGGAATTGCCTTCTGTGTGTATTCAGCTAGCAAATGCATTCAGCTATCTGTTCAGCAAGCCACTGTGGGCTTGTTGGAGGAACGTCTGGGTGAAATTCTGTCTAGCATGTGAGTCAAAATCCTCTCATGGTCTGAATTTACATATTTGTAAGTTCCAAGATACCACTGATATAATTTGCTGATGGTGGAGCCACTACAACTTAATCACCTGCCACATGTCAGCTAGGCTTTCATAACAGGCTGCATGCTATGCAGGAAGCAAGAACTTGACTGTACTTCCAAGGGAAGAGCCACCTCAGCCTCATTCGCAGAGCTTAGCAGGATAAGCGCAGCAGTTATTGCTGCTCAGCTGGCATCAAGTAACTTATTATGCCACAGTAATCATGAGGCTGTGGCTTGAACAGGATTTATGTTTCTAAGTGCTTGTATCATTTTTTTAAATGGCACTTCAACAGCTTAAGTAATTTAGTCACTTTTGAAGACTATACCTTAAGCAACTATAATAGTGCCTTCCAGCTTTACAGGAATTAATCTGTCCCAGGTTTTTATATTGCACTGATTTCTGCATTGCTGAAGGATGCATTTTGCTATGGGAGCTACACGTTGTGAAGACCTCCTGATAATAATCCCTGTCCTTCTTTGCAATACAGCATCTGGGAATAGAGCCAGAATTCTTCAGAAAGGAGGAAGGTTTCATGTCTTGGAACTTCTTGCCGGTTATGTTCAATTCCATGGGAATAGATAGGCAGAAAAAACAGGCAAGAAATTTAGGACATTTGAAATCTGGAATTCAGGTTTCAGTCCAGCTGAAACTGCAAACTTTGAAATTGTTGGCTATATGAAAACTTCCATCAATCTACTGTAAGAACATAGAAAACCAAGGTCTGGTTTACCACTAAAGGGAGAGGCGCCTCCAAGATGAAAGTGGGATTAGTATTCTAATCTGGCATTTTAGTCTTTAACAATCTGTTATTCCTAAAGCAATAGGGATTGATTTATCATGGTGATGCTTGAAGAGCAAAAGGAATGAAGGTAATGTCTTCAAACGAAATCTTAATTTACACAAACAATTCCTGTTGACGAAATAATCCATTTGTATTTGGTGTGTGACACAGTACAGCATTGTTTATTTTACACCAAATATTCTGTGCTCTTTGGAGAAGTACATAGAGCACAGAATTATTTATTGCCCTTCAAGCACCATGCAGTTCAGTTTGCCTGAGCAGGTGCTCAGTTTGCCTGAGCTCAGGCTTGCTCCTATTTGGAGTTCTTTTAGAAAATAATAGCATCTATCTTTCTTCTTGCTTGGGATATGCATAAATCTTATGGATTTAAGTAATTTAAGTATGTTTGAAGTCATGAACAGACCACATCTAAAGATCAAACAGCATAGAGCCAACACTTCCTTCCCAAGTAGAAGAACCAACAAAAATTCTTCCTCTTGGATCTGCACTTGGCTGAAAGTCCAGCCTTCCAGGGGAGGTAGCTAGGTTCAGAAAGAGGCTATTAAAGGATCTCAGTAGACCAGAAAAGCAGCAAGTTCATTGTCATTAGACAGAACTTACTTTCTCCAACTATTTTAAGCAGAAACATGATCCAATTCTGCCTTTGAGTGGTGCTGTGGGATCCAATTCTGCTTCTGAGTGGTGCTGTGGAAGGCTTTTCTGGGCTGCCTTGGTTATGGAGTAAGATTTCATGTTTACAGACCATGAACCAAATGGTACCTTCGGGCACCTGATTTTTTAAAACTAGCTTGGTTATTTTTCAGCTGCTTTTGGCTCAATTGAGTTTGATGATGTCTTCACAGTAAAACTTTATCTTTTCCCTAACCACAGTACTGTGTTTTGCACTGGTCATATTGCTGCTGAACTGTTGTTTTGCCAAAAATCCCTTTTTCCTCACTGTCAGACAACAGAGCATGTATTTATACAGCAGCTTGACAGCACTATGGAGGGAGTGGGAGGCTTTGAAGTGCATTTGGAGGATTAAAACAAAAAAGACCTTTTTGATCCTATTAAGAACTGTTTTCTAAAGTTTTAATTACTATCAATGACTCCAGACGCAGATACCAAAACTTTTATTGGAATGAATAGGATATGATACTTCTATTTTTATTTTCTCACAGTGAAGACACTACTCTAAAGCAGATTGCAATTGCTACCACTTCTCAAAAGGTAACACAATTTGTGAATTGTTCGTATGTTATAGTGAGGGACTTATCCCTAATTTATTTAGCTGGCCAAAAAGAACATCAAGGCACAAGTTAAATCCTAGATATTTATATAAATATACACATAAAGATTCATGGACACAACAAGGAGAGATGAGTAGATGCAATCATGGTCTTTAATCTACCAGGCAAAGGCAGTGCCTGGAAGTTAAAATAGATAATTAGGTAGAAGGTATATATTTTTAAAATTTGGATTAGTTGGAACAAAACTAATAGGTAGTAGTAGTATATTGGCTATAGTGGTGTCAATCACCTACTGTCTCTCTTGGCTCTAAAATAATGGATTCTATATGATCCATGCTATTATACATCATATTTTTAATAGATATATTGCTTTAGATGTACATTTTTTTTCTCCCTTGCCTCATTCAACAGGTGGAATATCAGTTATATGCTAGGAGAAGTTCTTGATTTGGGGAAAGGATCACTTGATAATGCTTTGTGTTGGGCAACAAGGCATGCTGTCTTACATCTCTCCTTAGGTGTCATGCCTTCTGAATTAGAAAATTTTGGATTCATCCCATCTAACTGTAAACACCTAAGCTGCTGTGTCTATGTCTTAGCTAACTGTCCAAGGCTCCACTTACGTCAATAAAGCGGAGCAGGTATTTTTAGGATGCAAGTCTTTCTGTAAAACCTATGCTAGAATAAACATGTAAACAAACAAACAAGCAAACACCCACAAATGAAAAACACAATGTGTTGAACTTTCCAGAAGCAAATGTGCTCATTGGGAAGTCCTGACATTTGGAATTCTTCAATTGTAATTGACAGCAAAAATCGATAATGAAGTATCAGATTTTCTTTATTTCAATTTGACATACACCTCTGCAATCTGGTTGTTATGTTAGGATGCTACACAGAATCTGATATACACATGAGTAGAATATGTTGTTTATTATCTCATACCTTGTATCACTTAAAAATCAATGCCTGTTACACATTAAGAACTTCAATACAAGAGCAAGCGTTTTCTGACTCAAGCTTCCTACTGTGATTGGACTTCAAAAATGAGTCATGGTCAGTAGCATTCAGCATTTGTGATCAGATAAGACTTTCGTGTTTGACATCAAATACCAAATAAACTGGATTGGAAAAGGTTAAGCGCTGACAAGCCTCCTGATCTTTGTGTATATGTATAACTTTAAAATGGAAATGAGTCATAAATTCAACACGCTTTATAACATCAGCAGAAGCACAGTTGCATGGGCACATCAGTATGGTTCTAGCAGCAGGGTAAGACTCAAGGCAGTCTTGAATAAAATACTGACAAAGTCTTTAATAATTCATAGAATTCAGCACTCAGCTGGCTGTAAACCTTGTGGCAATAGAACTTCTCAGTTTGGTTAGAAACAATGAAATTCCTTAAGCCAAAGGATTATTAAATCCTTTAGAGCAGAGGACTTGACATGCCAGTGGGAATGTAAAATGCTGGACAGAAAGCAGTGCATCTGGAGGTGTTGGTGTGTCTTGGAAAAGTACAGTGGGAATGCCAGGAGCTTTAAGAGGAGGTGCAGCAGTGGAGTACAGGGAGGAGGTAATAATCTCTGGAGACAATGGAGAAGTCCTAAGAATTGCTTAGGAAAGGATGAAAGATGTGTTCCATTGAAGAGAACCCTTTTAAACAACTCTTCGGTGATTTGAAGGCAGCCCATGGATCCTGGGATCCTGGCTCATGCCTGTGTTAGTATAAAATATTAAAAATAAACCTGGTTTAAATTATTGCAAATGTAATTCTGCAGAGGGATTCCAGTGGCTCTATACCTTGTGGGTTATGATGTGACCGGACCTTGCGGTGGTTGGTTGCTCATTGTAGATGTAATTAGCCTCAGCATATAAAGATGCATGGTAGTTTCTATTATGCTACACCACAGACTATTTGTTGTTCTAATGGCTATTTTACTGTCAGGTGAAGAGTATGGAAATTAAGATATGAAGGTTAGAATAAATAAGTTGTTTTTAGCAGATCAATTTATTCAGTAGTTCTGTAAAGCATATCAGAGACCAGCACGTGAAGAGCAGTTGTAATAGTGACACCATTGATACGAGTGCATTCACTGCTTAGCAGACTGCTGATGACTGATCTGGGTTTTTTCCCCAAATCAAACTATGTGATCGGTATACCTGGCACCACAGAGTCATAACTGAGTCAGAGTTGTTGGAAGCAAAAAGTTCAAAGCAAACATAAGCTCATTTGTTTGCCAAGTAAGATGCTGCTCTGTAGAACCCTGCAAGTAGTGGTGATCACAAAGCTATGTGTCACTTCATTCATTGATTGTGTAACCTGAATTCAAAATTTACCTAAGAACGTGAAATGTCATTCAGTCCAGTTTTGGAACTAAAATAGTGTATAGGTCAATTTTCCACCCAGTGATTTGGAATAAATGGCTTTAAAGGCCTGTAAAGTACCATACATTTAGAAAGTAAGGTAATCAACCTTATTTTGCTGCTTTTGTACAGAAAACATGTTCTCTAAATGTTCAAAAACCACAGACTGCTTTTGAGTCCAAAGTGACATAAGTAATCCTTTTGATGAACAGTGATAGATTGGGAAACAATCCTGTAAAAATAAGCAAATGGATTCTATAACTTTGTAAGTCTTTTCACATCTAACTTTGGGATGGCCTACGATTTGCTGTCAATCAGTATAAAACAGCTATGGGCTTTATGTAAGTTGTCTAGAGGTGACAAAGGGATAAGGCGACTTCACTCCATATTGACTTTCTTTCTAGGCAGGAAGGCTTTCAGTATTCTAGCCATGGATTGCACAGTGTTGTCAATAGCGGGCAGGATCTCATCTTTGCTTCTTTGGCAGGTTTATGTAGATTATTTTGTAGTGTGTTCTACCTATTCTTTTCCTTGGTTCTTAACTCCCTTCTGAGAATGGCCTGGCTTTGTGCTGTATTCCTCCCCGTATTTCTCTTATACTGGTTCACAGCTGGAGAATTCTCGTTTTCTGCTGCACTCCCTAGGCACCATCAGTTTAATTGCCTAAAAGAACAGTGACTATGCACTTGTTAATGTAGAAGCAGCTGAAAGTAATGAAATAAGTCTGCTGAATATAAGCCAAACATTTAGAACCCCTAGTGTCAGTGTGACTTTGAAGTGAAAGGGAGACAACTGGAGGTACTGAACCTCAGGTCTTCTCAAAATTTATGCCCATTAGAGATGAGCTACTGCACCTTATGTCAGGTAAAGGTTTTGCTCTGCCTCAGCATCCAGACCCAAATAGAAGAAATCAAATGTATTGCTGTGATTAGATTCTTTCCTAGAGGGTGGAATGCAGGGTTTTGGCCTTCAAAGGTAGTAGAAGGTATTTTGCCAGCTTTAACTATTGGCTAATCAAGCTGGGAAACTGTTTTGGCAATAAAATGCTAACTGCGCCGGCTCTTTTCTATTTCCATTAGCTGCAACTTGTATACAAGAAAACCGTTGAGATCATATTGATTAAACTGTTTCAGCAGCAGAGTTGTCCAAATTTCAAGAGCTGTAAAGAGGTTTTAAAATCAAGATGGGTCAAATCTGGATTCTTTGCATGTAACATGGAATCTAGGAATGTGAGAGCTCAGGTAACCCCTCAAAGATTTAAGCCATTTCATTTTCAAATAAATAAGTCCACTCTCTCACTCAAATATAGCTGGCTTTCCTCATGGAGATTTTGTTTTGGTAAAATTGTCTGTAGTTATAAACTGCTTGTGATCAATCTTAAAAACAATTAGCAATTGTTTATTATGTTATTCTCTGATAAAAAAAGAAAACTCCTAAATTGACTTTTGGAAAAAAAAAAAACCCAACCCAAAACCATAATTTTTTTAACAGTAAATGTGAGTTCTGCTTATGTACACATGACTGTCATTGAGAACTGCGTGGCTTAACTGTAGTTTATACTCTTTGTGATATAGTTCTCTGCACAGTGAGTGCCTCCTTACCTGCTACATCTCCCCTCTGGCTGTGAGACTACAAGAAGGAAGATGAAATGCATAAGTAGTCCACAGGATTTCTGGCTTGATTCAGAAGAGGTTTTGTATGTGGCTGCCCTTCTTTACCCTGAGAATAGATGTGTTACTCTGCAGGGAGAGGTGCTGACTGATATTGATACTAGAATGAGACTAAAAATCCACTGGGGAAGTCCAATGAGACTCAGAGGAACTTCAGAGCAGCTATAAGAGCAGTTATGGAGGAAATATATTCTTTAAATTTCTTTTAATCTTCATTTTAATTGCTCCATTTGCACACCAATGCCTCAACATTTATACTTCTGGGAAATTTTAGAGAGAAAGAAGATGTTTTTCATGAGAAGGGATTTAGGTGCACATCAAGGTTTTAAATGAGTTTAGCAAAAGGATCTCCTGTGATGCTAATGATTGCTGGAAGGATTTGCTCTTTGGTCTTTATAATTGGAGACTGAGATAACATCTAAGTACTTTGTTTTGAGTACTTCCATTTAATTGATTTTTCATTACCATTTTCTAAAATTACTGAAAATACCAATAGTGGGTTGATCTTTCTGGGGCTGAAATTTATTAGCTTTCTAAGTCATATTGAGAGACTCAGAGAGATGACCTAAATGCAGCACTATCTGTTCATTCATTTCTCTGCAAAAAAGCACAGAACTTTTTACATATTCCCAGTAATAATTATTCAAGGAGTCTATTTGGTTTGTAACATATGGATTTTTTTAATGGGCCACCATAATGACACAAATTTTTAAAATGATCCATTTTTTAGAAAGAATAATCCTTCAAAATTAATCCAAATGAATTGGTTGTAGCTGAGTTTTCGTAACCTTCAGAGTCCTTGAATATTACTTTCCCCCATTAAACTTCACCACATTTCATTTGAATTTCCATTTCTCAAGGAACTCTGAGAAATTAAATGGGATAAGAAGACAAATATTTCAAAATTCTAGAAAAATGAAAAATTTGGATCAATCTTCTTGAGATGCTTCAACTTCATATATACAGAATGTTTGGTTCAGATAAGATTAAACTTTTGCCTTTAATCAAGACAAAATATATTTCAGAGCTCCTGAAGAGATTATTAAATCATATAGGAATTGTGTTGAAAGTAGAGGGCAGAATTAACTGTTTCTGTTACATTGTGGTATCTTAAATTACAGCTACTGTCTTTTTTGTCTTTTTGTTGTTGTTGTTGTTATTAATTTTTTGAGGCAGATTGCTTGGATATTTCTTCTAATTGCAAGAAGAGAGTGGTTCCAGAATGACATTCAAATTTGCATGAAATATTTTACATAAGTCAAATTCAGCATTTTTTTAAGGAATATCATTCTCTGTAGATTCAACTTTGAGCCCTAAGAAGCCACATCAAAAACACTGCTAACTGAAGTGGGGTGATAATTATAATCATTATGTCAAGGGAAAAAAAAGCATGAGGCAAAATTTTAGAATTGCTCTCTGAGCAGGTGTGGTTCAAGCAAACCCAGCAGATCTCCAAACTTTAAAACAACAAAGTTACAACTGGAGAAAATAGCAACCACAATTAGCCTATGTAATTATACACTGCTTGCATCTGATGAGTCAGGCTGGCCCCTGGATCTGGCAATGGAAAGGTGTTTTACCCCCAGGTAAAATTAGTTGGGGGCAGCTACCTCCAATACAGGCATTTACATTGTAGGCATTTGAAGTGAGGTGCAAGGAATCCCACCTGTGGAAGAGATTGCATGTCTTGCTGTTCTTCCTGTCTCTTAAAGAAAAGCTGGCAAAACCCAGGCGCCATTCCCAGCCATGAAGATGTTTGCTCAGAACCAAGCTGGGTGTCAGCGCTGTAATCTTGTTGCCTCTTAAGAGTCTTCATACATTTATTTAGATTTTAGTAAAAATAAATAGAAGAACTGTGAACGTGTGTGATCCCTTTATATCACGGGTCAGTTTTTCCCAAAGTTTCTAATGCAATTTCAGTGGCTGTTACAGCAACTGCTTCCTTTGCAGATTTTAAGCAGCAACTAAAGCTATCGATATGAGAAATGGAACAGAAATGCACTTTTCAGGTCCCAAATGCTTATAAACTCATTTTCACAGTGCTGTGAGAATTGAATATAACAAATATCAGGGACAATATTGGGAAAGGAATAAGTCCTACAGGACAAAGATCCTATGTTTGCTTTGCTCGGGTGTCTGGTTCAAAAGCCAGTAGCTGTATAAACGCATATAATTGTGTATATATTGTATATATTGTTTATATATATGTGTGTGTGCACATGTATATAAATATGTACTTATGTATCAATATTGGGTCACTCACCCTTCTTGTAGAAGAAGAGGACCTGAAGAAGGAATCTAAATGCAGAAAAGAATTGTTTTAGTGAACAAGAGAGATACTGGAACAAAACTGCTAGCCGAGGCAACGTTTAGAGGAGGATGAAAACGAAAGTATCACATACTTGCCCTTAAACGAAACCTCAACCTGTCAGACTGTGGTTTTCACACTGCTTTTAGTCTTCTGTGATAAGACTGCAAGAAGGCTCCAGGTATGTTTTATCTGATCTGCTCTTTTTATTCTCAGAAGAAACATTTTAACACTGTTCTCTCTGACAGCCTCTCCTTGGGTTGATCAGCCAGGGAACAGCATTCTCAGTCAAGTCCTTCCTCCCCCCACCCTTGTTTTTTATGGGCTGTAATTGAAGAACAAAATGCCCCCAGAAGTTCCCAAGTGTTTCTTGAGGAAACTTCATCATCCTAAACCAGCCCACCAACTGCCGACTTGAGCTCAATTGCAGCAAAGAAGTTAATCTGTCCCATATCAGGCAAGAGGGAGATGTTACATTCTGTCCTATAAACCAGGAGCCTGGTGTGGGAGAGGGTGTTCCGTGGAGCCCTCCTGATGCTGAAAGACTAGTGTGTGCTGTCCCATGATGGTGGTAATGGAATTAGATGATCCAGTGATCCCTTCAGGTGTTATGTTCTCACATTTCAGTCACGCTCCATCTCTCCCCAATTCCTGAGGGAAAACTGAAGAGCTGCTGTGGAAAATGAATGAACAGGAGGAAACCGGCAATGGCTGAGGCTGAGAGAGCAGCTAAAGTCTGATGTCTCTGCAGCATCATGTGACCTCTCCTCTGACGCTGGTGGTGCTGGGCAGAGGGTTCACACTGCCACCTCCATACACCATCACTCTTCAGAAAAATACTCACATGGATTTAAACTGAGTTACAAGCCTATGTCCTACTGACAAGAACAGAGAACTCTGTCACACACTTGAATTTAGGTGTGTGTTGAAGCAGTCTGTTGCTTAGCAATGAACCTGGGCCCCTACTTACATTTTTGGGTGATCAAAGGACTCTGTGAGACCGTAGAAAGCACAGCAGCAGCTGTTTTGTACACTTAACAACTCTCTCCCACTGTTAGGTTGTGAAGGGGATTTAGGCAAAGAGGCGAGAACAAGGTTTCAGAACAAGAATCGCTCTTCTTTCCTGTCACATCCAGCACCGACCCATGATTTACAGGAGTGCTCCTGCTCTCAAAACATCTTTAGCCTCTGAGACTGATGCTTGTCTTTGAGTCTTATGCAGTTGTCTGTTATTTATAACTCATTGTCCAGTTCTTCTCCCAAGTCCTTTTTCCTTTCCAGTTTGCCTGGCTCATAGATATTTCTTCATTAAAGTTTTTAATTTCCATTGTCACCTTTACCTTGTTTCCCTGGAGCTCACACCTTCTGTCTGTTCTAGTGAAGACGGCCTTTTCCTTTCCCAGGGGGGCTTTTGCAGGAAACACGGACCTGAAAGCAATTAGCCTGTGCCATCACCAGTGCCTGTCAGTCTCTAAACTGACCTGTCCTAGGGAACCTGCTTTGGCAGGGGGGTTGGACTCGATGATCTCTGGAGGTCCCTTCCAACCCCTACAATTCTGTGAAATTCTGTAAACCTGGACTGGAAGCTTAAATGTAGGTGCTGCCTCTGATTTCAGCAGGCCTCCATCATCTTCAATTACTTCCCCTCTCTGGGGGACATCCCAAGGCTGAGCCTGCCTTGCAGTGAACTCCCCAAATCCCATATGGCTGTCCGGGTAATCTGTGCATAAGATACTGTGTTTCATTGATGATTTGTATGGCTTCATCTGCTCTTTTAATCTCATCCCTCTTTTCCCTACCACAGATTTTGTGTGTTGGTTTCAGTTCCACTTTTATTTCCACAGATCTAAGCCCTTTGAGGAGCCACTGGGAGTTGAATTTACAGATAACCGAGTGTACAGATAGCAAGATGAACCACTTAGCTTATGAAGATTTCACTTGTAGAATACAGCCTTTCTATTTTAGGAAAGAATCCTGGAAGTTAAATATAATTTTCTACTACAACAGTATCAGTCCGTGTGCAACAAGCTGCAGATTTTAATGCTCAAAATCTTTGTTTCTGTCTTGCATTTCTACTGGGAAAAAAATGCTTTCCATCATATTAAGAGTTCAAGATACAACTGCTTAGGTATGTATAACTGAATTTGCACCAGAATTGCTATGTGTCGGAGAAAATTTTCTCACCACAGTTGTAGTCAGAACTGGTAGAAAAGATCTGATTTCCCCTGCCCCTCTGGTGCCTATTTCAACTGTCTTTTTAGAACTCACAGGTATTTTTGACAGCAATAATCTACTATTTCTCCCAGGGTCTCTTGACACTGCCTCTTTTAATGCTGCTGCCATCCATTTATGTATTCATTTTATGTGCATTGATTTCCCAACAAAGGCTATAAGACTGACAATCGAACAGTTGAAGGAATATATTAAGCACCTTGAGAAGAATACAATTTCTTGCCCTTATGCAACGTCCAGTGAATGTGGCTCAGGCCTTACTTACAAGGGCGAGCTAGAACATCAGTGACAGTTCAAAGACGATGTGCAGGGGAGATGAATGGACCCTTTGCAATGATAGAACCTCCTTGTGCAGCAACTAGACTGGGATCATTATACATGGGCACTACCAAATAGCCACGAGACGGTAACGGCAGAAGGTTATAATGTGATAGTTTTGAATAAGCGGCTTTCATACAAATACCCATCTTTTTACCTCTGTAGGAAACTTCAGTTAAATTTTGGCATCCAGCCTTTTGCTCAGTCAGAAGTCTCACAGACAGCTCTTTCTTTTTCTAAAATCATCTGATCATACTTACTATAAATCTAATAAACAATTTTAGATTTTAAAGCATCCGGAAATAATGGTTAGATTCTGACTTGCCTAGATTAGCTAGTAGTTCAGGTCTAAGCCTGTATGGGTCTAAATTCAATTGCTAGTGTAGTTTCAATCATAGAGGTTAAGTGCTTGGCCTGTCCTACCTGCCAGAGTAAATCTGTTGTGGAAAAGGCCATAGAATCACAGGGTCAAGTCACAGCTCTCGGATTAAGACACTTAAAGGTAGATGTCCGCTCACAAACCTTAACTAGGTGTTGAAGCTCTCAAGAGTCTGTGTAGATTCATTCAACAACTCATAGAGACTAGAGTGATTTTAAGATTACCTGTATTTAGGCAGTTGAGGTGCTTTCTATTCTCCATTATCTGTATCATCTAGATCTCTAGGATAGGATTCAGTTGTCTAAACATAGTTGGGTGTTTATTTTGGATATCGTGGAGTGCTCGGCCTGAACTACCATGAGTCCTGATTCATATCTGCTAGCCCTGTGCAGGCATCTCAGAGACCCAAGGATGTCTCAAATGGCAGTAGGTGCCTCTCTGCAGGCTAACAAATGGAGTTGACTACAGTGGGAGCTCAGACATTAGCTCACAGGTAGACATGTATGTGTAGACACCACTTAGAGGAGTCCGGGTGAAAAAGAAACCAGTTGAGAGGTGATGTGACTGTGTGGTCCTAGGACATGGAGTCTCTGTAAGGAGAGGAAGGACAGGTCCTGTGCTCTTGATTCTGTGCCTCATGCTACTACTGCCTGTACTGCACGCACTTAACATTTATTGGACAAAATGTGCCAGCGATGTTGGGAATAGTGACTAATTTTCAGGATTGTCTACCTCCTAAGTACTGCTCTGATTTCACCAGTCAGGCTCTCTCTACCTGCTGTTTGCTATTTATTTGCTTCTGAGTTTCCCACATATCGGTGCACTGCAACAGCTTGTATAGACAGCGGTCAGTCCGGGTTAGCTGTATCAGGCTGCTTAAACGTGCTGTAAAAGGGTTCTTTGAAAAATCTATTTTGGTAGAAGGCTTGGAGGCCAACACCAGATATGTAATAGATGTCATCTGCAAAGAGATGCAGTCTCTCCTACTGTGGGAAGCAAAGTTGCGATGCTACAGAGATTTTTGTCATGGAGCAGAAACCCAGACTTCTTCCAGTTTAAGTCCAGTGATGTGACAGGACTGAAGGAAATCTGTAGCTTTGTGATATGCCAGTGTTACTCAGCTGAATTAGTCTCTTTTCTGTGACCAAGTTAGTTCCTGAGATATCACATCACCTTAAAACTCAGGAACATTTGGATATGCAGGGACACTGCAGCATTGTTTGTTCAGCTCCCTCGACAGATGTGTACACACATGACAAAGCCTTCTCTTGACTAAGTGACACTTCTCCTGGGATTTCAATATTTGTGCATCCGTGAGACCCCCCAATTTCAAATTTCTGCAGGGGAAATTAGTGAATAGTTGGAAGAAATTGGCAAAAGCTGTATTTCAGCTGGGGTTGAGAATGGGAAGGCATATATTGTCATTTGAATATCAACTGGTGCTGGGACCAGGAACCTGAGCTGGACCTGAACAGACAGAAGGAAAAAATAGGAGCTACCCACAGAGCTGGCAGAGAAGATGGCAAAGACTGCCTCATTCCATACCAGGGAACAAGAACTTCCTAGTCTGAATCCGATGAGGATCTTCTGAAGAGGAGAGGAGGCCCAGTTTGCCAAGAGCAGTGGCACAGCTCTCAGAAAAGAGGCAGCAGCAGGGGTCAGGATTCTCCAAAAGCAGGTTTTAACAAAGGGCTCTGTATCTGGCTGTGATTTTAATGTCCTGAATTGAGCTTCCTCTAGCACACCCTAAATAGGCGGAAATGTTTTTACTCTTGTCTTTAGGGAAAGAAAAGTGTAAAGAAACCGAAAGAATATAAAGTTGTTTGGGCAACTTTTTGAAGTAGTATGGCAATTACTATGCCTCTTAAAAAGTCCTGGGAACTGTTGATACAATTGACAGCCAAGATTGCTAAAGAAATTTGAAGATCTTTTTCTTTACTTTTTTCCCCCGTTCTTCAGTTTATTGATTTTGCCCAAGTGACAAAGTCAAATTTCCTCTTTTGCTGATATAAGCAATTACTGTCTTAATGTGCATCTCCTGTTTGTTTGCTTGTTTGTGGGTTTTTTTGCAAAGGGCTGATGGTGGTATGGGAATGGCCCACAACTCTTCAACTGTTACACGTTTGCCCTGTGGGGAAACTCAAGGACCCTGGTTCACCCAGTTTCAAGGGCTGAGACCTAGACCTAGGCCTTCCTCAGGTCTTGTCTAACCCACATGTGTGGATTTCATCCACAAAATCATCAGTCTGGGGAGAGCTGTACACAGCCAAGGATCAACCCAAGAGAAAAGCAGTGTTGATATAGACCTTGAAGATCAGAAGGACTCAAAGGATTGGGAGCTCCATCAGCTATCCCTCAGCATGTGTTGTGGGGACCCCCAAAAGGACAGACAAGAATGTGGAAAATCTGGAAGAATTACAATATTTATTGCAGACACTGATGAGGAGGAAAACAGAAATGCAGGAGTAAGGTGCTGAAATAATGCTCAAAAATTCAAGAATTTTATTATTTTTTTAATTAACCTAGTTTTCAAGAAAGAAACACAAATGTCTTCTCAGGTTCCTTATCATTAAGGACATACACAAGTGCTTTGCTGGTTCACAAACCTGTTGTTATGAAAGCTACATAGATCCATTGACATGAGGGCAGAATTAAGTCTAATAACATGAAATTAGGGGAAAAGAAGTAAAGGCTTTTCACAATGGTGATTGTGCATGCATTCAAAAGAGAATGAGGAAAAACCTCGCATGAGAGGAAAGGTTCTTGATCTACCAAAATAATTTATGGACTTTGGGACCCAATTCCAATTATTTTATTTATTTTAATGATTATTCCTTGCAGAAGTCAATTACTATTTCATTTAGAAGGAAAAACAGAACCAAACCAGACAACCCCAACAAGCCAGCTACAAATAATTTTCACAAATGTATAAAGTGCTTCAAAACCAAATATTGTTGCTGCTGCTTTTTGTGTTGCCAAAAAGAAAATAAATCGATTCAGGGTTGACCTGAAATGGATTAGAAAGTATTTTTTAGGTTCAGCCACCAAACTGAAAAATCAATTATTTGCACAGGTCTAATTAGGATTGTAAGAAAAAGCTTTAAAGAAGAGGAGTATGAACTATTTTTCACAGCCCAGTGTTCTTTTTTTTTTTTTTTTCTTTTTCCCTGTAGTTGCTCACAGGCATTGCTATACCCCTTTCTGTTATAGTTAGTTATGCAGGCTCCAGTGCACCTTTTCCAATTATTAGCAATACACAGTATCCAAGCTGTCTCTCCTTTGAGCCCCTTTATTAAACACAGAAGGGATCTAAGTAGCTGCTTTGCACTGCAGAGACAGGAGGTAATTTTGCATGCACGGCTGCCTACTTTCAGTAGGTGTGTGCTTGCTCTGTGTACGATAACCTCTCTGTGAGTGTATACTTTGTGAGTAAAAATTAGGTGCTGATGTTTCAGTAACACATGCTCAACTCAGAAATTCGTGATTTAACCAGGACCACTCTTGGACTAAAAAAGCCAGTTTAATATCTTATGAATTACATTATTGGGACACTCAGGGTACTGGAGCTGTTACCCAGTACTAATATTCTTGGGCAGATTTTTTTTTTTTTAATTAGGACTTTTTTAGAAGACCTGTACCTTGGGCACTTTTATTTTAAACTAAACCTTTTCATTTGTTATGCTCCCCATTTCAACTTGGAATTACTATTTCTTCAGTCTAATGTTCTGCATTTGAATCTCTTCTCCAGAAGAGCATGGGTCTCTTTCTGCGTAATTGCTCTCCGTCTCTTCCAAATAAAGTTGGTTTGCCTGTTTTGACAGTCCTTATTATCTCTGAAAAGCTTTACTTAAAAGTAATTTCAATGCACTCTGCAGTTTTCTGCAGCCTGGTTTCCACCTTTGTCCCCATGATTTAGAATGGTGAGTGTTTATTTTGCTGCATGGTGTGTGCTTTTTTACATGCCACTTTCTGTTTTAGATGCTTCCCCTAAACCAGGCAAAAGGGTTGAAAAGCGAAGAGCACACAAGTACAAACACAAAATATCAGATAAGCTCTTCAGAGGATTCTTCTTTTGATAGCACTGGTGATACCCAGTCCGAGATCATCCCAAGCAGAAATATTTCACATCACTGTATTTAGAAAACATAGTGTTCCTGTTTCTATTCTAATACTGCCTTAACAAGGGGCTGAATACTCAGACAGTCCCCTTGAGTTCACACGCTCTTCTCCTGTACATTTTGTTTCCCATTGGAGTGGATTATAAACATTTTAAATGACCTGGGAACATGAGGAGCTCTGCCCTCTTATATTAGTTTCTTCCAATATATCCTTCTGTTCTGCATCTGTTCTTTTTTTTATCAGCCTAAAAAAGAATCCAACAATAGCTATAAAATAATGCCAGTGTAATTGTCACCTATTTTGCAGCAAAAAGAATAACAACTGTCCCCCCCATCTTGTTTACATTTTATATCTGGGAAGAAGATCAGATTTTAGGTGGCAGTAAATACTTCTTCCCAGGTTTTCCTGTTCATAATTTATTCCAAGAGTTGCTTCCAGATCGTAGAGAAACATCAGCACTAATTCATTGTTCTAAATGTTTCAGACAAGTGGCTCTCTGCATTTAGCATTACTTGTATTTTTGCTTTTATTTCTCAGCTATGACTGTTACCTACTATGTATTATTACACAAACAGCCTTGTAGGTTGGCTTTGAGCTTTTAATTTTTCTCCATGTGGAAGAGAGAAGACATGGCATTTCACAAACACACCATCCCGCGCTTCTTTAGACAAGAAAATTATATGGGACACTTTGTATCTTAGAAAAATACACAAAGCCCTGCTGAATTATTCATAACTGGGAGAGGGTTGTGCGGGAAAGGGGACAGAGATAGAACAGTCTCATGAGAAATCCAACCATAATTTGATGAACTGAGTACAGGTGGGTCTACCGTCTAGCTTGGATGTGTCTGGAGGAAGTAAGCTCAGTCTAGGCACGAGTGCCAGGTGACCGGCACCTTACTGTAGCATTTGTATGATGTATTTTTATGATCTGCATTCTGCTTTTTTTATGGAGAATATCCATCAAAACATTACACCCTGGTAGCGTGTTCCTCAGCATTGATGACCTACTCCAAAGCCTGGGTCTGGGTTATAAGCAGACTTTCAAGTAGTTTCCCCAGTGACTTTCCCAAGGCATGAGTCTGACAGCACAGAGAGAAGCCTTACAGACTGAAGTGATAAAAACAGCAGCATGGTTGCAATGCCTGCTGGAGTGAGTGAGCCACTAGATACCTTTCAGAATAGGTAGAACGTATTTTACAGCATACGTAGGTAGAAAGTATTTTACAGGGATCTCAGGTCAAAGGGTTGACTAGAGAACTAATTCCCTGGAAATTATTAGACTAAAGACTTAATTCTGATGAAAACACCTTCTTCTGAATATTTTGCAGTAGTAACAACTTTGCAGAAAGGGTTTGCAAATATTTTTTTTCCCAGTGTAATCTTGCAAATCAGTATGGTACAACATTTCCTATTTGTTAATTTGGTCTCAGCCTACTCTGCATTTTCCCTTGAAGCCATAGACGGGTTTCAAAGGTTCCCCGGGGGTCTGCTGTGAGGGGTCTCTCTTTGTTACCTGCTCCTGGAAGAAGCGGTGTTCTCTGTGCCTGCCAGGAACAACTTTCTCAATACAGCACTTGGCACTCCCAGGCCCCGGCTGACCCTTCCAGCCTGGCTGAGAGCATTCATCCCCATGTCAGGGTGCACCTCATGGGGGGAGCGTTAGACTGACACTTGCCTACTTTACCTCCAGAAACAGAACGTGAGCTGAATTTGTCAGCTTCCCTTGGTCGCAACTTTAGCACTGAAATGATGATGGGGAAAATCAGCACATGCTTATCTGAACAAAGGGAAATCTTAAATTCTTAATATCCGGGTTGGTAACTAAGTGGTAAAGAGAAAAACAAAACAGCAAAATGAAATTCTAACTCTCCTCCAACAAAGCTTTCATGTCTCATGTCTCTCCCCATTGACTTCTGGAGAGGAATTTCAAGAATCAAAAGGCAGGCTAGCAGCAGGGCCTTCCTCTCTCCTTACTTCCATCCCTTTCTATGCAAATTCAGAATTCATTGCTTCCTTGGGGACATCCCTGAAATTCTTCCATTTCAAGTGTATGATAAAAATCCACAAGGAATACATCATAAAGAGTATGAATTGTATTTGCGTTCTTATACAGCCAGCTCAACCTTATCTTTCAATGCTACATTTTGTATCTGAGCCCTGTCATAAGTAGTTCATTCACATTTATTTTTAATTTTGGGAACTCTTGTTCACAAACTCCAGACAAGTGAGGTTCTTAAGCACATACTTAATTTTAAGCACTGGAAGAGCAGTGTTCCCTTGCAGTACTGAAATTGATTTGAATAGAGCTGATGTCAAGAAGGTTCCAAACAAGTCTGTCCCAGTTGCATACCTGAAACCTGCCCAGAAATAATCACAGAAACATAGAATGCATTAGGTTGGAAGGGACCTTTAAAGGTCATCTAGTCCAACCCCCCACAATAAGCAGGGACACCTTTATAATAACTGTCCTACCTTGAAAACTCTACCCTAAAACATCACAAGTCATGCTGAGGTAGAGGACAGGGATGTGAACTCTGACCTCTTGTACTGAAAGCCAGTATGTACACAAGTTCTTGTGCATGCCTGTACCTTGCTACTTATGACTTTGTGAATTATGAAAGAGTGTTATTATAAAAATATCTGGAACAATGTGTTGCTTTGGAATAGAATTGCTGTCCTGGTGTCAGTTACTAAAGAGTAATCGTACTGTAGTCAGCCTAGTGGTTCACATGTTTAAAAGTAAACACAGGTTTCTGTATCACATGGAATTAGGCTAAGCATGTAATAACAGATGAGAGAAATAATGCTCAGCATAGAGAAATGCCAGATTACCAAAAGATACAATCTCAAAAGGTGGTAGTCCACCGTTTTGGGGAGAGCATGCCACGGGAAGAACAGCTTTCTGGGAGTTACTATTTCTTCCACTGCCCAAATTACACTGTGGGCACACTGAAGAAAGACAACTCTAAGAAGCATTTGGTGTCATGCAACCTTACCAAGACATGCAGGCTCAACAGATTCCTTGACATAACTAAGCCTTAAGTCATCAGTACCTCTAGAGACCACGGTATCTTTTAATTTTGTCTCCTTTCTGACATGTTGGGAAGCAACTTCTGCTCCCCTCTTGCCCCCCACACAAACAGCCTCACAAGTCTGTCAAAACACGTATGTTTAGAATGTCGAGTCTTTACAATGATGAAACATAGTCAAGGCCCAGCTTTACAGTCGGTCATATCCCAGGGCACTGGCTGGCCATCTGCTCCTGTGTGCTGCAGGAAGCACTAATCTGGAAGACGGCATGTTCAACAGCCCTTGGGGGAGGCTTGATGGTATTGGGGTCAAATGTTTTTTTCTGGCTTCATGCAGAATGTGTGATGAGGCATGTCACTGTTCTAATAATTACTGATATGGTGCGTGGGGTATTTTTAAAATTATATGCATTCATACATTGTATTATCAGTGTAATAATCCAGAAGCATATGGATCCTCCCTTATACCTTCAGGAGCTACGTCCTTCCACCCACTTGTAAAGATGATATTTTTTCAGGAAGATGAATGTACTTTGCACTCTAAGGCTTTGTGCTGGGGTTGCACTCCTAAAATAATACACCCCTTTCCATAACACCATCTTCTGGAAAGTACTTGGTGTCTTCTATTTGCTGAATAAATGTTGCTAGCATACTGGTTGTGGTAGCAGAGTCACCTCAGATTTTTTCATGGCTCTTCATTGTGTCAGGATTTTTCTTCTCTCTCTCTTAGTAGGCTTGAGATATCCCTCTTCAAGTGGCGGTTTGGAGTGGCTTCCTATGAGAACCCTACTCAGGAAGAGGGGGAACTGGATTGCCCCACACATCTATACAATCCTCCTCCTCAAAGATCTCAGTGTAACCAGTGAACAAAACCACAAAACCGAAACAGAATGCTTGATTTTTCTTTCTTTCCACACATTTGTATTCAGCAGAACTTAAAGAAAACACCTCCTAAATCCCTTCTGAATAATTTAGCTTGAAATGTTTACCCTTTGACAAAAAAAGCACAAAATAACTAGGAAATACAAAGTCCTGAAACCATTCCCAGAAGCCACCGTTGCATACAGTGTCTACTTATTTCAGTTCCTTTATGCCAGGCAAGACCTTAGGCTTTCTGTTCAGCACAGGGCACAGGGAAATACAAAAGACACTCAGCTCTCCTTCCTCATGGGAATGGGAATCTCAACAGAAGAGAAAGAGGACTGCTTCACTGTGCAGGAAGTTCCTTTAGCTTACAGTGAAAGTAATTCTCAAGTGTGAGCTGAGACATTCAATGTAGTTGCAGTTCTCATTTAAGAAGCAAGCTGCAAAGCAGTACACATTTTTCTATTTACTTTTTTAGTGTGCTTATGGTGTTATGAAAATTAATCACCACAGTCTATGAGACCACCTTATGACACAAGAATCTCCTGTTCCTTAGACTCCCTCTATATAAGTACCTAAGCAATAGATTAAATAGTAAAGTCTGAAAACTCAACATATATAGCTAAATAATATATAAAAAGTGAATATGCTTGATGTGATGGCTTCCAAGAAACTAGAAGCTTATCTATTGCAAGGCTCTGTAGAAGGATAAAAGTAGGAGCAAGCTGTAATGATACAGTTGAGCCAGGTAGCAGAGCTACTGGAGACACATTATTACTGTTAAAATTATTATCAAAAACATCAACTCATTGAGAGCATACAATCCGATGTTTTAGAATGGTGACTAATGAGAAAAAGGGAAGGGAAGGGAAGGGAAGGGAAGGGAAGGGAAGGGAAGGGAAGGGAAGGGAAGGGAAGGGAAGGGAAGGGAAGGGAAGGGAAGGGAAGGGAAGGGAAGGGAAGGGAAGGGAAGGGAAGGGAAGGGAAGGGAAGGGAAGGGAAGGGAAGGGAAGGGAAGGGAAGGGAAGGGAAGGGGAAAGGGCGAGAATAAGCCCAGTACTTACCAAGAAAGAGGAGAAAGTAATGGGTCAAAAGAAACTAAACATTCAAAGTGTTTTTTATTTCAAGTATCACAAAAAATGGAGTTCTCCCATATGCTTAAAATAATAAGAATGAAAAAAGCAAGAATGAACCCAGGCTCAAAATGGTGAGTATTTTAGTTATTCTCAAATTTGGGAGTTTTCTGATGGATTGTATTATAGCAACCCTCAACCCTGTAGTAATTTTCTTCAAAAAATCATGGAAGTCAAGAGATATTTCCACTTTCAAAAATGGTAGAATGGAATTATAAAAGTATGCCATTTTGATGGCCAGAAAGAATCAAAGCAAATTATTAAAAGCAGGGTATAGTTATCTAAAGGATAATTGTGTAATGAGGAGAAAGATTATTGATTTGCCAAGAATTGAACATGCAATTCTTTACTTCTCCAGTGAAAATTGTGTCATGTATGGAGAGAGGCAGCAGGAGGATGTATCTTGACTTTTGGCCATTGAGATCTTTCCACATGGCAGTGTCTCAATGAATTGGTGGTGGTTTGGGCAGGTTCAAAGCCAAAAGCACACATCTGCTTCAGAGGTTTTTCTCAGACATTTCTTATTACGTCAGGTTCTCTCAGGCTCTGTCCTGTGCTCAAAAATCTTCAACATTTTTAGTAGTTTGGATGAGAGAACTTTCATTAAAAACTGAGTGAGTGGAGGTGGCAGGCAGGGTTCACTGAAGATGATCTTGACAGTCTGAAGGATCATTTGATATAAAAAAAAGTGAATTTCAATAAAGCTGAAATTCAATATACTGCATGTGGGGATTTAACACAGAAGAGAGCATTAACTGATTGGCAGCAATAACACAGAAAGGACATAGAAGTTAGAAAGCTTTGCAGACTGGATGAACTGTGTCATGCCATTGCAAAAAGGCATATGTCATTCTGTGTTGTCTGGAAGGTCACTGTTCTGTTGTGTTTCGCCCTAGTGAGAACTTGGCTGGAGTACTGTATTTAGTTGAGCCATCATATTTTAAGTGAGATGCAGTCAAAGAAAATCTAGAGAAAGCCAGCCAAAACACCAAGCTGAGTGACATGGTTGACACAATAGAAGGAAAGGAAGCCATCCAGAGGGATCTTGACGGGCTTGAAAGGTGGGCTCAGGTGAATCTAATGAGGTTCAACACAGCAAAGTGTAAGGTCTTGCACTTGGGCTGGAGAAATCCCAGACATAGATACAGACATGAGAGTAGCCCTGCTGAGAAGGACCAGGGAGTTCTGGTGGATGAGAAACTTAACATGATCCTGCAGTGTGCTCTTGCAGCTCGGAACGCCAATGGTATCCTGGGCCCCATCAGAAGAGGGGTGGCCAGCAGGGACAGGGAGGTGATTGTCCCTCTCTACTCTGTCCTCATGAGGCCCCATCTGGAGTCCTGTGTCCAGATCTGGGGCCTCTAATACAAGAAAGATCTGGAAATGCTGAAGAGGGTTCAGAGTAGGTCCACGAAGATGATTAGAGGGCTGGAGGACCTTTGCCTACAAAGAGAGGCTGAGGGAACTGGGCTTGTTCAGCCTGGAGAAGAGAAGGCTGCAGGGGGACCTCATTGCAGCTTCCAGTACTTGAAGGGAGCAGAGAAACAGGAGGGGAATCAACTTTTTAAAAGGATAGATAATGGCAGGACAAGGGAGAATAGACTAAAGTTAAAGGAGGGGAGGTTTAGATTAGATATTAGGAGGAAGTTCTTTCCAGAGAGAGTGGTGAGGTGCTGGAACAGGCTGCCCAGAGAGGCGGTGGATGCCCTGTCCCTGGAGGTGTTCAAGGCCACGTTGGATGGGGCCCTGGGCAAACTTGTATAGATCCAGGCTGGAGGTTGGTGGCCCTGCCTGTGGCAGGGAGGTTGGAGCTCTGTGATCCTTGTGGTCCCTTCCAACCCAGACCATTCTATGATTCTATGAAAATAGAACCCCAGAAAAAAAACCTGGAAATATATGGTTAAATTTAGTGTCCATATAAACTAACTAAAAAAGTGAAAACAGGCGTGGAAAGCCTTCCAATCCTGTAACAGTTCTTTTTACTTTACAGGTTTGGTTTGGGTTTTTTTGTTAGCAATTCTTTTTTGTACTCCAATTCCATGGAGGGTAGAGCAACAGGTAAATGGCTTAATTTGCTAAAAATTTTGGTTTTATTTGGAAATACTTTATCATTTTAAAGTGAGTAAAGAATTATAAAAGATATTCTAAGGAGGTTGTGCAATCTGAGAACCTAGAAAATTACAGATGTGTTTAATAAGCCATTCTCAGGACTGCTCCATGCTTACTTGATCCTATTCTAAAGAAGGTACCCTTTCTCAGCCTTTGTTTCTGAGGAATTTTCTTTTCATGTTTGTGTATATAAATGGTTACCAAACAATGTAAAATCACCATACTTCATTCAGCCCTAAGGATATCCCAATGCCTGCTGGGTGTAGAGATGGAGTGTCCGGCCAACTCCCTGTAGGTCATTGCCTTGCTACAAGCATACTCAGGCTGGCAAATTCAACAGCCAGGAACCCTCTTGTGCCAGCCTCCTTCAGACCCAGCTGTAACCCCCCCTTTTAATGGGCCACCCACAAGGCTCTTTCATGGCAATTATAGCCCCCTTTGCCAGAAACATTGTTTCTCCTGCCAGCTCTGAGCCTTTCATCCCAAAATTCAAGCTACCCTCTCTGCAGCCAGCTCCCAGTCTATTTAACTTCTCCCTGCTACTCCAAGAGCCACGTAGCCTCTGGCTCTCTGCAACTGCTGGTGGTATTTCCCTCACTGTGCTAGAAGAATTATTAAGTTCTGTCGTGGATATGCACCACAATTGAATTAAATGAGCCTGATGGCTCACTGATCAACTTGGTTGGTGACCAGGTAAAACTTCTACCTCACCCACCCACCAGATTAGAATTTGATTTGGCTGGTTTGAGAAACTGTCCTGTTGTGAAAAAACTTCCTTCACCAAATTTGGCATCTTAAACTCATTTGTTTGAAACCACTAGGTGTTATTTTTTTTCCACCTCGTACTAGGTAACTTTTTCCATCCTTTCTTAGAGAAGTAGAAACATCACCTTCTTCATTGCTGCCAATATGTAGCCAAGCCATTCCCTCAGTCATAATTATATTAAACCTACGAATATCATCTTACTTTCATACTTTTAGACATGTTTGAACTATATTCTGTGGCTAAACCTAGCCTTAAGACCACAATTGCATTTCCTTGTGTTTCCAAAGTGCCAACAGCATCAACATCATTTGGAAAACAATCAGAATTTGCTGCACTTTTTCAAGTGCAAAGTGAAGGGAACCATGTGAACAATGTGAGTTCTCATGGAGGCCAGACTATCATAAGTAATAAATTGGAAAAAAAACCCCACCCTTATTGTTTTGGTGTTAAAAATATATGGGGTTTTAGTTACTGGTACAAAATTGATGTTTGGAAACAGACCATTTAGAAAGTCATTTGGATTTCCTACTTCAGGTGTTCCATACAGATTAAACTACTTTAAAGGGACTATGATTTTCTAAAGCAATTTGCAAGGATGTGTGTTTCATGGCTTGAAATTGAACATAGGATTCCTGTGAGATGCCAGTAAACAGAAATGCAAATAAACAACATTCTGAAAAATCTGTCTTTTGTTTGAAAATTGAGGTCCTTGCCTCTCCAAAGTGCTTAGTGCGTGAAGATACCAAAAAGTTCAATATTTTTATTATTTTTGACAAATTTTATTCCTAGTAAAGAACTGTGACTATAAAAAATAGTATACACCCTGAATATGCTTTTTCACAGAATAAATATTTTAATGTTACTTTATATTAAGAACAAAACCAGAAATAAAAACAGAGTGGGGGGATGGGGGGAGGGGAGGATTTGTAATTTGAAAAGGACATAGTAATCAGGAAAATCTTCTGTCGATATGTGTAAGAGAATTAGGCTAATGTTTTCAAACCTATGATAAAGCACCAAAACAGAAACATTTTGGTTTTAATATTTGTGCTTGAGGACCCTGAATGAGGTTTGCAGGAGGAGATAGCTGGGCCAGGTCTTCTATCAGAGCTCCACGTCTACTCGCCTCAGAGCTTTCCACCCCTGTAGCAAGTATAACTGCACATCAGCTTCACTGTCCTCGCAATCAGCAGGAAAGCAAAGGTACTAGAAAGCAATCAGCCGGTAATACATTGCCCTCTTTTCTCAATCATGTATTTTTGTTCAAATATTCTGTACACAAAGGCTTGATTTCTATTCATCGCTGTCCTGAAACAAGGATGACTCCACTAAAATCACTGGCATGAGACGGATTCAGCCGAGATGGGAAGTAGGCTGAGTATGTTGGAGTGTTTGCATATATTGCAGGTTATACATGCAGGATAGAGTAAATAATGGGAGAACAAGAATTTACAAGCCAGGAACGGTTGTTGAAAAGCTTTGAAAATTAATTGGGGAAAAAAATTGGGCGAACTTCTGTAATCACAGAATTCCTCTAACCAACTTTCTGTAGCATACTTGCTTTATAGTATTTAAATCGTTGCTCTTACCCAGGTTGAAAAGGAAAAAGGAAAAGTAATTCTACCAAATCACATGAAGTGAATCTACTTGAAAGCTAATAAAGCACTTTTCCAATCTAAATATTACCTCTTCTTGTTCTGTAATTGCACAGACACTGACATGGAGAAAATACTGTTTTTTCCTTATTTAACTTGATAATAATTTCTGGTTCTGCTAATGTGTTTATATATTTGTTTGTTCTCTTTCACAGTTCAAAACTTGGGCTGCGAGTTGAGGAAGTGTGCAAATAAAAGATGGGACAAGATAACAAGAACCAAGTGAAGTAGAGTGGCAATTGTGAGGATTTTATGCAGAAGAGGTGCGAACCATTTCAGGTTTATTCCTGAAAAAGCAGGAGGACCAGTGCACTCTTCAGCTGAGCATTTTCTCTGTGGCAATGCAGCAACTCTTTTTCTTGTGCATTACAATTGGAAGCAAACAAGAACAAATACACTTGCAGACACACCTTCCAGTCTTCCTGTTCTAGCATGACACAAATCTGTGACCGCAACAAAAGTTGGCTGTGGCACATAAAGTACACAACAACTTTTATTTCTCAGTTCCTCCTTGTAATCCAATTTGAGGTGTATAAAAATTGAGATGAAAACCAAAAAAAAAAAAAAAAAAAAGAAGGAGGAAAAGAAGGTCAATGTCTAAACCTTTTCTTTGTGGTAGCAGTCTTGAAATGTAGGTGATACAAACTATATGTAATATAAGTTTTAATGGCTTTAGTGGTTATAATGGCATTTTCACCAGTGGTTGGTGACCAGTAAAGCACCATCTTCGAAGACCTTGTTTTCTGAGAAGGGTGCAAAAAGCTTACATTATTAAAACATACTGTGTCCAGGCAGTTACAAGATTCACTAAGGCCCTAGAGATTCCCAACAACTGATCAGTCAGTCAGCTTACAGCTTGACACAGCATAGGAGTTTGGTGGCATGAAATAATGCAGAACTAAGTGATGGACTTAAACAGCAATCACAGATAGGATGAAATTCGTCTCACATATAGGCATACATGTGTCAAGGTCTGGATCTTGATTGTATTGTTTCCACATGGGGATCCAATGTGGTCTGAGCTGTCCAAAGATCTGCTGCCTAGCTCCTAGCTGCCAGTCCAGAAAGTTTCTCACGTGCCACATCCACAAAGCTAAAAGCATATACCATTGTGTACCCCAGCACTGAACTCTGATCAAATTATTTGACCTCTGAGGTCTGGACAATTAGAGCTAACAAAGGTTAATGCAGACTGTGTTTCTAGTTAATGGAGACAAAACTTTATCTTCGGGAGCAATTTGTCACTTTTTTTAAAGAGGATTTCAGAGAAATATCCACCATTAAGACTGATAAATATTTCTGTATTGACTACAAACCGTTCTAAGACTTCAGTTGCCCAAATACTCAACAGCTGGAGTCCTGTTTAGGCTCATTCAGTGGTCCCTATAGAGCAATTCAGATTACCTGTGTGTATAGCACACATGTAAACATCATAGGCTAGAAAAAAGAAACAAATATTGTAAAATTTAAGTACCTGAAGTTAGGAGAGATGAATGTCACCCTTAATTTCTTCTTGGATGTTTTCCAACTGTTCAGGCCAATTATCTCCTACGTGAATGCTTAAAGACATTGTGAAAAATTAGCAGGCCTTCTGTGTGATAGACATTACCTTACAGCCTCAGGGATTTACACCTGAAAAGAGACATATTGAGTAAGAGGCATATTGAATCCTTGGGCCAGGGATGTTAGACCGGTGTCATTCCTTTCCTGACTGTGGAAAAGTTCCTAAGTGTACAGCTGTAAAGTTAAGTATATTACTGGAAATTTTTCTGTATACTGAAAAGGAATCTACATTTCTGTGTGTGGGTTTACCTGAGTTAGTGACTGTTTTTCCTTTCACTGAAAAATCTGGAAGGCAACTGGCTCTACGTAAACGTTTTTTTTAATATTATCTATATTTAGTATCAGAGACTGCTGGAATATTACTGCAAGGGTATGCTACTGAGTGAGAAGAGGTTAATCCACAAGACAGTCACTATGATCAGATGCTGGAAAGATTTGAGGGGCATTTCTACAAAGGAAGAGATAAATTGCCACTGGTTGGAATAATTAGCTATACATTCCTTGGAAGTACGGGAGGTGAGGTTTTAAAAGACAAAAATATTTTCTCCCATAGTGGCCAGTAATGAGTTTCAAATAATTGATAAAATACCACATTTGTAGCATGTCATGCTATAAAATTTATGATACGCAATACTGATTTTGATCAGCTGGAAAATAATATGTTTATTGTGTGGTATTGCAAGATTTGCATGTTGGAGAAAAAAAAATTCAGTCAAGCACATTAGATAAGGTAGAAGCCAATTCTTTATACAAGACACGCTGAAACAAAACCAGCCCAACCCAGGCAAACCTGTTGATCCCTCTCTAAAACCAAAATAAGGAAGTTGTTTGGGCAGATTATGGGTGTGCTGTTTAAGAGCACAGCCTGACTGGCTTAGAGATACAAGCCAATTGTCTTTTAGAAAAGGATTTGATAAGTAATTATTTACCTTTTAATACAAACAGGAACGTCTTTAAAAATTATAATTCCCATATTAAATCGATAAGCAACTAAAAAAACTCAACAAGACTTTAGTATTTGTTTGCATATGCAGACTTTAATAGGAAAGCAATCAATGCCATCATCTATCTGAAACAACTGAATTTTTCCAATGATAATCTGTGATATTTACGAAGAGTGAACTGTAACCCTATTTACAATTACAAAAATATCTCCAGTAAAGCTAAATAGCTAACCTCAGTTAATAATTTGGTTATTTTATCCTTTTCTCATAGTCAAGTCACCTGAAAATTATTTACAGGGTTTTTTTTTTTTCAATTAGAAAATAAACCATTTTTGCAATTCAAATATATTCACCAGATATATATCATAAATAATTTTTACATGCAGAATCTGCTGGCAGGAATATGCAAAACATGAGCTGTGCTAGAACATGCTGATCACATGTTGTTCCTTTCTTCACCAACTTGGATGAGTAAAACTTGGAAACATTGCCATGAAAATCCTAAATCACAACTCAATAGCCTTGGTGACTATTAAGCAGGTATTCTTTATTGCAGCACTGGGCACACAGGGGATCACTCCTCCTAATGTGCTCACCAAACAAGTTAGTTGCACAGCTTGTATGCAGGTTATGCACACATACTCATGATTTTTTCTGAGAAATGATTAACATATTAATTATTTTTCCAATAATTCATTGTCATAGGTTTCCATCCTTCCCCACATGTGTACTACAGGTGGTCTTCAAGGACCTTGGTGGTCTTTTACTTCCTCCACTCATCTTTGTGTTTTGCTGTGAACTACAGCCCTTATCTTCCTCTTCTTGTTTACCAGAGCCGCATGACTGGTCTTGGGGCCCCTTGTAGCCTTGAGTTTTCTTGTTCTTGAAGACAGTCCTGCCAGAAAGCTTACAATGTGTGCTGGTACACACATTCCACAGTATTATTGCTGGAAAATATGTCACTGCTATCTACAAAAGTCTAGATGGTAAGCCTCTGTTAGAATCAGCCCTCTTCTCAGCTTTCTTCACAAGGAGCAAAATGTACTTTTATTCTCTAATTCTTCATTAGAAAGATATTAACTGATCATTCCTGTTTGAAAACGTATCCACAGGAAATAAATGCAAGAACAGTTAGACGAAGCAGTTTCAAGCCGCCAATTTTAATTAATAATATCATAGAATATTGCATGGTAGTGTCTGTGCATCTTTGTTCGGTTCTTGTAGCTGACTTTAGCCAAAATGAGTGAAAGACAATAGCTGTTATCACATCCCATTCACATGGACTTTAGTCACTCTGATCAATTGCTGATGTTTCTTGTGTATGTTTACTATGAAACGTTGAACTGAGGAAGTCTGTATGTCCAGTTTGGCTCAGTACAATCGCTCGTATGTTGGCTCGTCAAAGGACCCTTAAAGACCAACATTTGCAAACTCGTGCTCTCCACAGCATCACAGTAATCCACCACTGACCTATTTTTGTGTTGTGTTTCTGGTAGCTGGACTGTCTCGCATCATACAGTGTAGGCATGTTTACTAATAAAAAATAATAATAAAATGTTAAATGACAGTTTTCAACTTGTCCTTCTAGCATAAAATGACCACAGATGGTGCTCTAAGTCCTTCATGCCAAAAAGTTGGTATTATCTTAGTATGGTCATTTCTTCTGTTCTTGGATGGTTTTGAAGTAGAATATAATGATGTGGAAGATTAAATAAGAACATGAAAAGAATTTAAAAATCAATTACTAGATTTCTGAGGTTTTGTGGGTTTTTTAAAGATCAATAGAAGCCAAGAATAAGAAGTTAGAACCTATCTTTCTGAAAATGAAACTCACTGGTTTTGACCTATGAGCTGAAATACATGGGGGTTGGACCCAATGATCTCCTGAAGTCCCTTCCAACCCCTATGATTTTATGTTTCTATGAAAGTTTCCTGTTTTTCTGATTTTTTCATATTGCTCCCAGATTACTCCCTAAGTAATTCAACCTAGGTAATGCAATATCACCTGCAAAGAACTTGCTGTCTAATATATGAAGTAATTATGATTCAGCAAGCAGTTTAATACAAAATGGTGACAAAGGTCACCATCAGAATTCATCTTCTGGTAGCAATTAATTTTTAAACTGTGGTAAACTGAAATGAAGAAAAAAATCTCGAGATTTGGAAAATGAATCTGAAAGAGTCAGAAACACACAGCCATGTCTACATACCTGCTTCAAATCTCTTTGACAGTAGATATTTTCTAAGATCCAGTTGATCTTTTTTTTTGTGTAGTAGATTTTTTTAGTAGTAGTAGTGTTACTTCAAGTAGGTATCTCCGCCAGTTAAGAACCCTAGACCATTACTTGCTGTGTTGATTCCAGGTAGCTTCCATCTAGCATTAAGCCTTCTGTCAGCTAAAACAGAATGAGAGGTCCTCTTTCAGTCTCTCCATTGTTATAAAAGAAGAGGAATAAGACTACAGTATTCTTTCTCAGGCATTATTTTGGTCAATAATAAAAGGAAAAAAAAACCCAAACCCCCTGATTTGTCCCTTCCTGCACCACTACAGTCATGTTCATAGAGGCATTTGAACATAAACTAGCTTAAGCTACTTTGTACATGTTCAAGCTTGGCTATCTCTAGAAGTCTCTCTCTCATTGTTCTGGATTTTCAGTGGCTTCAGAAGTGCTGAAATAGGGATATAAAAACTATACACATATGCCTTAATTGCTAATCTACGTCTAATAATCTGTGGAATATGTCTAAATTCAGACTCTGATGTGCATTTGGGGACTTCCCTGTGTGCCATGTGCAGATTGCAATCTTGGTTTGAATATGGGGTTCTTTTTTGCATGTGTCCTAGAACAGAATCCAAAAGGTCAAGTGATACAGGTCAAAGTAGAGTCATTGGCCTGAAATGGATGAATTCAAAAGGAAAAACAACTTTCTCCTATAGTTCTAAGGCAAAACAACATCTGAGGTTGCTGGATTTCTCCAAGGGCAAAATGGTTGCCCTTAAAAACTACAATGGCTGAAAAGTGAGGAGCAAGAGGAGAACAATGACAGAAGAACACTGGGCAATAGAGAAGAGACATGAGTTTGTACAACATGAGCTTATGTCTACAGTTCTATTCAAAATCAGCCCCTAGCAGGCTGAACCACCTGAATCTCATTTCTTTCTCTATTACAGGTTTTGCAGCTCCCACTGAAGTCATTCATAACATGCTTTTATAAACCCCCGATATTGCAGCCAGATGTATTTCAGGTGGATTTTCCATTAACAGATTTTCTATGTCCAAAGTTTACAACACATCACTAAGCTCCAGTATCACGTAGTTGGCCGTAGCAGGTGAGACAAGCCAAAGGAGAAGTAAAATTGCTTGCTTGTGTGAGAGAGAGAAACCCTGAGTGTGATGAGAGCTTTCACATTCAGCGTGGGGGATCCTGGGTTTCTCAAAGAAAGCTGAAGCATATCCAATGAATATTTAAGTGAAGGTAATGGAGGCGGGGAAATTCTGACAGGCATGTTATTATTTTTTCATTAGGTCTGTGTGTGTTTATGATAAACAGAATATAATTATGTTTTGGAAACCCTGTAAAGTCTTGTATCTGCTTACTTTCAGTTGTCATGATGTGCTCTGGAAAAAACCCTGAGTGGGAGTTTTGGATAAGGAACCATAAAATGCTGAATTCTCTTCATACCAAGAAAACTTAAGAGGACACGTGGCTTACATTGAACAGTGATACATTATAACAGAGGTATCATTCCCATGTTTGTAATTCTGTGTGATGTCAGCATACTACACAGGACTGTGAAAATATGTTGATAGACTTCTGATACTTGAGGGCTCCCAAGTATTCAAGGCAGAATTAAATTAAATTCCGGTCTAATGACACGAACACCATGTCAATATCACTTATTCAGAATGTTAATCAGTTAAGTATACAAATGGGAAAATTTGTTGTGTGACTTCACAGATGTTGATGTAAAAAATTCAGAATCAGGCTTACATTTAGAGACTATGGGGAAGACAAAGGTTTTGTTTTTCCCCTTCACCCTACCTATCTCTGTGTAGGCCTGGCCAGTAGTTTTACTGGCAGCAATTGTTATACTTTCATTATGTGTTATAAAAATCACATTGCATGAGAAGATAACTATATCATGTTAACAGTCTAGAGACATTTGCTTCATGGCACTTCAGCATCATATTTAAATGCCACTGCATTGCTTATCACATACTGATAATTAGTTAACTCTAACATAATTCATAATTGGATCAGACAGTTCACAAAGAGACGAAAAAAGGAAGGAAAATTATTTCAATGTCCTATAATACCATACTTTTGTTATACCATACTTCTGGGGGGAGGTATAAATTTGTTATATCATACAGTGGGGGATAAAAGCAGATTCAGACCCTTAGCCCTTAGACAATACACAGGCTAAATCAAGTATGACGGTGGAACTGCAGTGAACTATTATACCATGTTTGTATCTTGTATTTAAGACCCCAGTGAAGAGGAATCATGCCTACCCCTGGAGATCTCCACTCTCTACAAAAGCACTAGATCACTGTGAAAGCACATATATCTGGATAAAGACACATCAGAAGATAAAGGTCAAACTACAATTGCAAATGCCATTTGATCAAGTACCAGAAATCACGTGAGCTGGCCATAATACTGTACTAAACAAGGCCAAGGCACAGGACTGAGCGCTCCATGTTGCTCACACCCTTATATTGCATGGGTTTGTTTTAAGAAGCAAACGCTCCCAGCGTATGGGGTAGGGCAAGCCAGGAGCTGTTTCCATTAAGGAATATACAGAAGGCCATTTTCTTTCAGGGGTGGGTGACAGAAATGTAATTTAGCTCTACAGATATGATCTGTGTGGTGCAACTTGCCCTCAGGGCCGAAGAATGTCACCTGCTCCTTTTCATTTACCAGTAAGATGCATCCTCAGACACAAGAAAGGGAGGTAAAGTATCAACACTGAAATATAGAGTGTATTCCTTTCTGTATACATATAAAAACATTATTTTTCAGCTTGAAAATTGTAGCGGTATTTGGAGGTTGAGGTTTTGCCTTTGCAGAAGTAGTACATTCATCACTGCACACAATTATTCATAAAAGCTGCTCTTCATTTGTGGCTTCCAGAACATCACAGGTGTGTTTAGAATTCACTGTGCATAATCTTTAAAGGTCAGTGCACATATTTATGGTTTTGCTGCACAAAGATTTGCTGTTGAATGTAATTTTAGGTCACAATACTTACGCTCACTTCAGCTGAGGTCAGAAAAGAGATTATAAGTATTATAAAGAAGACAGATCATAAGGAAGGTAAACTTATTATTTTCTATTTGAAACAAAACACAGAGAGGTTCAGTCCAAAAGTGGAACCTTTCAGAACATTATAAACAATCAGGAGCAAGGTTAGCCTGGAAATCACTTTGGAAATGTAACTAAAACTAGAGAAATAACATCATTTTAAACAATGTTCATAGATGGAATAGTCACTGTAAAATCTACATCTTTTTTGTTTGTAAGTCTTTTTCTATGATAAGCAGAGTGGGGTTTTATTTTATTCTATAGTGCGTTAGAGCCTGCCATTCAATACACTGTTAGAATGTCTATATGTGATTGCAAAGGTGTCTCAGCTGTAATTGGATAAATATCTGTATTTTCCTTTATATCAGCTAAAGAATCTAAATGTCCTTCTAGAATACATTTATTGTAATTGATGGCTAAGTTTATTGCCTTTGTAACACTATCTAGTATTCTCAATGTCTAATAGGATTGCTCCCCATTATATTCCACATATGTATGAAGCAGTGCTGTATTTTTAATTTTTGGTGCTTGGGTTAAGGGTGACTGGATAGAATAAAAAGGATGTGCCTCATAAATGTAACATGAAAATTACAGAACACAGTGACCTTGTCTACTAATGAAAGAAGGGTTTGACTTCTAAACCACAGACAAGAAGAAAAATAACTGAAAGACGAAGACAGAAGGACAGCCATTCATTTATGTACTAGCTAAATTAAATCCACTACATTAAATTCATCTTTCTCTCTTGGGTATCTATACTGACCAGAACTCCCATCTGTTTTAATGTAAAAGTTACAGGGGAAAAAAAAAAAGAAATAACTACAAAGGAAAAACTAAAAATCTGTTCAAGTTACGTAACAGAAGAACAAGTTGTGTTCATGTCAGAGAAGATATTCACCATCCGTTTTTGGATCAGATTCTCAAGGGTGTTATTCACACTGGTGTAAATGAGAATGGAGTACAATCTTTCAATAATTTTCAAAACTTGTATACCGACTCCTGGTCACTCTTTAGGAAAAGATGTGTTAAAAAGAGATCATTTATCCAAGGGTGGATAAAGCTATGTGGCTATTTCACTTCCAGATCAATGCTTTTTGTGGCAGTCCAGCTCAGCAGGGGTGGGGGGAAATTCCTTGCCACAGCAGCTTTTTGGTTATCTGGGCAAAATTAATTGGCGGTCTCAGTCTCTGGGAAAAATGCTAGCCACACAATCAAGACTGGGCTTGACTCTCTCTCTGGCACTGCAATGTGAACCCTTGCATTAAAAGCTGCCTAGACAACTCATACTTCACAAGTGTAACACTAAGTCTAATTCTTTCTGCTATAGAGACAGGCTTCTTGTATAAATGAGATGAGGGAGGTGAACTAGTCAGATTCTTCTGTCATGTGTCCCTTTTGTCTACACACAGTAACACATCCTAAGTGTAGTTTTTTTGATGGAGAAAGACCCTACATTCAGCTATCTGCCTGCTAGGAGTTCAGCTGGTTCAGCTCTTTATATTGGGTTTCACTTGTCAGTCAGGTGCAGACACATATTAACTGATCCTCATGAATCTGTCTCTTGAGAGCGAAAGGACAGGAATCTCCTCTATGCATCTGCAGCCAGGAAGAGACCTATGCCTACATCCAGCACACATGTACAGGTTATAGAAGTCTGAGGGTCATTTTAAAAGCTCCCTTTATAGGTGTAGTCCCTGAGTGATTTCTCCTGTTATTTAAAAAGCTTCTGGTGAAACAGAAAATTAATCCAAGAGTTGAATTTGCCCTCAAATTTCTGCATTTTGCTCTCTCTCATGAGCCTTGTGTTTCATAAAAAACCACATACAAACCAAAATCTCCTCTTTTAAAAAACTTTAGTAAATCACAATGTTTTAGGTTTACTTTGTTAGTGTTTCTCTTCACCTTAATGCTAATTTTGTAGTGAATTACCATTTCAGAGGGCATTAAAACAGGCAGCATTTTCTTTCCCCACCCTTTCAAGTTTTTCTGCACTTACTGTGAAATATTTTCAAGCTGAGAGATGAGACAGGTTCTGCTGCTTAAATATGCTTATATAAAGCATACTTTACTTCTTGGGCATTGTTCTGTTCTTTGTGCCTGTTCAGTGATACCCCAGGCTTCTCTCAGTGACAAAAAAGTCTGTGGTCTGGCAGGCTTTTGTTTGAAAAGGGTTAGGTTACTTCAAGAAAGAAAAGGTTGTGAAAGAAAGGCATACAACAAGAAAAAGCTTGTTTCAAATAACTAAGTGCAAATAACCAACACTTTGCATGCATCTGAAAATTATCACAGATTAAGATGGGATATACATATAAATATATATACATATATATATATAAAAGTATATATATTCAGGACTACTGAATTTAGTGTAATTCTAAGCACAGATCTTATTCAGAATGAGATCTGAATTTTCCTGTCATTGCCTACTTCCAAAACAGTCTCCTCCTGGACTAAGTTTCTTAACTTGGATTTTTTTTTTTTTTTTAGGATAAGCAGTCCCAAATAAAGTCTACATGGGTAGACATTCTTGATATGTTTATCAAAACAATTTGTTCCTGATTAGAAAGAATAGACTATTATGCACTGTAGCTCAAGAAGTGTCACAGTGAACAGTATATACAAAATGTGGAGCAAATACATTTTATGGAAGATGTTACGGGATAAGTTCAAAGACCATAAAAGGAGAAAACTGATATTTAATTGTAAAAAGAATCTAAAGATGTCAATTTTGAATGCTGAAGTGCATCCAGGGAAATACCTAATGTGTATTTCTGTACCTATATCTATCTGCCTGTGTTATATTAAATTTGCACAAGATCTATGGGAGACCTTCTCCTTTCTGGAGCAGCAGCTGTTAGCCAGTATATCTCAAATGGCAAAAGGTGCCTCTGTGGAAGCAACTGAATGCCATGTTTGGTTTCACTGCAGGTATTTTTATTTCTGTTTATGTAAAAGAAGGTATGTTGAAATATTCCAAATAAGAAATTAAAGTACATAAACCAGTGTATTATTTAATCTAGTTTTCTTTAGAAATAAAAGACGAGTGATACAGATCCAATTTGATGAGGTCTTAGATTTCAGCAGAATGGCATTTCTCTGACCAGCTCTGCTGTTCGGGTTCTGGCCTCTCATAGCTTCTCACAGCATGTGTCTGTTATCATGTGCTCTACTATAAAAGTTGCAGTGGTTATACACTGGAGAGCAAAGTCTGACTCAGAGTCCACAAATGACTTTGTACAGCTGCTTTTAGAGCCAGTCTTTACCGTCTCTATGAATTCAAATGGCTAAGCTGATTTACATTCATACAAGTTATTTCTTATGTACAGATACTTTCATTTTTGAAAAAACCCAACAAAGTCTTAATCCACACTGGAAAGTAATCAACAGGCTCAAGAGGTATAATGAAAATTAGCTATGTTGAAGTATTTGGACAGCTTGAAGTCTAAGTGCTGTCAGTTTAATTTAAAAACTTGCTACTTTGTAGTAAATGATCACTATAAAATAGCCTAAAACTCATCCAGCTGTAACAATTTCTATCCTGACTTGCATGATAACTGACCAGAAATGAAAGAGTTATTGTCTATGATGAGAAGTTTCATCACTGGTAAAAATGAACTCAAGAGGCACATCTATAAGTAGTTTTGTGCATTCAGTGGAAGCTGTGCCAGGACATGGAGAGAATGATGTTGATGAGATGAGGGCTGAATGGACAGGGTCGGCACCAGTCCCACACTGCAGACAAAATAGTGTGGGCACAGAGAAGAAGGAACAAGCAGAAGTGATATGTGAAGGCACAAAGTAATGACATTAGCAGACCATGGAGCCCAGCATCTGGGAAGAAAACATGGAAATGGAAGAGGCTTAATGAGTGTGTGATGACTGGTTGTTTACTCAACTACAGCACAAAACTCATTAGTATCAGCCGACTGCCCCTGTGGTGTACTGTGAGGGACCTCACCTAATTGCCTGAGTTCCTGGAGATGAAAGATCTCTTTCCTTGAATAAGCAATGATCTAATTAGTGAATTTCTGTGCAGCATTTCTGGTTCTATATCTTGCTCGTATTTTGCTACCATGTTATGTGGTATCCAAAGGCAACAGCATTGAACCCTTTGGACGTTTAACATATTGTGCTAGCCTTTAAAGAACAGTTTTTCAGAGCTGAACTGCCATGGGAAAATTTAATCAATTTAATGAATCAAACTAAATTTTTTATATTCTCCTTTGCCACAAAGGTGTTCAAGAAGCTGCAAACGAAATAGATTTATTGCATAACATTTTTTTGAAAACAGTTGGACTGGTAGACTACTCAGGGAGAATCCTATAAAGGTTCTGGAAGAACCAGAAAGCTACCTAAGAATGGTTTCATCGGTGTTCTTGATTTCTGTGCAATAGAGGATAGGAAGAATTTTTGAGCTATCACTTAAGAAAGTTTGTGGATGCCCTTTGCAAGACCACCTACAATGAGATTTAGTTGTGAGCTTGAGATTCTTCAGGTAGAAAGTATCATGCCTGACAAAAATGGCAAATGACTGGACTGAACAATTAGTACAATTTGTGTGGATTTAGACAGGATGAATGTTAACAATAAAAACGGCAAAAGGAGAAAAGCTCTTCAGGTGAAAATGACTGGCAAGAGATATGTGTTATATATCTCATATGAAGCTCTTTGTTAGGCTTGCTTTATAACTCTCAGCTACTCCAGGGGTGTTTTATACTCCTAGCTACACTGGTGAGTCATCTGGGCAGTGTGAGCTTCGTCTTCTTCATCTATCAAAATGGAGAATAATACATCTCTATAGTGTTCTGGAGGGTTATGACTTAGAGTTCTTAAAACACTGTGAGTTCCAACATGGTAAAATACATGGGAATGCAGAGGATGGTCATTACTGTAATTGTCTGTGCTGTGGTTATTTTTCCCAGAGCCATATCAACCACAGGTATTTCTTTGATAAGCTTGTTTGATGTGGTATGCCAGAAAGCCTCTCAGTTTGCAAGAGACTGTGTGTGCTTTGGAGCATGCCAGAACATATCTGAGAAGCAAAATGCATTTTCCAGGTCATTTCAGTTTACAGAGCATCCACACAACACATAGCTGCAGTATGTACGCTACCTTTACACTATGAGGCCAACAGAAGGCTTTATTATCTAACAGCAGGGTGAATGTAATGAATCCTACCCAGTTTCCGTGTGTTGAGTGTGGGGCTGACTGCTGCTGGAGCCTCTCTACAGCCCTTTTGCATGTTGCCCATCACTGTGGTAGCTGCCCCATAGGTGATCAGAGACAAAGTGCCTGCAGAAGTTGAAGCTGCCTGATGCCCAAATGAAACTTTGTGTATTTTCCCAAGGGCTCCAAAGCTGCCTCCTAGGACTGCCTGATGCTGATGCAAACCCTCATGCTAATCCTATGTCTGGGTGAGAATATCTCTTACCTCAAAACTCCTCACTGCCCCATTCAGACTCTCTGCCAATCCCTATTCTTGATGAATTTGTCACAGGCAGGTCTTTGTCAAACAGACCACCTTTAACAAATCTTCGTGCTTACATCAGACTAAGGAGAAGTTTACATATCCTAGTTCACTACTGGCTTTCAACGTTCGGAAACCTTTTCTTTCCCCTTACTTAGATGTGTAAGGGATGGCTTACATTTGTGAATGTGCCTGCAATCCTCAGTTGTCATTTTGGAAGGAGAACATGTAGAAACACATTGAAGGTCTGGTCAGACAAGTGGTAGGCTTGAGCAGAAGAACTTGGAGAGCTTTTAGACACAAGTAAGTACATTTTCTGTAGTAAGCAATAAACCCTGCCAACTCATTAGGAGGTGCAACCTCATACCGCTTGTCTTGCAAACTGTCTATGTGTGGTGAGGAGAATGATCAAATGTGTAGTAGTGCCACAGACACTGAAGCATTGCCCAGAGTGAGATTATACAGAGCCAAAAGCCTCACACGTGGTGCTCGTGTTTCATGAAGAAACAGGATGTAAGCCATGTTCAGATGCTGTGGAGGCAAGCCGACTTAGTAATTCAGTATGGTATCAAAAGCAGAGTGAACTGGGAGAATTTTGTTTCACTGCTCTTCATGTGTTAGCCGCAAGCTGTTGGTTCGATGGTGTATGCATAAAATCTGCACAACTAGAGACTGAAGTCCTTCTAACCTTGTCATTGCATGTGCTTCTTTCCATTGAGCATATGAACTGACATGGGCTGATTAATAGTGACTTGAGTTCACATCTCTCTTGATCATAGGTATAGCAACTAAGAAGGGCCCTCACGCACGGATTTTCTGCAGAGAGGAGCATAGGGAGAAAAGGGAGGTTACTGTGTCTTTTGTGGCATGTTTGGGCAGTCACACTGCAGCATTTATTCACTCCATCTAGCACTTTAAATAAGTGATAACGCTACCAAATGCCCTTGTTTCTTTATAGACAGGTATTTGGAGAAAATTATTTGCAGCATGGGTTTTGAAGCATTGGGAAAGCTCACAAAATGTTCAGGTCTGTTCGATTACTCATTTCACAAGCATTTTCCAGCCTCTTACATAGGGAGGTTTGGATCTGAGTGGCTTATTCATGGAGTATTCTCAAAACATAAAGCTGTGCCAGAATGAACTGTGGCTAAAGGCATGTTGAATGCACAGTCAATTTCTCACAGTGAGTGGTGGATGCTGGTAACCCACACAGGATTCGCGAGCAGCAACTAGAAAGCCCCAGCTGCGTGCCAAGAATTAGAAAACAAGCAGAAGTTCAATCAGTCTTGTATTTATTGTAGCAAACTACACCTTAAAAATTGCTGGTTATCTTGGAAATGGTTGTGGATTAGTGAGGTTGAAAAACTGTCAGTTTTATGATGGTATGGGCAGAGAACTCATGCTTGTTTTTAGCCATGTGAGAACAAGAGCAGTCATCAAAAATGTCTTCAGAAGGAAATGAGCTGGTTATCATGTTGAAAATGGCTTTTTTGTCTCTTCTAATTCTGGTCTGAGAAACAAGCTTTCTTAGTGGTTTCAGGTTTGAAGGTACGGATGATTTATGGCTGTCAGGATTAGACTAATTACCTGACTTGTCCATGCATCTCAGAGAATAGACTGCCAGTTCACAGGAATTCAAAACTCTGTCTTTGAACCTTTACAAAAAATTGAGACAATGAAAACACAACTGTGACTTACAGGAGCAAAAATTGCTGCTCACTTCCAACCCTGGAATTTTTCATCACTGAAAATTATTTCTAAAAGTGTTCTGACTGCACTGATGACATTGAAGAACAATTGCCTAAATTCGGTTGGGAAGTTTAATGAATTTGGTTTTGACAGTAAAACTAATGGGATTTTGAGTGTGTACCATTCAGCACAGAAGACACTATCTGAGATGACTTTCCAGGAAAGGAAAAGGAAGAAGTGATTAAATTATGATGTGACAATACTCTCATCCTCGGTCTCCAGAGCATCCTCAGAGTCTCTTGGCTGAGAAAAAGCAGAAAGAATACTGCCAAACTTGATATTAGACTTCAATCATCTCGATACCTTGCATATATTAAAAAATGTGTGTTATTTTCTTTCTCATGCACCATTTGGGTGGCTATCTATCTAAGATCCTGACTAACTTGAATTTGGTGGCAGCAGTTTTCTCCTTTACCGTATGCCTGTCATCCTGGGTACTTGGCTAGGAAGGACGAAATCTCACTGACTTTGAGTTGAAAAGAGGTTTGAACTCCTATGTCCCCTACCTCAGGAGGATGTGAATGTGTACCAGGAGGCCAGTGATCAGAGAGACAAAAGAAGATGAAGCATGATGAAAAGTAATTATAACCTAATAGTTAGAGCATTCCTGTAAGAGCAGATCCCTTACATGCTTGTCCCTCCAGAGTTTGTCCCTCTAAACCCAGGTTCTTTTTAGCTGTGTTAGATGGCTCAGGTAGCAGCAGTGGACAATGGATCTACCATCCACTCATTCCAAAGTTACAGTCTCTTTCTGATGGGACTCTCACTCTGCATTTATGCTTGGAGCCATTGGAAGACAGTGGGTTAAAACAAGGATGGACATTTTTGCTTTTAATGCACCATCACCCAGTATCACATCTACCAAACCTCTGTGCCAAGGTATATTCCCTGTCTCTGTGGGTTGGTTTTTTTACTTTTTATTTTCTAACATGTTAACTCTCTTTGTCCCTGCTTGAGAAAGCCAAAGTGGTGATGAGTGCAGCAATTCAGCTCAGAATCTAGCTGGACAGTTGTGGTGGAGCTTGAAGCTAAAGTGAGTTTTCAATTTAACATCAGCTATAAATCCTTCACGACTAAAGAGGAAATAGCAAAGGTAAAGAGCTTCAGTCACATCACTTCATCACATAACTAACTATTTAACTTCAATGAAGCAGAATGCTCCGAGTCTGTCACTCTGTTCAACCCTGAAAGGGACAGCAAATCAGAGTGAGCTCATCCAGCTTGGAAATGTCACTTCTGACAAACGATGTCCTCAGATAGGCTTACCTCCCCAAGGAGGCCACAAGTTCAGATCTGTTTCACTCTCAGGGCATGTTGCAAAGGCTCCTACTTTGAAAAGGCTTCAGAAAAGCATAACAGCAATAGAGTTTGGTATTTTAGAAGGCTGTTTCCACCTGCGTACACGAGAAAAAAACATTTGTTTTTCATAATATCTGCTCTTCATGTGTAATCTTTAAAACTGCCTATTGCTCTGCTTAAGCATTCTCAGTGTATTGAAATGAAAACATTTTTAAAAAGCAAAATAAAAGCAAAAAAGGCCCTATTTTTAATAAGTTAATGGAAAGGGAGTAAGGCTGATGTAATTGTATCAAAAGGATCCAAGATTAACTGACCAGAGACTCAGGAGGTGCTCTAATGATTCCACAATATGAATATTGTCCCAACTTTCTGACTAGGTATGTATCCAAAGAATTTCTGGCATATTTCTCAAAAAATGAAGTGTACCTTTTCCATGAGCCATAAGCAGAATAAACTCCAGTATTTGAGTAAATGACATCACATTTCAGCTTGGACCCAATTACAAACTTCAAAGACCCTTCAAAGATCCTGAAATCTATGTTAAGACAAAAATCCCTATTTGAAGTCAGTTCCTATAGGGAATCGAAAGATATTTATATTCCAAAGCCCACACTTAAATTATAAAAGGAGTGGCCTATTTTATGCTTGAAAACAGCTCATTAAAGAAATCTCTTAATGAACATTTTTTCAATCATCTAACAGAGGAAATCAAAGCACATAGGGTATACTGTAAGATTTGCATGGTTTGCTAGATACTCTAGTGGACATGTGCTCTGCAAATTATGTGCCATTAATAGTTTTGTGCTCATTCATCAGCACATGATTTAGTGATAAATTCAGTAGTGAATTTCTGTAGTACGTATACTACAAAAGAGGAAAAAAAAATGCATAAAAGTAACCAACATCTCTGCTGCTCTAAAAAAACATCTCTGAGACAGTTGCATAATTAATGGTGGCATGATTTTTACATATATTAATGAATTTTCAACATCAAAATTCTGTTAAAATCTTGTTTATTTCTTTGATTTATTGAATTTCATTATGCAAAGTAAACTGGTACAGAATCTGACTCCCCTTCCTCTGTCATCCTGAAATTTATAATTTTTTCCTTATTGTGACTCCAGTTTCAACTAAAATAGGAGTGAAGGTGATAATAGTCTGATACCTATTTTGGGGGGAGGTAGGCTCTTGCACGTTTGAACACTCTCAAGGCAAGAGAAATGTAGAACAGCTACAGATGAGTGCTTGACCAATGGCATATTCTTTATAGGGTAGCCCCAGGCTTCTTCAGTGATACTAGCTATGCATGTGTTTGAACACTGTCTGGGTTTTAGGTGTGGTCAGTGTGGAGAGGATCCTGGAGGACACTTGCATGAGGGTTCATCCAGCCAAAACCTTCTGAAAGCAAAGAAAAGAAAGAGTAAGAGCATTTCCAACTAAAACCATTCTATGAGTCTATGACAGGCTGTCAATTTTAAGGACAACCACATGAGCTCCAACTTTCAGAAAATGCCAAGCTCCTGGAGGCCTCATCTCAGATACCCTGAGTTGTTCATATTTGGAGAATCTAGGAACTGTCTGCATTGAAAATTCCTATAAAGGAAGGAAAAATTCATGAAGATATTGCAAGAGAAAAACAACGACAAAAAATATATATACGTGCTTATATATACTTGTAGTGTGAATCCTTACTGCTTATCCAATTTCCCCCTTAGACAGGTCCTGAAAGAATAGTGGCATTTTATTTTAACAAGGATAAATTCAGGCTTCTGTGGAAGACAAGAACTAGATAACTGGTGAACATCTTTGTACCTTTGATTATATAGCTGCATCTGCAGAATTGAAGAGTATGACGAAAGTAGGTGTTCTCCCATGCACGCTGTTGCTATAGGGAAGAAATAACTGGCTGAACATGCAGCCAATACACAACAGTTAAAGCACAATAACAGATGATATCTTCCTTTCAAAGTGATTAACTGGTGACTTGTGCCTCTTTGTTCACATTTTCCCTTGTACCATAGGAGAAGGAGTCATGAATAAGTCTGGTTCTTCCTGACACTTGAGAGGAAGAGGAAGCAGTGAGCACATGCATGGGGCTGCTGCGCTTCCCTGTTGTGTGACTGAGAACATGGACTGTGATGACAAGGGTGGGAAGAGTGAGAAGAACCTTGGGTTTTTGTCATTGCTCCACTCTATCTCCAATTTGATAAATATGCAGAACAAGTTAGTTCTTATCCCTTCCTGAAATTATTACTAGAATTTTATTTAAAAATATATAAAATTTTATTATTTACCAAATTAAGTATTATTTACCAAATTAATTGGCTTATTTCCTGCTGTTTCCTTCCCCAGCAAACAAATCTGGATGGTCTTTCACTTAATGACTCTTGCAGAATATAGTGAACAAGTTATAGCAGCATCCCTGCTAGGGGCAGGTCTCTCCTCCTCCTTCTCCTATCTCCCTCCTTGAAAGATCCTAATTCCTATGCTAATTTAGGTGACCTTTTCTATTCACATTCAAACCTGTTTTAAAGTCTCAGCAGACTCCTCAATCTGTGTGCAAATCCTTTCTCACTGCCCCCACTTCCACTGTCTGATGCCACTTCTAAGTGCCACATTCTTGCCTTCCAAGGACACCCATGGCTGAACTCCCACCTAATGACCACGCACATGCATTACCTCTTCCCCTGGGATACAGTTTTATAAATGCCTACCATGAGTAGCCTATTGCAAGCATTATCCTCACTACACAATTTTTAATCATAAAATGGCATCTAAACCACTCTGAGTTGGGTACACCATCTGCTTACTCAGTACATTCAGTGTCTGAACTGCTCTAGCAAATTTAGGACCTGCCTGGGGTGGGTCATTACTTCAGCTACTGAGGCCGTGAGGGAAGGGAGATCACAAAGGATAAATGCACATCAGGGAGTGTAGCAGCATGTAGTATATCCAAACCATTTGCAAATGAACTGGCTCAAAAACTGCAAGGGTTATAGCCATGTCAGAATGATGCATCATCCAAACTTGCCCCAAACTGTTAATTTATGCTTCTGGGAGCCAAGCTAATATCTCTGCAAGACAGTGCACTGCTCTATTTAAATATATTAATTTATCCAGCCCTAGCATGGGACTGTCTACATAAAACTGCATAAATTGTACAAACACACAGACTAGTCTCCTTTTTAAAAAGTTTTGTTTTTATAACAGTTCAGCAGGTGGGAGGCCAGGGACAGGCCACCCCTGCTACACTGGAGTTTCTCCAACATTGCAGCAACTATTTCTTCACCTACTTTGACCCTTTCTTCAGCAACAATACCAGCAGCAGCAAATTTAGACTGCCCAGTAGACAAAAGCTTGGCCGTTTTGCAAGCCTACAACTTTGTTGCTCTAGCCAGCTGCCTGCACAGCCCATGCCACAAGGTGGCTTTGCTTGTCTCTCAAAGGTCTGCTGTATCCTGCATTTTTACTGGATCCCTGGGGATCACTGACCTAAAGGAAAGAGCAAAGCTGGCTTAACACGCCAGATGTGCAAGCTTTATCTGTACAAGGAGGGCAGCAGCTGGCACGCTCCCACTCCCAGGAAACGATGCAGTTCTCCACGGCTCTAGACTCAGGCTGCTCTTAAATTGCACAACATAAAGCCATAGATTGTAGTCTCTGTAGGGAAGAGACTGTTTCTGGCTTTTTCTGTTTTGTACAGTGCCAAGAATACCAAAGGCTTCCATAAATAAAAATTATAAATAACAATCTCCCGGAGTTTCACTGTGACTGCCACATTCTGTGCTTGAATACGATTTTACATGATAATTAGTTGTGAGTGGTCTTGTTTTCTTGCAGAATGAAACAGATCTTGCAATAAAATAGAAGATAACATATGCCTAATGCTACTTCCACTCTGTTGGCAAGAAGAAAATCAAATTTGTTATTAAAAAATCATCTTGAAGGGAACCATCAAGAAGTGCATAGTTTAGAATAGTCATGAGATTGTGTTCACTTTGTTTCCCCTCCTCACACTATATACTAATCCCATTTCTTATCACATCCAAAAACCAGGTTGTACATGGGTTTGACACAGACTTTTTATCCTTTTGTGTAGTCAGCAATATTTCAATTGTGTGAAACTAAAATCCCAGTTCTCAGCCTGGCAGGTTCTCATCAATTTTGCTTTTATTCAGTGGTAAAAGAAGTCTGAAAGGAGTCTTCCACTTAGAAACTGGCAGGCAGACTTGGTGAGAAGCAGGGAAGCTTCAGTATCCTCCCTACCCTCCCTTGTCTCTCCATTCCTTCCGTTTCAGCCAAGTTATGGGTATGGCAGGGAGTCTGAACGTCCTGGCTCCAAAAGGAACCAGCAGCATGACATAGGGCAGTTAGGGAAAAGAAAGGAAAATCAGCTTTCTGGGCTTTTCACTTCCCTAGCTTACGTGGAAGTTGAAAATCTCAGTGGTGGATTTCTTTTCTGGAATTCATGAGAAGTATTAGGGAGAGAAGCTGGCATTCTCTTTCAGACTGGATTTTTAAAAAATATTTGTTTATTTTTTTAATCTCTGAAAATCAGGATTGTCTTTACAATGCCTGCTAAATATATCAGGCTCTGCTCTGCAAAGAGAGATTTTTTCTTTTGCTGTCATTCTTGTATGCATTATATAAATATATATGTGAAAGTTACTGCTCCTTTATTATATTGCTGTTCTTGCCTGTATAAATACATATGCTTATGTAAATATACATAAAATATACAACATATATATATATAAATCACACGCATGTATATGTGGTGTTGCTTCAGCCTCTATACATTTAACAAAAAATGTACACAATGATGAAGACAGCCAAGTCTACACAGATTATGTGGCCTAAAATTAGACAACTTGAAAAACATTTCCTCTTTTCATGTAAATATGTCACAATTTCTTATTATTTTTCTCCTATTTTTCTCAAGTACAAGTTGAAACTCTAAAGGTTTTTTTGTCATTAACTTAAAAATATGACTTCATTTCAATTTGGAGTCAAAACCAGGCAATCTTTTTGTTTGCTTGAAAAGGCAATCTTCCCCACTCATGACACTTACATTTGGATTTTTTTGTCACACCACAATTCTGGGAGTTAAACTTCAATTTTAAATCATATTGGTTTAGGTTTCTGTTTTTATTTTTCCTATACTAATTCATGACAAAAGCAGGAGTGCAAGAAAGGGTGTAGATGAGATTCTGCATCCCACCGTATCATTCCGCGATAAGATTTCCTGTAATAACATCTCAGCATTCTGTATTTTGAAAGACATTAACAGAGACTCCTAATTATGGCAGATTAATGACAAAAATCTTGCAGTGTCTCCTGTTATTAAAGAGTTTAATGCTTTCAGCACTTCATTTCGTTTTCTGTTGAATGCGTCGTTTCACCAGAGCATAAATGGGGAACACTCATGTGGAAAATAATAAGGGCTCTGATTCACAGCCTCTGATGGATTTAACTACAATGGCAAAAGAGGTTACTGCCTCCAGCTGTCCACCCTTTTCCTGCAGGAAAGATTAACAACCCACTGCAGAGCCCGTACAGCACACAGTGTGTCTGCTCCGCACACGCCACAGCTCCCGGCCAAGCGTACCTGTGTAAGCTGCCATCAGCTGGGCTTAACCCTAGCCTCTGAAGAGGTGCTGATTTTAAGAAGGATCCTGAGCCAGAGCTCTCAAGCAGGATTTTTGAATAGCACTCTCGGGCAGCTGTCCTTAATTTTTATTCATATTTTCTGGGCATCTGTACTAAATGCTTAGAGTTGCCTCTAGTTCAACCTCCTCATTCACCTGAGACCATGGGATTCTTTAGGATGTTTTACAAAGGAGGAAAACTAACATTGTGTGGCCAGGAAGCCACCGAACAGGGCACACAGGGACATTTTCAAAGTCCGTGATAATGCTGAATCAAGGTGGTGTTGTCTGCAAGACAAGAGGGTTTCCTGCCCTGAGTCTGATGGGAAGCAGACACCAGAATGAATTAGGAAAAGCAGGACTATTTCTTCTCTGAGCTCCCATTTTGTCGTTACCCAGATGGTTCCCAGAATGCCCGTTTATTTGGGATATTTCCTGTACTCTTGTCGGTACCTGGATAACAGAGAACTGAGGAAGAGGAGTTGTAGTGAAGAATGTTTCTACCTTACAGACCAAACAAACACAACCATTAAATGTTTTTGTTCGGTTTTTTGGTTATTTTCTTTTAAGAAGGAAATAAGCTTCAGAGTAATAATATCAGCCCCAGCTCTGGAAAGGCCTAGCTTTCTGGGTTTCCAAAAGGTACACATCCAAGGCCACATGAGGCCTGCCACAGCTTTCCTTTCTGCTTAGCAAAAGGTCAGGTGGAGTACAAGCTCGTTATATAAAATGAGCTGTTGACAAAGACTGTGCTTTCTGTTAAACCCAAATGTCTATATTAACTGGCCTCACTTGAAGAATGGTTAAATCTGTGAGACAGGATGCAGTAACATTTGCATGCTGATGGTGATAGCAAATCCTTTCTCCTCTTCAGAGTAGGTAAAAGGAGGCTGCCTCAATCTGCCAGAGTAAAACCATTGGGTTGATTTCAAAAGACATGCATGTTAGCTTTTGCTCCGCATCTCACCCAGCACTGCTTAAACCATTTTGTTTGCAGGGTTTTGCTGGTACTTAGTGTGTGTGGCAGAACTTTCTAAGGCATTGGTGTGTTGGGATATCTAAAATGCCCACTTCACCCCTCCATTATGATTTCAGGGGGATTTGCTGGGGCATTTCGAGTATGCAAAAACCCCATCAAAGAGAAGGTGGCTGTGCACAGCAAGACATCTTTTAAACATGCTAATTTCTACCATCTAAAGCCAGTCTGTGAATAATGTTCATATAAAGCTGCAGTCCTGTGGCTTGTTTTGACTGTTACTAAGCCAAGCAAATAGATTGTCCCCCTTCCCTTTCACTCAGCTGGTATAACTGCACATGTAATCACTCCCTGACCCAGTTAAGTCAAAATGATCCAGGTTAGCTCACACACTTTAAATAGTAGGGTTTTTTTTCCTAACCTGTTTCATTTTGATTGAACTGGGTTAGGGAACAATTATATACACATATCAGAGGGGGAGCGTGGGGAGCATGGGGGGATAACCTTCAGAGAAGACAGTGAGAAGCAGCTGGGACCGGGAACCTTTTTGATCCAGATCAGCCGAAGCCAGACATGCGACAGCAACTGAACACTGACACAACAGGAAATTCCTATGGGATTGGGTCTTCACCTGGTGTGAAACATCTTAGTTCCTTTGAAGTTGAGAGCGATATGTTCATTTACAGTACTGGAGATACTGTCTCCTGTGTATTTCTGCAGGGCTGCAAAGTGTTTTACAATCATTCAGTCTGGCTCTCAGTAGTGAATTACTTTAACTGTTGGAAATATCTGCAAACAGAAAAGATGCATCTCAGAAAAGGATCCCACCAGTGGGTCTCTGTGGGCTCACTTTTTTCACTCATTGACAAGTTCTACTGACAAGGTTTCTTCATTGAAAGCAGAGATAAGCTCAGCTTTCCAGGCTGCTCTATTCTTCATTAACTAAGGAAGAAAAAGAAATACAATAATGGAAGACCAAACAAAACCCAGGAATGCTTCTGAAGGCTATGGAATTCAATCCTTTAAGCTAGCTTCTTCCTTACCATTTTTTTCCCCACAAAGTCCCAGGTATGAATAAATTAAAATGGGCTTCCTAGTGATTAAAGAATTTGACTGTATATTTGTGTGCTCTTAGCCATGTGCTCACCAGACATTCTGGCCATGTGCTGAGCACAAGGACAGAAAAACAGAATAAATAGCTTCTGTAATCTTATGGGTTTATGTGAATAAGAAAGCTAGATGGATGTTTGTCCACTAAGGCAGGAAGATCTTCACTTCACTCAGTTCACTGAATGCTTGAGGCTTTACCACCTTTGAATGCTAAATTGGAAGGAACAGAGTTATAAAGAACTGTGCAACTCTTAACTTGTGTAGTCAATCACTGTCCTAGAAAAATGAATAGGGGTAAGGCAAGCACTCTGCCCTATAGCATCTACAGTCTAATTTATGTTGTTTGATAGATATAAAACCCAAGGGTATAAATCACCAATGAATTGATTGTGTGTGCGTGAAAAAGGACTGACTGAGGTAATGGTAAAAGAGAACAGGGTAAAATTTTTTCAAAACCCCAAACCTTCATCTGATTGCAGTTATCTGAGTTGCTCAATTATGCTAATATCATTAGTGTCTTCGGCTTTTGGCAAGCAGGGAAAGAGTGCTGAGATGGGAGTTTTGCTGGACTGCAGAGGTCTTGTGTGAAAGTGTTGAGACAGGGAGGAGAAAGCAAGGTAATTTTTGTCTGCTTTGTAGAAGAAACAAAGTAGAAGGGAGAGAGGGGCAATATGAACTGCACAGATGTGACTGGAGGCAAAAGGAATAGAAAATGGTTGGGAAAACTGGTAAATAAAGTTTGTGAGAGACGGGGTATAACTGTGTTGCTATGCTCAAAGAGCTATGTAGAATGTCTTTGTGTGATGTAGCTAATAAAGTACAAAGTCTTTGTGTGATGAAGCTAATAATGAGTAGATATGGCAATGATAAGAAATGACAACAGTGTTAAGAGAGTGAGATTAATTCCCTCATCATGAGAGAACAGTCAATAGGCAACAGTCAAATCTACATTTCATATGGCCATGAACGAAGGAATTTTTTTCTGTGGGGCAGACAAGGAAGAGTAAACTTCAAAGAAAGTCTGAACTTTTGAGAGAGATTCCACATGATGGAAGTGACAGGGATAAAAGGGGTGGGGATGGGAAAATGGAAGCTTATGGTCAAATTATCAGAGCTAGAGGTGATATCCACACCTACCTGATGCTTTCAGGATAGTAAACTATCCGGTCCAGCCTAGGCTGCTCTTCAACTGATCTCATTAATCCACGCTACAGACAGTAGGAGTTTTTGTTTTGTCAACAAATCCCACTCAATCATAGGGCAGAGATGCTCAGAATAATTCTGTGTATGTTGATCATACTGCAAGGCATGATGGAAACATTTCTGAAAGGAATTACAGAGGTGTTTGGATCAGGTATTTGACACTAAGGCATAATATGATCCAAAATTTCTTTCCCTAGCTTTTTCCAAAGGTCACCACAACCTCATGTTTGTGATGCTGACACAAGTGTTTAGACTTACATGGCCTCAGGCTCCTCCTCTAAATGTAGTCTAGATATAATTAGGTGTGCTTGACTTATAATTATATCTCTGATTCTTTCTTTTATTGATTGCCTTTGGGTGAGTCACTTAACTTCCCTACCCTTTCTGACTTTCTGCCTTTCATGTTTAGAAACAGATACAGTAGTATTTACCTGCTTGGCTTTGAGGCATCTTTCACAGATGAATGAGTGGTTGCTCATGAAGCTCTTTGAGGATGAAAATATTATATACATGCTAAATAAGAGTTCCCTGGGTGTGATGTAACAGCCCAATCTCACTGCTGACAATTCATATTCATTTGCACAGTATTAAAATTCAGACTGTTCACACACCATAGTAAATATTATACATTAAATGAATGCTGCAGTTTCAGTCATTAATGCTCACGTAACTGTACACTGCATTAACTGTTTCACACTGTAAGATGTTAACTGAGCTTCTAAAATCCCTGTGAAGAAAGTAAAAGGAATATATGAAACTTTCCAAAGAGAAAATATGCCAGGAGGGGTCTGACTTACAGACCTGTAGGCATCTATTAGAAAGAGATGGTGAAGTCAGAGATGAGGATGAATTAGCTAGTAAGTTTTTCAGAGGTAAAATTTGTTTAACTGACTTATTTATCTAATGAACTGACTTCAAATGCTTTTTAGTGATACCCAGATATTTTTCTAGTCTGTATAATTATGAGGCAGAAATACCTTTTGTTTAAAACCTCAATCCACTGGGAAAAGCCCAATCGCTCTTCTAAGCCAGTATTCTGTTTCCAGTGGTGGCTTTGAACAGCAAGAACAGAACAGGAGTTTGCAATACACTTCTCCCATCACCCTTAACCTCTGACCATTTTCAGTCCAGGAGTTTCTGTAATGGACCTTTCTTCAAATTCTTGCCTCTGCCCTAGAGCCCAAATAAACATCTTGCATCTCTCATCACTCTGTGAAGGACATCTTTCCCTTTCACCTAATTAGCATCATCCCAGTGACAAACCAGCTGGAGCTGCATTGCTTTTCTTTGTAAGCTGTGCACAAGCAAAAAGCTTTAAACAGAAAAAAAAAAAGGCACAAAAGGAATCTACCAATGAGTCGGTTTCTCTGTGCATTTTTCCATAATTTTTCTGTTAACATAAAGTGGCTACTCAAGAGTGAGAGCATGCAACAGCCAGCCCTGTGGCTGTTTGATAAATCCTTATAAAATAATTTATTTTCTTCTTTCCTTCCTGCTGTTTGCCCTTTAAAAGAAATGTACAGGGTAGGAAATTGTTTTATTCATCTTGACATTCATCAATAATCCAATATTTTAGGACACTAACTTCAATATAACAATGGAATTTGACAAATAACTCATGGATCAGGATCCATTTTGTTTACCGAATTTAAACAGAGTAAATGGAACTTACGTAGCTGTGCAGAAGAATTAAAAATAAATTAATATAATTTCATAATCAATTAGGGGGAAAAAATGGCCTGGATTTATTGGTTATTTGCTGTATTACTCTTGTACACCAGCTTCAGTAACTGAAGAATCAATTCCTGTGCTCTATCACCCCAGAGTGAAAACAAATGCCCCGATAACATCTTCCATCCTGTGTTTACTATATGCTTTTCTTTCTGCTAATGCATTGAGTTATTAGTGCAGTACTAATGAAATCCATTTATAGTCCGTGTTGGCCGAACAGTTGCCTGAGCTTTTCACATTCTATTCAGCTATATATCTGTGAGATTAACAACGGAGCGATACTGGCCATCTGCATGGCAAACTGTGGACTGTTCCTCAACTGCAACTAGCCACACAACTTAGGGAAACCACAATGGTTGTGGGACTTTCATCTTCTCCGTCTTAACAGAAAGGATGATGAGAGAATGTGGAAAATGAAAATATAAGGGATGCCTGAAGAGCAGTAAGTATCTAGAAAGGATTCTTCACTGTGCTTTTTCAGGAACGTCTCACACATAAAATGATGGAAAAAACCTGTCTCCCTACCAAAATGTGACTGTCATTTCACCGGGATAATTCACCTGGTGATTCTTGCAATCACAGGATAGTTTAATCATGATGCATATTGCAAAACAGGCATTTCAGGTCATTCTTAGCCAATTCTGTTGTTCTGTGGCCAGATGGGAACTTGTTTCCCCCAGGTTCTGAATCCACGCCATTAAAAATGTTACGTAAAATCCATGCTGGTTGAGCCCTCTATGCTTAATTTAAGTGATTCCCTCTGTAGAGAATTTAGGCAGCTTCAAGTTGTGATTTGATTGCTGATTTTAGCTATCTGTCAGTCATGCTGCAGTCTACTCCGGCTCTTCTGAGTCTGGTAACTTTAATGGACCTGTGTGATAGTACTGATATTTACCTTTAATTTTATAGCCTAATGATCAACAGAACTGCTCAGAAAGGAGGATGACTTAGGTGATGGGTCTGTGCTCCCCCCAGTCTGGAAATGATTAAGGTCTCCAGAACACTTGAATCAAGAACCTTCATTTGTTTGAAGACTAGTGTGACTTATGTCCCTCTGTCAAAACCGAGCCCCATGCTGCTGGGGCAAAAGCCAGAGCATAGCAGTTGAGCAAAATGCTGACTCCGGCCTCATGATTATGGCATTTGCCTACATAAAACAGCCTTACTTTCAACCTTGGTTTTGTTTCCACCCAGAAACACCCCCCTACAAAGTTTGGACTCTTCCTGGGGAGTGCAGGACAGTCTTCTCTTGCCTCTAGTCGAGGAGATAGCTTTCTGTTGCTCACGGTCTTGTGGTTGTTGCTATATTTCTCAAATGAAGAGGGACCTGCACCTGCAGAAGCCTTTTTTCTATAATCCCCTCAAACATCCTTTAAAAGACATACAGGGAAAAGACTATCAGTAAGGAAAAGACTAAGGAAAAGGGTATCAGTAAGTCAGGAGAGGTTAGCTGTTAGTTTTGAGCGCAGCTACATTTCCAGGCTGCTGTCAGGATTTAAACACTGCTAATCTGAATGAACTACCAGGCAGGAGAAAGTAAGCATTCCCTTCAGGGAACAGGAATTAGAATGTCTAGGAGCTCTCATGCTAAAAAGAGGCCTACAATGAAGTTAGGCTCCTTCAGAGGTAAGTAAAATGGTGGTGGAAAGTAGACTCTCAGGAGTCTTCCTTTTATTCCTAACTGGGAGTTGAACCAGCTTGTTTTAATGTCATGCAAACTACAGTTTTTATAAATTAGAAAATCTCTGTCTCTTTGAGGTACATATATATATCTGGTTTGCAAAATGAGTCCCTAAAGGAAGATGTGCAGCTGCTGCAGGTATTAGTTATCTATAAGGAATAAAATTAAAATAATAAGATAAAAAGCTATGAAACTGATTGAGGCCAGATATATTTTCTTGTCAAAACCTATGGCCTTTCTAGCAAATCAGACATTCATGGAGGTCCATCCAAAATATATTCATGGGCTGGAACTGCAGATCACTCTAAAGCAGCTAGAAATCCATTGCAAATTACAGAGCAGATAGTGCAGGGAGGAATACCATACAGCACCTAATTATGGGAAATATATTTTTAAAGCTGCAGATTAAAGAAAATTGCTGTTTTCAGTTTAGCAGAGACAACTAACCAAAACAATTGAGTTATCAGAGAACTGAGCTGACTTCCAAAATGCTACCTGTAAAGAGAAAAAAATTAAAAACTGCCAAGGATTCAAAGAGGGACTAGTGATTTTCAGCCTCTTTACCCAAGAATAGGTATAGAGTAGCTCCTGCCAGTTTAACAGCATGCCTTTCAAACACCAGTGCACACAACACATCCTGTTGTATTCAACATGACTAATCAAACTAGGTAAAGTACTTCATGTTGAAAATATCTGAAGAATCAGGGCCTTTAACAATTATCTGGCTGATAAGCAGTACCCAAGTGTTCATTACTGTTTTCCTTAAATCTTATTCTTGGTTCACATAGGCATTAAGTATGTGATTTATTTTAAGTACGAAGATTGTGCTTTTGAAGCCAAGTTTAATTTAATTGCTGGGCAACCAGCGCTGCCAAACTGACATTCGAAATAATGGACTAAGCCCACTGCCAGACGTGAAAATAAAGGGCTCCAAGGTAATAAATTGAGCATTGACTTAAAAACATGTTTTAATTCTGTAATCTCTTGACAAAGTATCAAGGACCTGGCTTGCAAACTCTTCATGGGATTAAGGCTCATCCTTTCAAGTTTTTCTCTTTAAATAAACTGGAGCTTTTTTTTTTTTCATCATAGGAAGTTCAGACTTTCCAGGTTCTGTTGATACTGTAAAACACAATCGGAAAATGTTTGCAGATGATCACCTTCTCTACCTGATCACTGGGGTTTAGTTTTATGGACAATGTAACATTATGTGGATGAAAGCATGGGTGTAGGCATCTAGGAGCCTTCACTAGTAAAATAAGAATCTGGAAGAAATACTGTCCGACTTCTAATGAAGTTATGAACACATTTTTCTTCCACCAAAGACATATAATGCTTGACATTGCTTGTAAAGATTTTGGGGGATTTTTTTTCCCATAAAAATAAAAACAAGGGTATATTGAGTATTTCAGACATGGTTCAAACAAGATTTTTGTTTTGCATTTATTTATGAAACTCTTGTAAGGCACCTATTTAGTCTCTGTAGGTACATGAGAGAACTTTGACCAGTTACGCTGCGAGGCACAAGACTGTGGCTATGCTTACTCTTAGCAGCCTTTCATTTCAATTAGCTTCTCTGTTTCTGAAGGCAGCTGTTATTCAGGTGAGTTTAGCAAACAGGTATGCTAAGCTTATCTTTGTGATCATTCTGACAGGTGACATTCAGCTGACCACAAATGAGGCTGAGTCACAATTTAGCAATGACTGAAATTAAAACTGTACCTGAAGAATTTCTTCAATATGCATGTCTCTTACCTTTGTATTTTACCTTTCTAATGAAGTTTTCAACACCTTTAATAACGGATCCCTTCCAATTCAGTATATTCTAGGATTCTGTGATTCTAACTTTGGAGACTTTCTGTGCATGCAATGCTTGAAGGTCAACTACAATGAAAATACTTATGTTAAACATCTTTGCTCAGTTTGATTAAGCAGGTTCGAGCATCCTTGTCTGAATTTTCTTGGGAACACTTCTGTACAATATATTGTAGCTGTACCTGTAACATTAAAATGTTTCTGTTACATGAAAAAAACTGTACCTTTGGTATATATTTATAGATAACAAAGTGTCTTCTTCCTTAAAAAAGATTGGCTGTCACTTAACTGTTACAGAGTTTTTAGAAAAAGTATCTATCATCCCTAACGGGTTCAGCCTGACTAAGAACTAAAGAGGAAGCTTATTTTATGGATTTTTTTATTTTAAGTCCTTGAGAGGTCTCTCTCAGAAGGTCTCATTATACCTCCTCATTACACCTTCATATGCCTGCCCACTTGTAAACAGCTGAAGGCAATTCTCAGAAGTTAAAGCCAATGCACCTGCAGAGGGTCTATCTTCTTGGACAGAATCATGGATGTTTTCTAGAGAAGATATAATTTCGTATTTTATGTGGTACAGGTTCTGATTTTCATGGGTTTTATACTTCTGTGGTTCTAAAAATATCTTATTATTTCAAATGTGCTCCTTGATTTGCAGTCTTGTTGCTATGCCTGGTGAGATGCCTGCTATATGAGCAAAGATATTGCACCATTGCCTAGCAGTCCTTGCTCCTGTTATTTCACCAACAGTTTCCTCCACCAGGTTAGAATTTCCATTTTGAACTTTAACCTGAAAAGTTTATGGAGTCTTTAAAAGAATGAGCTTTCGACTTCCCTGGCTCATTCCTTTCTTGTACAGTGAGTGTGCCAGAGAAGACCAAAGGGACTTTAACTACAAAAGGCAGTATTACACAAGGTGATCCAATTTACTATACAGAGAAAATAGAAAATGAATAGGTCAAGAAGAGCAGGAGAAAAAAATTAGAAGTTATATCCAATTCTCCTCCTAGCCATGCAGGCAAGTCCTTGCTTACAGGTTTGGTTTTAGCAGAGTCAGTGACTTTCTGAGTTGCAACAGCTCTTCCAAGGAAGCTTTTGACTTCTGAGACTGGCTGGCTGCTCCTGGTTCTTGAGTCAGCCTCTCTGCACAAGCTCCACAGTTTCTTGTCTGCCACATGTTGCTATCTGGAGATTTCAGTGTTCATATACGTAAAACTTCTTCATTGATGTTTTTTGGAAAAAAATAATCAGCAAACTTAATATTGATTGAAGAGTTTGTGCTTCCTGAATTTTCGTTTTCAATTTTTCAGCTTGTTTTTTTTAGTCTCTATTCAGGGGAATGGTATGAAGGAAAGACAGTAACCTCTAAGATCCAGATGGCAATAGGGAATTAATAGTCTTTCCCCATTTCTTCACAGAAGGAAGATGTTCATAGAAATCTCACCTAAGCAGGGGAATGTGTGAACGCTTGTTTTCATTAAAGTGAAGTATGCAAATCAAAGTTATCACCCACAAGTTTTATGGAAGAGTAGGTGAGGAATTCAGATAAAATCAGAAGAAAAATGAACTGAGGTGAAACTCATAAATTTGCAGGGAAATTAGACTTCTCATCCTAGGTCAGTTCAGGTTATGCACATATATGGTTGCAGTCTCATACAACCAGCAGCAGATTGCATTCTTGAAATACAGTTTTAGTCACAAATATGTGAAATCATGTCATTTTAGTTCTTTAGAGGTGGAGGGGGGACTTCATCCCAACTTTCTCACCATCCCAGCCCTCAGCCCTCACTACCACTGTCAGACAGCATAGTCCCTGTGAGACCTGAGCATCCAGGGCTGCTCACATCATAGGCAGAGTCCAGAACCACTTTGGGCCAGGGGCTCCAGCCTGTGGAGAAAACAACTCAAACCAATTGCAGAAAATGTTCCAGAGTTGCATAATGTGCGTTGAGACACAGATTACAGGTCAAGAGCAGAAGATGCATCTTAGGGTGGACCTTTTTCTCCAGAGGGTTTTGTGGGACTGAAGAGGGACTCATGGCCTCTTCTGTTCTAAAAGTAAAAGGCTATTGCTGTTGCTTTTTCAAACAACATGAGGATTCTAAAAAAGGATATGTTCTGGTACACAGGGAGATTTCTATTCAGTGAAGTCTCCCTGAAGATACTGAATGTCAGCCTGGCTGCAGAGGTCTCTGTCTATGCATTTAGTGTAAAGCTAAGTCTTTTGAGTTTGTTGCTAAAGCTAAGCTAACTTGAGAGTCTGAAGGATTTGAAAGGGTAAAAGAGTGCTGTTGTCTAAATAACACTCTGGTTTAGTGCCCATCAGCAATCAGTAGGAGCTTCTTCCTCTATAACTTTTTTTTTTGGCCTCTTCTAATTCTCTGCACTAGTTCCTTTAACCCTTTCAGCTCTCTGAACTAAGTATTTCTGTAAGAAAGAAGGTTTTCAGTCTTGTTGCCTTTGAGCAATAACTACAGCTTGCACTGCCCCTCTCCCCGGTGCTTACTGATGTGTTTGTGAGTGGGCTTCTGCTGTAGTTTAAGGCAGTTTAGGCTTCAGATTCAGTTTGAGATTAAGACAGGTACATTTTTTAAATGTCTACATTCATATTCAGTTAGCTAGCAGTAAATATATAGTATCATGCACATTTCTAGACTAACCCACTTGCCTTCCAGCTACCATTCTGGAAGGACACAGGTCTCCCTTGCAACAGACACACAGCCTGCATGGATACCCTAGGGCACCTGACATATTAGCTGGCACCCACTGAATTCTTGCCTGGGTTTGTCTTGACTGCAGTGGAGGTTCAGGCACCTTGTAAGGGATTCACCTTGAAACTTGAGACTGGAACTGACACTGAGAAATCTGAACTGAAACCCATCCTATCATGCTATGTGGTCAAGCAAATGACCTGGATTAAAACTAGCCAGGGTTTTGCACAGACTCTTTTCTTGTGGACATGAACACACATGCACACACACACAAAATAGAAAAGTGGGGTTTTGTTTTATTGTTTGGATTGTTTGTGTCTACTTTAATTCTAATCAGATTAATTCCCTGATCCTGTGCACTCACTCCACAGCCACACGAGGTGATGGGTGCTCTAAAACAAGTGATTATATTTGGTATCCTGTTTGACCTGTGCTGTCCTGAAGTGCTCTTAGAACATCAGCCTAAATGAAAAGTTTCAAGATGTAATTCTGGGTCCAAAGCCCTCGTATCTGCAGAGGGGATGACTACTTTTCCTAGCTTTGCTGTGTTGCCTACCGTTGGAAAAAAATGGCAAAACTGGAAGTTCATTCATATTTATACTGTATTAAAAAAAATAATGAAAGGGATTTTAACCACATTCCCTTCAGTGCCTGCTAAAACTTGATCCTGTCTGCAAAGTGAAATGTAAGACTAGGTTGAAACAAAATGATAACCTGAGGGTCTATGCTCATCACAGCAGAATAATAAAATACAAAAAGTTTGCCAGCGGCAAGAGTACAAAACTCTATTTTTCAGACTGATTAACTTTTAATAATGCAGCATTATTCAAAATGCTGTAAATGTTATGCATTAAAGCTAATTTTGCATTGAGCATTCCTTAAACTTACCCTTCAAGAGTATGATATGGAATTAAAAAAAATCAGGCTGCTTTCTTCCAACACCTCAAAGTTTTTAATTAAATACGAATTGTAATATGCTATTAGTAGCTGGCAAATATTCAGTTTGAAAAGACCTCACTCTATGCATTGTCTAATGCACTGTCTAATTGCTCCAGTCACAGAGCTACAGACCAGCTTCAAAGAAGGACTCTGATTTTGCCATGCTAACAGTTAGGTATCTGGTTCTTTGGGCAGTGTTTAATAGTCCTGACTGAACATAGTATGCAATGAATGGAAAACTAGTGGCATAGAAATCAAGGTTTATCTGATGCCAAGTAGATGGATATCATAGGAAAACCCAAAGGGTTGTTTGAAGTTCTGCCTCTTCAATATCTGTCAGAGTCGGCAGTTGTGGCATGATGTCTCTGTTGTCCCTCTCAACACAGTTAGGTGCCTCCTTTGTGCCTACTGCAATACTCTCCATGCCTTGCAAATATTGTAGTGGTCACAGCACTCCTGCAAGCGTGGGAAGAGACTTGTCTTTCAGGCCTGGCACAGGCACCTGAAGAGATTCAGACCCACAGATCAAACATCCTGGGCAAGTTTGCTAACCACAAAGTTATGGGCAAGGCTGATGTCTCCCATGCTGAGCATGGGAAGCGATAAAAAGGAGCCTGAGCCCTGTGAGTGTAGTGGGTTTGCTTGGGGAAGGGATCCAGTGACTGGGGGGCTCCTGTAGCTTATCACTGGGCATGCACACTAGCAAAATCCTAGGTGAAAAAAGGAAAATTCAAATCACTGGATTGTGTTTATGGAGAAATACTGTATGAAATATCAGCAGTACTTGTACCTTACAAGCTTTTGTTCTGCTCTTCTTCTTCCCTTATATATTTAGTGTATGTCTTGAATGCATTATTCCACTGCCAGGCAAAGTTGTAGAGAAGGAGTAAAGGTGCCTTGTTTGGTTTTTTTCCGTGTAAACAAGCTATAAATGAACCAAGAGCAGTCCCTTGACTGACACAAGCTGACTAATTCCATATGTTGTTAACACTGTTCTTACTTCAGAGCCAACTGCCTAATGTAAGAAAGATAATCAAGTCTGATTGCTAAGTACCTATATCATTGAGTAGTTAAGGCAAATACTTTCAACCACATATTGTAGCTTTTCTATAGCAGTCAAAATTATTTTACGTGCTGTACTGATAAAGAAGATGGTTCCTACTCCAAAGTATTTATGTGGTTTGATTATTCATGAAAGATCAAGCCAAAAATCAAAAGAATGGGAAGAACAAAGGGAAGCAAGCCCAAAATATTACATGTTAATATGTTTCTTTTTCTTTTCCTTCAGGAATGTTACTAGTTCGGGCATTGTGCATGCCTCTGTGTATTTTGGTTTGGTTTGTTTTTTAAATAAATAATTGAAATAAAAATAGAAGAAAAAATCAGTGTTAGGGCAAGAGGGTATGTGTCTGCACAGAGAACAGTAGTATGGAAAAAGAAAGACATAGAACAATAAGAAGAAGGAGGGAACAATGAACAAAACAAGGAAAGATTAAGGAACCAATGCCAGCATGTAAGTCTGGCTGTAAAAAAAGATGTGGCAGTAAGGGAAGAAGTAAGTTACAAAGAAGTCTCCAAGGAAGTCTGTTATGCAAAGTATTTCCAATACTGGAGCCCAAAGAGATCCCAGAGGTGACCATTAGTGGCTAAACTCAGAACAAACTTGCTCTAACAACACAACCAATATAGCATATGTGGAAGGTCAAACCAATACCCCAGAAATGATGTAAAGTTGCAGCCTGGAAGGGACCAAGTTGTGAAATCCCTTCTCTTGCTGAAGGTTTTGCTCCCAAGTTAGTAAATAAAGCAGAAGTTGAGAGTTTGCATTGTGAAGCTGAATGAAAGCTGTAGAGCATCGGGTCTTTCCAACACTGTCTAGGACCAGGCAGACATTTCAGAAGTTTATCCTCGCACTCTCAACACCATAGAGAACTGGAGGCAACAGATTCCAGGGCTAGAGGATGGCTTCTCAGTAGCAGCACAGGTCCTGATGTACCTTGCATTTGTTCCTGGTGCCATTGCTCTGCTGGTTCAGTGCATATTCCCGAAGACTTCCTCATCATAACACAGAAGAAGTTACATTTTCCAACAGTTATCTCTAAATTACTGATATTGTTTTCAGCTAAATATTTATTACTTAACATACTGTTCCTAACAGCACCCCGTTTGGGGCAAATATTCGGCATACTCTAGATCTGAGAAATATGTTCCTAGCCTCCCCAGACTAATTATTGCAGCTCTTTATTAAATATTGAGCGCAGCTGCCATATGCTACTTTTGATTACACACTCCCCATGTGCACATAAAATGGCCATCTCCTAATTTCGTTGCTGCACTTTTCTTACACAACCAAACCGCTTTTGCGATGGAGTCAGCCAGTTGGCATGAAAATACCTGTCCTGTCAGAACAGTTCAGTGCATGAAGTTCAAATAACCAATTAATCACTTCATCTGCTTCAAACTCCCCTTAGAGGCTTGCGTTGTCTGAGCCAATTGCCCTTTAAGAGTTTCTTTTTATCCCTAGGCACTTATGACTTCATTTGATCTGAATCTAATTAGGTGCAGAAGAATGTGAAAAGCAAGTAGTTAAGACAATGGAACACAATTCTCAACATGGCATTTTATAGCAGCACCCATAGCAGAATTATCCCAGGAATTTCCGAAAGCAGGCAAAACCCCACACGCTGTGCTAAGGTTGCATTTTCAAAGCAGAGTGCACCACCTTAGCCAGTAAGTGCGACTTCCCAAAGTCTTGGCTACCTGGTAGTAGAAAGCTGTTTGAAATTTGCAGTCATGCAAAAAAGGACATCAGGCTGCAGTCTGAAATAAAACCGGAATAGGCATATAGCGTGGTTTTGGGACAACTATCCCAATTCCTGCCCAGCATTTCAAGGAAAGAAATGAAGGGCAGATAAGCTACAGCTTGGTGATTGTCATAGGCCACCTTTGTAGCTGCAAAGAGTTTTCATTTGGATGAGTATTGGGTCTGCCCCTGGAACATTTCAGACTGCTTTTTAGAGTAGTATGCCTGACTGCCATGGCTGCTGACACATTTCTTCTTTCTTCCGCTTGTCTTTCTTATTTTTAAAATAATAAGTTGAATACCATGGCAAAGTTTACACGTACATACACCTAGACTGATGGATACCTTAGCTAGACTTGCTTCTAGCTGCAAGTCTCTTTGTGCTGGAACAAAGCCTGAAAAATGAAAATGACTTCTCTGTAAGCCCTACTTTGTGGTTTCAGACCAACTACCAAGAATTTAACCCATTCAAGGTTTTCTAAAATCTTTTCTGCACTACTTTTTCAAACTCATGTATGGTCTTTTAATTCTAAGGACTGCTCTTCTCCTATCAGTTGCTGAGAGGGGAGAGGTAAAAGTGTCTTAATTTGATAGAACTTTAGCCAAACTCATGCAACAAAAGCCCCATGCAACCTTTAAAAATGTCACAGACTTGAGAGTGACTAAGCACTCAGATCTCTAAAGAGTCATGCTAACAATTAGTAATTTTATTTTCCAGTTCATTAAATTGTGCCTCAGCAGTTGGGGAGAAATGCATATTAAAAGTCAATCAAATCCAGAGTGACACAACATATTAATTCAAAGAATCAAACATCAGACTTTAACATCTTTGTCTAAAATGCTACTCTGCATCATCAGTCTCCTTAATCGGAAGCCAAATGAAGTGGAAAGTGTTTCAACATGGTCTGGAAATTAAGAGCTCCAGGCCACTTACAATAGGTTAAGGCAAGGGCTAGTTGAATGCCCTTCCTCGACACCACCATGCCATCAAGACTCAGAAGTTTCAACTCATGCAGGGTTCAATTAGACCTCTCAGATGAACTCAGTAGTTGTGATGGAGACCAAAAAGGCATATGAGTGTGGGGATGTGGGACACAATGAGTTCTAGACTGTTGAGCAATTTTGTACCATTATTTGGGTTCATATAACACATCTCCTTTCAAAGCTAACATTCTATCACTGGTGCCAAGACAAGCTTCATCATTAACCTCAAAGCGAGTACTGACAAATTCTAAAACCATGAAAGACAAAGGTATGTGTCGCTCCATGGACTGCAGCTGTCCATGGGTTACAGATGAGCTGGGAGCTGGGGCGCTCTGTGCAATCCAGTACACTGCATGTCTTCAGAGATAAGCTGAGGAAAGAATGGGCAGCTGCCTTCTGCATTTTGCATCAGCTGAAAATGGTGAATAGCCTTCAAACACAGATCATGGCACAGTGTACTGAGCTCAGAAAACACAGACTGGCACATATGGCTTTGTTTCCATGTGTATTTAAAGCCTAAGAGACATTTGATGGTTGCTTTCATACTGCATCTATCTGCTGGGCTAGAGTGTGAGCTGGATATACCCATTCTGCCTAGAAAGCCAAAACCAGAGTGTGAGGCAGATCTAGCCTGGACGTGACTTTGCTTGCCTGGAAAGCCAGTTCTCTCATTCCAGACATGAGTCAGAGTTTGACCTGGTGTGTGGGCTCTGTGCTGGGGAATCTGCACTCATGTGGGAGCTCAAGCCATGAACTAAACTGACAGCTGTTAGCTCTACCAGAGCTCAGTCTTTTACACTCATGTTTGTTCCTGATCTCTGCAGAAGTGTCTTTAGACCTGTTCACAAAATTCTTCACCCGGGTGTTGTCCCTGAGATTTGAAAAAAATCGCAGAGGCACGTTTACAGAAGGGGATTCTAGGCTTGCAGTTAGTTCACACTTGCAAAGCTGCTTTTACAAGAATTCCTTGAAAACAGTTTGCAGAGCACAGCAATATGCCACACATATATAAAAATAGAAGAAAATCCCCACGCCTTAGGCATGCAAAACCTCTGTAATTACTAGATAGAAACCTAGAAATCAGTTGTATTATTAGAAAATTAATAATGTTCCATGACTTTTTAATATATTAAGCAAACCACTTACTATGGTGAAACATACAATTTATTTCTAGCAGGAGAGTGACCTAGTTCTGCTTTCCTGGTGCTGTGCATATCAGAGTCAACTTTTGTTTCAGAAATATCATGATTCAGTGCAGGAAGATTTTATGCTGATTACATTGGTGAAAGCCCTGGCCTTGGTTTTCCATCCATCTGAACTCTGTTACACAAACTGAACTTTTCCACTTGTGAAGGTACATGAGATCAGCTGTACAGTGGCAAACAAGAAATGAAGTGATTTCACTGTTTTTGTCCTAATATGAAGTGGATAAACACTGCACTGTCCAGATTAGAGAGATGAACTCTGTTCACCCAATTTGTACTGCTGAGGGAATGGAGTAGAAATATCAAGCCTAATGATGCTCTAAGGCGTATGAAAAACCAAAGGCACTGGAGAGCAAGGTTTGTGACATACTGGATATGTTCAACTTCTCACTGAACCCTTTGGCCCTTACCTTGTAAAGAGGTCCATGATACACATCCTTATTGGGTCAAGACCTTTCTAACTGTCATCACTGACTGAAAAAATGGTGAACATTTTATCATGGCATATTTAATAGAAGGGGTTTTTTTTTCAGATTTGACTTCTGTGTAATTTTTTTTTTAGCTAGTCTGAAGGTTTATGGGGGGGCTGACATAGAGAGATCAGGTGTTTCAGCCCTAGGGATCTGAGGAACCCGAGGGAGGTGGCTGTGGCTCCCGCTCCAGCCGGCCCCATGTAGGTACGCCAGCAGAGCCCTCTCGTGGAGATGCAATGTGGAGCAGCAGCAGGAGGGGTTTTGTTCTTACCTGGTTTTCCTCAAAGAGCTAAACAAGGTGAAAAAAAAAATCTCGCCCTTCATTTGACAGCTCTACAAGTGGCCTTTGGTGGTGTAACCAAATTGCTTAGGACAGATGCCATCTTAGCCAATGCTTGATGTCCTGGTAAAATCTTGTATGCGTTTGGTTTAAGATCCTCAAGTTACGCTGACATTGGGTTCAGCCATGCTACATATTGCCATCCTAAGGAGCGTGAACAAATCTGTTTCACACTCTCATGCCAGCAAACCTGCTTAAGTAGCTGGAAACAGGCTGATGACAGAGCTCTTCCATTGGCAAGGTTAGCATCACTAAGTATGATGGTGTGTCTGTCTCAACAAGGAAAAGCATCTTTCTCTGTACACTGCCTGTGCTTCCCTCAAGGGGATCCATCCATCAGAAAAAGCTCTGATGTATGGATATTGACTCTGAACCACAGCGAACAAAAACTGAGGGCCTGAACTGTTGCGGCTGTGCCAGTGGAGTCTCTGGGAAAGTCTGTATCATCAGCACTAAGTCATGAGGATCTCTGCCAGTTTCTCCAGCAGCCTCAGTATTTGTATGCTCTGGAACGGTAGAGTAAAACTATGTCTCCACTGAAGAAATAGCCCTGGTGATGGAAGGACAGCTATGAAACCAGAACTGGTTTTGCAGTAGAGGCAGCAGGCAGTCCTGGTGTGTAGTCTTGGTCCTAGACTGTAATCTGCTGGGTTGATTTTTTTTTTTTTTTTTTTTTACTTTCTGCCTCTCAAAGAAGAATAGCACTAATTAAATTATTGACATTTGCATTTATCACTCTCTGATTACATTTTAATGCCACTTACTTTTTTCTTCATCTCACTTGGTTTAATTATCAGTTCAAGGATGTGCTGAAAAGTCAATAGCTACTTTCATCAGGACACCACTGGTCCTTGCCAGGACTATTTTCCCCAGTATTCCTGTGGTAATTGCCAAAGCCTGCTCTCTGAACACTGATGGGTGATTTCTGCAGGCTCATCTGCATGATTATAGACATTTAGTTGTTAGGACTTTGGAAAACACCAAAGAAACACAGGTAAATAACCTGCTGATAGATTCCACCTTAAAAGGATAATGCGCTACAGGACAGTGAACTTCATGTCTTCTGCCCCGTCATTTGCTATCTTTCACTAGGACTTAGTCTTCATGATGAATGACTCCTCTGCAACCTATAAATCCGCCCGACGTCTTGCACTTTCATCTTCTCTTTCTTAACACTGGTTCTTTATTCCTCCTTCTACAGCTTGTGGCAGGGCAATTCACTTCCACGGCACCAGCAGAAAAGAAGCCTAAAGAGACCATATGGCAGCTAAGCCTCCTCAGTCACCAGAGAAAGTGATCCCATTAAAGCTATATTTAGCTGGCACTAGTCCAGCCTTGAGAGCTGTGACAACAATGTTTCTGTGGCTGTCGAGGCAGCAGAATCAGATGTGGGGCTTGCAGCATGTCCGTAGCCTGTACCTCACAGCATGTTGGGTTTGAGTAATCAGAAATCCCCCCCAAAAAACAGTTAGAAAGCGATGCAGCTGGTCTATTAACTGCACTGTTCCCTCAAGAGGTTGTAACATGAAACCAGAGAGAAGACTAAGCAGAGAATAATAGAAAATATGAGCAACTTCCAAAGAGCTTCAGTGATAGCTAATGTTTGTATCGTGATACAGCCTTGTATCCAAGTGCTGAAGAAGACCCCTAGACCTTGTGCCTTTCACTGCCACCTGTCATACAGTTTTCTTGGCTCCTACATAAGTCAGGGTTTCAGATTCTCATTGATTTTACAGGATAAGGAATCCTAAGAGAGCTAAGACTTAGAGGATCATGAGACTGCAGGCAAAAATAGTCATAATTCTGTGCGTGCCTACTTGTAATGTTCAATTTCCTCAGAGGAATGGAGGCCAGAGCCCATAGCACGTATTAGAAGCTGAGAACAAATTGAGGTTTAACTCTATTATTCCCCAGAGGTTCTGCCTCATGCTGTGCGTGCTAAATTATCCATGTTGTTTACCACTTCTCTAACATTCCTGATCCTGAAAGCATCTAATGTGAATGCTGCTGTCTGTCACTTTCTTATTCAGCAGAGTTTTGTGGATAAGAGCACCAGAGTGGTTTTGTGATTAATCTCTTTCTTACTGAAGTTCTGCCTCTTTGACTAAGGCTTTTTGAGTGCAGGGACAAACTCAGTAAAAAGTGCATTTAGGTCAGGGTGAACTGAGGGGTTAACCTAGAGGACACCCCCTTGAACAACCTGACTATGAGTCTGAAATCTGTTCTGGAGAGCCGCCTAAACTGCAAAGAAACAAACATGTTGGAGGAATAAAGGGTACTAAAAAGTTGACTCCTTTGTGAGACTTTCAGGGTTGCCAACAGTATAGCCATCCTGTCTATCAGAATTCCCCAAGTAAAATAGGTGGTTGTGGGAGTAATCTTCATTCCCCCTTGGCAGAGAGTTTTCACCTAGATTCCAAGCTGGTCTGGGGTCACTTCATTATGAATGCCCTCATTCAGGTCATTAGATGTTGGAGATCTAGACAGTCTTTTCCAATGGTAGGGAAGCTTACTCACATTTCTGAAGACTTCTTAGTCCAGCAAACACTAACCCTGTCTTGTTCTCACCTAACTCTCTGTAGGAAGAAGACTACAGTCAAGAGTCACTAAGGGGTATGGTGGCAGGTTCTATCTTAGGGAAATTTTGGTCTTTTCACGGAAGAGCAACATTACCACCAGAGAAAAGAACAAGTGCATAAGGGAAACAGACTTTTGCCCTGAAATTACTAGTACCATACTTGTCTCTGGAATGGGAAGTGCTTAATAGACTCAGTAAAACACAGCTACTGAAAAACTGTGAAAGATCCGTGCCTTTCTGGATCCCAGAATCATAGAACGCATTAGGTTGGAAGGGACCTTTAAAGGCTACCTAGTCCAACTCCCTTGCAGTAAGCTAGATCAGATTGTTCAGAGCTTCATCAAGCCTGAATGTCTCCAGGGATGGATCATCAGCTAATGGCAGTGTGGGATTATCATAGAGCATCTTTTGATTTTTATTAGCATGGGCATCTGAACCTAAGCCATAGAGTTTGTTGTCTTTCTGCTCCCAGGGTCGACAGGATGGGGGAGTCCCTGCTGTAAGCTACCTTCATTTGCTTCTTTTATGTCATATCAGGCGTGCTTGAACCATGAATTTAAGAAGGGTGGCAATGAGTGCTTTGTGACCATCATTTTTTCCTGCGAGCAAGCTTAGTGGCCTACTGGCCCTCATTCTGCAGTCTGAAGCCAAGGAAAAAAGAATGTGTAATCAATTGCTTGAGTTTCAGAGCTCTCTGACAAAAATTAGGACTCTTTCAGGCATTAGAGCTGCACTCTGGGCTGAGACCGAAGACATTTTCAATGTGATTTGTAAAGTGAGGTAAAACCCAGTAAAATATATATCCCACCCACCCCCCCCTCAAAAAAAAAAGCATAGTTAAAAACTCCCATTATTGTTATGCGTTTGTTTTAGCCCCATGGACTTCTCAGCATTGGCTCTGCTTGCATAGGGAGCTAGAGATAAGAAACGAAGAGCTGGAGGGAGCATATGGCAATGTTACAGGCAGTGAGGACAGAACACTGAGGTGACACTTTCACAGCAGTCATGGGAAATCAGAAGGACGAGTAATAAAAGGAATCACCTCAGTTTGCCACCTTGACTGGCAGATGGGTGCAATGCAAATCTGACATCCACTTTGCAAGCCTTCTTCAGCCTGTTTCAAGCTCCTTTAGGCTGTTCAGTGCTTGTCAATATACAGAGTTTGATGCTGTACATCTTGCATGATGCAGGAGTGTTATGTTGCTCCCAAGCACTAGTTAAAATCTATCTAGTTAAATTTATTCACTTGTTTTTGTTGATAACATAAAACATTAAGTACCACAGGTTCACATGCCAGTCAATAATGGTTGACACTTACAGGAATGCCAACCAACAGTTACCACAGCTATTATAAAAAGGTTTGCATTCTTAAAAATTTGAACAGAAAAGTAAGGAGAGATTGTCTCACTTAATAGAAAAAGTTTTTAAATTGATATTTTTGTGACTTACAGGTAAAATTTCTTTACAGATGTTCAAGGAGGTCATGGAAACACATAAAGAAGGTTGCTATTATTTTATACTTGACTACTGAGGAACAGAGTCCAAGGTATCATCTAGTCCTTTGTATTAAGTCCACCTAATTCTTTTTTTTCCTAAAGGCCAATTAACATTTTAAAACATAAAGTGCACCTCTTGCCTTAAGCATGACATTAAACTCATGTGTAATCATAGATGACTCATTTAATTATCGTGGTGACTGTTATAATTTTTATAATACACCATATTTAAAGCTCTAATTGGCTAAGAACTATAGTTTAATGAATGGTCCAATTTCTCTATAGACAGCACTCTTAATGATGCCTGTTATTCACACTGCTGCTTTTGATTATATGATCCTTTCTTCAACTGCCAAATCTGAAGTCTTTAAGCATATGTACAATACCGATGGCTACCTAAAGCAGTTATTTTTAATTTCAGCTTGAGGGATCCAGTAATTTCCAAAAGTGAGTTCAGAAAATTGTAACCTGCCATTTTTAGCTGAAAATCTCCTGCATCCCAATGCTCTGGGAAAAGTAATTAAACAGAAGGTTCACTCATTCTTGGGAATGTGTCCATGAAGTCCCTGTGAAAATCTGCCTACAGGTAGACATAACCTTGAGACCTAGCAAGCAGTTTTGAGTTTCCCATCACATATATATACTCTAATTTTTCATACTAAGAATAATTCATTTCACTAAGAATAATTCTAATTTTTCATACTAAGAATAATTCGCTGCCAGGTTTATTGTCTATACAATGTGTGTATAGGTAGGGATACAGTTGAAGTGTTAACTGGGAGAAGGAGGCAGGCAAGCCTTACAGCCATCTTCTCATCCTGTAACCCTGAGCAGTGCCAAGGCACTGTGGCACACTTTCATTCCCAGCTACATCCACTTCTGAGGTAATAAGGGTTTCTGCTACCAGGTTTAGGTAGCACAACCTAGCTGTAACTGGTCAAAATGCAGAGCCTTACGCCTGGGACATAACACCTCCAAGCAGTGCTACAGGCTTGGGGAAGACGGGATAGACAGCTGCCAGGGGGAGAAGGACCTGGGGGTGTTGGTTGACTGCTGACTGAGTCTGACTGAGTCAGCCATGTGCCCAGATGGCCAAGAAGGCAAAGGGCATCCTGGCTTGTATCAGAAATAGTGTGACCAGTAAGTCTAGGGAGGTGATTGTGCCCCTGTACTTGGCATTGGTCAGGCAGCACCCTGGGTGCTGTGTCCAGTTCTGGGCTCCTCACTACAAGGAGGACATTGAGGTCCTGAAGCATGTTCAGAGAAAGGCAACCAGGCTGGTGAAGGGGATGGAGGGAAAATCTTATGAGGAGCAACTGAAGGAGCTGGGGTTGTTTAGTCTGGAGAGCAGGAGGCTGAGGGGACACCTTATCACTGCCTATAATTATCTGAAATGAGGTTGTAGAGAGGTGGGCAATGGTCTCTTCAGCCAAGTAACAGGAGATAGGACAAGGGAAAATGGCCTTAAGCTGTGCCAGGGCAGGTTCAGATTAGATGTTAGGAAAAAGTTCTTCATTGAAAGAGTTGTTGGGATGTAGAACAGGCTGCCCAGGGAGGTGGTTGAGTCACCAACCCTGGATGTGTTTAAAAGACAGGTAGATGAGGCACTTAGGGATGTGGTTTAGTAGAGGACAGGAACAGTTGGACTTGAACTTACAGGCCTTTTCCAACCTAGTCGTTCTGTGATTCTGTGAAAGACACCCTTCAGTAGTGGGACAAATTCTGTTCCTCTCCAGTCTTATGACTCACATAACATGATTTGTTTGTGTTGAACTGGATTTGTAATGGTAAGAAGACTCCATCCCTTACTACTACTACTACTACTACTACTACTACTACTGCTGCTACTACTACCACAACTACTATTATTCTGTACCCTCTCCAGTCTAGGGAGCCTAAACTGCTCTGCACTATTTAACACAACTCCAACAAGTCACTGATTAAGTTCAGGTTATCTCCTGTGCACTTCTACTGTAAGATGGTACAGGTGAGAGCCAGCTCAACAGTGTGTTCAGCCTTTCCTTCCCTGATCCCCAGGCACCAGAAGCACATCAGTGAGCAGGACACTCCACAGTAACCACTGAAATTGTCCCTCATGCACACCAGTAATGTGTTCTTCAAAACTGTTTCTCTTTTCCCAAACCAACTCTCTTCCCAAACCAACTCTCTTCCCTGATTTTTTCTGTTTGCTGTGCGGAAAGAAAATAACTAGAGACAGTTGCTTGGAAGACTATAAATGTTAGGAGCATACTATGCAACCTCCTAATTAGTTTCATTTCCCCAGTGTACACTCAATAGCCCATTTAAAGGGGATGTTATTAGAAGCTTTTCTATTCATCCTGCTTCTGCTCTAGTCTTTTCCAGACAAGTGACTTCATAATCACGTGAGCTTTCTGATACTGACCTGTTCCTACTTTCAATGTTTCAACTCTTCAAACAAGTGGGACGTTTTTTTACCCTCTCAGTGTGTGCAGTCATAGGATATGGGTTGCTCGAATGCTCTGTAATAAAATTTAAGGATGTCCAAAGAACTTTCATGTGCAGTAAAAGGAGGCTATTTCATATAAAATTAGCCTGTTTCAGCAGTGCTAGGGGAGTTAAACAAGTCTTCATACTCCTAATACTTGCTAAAATCAATCCTTATGCTCACACATCGGTACAACCCAATGCTGAATGCTCAAAACTAGCCAAACATGAGGTTAGTTTTTCTTTGGTAGTTGAGCAATATAATGTTTGAAACTAAGAACTAAGAGAAAATTCCATGTTCTAGTGAAATTCCTTTAACTCATAAAAAGCCAGAGCTGAAAAATACCAAACTAATTTAAATTGCAAAGGCCAATAGATGTACTCTGTATGAGGAAAATTAAAAGATTCATTGTTGCCTTTTAGATTATATTTGCTGTGACAGATTTTAATTATGCTAGCACCAGTGCTTTCATGCATGGATGAACCCTCCGATCTGGGGGCCGGGGTTTGTTCTTCACCTTATTAACTGCAAATGCAACAGAAGCGGTTGCTTAGTGGTACTTCATATCAAAAGCAGGTTGTGAGTGAAGGTCTAACCTTTGTCTCTCTGAACTCTAAACCCAATCCTAAACCTAGCATGAGTCCTAGTCTTGATCTGAGCCTTAGCCCCAAACAAGTATCTATGGCCCAGAAATTATATTGACCACCATACTTTTTCAGCTTTCTAAAATTTGCCTCTCTCCTAAACCCCAACCAAAGGAGTGGGCTGGGCCTTAGACCCAGACCTACAGCCAGCAATTTAAAAAGGGTTAATTTGGGGTGATGGAGGGGTAGGCATTTCATATTATTAACTCTGATGTTTTTATTTTTCATTCAGTTTTTATTTACGTGTCTACACATAAAATTCTGATTTCTCTCTGCATTGTTCTTATCTTTCAAGTTTATGTTGTCAGCAAATTGCATTAATAAAATGTTATTTTTTGTGTCTAGATTATTAATGAAAATGTTGAAAACTCACTGCTAATTATGATCTTTAAAAGTCTCTGTTACTAACCTCTCTAAGAATCAACACTTCCTTCTTCAGCACAACTCACTCTTTCTACCCATTAGATCAGTTCCTACCCACCTTAATTAAATAATTATCTTAAGGTCATTAACCCCTTTGAGTGTTGTTTCTTTCTTGATTATACCCTTCTATGTTCACATCCTCACCTCCAGTCTTTATCCCTAGGAAAAGAGAAAAACAAGTTGGGATGTGGAAAATTGTGATTCACTACAAAGTGTTATCATTTTTAAAATATGAGATTGGTCCAAAGCTATGGAATCAATGGGACATGGCCCTGAGTAATTTGTTCTGATTAGATCTGCTTTGAGCTATGGCTACAGGGGATGGACAGTGGATTGTGGAGTAGATGACCTCCAAAAGTCCATCTCAAATGTAATTATTCCATGATTCTACTTTTAACATCATGATCCTTACTGGAATCAGAGGCCACTGCATCTCTAGAGGATCTTTTACTTCTATCCTGTTCTCCCATTTTCTATTTTTGTTCTCATTTATTTATATGATTGAAGTTCTTATACTGTATTTTAAGCATTTTTTTCTTTCTTAATTTTTAAATCATTTGGACGCACAAATACAAATGCAGCTTTGCTGGCATTATACATGCACAAAACAGTACTGTCCTAATAAAGAAGTAACGGCAAAAGGGACCAGACCTCGAACCATCAAAATGGAACCACTGGAAAAATTTACAGAAAGATAAGGCTTAGAGTTAAAACTATAGAAATTAACAGTATTTTTCCCATGTCATAGAAGTCAAACTTCTTTGGAAAATAAGATTTGTATCTGTATGTGAGTCTCATTTTTTGAACTCATGTGTGCAGAAAATCATACAAAATGTTAAAATGCTTCTGTGCAAAACACTAATATTTAGTTAGACCCACTGTAGGTGGAGCAAAAATGAAGTTGGCAAATGCATGACTGAGCAAATTTCCTTGTAAGTCTCCTTATTATCAAAAGTACGGAATAAACTTAGGAGTTAGTGATGTAGTCTGATACCATAAATGATGTTTTTATTAACAAACTGGCAAACTGTCCCAGCATAATGCTGAGCTTTCAGCATCAGTGGTGAATCTACCTTGTGAACCACTAACTATAATTCATTTTCCAATCACATTCCTCTTCTGATTGTTCATCTTTGTAGAAAGATTATGTTTGGAAGGTGTACACTTAAATCCCACTGCACTTCAAGACCTATAAATATTGGTCCCTTGCCAAGTGGACTTGCTTATGCAGAGATGGCTACCCTGCTGCTACTTAGTAAACTGATGGTTTGACATCATTGCAGTCAGCCAAAAGCATCCAAGACAAAGAATGAATGCTGAGAATGCAACAGAGACATTCATCTGATTCTAAATTACCTGCTAGCTTTAAAAGGATTGGGCAAAAATAGATTTCTTGCACAAAATAACCCTCTAACTAATTACATTAATTAAAAAATGGGCATCTGTTTACAGACCATTGATCACAGCCAAGAATCAGGTCTTGAAGAAATCAGATTTTTCTTGTCCCCTCTTACTTAGAGTGTACCTTAACTATGAGCGATTTCACAGTTCCAGGGAGAATTCTCGTTAAGCTGCATGACAAATTACAAATACTCACTAGCAGTTTCATCTTGTTACAACCTTCTACTCATGAATTCTCCTGCAACTTTCCACTTCAGCTTGACTCACATCCTAGAATGTTCTTTCACAACCATTTTCCAGTCAAAAATTTGCCCTCCTTTCAAATCCCTCTAAAAACTATGTGATGTCACAGAAAGATATTAGATGATCTCAGAAAGACCCTCAAACTACCACAGGCAGGTACAGACACATATTTAAGGGCCCTTACAGAATTATAAAGCCTGTAATCTTTCTTATCTAAGTGTTTAGTTCCTGAATATATTTTTGCCCTGTTAATCTATGTTGTTAGTTAAGGATCAGGCACTTGCAAGATTAGTTATTACAGAGGGAAAAATGGCCAAAGTTGGATTTCTTTCACTGCAGCTCTGCTTGTTTAGAAGGGATATACACAGACCTGTTTTCCTGCATGTAAGAAAAAGTCGATTTCTTAGCTTTCAAGTGCCGTATCTGAAGCTTCTGTTAGTTCTGGGCCCCAGAAGCCCTAATTTTTTTGCTGCTTCTTGAAGCTCTTTTATTTTCTGATGGATTGTACCATAACCTTCTGCCTCAAGTGCATATGGATATTCAGCAATGTTGCGACCTAGCTTCTGCTCAGGTCTTTTCATGACCCTGTTGCTTTTGAGTGGTGTTTTAAGCTACTCTCTGTGGACAGACTTGATTGCTTGTTCCACTGACCTAACATATCCACCATATGTAAATTGGACTGGTCTTCTTTGTTAAACAGAAGGCCCATTTCATGGAACCTTTCACCAATATTTCAGACAACACATAACTCAAACAATTCTGTTACAATTAACTTCTTCAAACCATCTCTTTACCTGACCTCGGTCACACAGCAATTTTTCCACCCTTATTGAAATCTCTGTAAACAGCAAGGTAGATTGAATGAGTCATTCCAGTTTAATCCCTCCTGTGAAATTTTTGCATTTCTATGCTAATTGTTATGAATAATTTATTTCAGCTCTCTTTGTGCCAACATCCAGTTACCGATATTTCAAAAGACACTGGATTTCACTGGAAATGAAAATGAATCAGCAATGTAAAAAATTTCTCTATATCTCTGGTAAATGATCCAGATTCTGATTCAGAAAAAGCTTAAAAAGAACAAATAATTGTCCATGATGTTATGCTTGGAGACTGACAAAAAATCAGCAATCATATAATTTACCAGCTACACAGTTCCTTCACTTGCTCAAATGCATGTTTTCTTAGTTGTTCCCGACAGTGTAATACTTCTATTTGCCAGTGTTTATTTAAAGAGGACACTAAAGAAGGTTCATCTAATTTGACATCATTACTGACGGCTTTATCCTGAACAAATCCTGATGTGTGACAGTCAGCTATTGCTCAACACCTCCCAGGATTTATTCATAACATAATGAGGCTGACATTCTTATTTCAAATGTGCCTTTCAGAATTATGGATAATTTTCTCAAGCTTTATCTAATTAACCTACAAAGACCACTACACCTCTTCATTTGTTTTGTATAGACTGGGGACCTTTTCTTTCGCCTCCTTCTGCCATTTTATTTAATTCTGTTGCAGAAGTTCTAGAATCCATGAGGATTTATAGAAGGATGTGCACATAGGTAGGTGTAGATAGTGCTTGTCTTACGTTCAAAGGATCAGAAAGCTGGAGAGTGACTGAATTCTCCCTCTCCAGCTAGGTCAATACACCTCAAAGCTATGGTCATGCACATCAAGTCTCCTCTGGTTTTCCCTCATGTGCAAGTGCTTCTCCCTACATTTCGTCACTCTGATTCTTGCCATGGACACCCAGCACAAATGGTCATGTAGAGGCCCAGATGTGGCAGGCAGCAGTGGAACAGTGTTCTGAGTCAGAAAAGGCCACTAGCCTCTTTGGGACCTACTTCTCTAAACTGAAGAAAGAATGACTTAAAAACCTCTGCAACATCACAAGTGTGAGAACACGAATGTGTTGTCACTGTGGACTACATCTTTACAAGAACTTCTGCTTAAGACCCTGACAAATGTTGTGCTGCTGGTACATGGAACAAATGTATTAGAGGTCAGGTGCTGTGTGGAAGGTAAAATTTGTAATCTCTGAACTTCTTTAGCACAATACCATTGCTGATACTCAAATATTAACAGAAATTGTGATGGATTCTCTGTATTAAAATAACACAGTGAAGAAATTCTAACCTTTACCCTCAATTAATGTAACACTCTTGTCTGTCCCAATTTCCTGAGAAGCAAGATTACTTCAATGTTTTACTCAAGAATTACATTTTTACTGGTATTTTAGTGATTCAAAATCACAGCCCTGGAGCTTTGAAGTCCCACTTAGCTCCTATATAGTTTTCTGCACTGAAGGTTGAGTGCACTGAAATCTGAATGCACAGAAGTTATTAAAATAAAAAGACATATATAATCACTTTTGGATTGTTGTGGTTTAACCTGGCTGACAACTAAAACAAGCACACAGCTGTTCTCTCACTGCCCATATCCCTCCAGTAGGATGTGGGAGACAATCGAAAAGGGGAAAAAAAGTAAAACTCATGGGCCGAGGTACAGTTTAGCAGGACAGAAAAGAAAGATTATAATAACAATAATATTAACAATAACAGCAACAATAATAATGTTAATAATAATAATAAAAGAATATACAAAACTAGTGATGAGCTGCACAATTGCTCACCACCTGAAGCTGATTCTCAGGTAGTTCTCCAGCGGCCCTGCCTCCCAACCCAACCCCCAGTTATATAGAGAGCGTGATGTCATATGGTATGGAATATCCTCTTGGACAGTTAGGGTCAGCTGTCCCACCTATGTTCCCTCACAGCTTTTTGTGCACCCTCACCTTCTCATTAGTAGGGCAGTATGAGAAGATGAGAAGTCCTTGACCACAACCAAAAAACTTTAGTGTATTATTAATGTTATTTTCATCCTAAATCCATAACACAGCACTGCACCAGCTGCTAGAAAGAAAATTAACTCTATCACTGATGAAACAAACGTTTAGTTGCATAGATTCAAGCAACACAATACTGCTTGTTCTTGGGGCCAAAGAATGGTTCCTAGTTCCCCAGGACTGCAAATTGGTCTTAGTGTGTTTCCATGTTCTATTTTCTGCAGCGATCTCATCTTAACACTGTTTTAAATAGATTTATTTGCTGAATAAAAAGTATATTACTTTCAGTGTTTGTTGCAATGTTGCGGTGGTTTGACCCTGGCTGGGGCCAGAAGCCCACCAAAGCCACTCTATCACTCCCCTTTTCAGCTGGACAGGGAAGAAAATATATATTGAGAGGCTTAGGAGTTGAGATAAGGACAGGGAGAGATCATTCCAGAATCAGCGTCTCAGGCAAAACAGACTCAACACAAAATAAAGGAAGGGAAACTCTCTAATTTATTACATTACACCACACAGTGACACCAGAGTCAGATAATGACAAGCACGACCAGATCTTAAAGCACCTTCCCCACCCCTCCCTTCTTAGCGGACTTCACTTTAGTCATGATTTCACTTCTAGCTGCTTCTTGCAGAAGCCACCCCTGCAGCTCCCCTCCTCCCCCAGAACCCAGCCACACAAAACTATAACAAATGTAGATAATGATCAAAGCGCATTTTAGACAAGACTGCAGTGATATAAATGCACCAGATCACTTTTCATGGAGGATTTTTGTGATGTTGCTGAATACTTCTGTCACGTTGAAGCTTACCATTTTTTCTAAAGTCCCAACAGCATTATGTGTACCGTGCATCTTACTCATAGTGCTTTCAATACACAAAGTGCCAAATCAACCATTCACAGAGACACACTAAAAATCAGGTTATTAAAGTATTTTGGCTTAACTCCTCCAGCCTCCTCCAAATGTTTTTTTGAATTTACACAGCATCAATCATGCAGTTTCCAGTGGGATCTTGTTTACTGATTAGATAAAGAAGCATAAAATAGTATTTCTCATACACATCTTTCAGTATGTTCCAGAAGTTCTGTCATGCATGAGTCTGGGATTAATTCTGGGAAGGAGCAATTCCTTGCCTAAATCTGAATAAATCTTGAGATCTGTACAGGAGTATGAAGTAGTCACTTGGGGCACAACTTGTGTCAGTCAGATGAAGGTTGTATTTCAGATTTTAGTACCTGCAACTGAAAATGCATGAGAGAAAATCACTTCTGTAAAAGCCCTTGGGAGGAAGACAGAGCTAACAGCAAACTAATATATAGTTTCAATAGGACTCTGGGATAAGAAGAAGCTTGCTGGAAACCTCATTTTAGTCAGATAATTGAATGGTAAAAACTGGGAAAACACTGACTTTTTAAATCAGAACACACATAGATACTCTGTTGTATTGTCTTGTGTCTTTTATGCTTTCATCAGGTTGTTGTTGGTTTTGAAGCTGCTCAAATATACCGCCCTTAACCTGTCCGATAGCATAGCTTGGTGCTTCATGGCAATAATTTGGAAAAACAATTAAAATCACAGTCCCCTATTCTGCCAAATTGTTATACTTGGATAGAAATGTTTTCTGTCATTTATGACATGTAACTGCCAGAAATATTCTTTAACAGGGGAGAAAACTTAGGATGAATAGTCAGAGTGCAATAGGCAGGAGGAATCATTATAGTAAGGAATCATTATTAAGTAAGAAATGAAAACATTTTTAATGATGAGACTGGAAGATTGGGAGAAAAAGAAATGGGTACATGGAAGAGAATGAAAGAAGAGATAATGCTTTGTCAGGTCATGGTGTGGATGCTGGTTGTGTAGAGGAATAGATGAATATTTAACAGATGCAAGGGCCTGAGGTCTTCTCTGCTTTTGTTAGATCTCCTTTTCTTTGTATTTTCATGCCTATTTCCTACTGTGATCTGCTGCAAATTCCTTCTTACAGCTCCTTAAAAACTGCTGTAAAGGCACAAGAAAGAAAATTTCTATAAACATTTTGGTATGAGAAAGAATTGACAGAGTATAAAAGGTCACTATGCTTCTGTCCCTTTTTGATCTTTGGGGCTACATCTGTACTATTAAAGCAAAGAGTGTAAGAGGAGGGTCACCAGCAGTGATGTAGGCCATGCCATGCCATCACCAGCATGGTCCCAGGGACAGCTTTGGTCTGTGCTAGCTGCTTTCTCCAGAGGACAGCACAGACCATTAGGATGTTATTGGTGAGCAGAAGAGATAAGGCCACCCTCTTTTTGAGGAAAATGTCTAATCCTTGGAAGTGCTCTGTGCCACACTGCTTGCCTTCTCTGTGGAGAGGCAGCACCCCCTGCCCCTTCAATATGGCAGGAAAAAACTCCACAACTTCTACTATGGGCACCACTTGCTTCATGCTGTGTTGACTAGATGTTGACATCTGCATTTCCTTCATCCCCTAGAAAGCTTCTCTCATCTGATTTTTCAAGCAAAGCACTAGATTTAAAAATATAAATAAACAAAAATTTAGGGAAGTTACTGTCTTGCCAATCTAATTTCCTCTGCTTTTACATTTATTTCGTTATAAGGTTAGTTCAGAAAGATTTTTTCTCTGAACTCACAGGAAAGAGGAGAAATAAGGATGGCCATACATGCTGCTGGGAAACTCCTACCTCACCAGCTGTCTGAGGTGTCATGTCTTTGTCTAAATTTGTCATGACTAAAAGAACACATTCCTTTAGGAAATTACTATTATTACCACTGACTCCCCCAAATACACCTCCTTCCTTCCATACACCTTTCCCATGTGGAGATGGCTTTTCTGGCCACAAGTTACCCCATAGAATCAGACAAATGCTGGTGCTTCATCTTCATTAGTGTAAAAACCAATGATCTCAGCTTAAACCTTCAGTGAGCCTACAGACTAGTATATATGAAATGGAATTCATTTGCTGTGTGTTCTTCATTGACATTTGGTAAGCAACCTATATAATCAAAGTGAGTATTGATGAAAAATGAAGGGACATAAAAAAGAGTCTTTAAAAGTTCCGTGTCCCAAACTGTTTCAGCAACCAGATTTAAACTTATCCAATCATTTCTTTTTCAATTGTCATTTTACATTCTAAAATTTTCATTTTCTATGCAAGTTTTCTCTTTCATTCCTGATCTAGAAATATTCATTCCAAACAGAAAGATGAGTGCATCACATTGTGTCCTGGGAAGGTTTTTGTGATGGCCATCCTTCACCTAGCGTTAAGCAACCACTTACACTGCTCACATGCAGTAAAAACCTCGTATTTTGTCTCTGCAAGGGAGCTAAATGAGAGCTTTAATCCTCTTCTGCGTTAGTGCAACTGTGGTAGTTATTTATAGAACCGCTCTGGCGATGGGTGGGCATTGCAGATGGCTCTGTCTCACCACAGAGCTAAATTAAGTAATTTGTTTCTGAAGGGGAGGTTTATTTATTGACCTCAATAAAGTTAATCTTACTTTTGCCTAGAGCTCAACACACAAGTATAATCCAGTGGGTTCATTTCACTTACTGTATGATTTTTCTATCTTTAAATGCCTGTCTTTGTTTCCCTTTACATCCTTTATGTTTTAATGTACCTCTCATTTCAGACACCGCCACTTTAGGCATATCTTCTGGTGTCATTTTCTGCAAGCATTTCAATTCAGCCAGCTGCTTGGTAGCTCACACTCAGCCGTAAACGCAGTGTGAAGTCAAAAACATGTGAAAGTCATGGAAATAGCCTCATAGCTGGGCTAATCTCGGAAGGGACCCTGTCACATGAAAATGACATCTCGACACAGATGTCCAGCAGTACTCTCTGCCACAGATCACCTTGATTGCTCCCATGCTCATAGTGGCACTGAGTGGCAATGAGTCCGACCTGTGCCCTTGTCCCCTGACTGGGTCATAACATATTAGCCACCACAGAAAGGAGTGAGAAGATGTGAGAAACTCTGCAGACACCAAGGTCATTGAAGAAAGTGGGAGGGGAGGAGGCACTCCAAGTGCTAGAGCAGAAATTCCCGTGGAGAAGAACATGGTGAAACAGGCTGTCCCCCTGCAGTCCATGGAAGATGATGGGGAAAAGAGATCCCACCTGCAGCCTGTGGAGGACCCGGACCCCATGCTGGAGCAGGTGGAGACACCTGAAGGAGGCTGTGATCCAGTGGGAAGGCCGTGCCAGAGTGGCCTGTTCCTGAAGGTCTGCACCCTGTTGGAAGGGACCCACACTGGAGCAGTTCGTGAAGAGCTGAAGCTCCCATAGGAAGGACTCACTTTGGAAAAGTTGGTGGAGAACTGACTCCTGTGAGAGGGACCCCATGCTGGAGCAGGGGAACAGTGTGAGGAGTCCTGCCCCAGAGGAGGAAGGAGCAGCAGGGACAACATGTAATGAACCACCATTGCCCATCTGAGGAAGGGATTGATAGAGAAGCAATTATAGATGTAAAAAGAAAACCAAAACCCAAACCCTATTGAAATCACTCACAGTATGTGTCCCTTTATACCAAGCTACAGGTAAATCACCTGGTGGACTGACTGCAATTCCTTTTGTATCAAATCTCAGGAAATTCAGTATGACAGTATTTCTGTTGAAGTGAATGTGCCTTGATGAAAGAGCAGGGCCTCGCTGATGGCAGGTGTTCATACAGTCTTGCTGTGACCGTGACAGGTTCACAAACCAAGACAATGTAGTTTGCAATCAGTTGTTTCTAGAGTAAATATGGAAGTGCATTTCATAGCTCAATGGAATTACCAGAAGTACCACCTTCTTCAAGAAAATAAAGTTCACTAAAACTATCATTGCTCACTAATCTGGAGCGGTGAGACGTACCTGTACCAGGCAGACACTTCAGCCTCTCATCTAATCTGCTAACCTCATATTGCAGTTATTTAGTGCCTGGAGAAATTAATTTATATAGGCAATCTTTCAGTCCACATCTGCATACATATATTTAAGGTATTGCTGCTTTTTTTCCCTCCTCTTTTTCCTTTTGAGACAGAATCTGTACCAAAGATGATAAATTCTGTAATCTTGACTTAAATATTGAACTCTTTTTTAAATTTCTGTAAGAGTATGTAAGATTTTTTGTTCATTTATGTCTCAATGTTTAAAGGTGTGGTAAAGAAAGTTAGAGAATTATAGAATCACAGAACTATATGGGCTGGAGGGCACCTCCAGAGCTCATCGAGTCCAACCCCCCTGCCAAAGCAAGTTCCCTAGGACAGATCACACAGGTAGGCATCCAGATGGGTCTTGAATATCTCCAGAGAAGGAGACTCCACAGCCCCTCTGGGCAGCCTGTTCCAGTGCTCTGTCACCCTCACTGTGAAAAACTTCTTCCACATATTGGTGTGGAACTTCCTGTGCTCCAACTTGCAGCCATTGCCCCTTGTCCAGTCTCCACATATCATTGAAAAGAGGCTGGACATTTCCCCCTGTCTCCCACACTTGAGATATTTATAAACATTAATAATATGCCCTCTCAGTCTTCTTTTCTCAAGGCTGAACAGCCCCAGTTCATTCAGCCTTTCCTCGTAGGGTAGATGCTCCAGGCCCTTAATGATCTTTGTAGCCCTCCGCTGGACTCTTTCCAGGAGATCCCTGTCTTTTTTTATACCAGGGAGCCCAAAAGTGCACACAATACTCCAGGCGAGGCCTGACCAGGGCAGAGAAGAGGGGAAGGATCACCTCCTTTGACCTGCTGACCACACTCCTCTTGATGCACCCCAGGATCTCATTGGCCCTCTTAGCCACCAGGACACACTGCTGGCTCATGTCCAACCTGTCGTCCACCAGGAGCCCCAGGTCCTTCTTGGCAGAGCTCCTCTCCAACAGGAGATGCTTTTGCCTACCTCCTGATGCCCTGGACAAAACAAATTGCAAAATATTTTTTTAGTTGTTGGAAATAAACATTCTCAGTCCTTGGACTGTCAATGATAATCACAGCACTGCATATATTACTGTATATAAGTAATATACCTGTTTTGCCAAATTTTAAATTAACCAATGAGTGTGTTGCTATGGAAGATGCCTGTATGATCTGATGCCCATTGGTTTAAATACAGCAAACAACCTCTACTACATCTGTTGTCTAAGGTTAATCACGAATTTTTGAGCTAATTCTAAACAGTCTTCATACCTTCCCTTAGTTTTGAAGGAAAGCATCTTACACGTGCCTCAGTTAAAACTAAAATTATAAAATTATAGTTTAAATAATAGAATTTTTTGATTATATTTTGCATTGATGGCTTGCTGCATTAAGAGCTATACTAGGATGATATACTACTAGAGTTCTAGTCTACTATTGTGGTTTTACGCCAGCCACACAGCCACTCACTCAGTCCCCTTGTGGTGGGATGGGGGAGAGAGTTTGAAGACTAAAAGCGACAGTTTAATAGGTAAAGAAAAAGCCATGTGCACAAGCAAAGCAAGACAATGATTTCATGCCCCACTTCCCATGGGCAGGCAGGTGTTCAGCCATCTCCAGGAAAGCAGGACTCCAACACGTGTAACAGTTACTTAGGAAGACAAATGCCAGCACTTTGAATGCTGCCATCACTTCCCCCATCCTTACTCTTCCCCAAGTCCCTTGTAAACTGAGAATGATTTACATGGTATGGAATATCCCTTTGATCAGTTTGGGTCAGCTGTCCTGGCTATGTTCTCTCCCAGCTTCTTGTGCACTCCCAGCCATCCCACTGGTGGGGTGAGGAGCAGAAAAGGACTTGGCTCTGTGTATGCATTGCTCAACAACAACAAAAACCTCTATATAACAAAACCATCTCTGTATTATCAACACTGTTTTCAGCACAAATCCAAACATAGCTCTGTTCTAGTTACTGTGAAGAAAATTAACTCTATCTCAGCTGAAACCAGGGCAGCTACACCAGTAAATTACAATTTCAGATCAGTTTCTTTTTTAAAAATAAATCCATTCCTTATATACCACTATTTCTGTTAGTTCTATACCAAGGTCAGTGTTTTTCCAGGTACGCAGGAACAGGTAGTTCTTTACATGCCAAAACAGAGAGAGGATTTCTGAGTCTCCATATTTTTTTATATTAAACAGGATTTTTTCAGTTCTGAAGATCACATTTGCTCAAGATGCAGACCACCCTGACCTCTTATTCAACGGCAAAGACATTTTGTGCCAGAGGAAAAATGAATCTGCTCTGTTTCACATATTAATTTTAGTCATACTCATGCTGCCATATAAAACACTGTGACAATCAATGTCACTAATGTTGTGATTGTTTAAGTGGAACCCACTTAACACTGACAGTGTTTCGTAGTCATGGTCTAGCTACTGTAGTAAAAATTCCCTGAAAAGTGAAATGTTGAGTCAATTGTGGTATCAGAATAATTTTTTTTGGATGCCAATAGAGGATTACTTGAGCAGAATACATAAACTTGAACACTTATTAGATTTTGGAGACTAATTAGCTGCAGGAATATGTTGGATGACAACATGCAAAATATTTCAGAGGAAAACTTATATACTAGCATTGGTAATGAGCCATATACACACTTCGCCTGCTTTTCCTAAAGACATTCACTACTAAAACCTGACAGTCTGTACAATAACCCCTCTCTTCTAAAAGTCATCACAAGGTTTGCCACTGGGTTCAGCCACCGGGCTGGGGAGAGCAGCATTCGCTTGGAGCTTTGGCTGCGGAAATGAGAACTGATGCTCAAAGACTTGTCGTCAACTTTTGTCCCTGGACCAAGTATAAAGATACAGTGCGTCTGATTCAAAGGAATTACACAATCTTTCGCCCAATCTGGTCTCTAAGGATTTTGATGGTTCTGCACAATTCCACCAAGGCCTCTGTTTGCTCACCATTAAAAGTGTTGTCCTTGAACTACCCAAAAGCACTGCAGCTCAGGGGCGGGCAGCCTGGTGTGGGACCTTGCATGGGATGTCACAGCTCTCTGTCACTGTCTGTTCATTGCTATTTGTTCCCAATCCTCACGAGAGTGCTTTTTCTGCTGAAAAGGAAGAGAAGGAAGCCAAGCTATCTGTAACAGATGTGACTCCCACATTTTCTGAGTACCAAAATATGTAAAAGTAGATTGTGCCTAGAGGCATTAATTAAATTCCTGTGGTAGGTCCCATGGTTTCTACTGAGTGCTTTGTTCTCTATTTATTTATTTATTTGTTCTAAAGTTCCTAGTTAAGCCTCAAACACTTTCCCTGCAATCCTCTTGTGTATAATTACATACTAATAGATAATTCCAGAGCAAAATCCCGGTCCCACGGATTTCAATCTCAAAAATTAGGTCAATTGCCTTTATTGTCAGAGAAATGAATTAAAACACCCTGAGCCCTGAACTGCTGCTCTGACTTCAGATAAGCTTTTAACATCTCAATGTGTATACTACTTGCTATCTCCACCAGCATCAAGTAATAACTGAAGGTAAGCCAAGTTTTGCTATTCGGGTGTGAGACCCAAGGGCCACCAAGCAATCCAGTAATGTACTCAGACCTGCACATCAGGGCTGCCAGAGCTCCTTGTCAGCTGATGCTTACAAAAGAGAACTTGAGAAAGTGGATGCAAGAGATAAATTGCGGAATTTTTTGAATGGGATTTTCACCTTCTTATACTGGATTTGCTATTTAATACTTTGTATCCCCACAATAAAAACTTGTTCACACAAGCTTTAGAGGATAAATGAGTTCCCAGAAGTGAAGGAGAGTAAAAATACTGGTTATTTAAATGCTTTTCTGCTTTGTTTTTCTGTAAAGACTAGAAAATATGAACTGCTACCAGATTATTCACATACTCATCAAGGTTTTTACTTATCTGATGACTGTGAGGCTTGAACTATAAAACAAAAGAAAAAAGACTCAGCATGATTTTTTTTTCTTTGATAAACATTGCAGAATGATTTCAAAATACAGCTTCCTGGTAGGAAGCCTACATCAGCAATGTATTAGATAAAGAGATATAGTATTCTTGATTGTTTCTATGTCTGTTCTTTACAGCTGTGATACATTTTTACATGTACCATGCTCTGTGACATGCACTGTGAAATCGAACCGTCCTTCTCAATAATAAGCAAGTCAGAATCATATTGAGTTGTTATGGAAACTTACATACACAATCCCTCACCCCCTAAAGATTAATATGTGCTTTATCTATCTTTCCTCCAAAATCAACATTTACTGGAGACATCAAAAGATTATGACCCCATAATCCACAGCAAACAATTTTTCTGCAAGCCCCCTCTACTGTCAGAGGCACTGTAATCCTTCTTTCAGTCTATCAAATATAATCCTACTTCTACATCAGATACCAAAACACAGCTGCTGCTGCTGCTGGTGATGCTAGGACACAACTTCCTTCCCCCAACCGGTCCATGCCTAACACAAAGAAACCTCCTTTCAGCTATGGCACGGGTTAACTTTGCAGCCCACATTGCAAGTCTATCAGTTGGAGCAACTCCAAGGGAAATGTGTTAATGTGTTTTCATTTTAACAAACCAGAGGTAGGTTTCTCTCTTATTACCATCCCAAACTATCATCTGGCTTGTTCTTGTGCAGAGGAATCCATGTCTTACTGCACTATTTGTGTTTTGGATTTTCTTTTCTTGCTATAAATTACAGTAAAGAGAGCATGATTGAAAACATATGCTCTACTGTAATTTAATATGAGGGGTTTGTTGTCATTCACAAACCACTTAAGTTGAATTCACTGTATTAGCAGGTCATCAAAACTCCCTACATTGCATTACCATCCAATATTCAATTTTCTATCTTGAGTTATTCTTTATTAAAATATGAAGTGAATCACTGCACAGCAGGCACCTTGCCAGGCAAAAAGTTATTAAATCAAATGCAGGAGACATAGGTTTGGCTGAAAGATAGTCATAGCGGTTGCCTCATTTCTGCTCTGATTAGTGACAAGATTTGTCAGAACACCTGCCTTACCTTCTCCTGTGACTTACAGCCCAAACTGCTCCCAGCTGCTCCATAAGGATTTATAAAGACATCTGCTTTTTAAAGGCATCTGATTTTTCTTTTTTTTTTTTAGGTTTTGCTTGGGACCACCTGCAGGAGTCCTGTGCTGCGTTACATTTTATGTACAGAAATGGCAGCCACCTTCGGTGCTGTCAAAAGGAATCAATTAAATATTCCATGTCTGACTCAATACATGACTATAATCAAGAGGTTTCTTATTATTTAACTAATAGGAATTTTAGATGAGGATCCGATTAGATGCTCTGTCTGCTAGATTTCCTGCTGCAAAAGAAAAATAGCTTTTCTTTATTTAACCATCGTGAAGTGTTTTTCTTTCTCAGGAAAATGTGATTACATTATCCAGAACTTGACATCATTGAAACAATTTGCTCTAATCAGAGCAACCATTTCTGTCCTTGTATTGTATCTGTTCCTCTTGGCCTTAGACATTGCAGGCTGGAGAGTGCCTCGTGCCTTACTAGGGGGCCTTGTGAATACTGGATATGAGTCACTCAGCACTGCTGGCATGTATCGTGTGTAACAGATGTTAACCCTTACAAGCAAAACCATGACCTGGGCAGCAGTAGCCTGACAGATGCAATGTGACAGTGACAGAAGGTTCTCTTTCTGCCCCCTGAAGTCAAAGGAGATCCGCCAGTGAGAAATCTGTGTGAGGAAAGGGAGCAGAAAAGACACCAGAGAGGTGACTGAGACACAGCCAGGGTATGAAACTCTCTACATCAACTAGACATGGGACACTGCTGTGAAGACCAGGGACTGAATTCAGGCAGGACTCAAAGGTGATGGAAATAGAATACAAGTTCTGCTCACAGTGGGGCAGACGTCTGTTCAGAGATGGTGTAAGAAGGTGGCTAGCAACTGATTGTTCAATTTCCCTTCCAGTACAGGAGCTAGGTGATTACCAGTGGAGCTGTGAAGAGTCAAGTTAAAAAAAAAAAAAAACAGAAAAGGTTGTGGGTTTTTTCTCCCATCATGTAGCCCAGCTGTAAACCTTCTTGTTACTAGTTTGCATTGATTCAAGGGAAGGTTTGATAGGTTTCTCAAGAAAAATAATTTGTGTTAAAAAAAATGCATAGAATATAGCATGTGGCTTAGAAAGTCTCTGAGTCTGGTTAGAAGTCAGAGAGTCTTTGGGGAACACATTGTATATGTTCATCCTGCCTTTACAGCCTTTCCTAGGCATCCACTTTTGGCCAGTATCAGTGACAGTATGCTGGATTTGTATGAACCTTTAGCCTGGCCCAGCAGAGCCACTGTCATCTTCTGAATATGAATGTCATGGATGTTTACCATGGATTTCAGAAAATAATCAAGAAGCAGACTAATGAAATTTAATTAATCATCTCAAACAACAGACTGACAAAAAGTTTGTTTAGTTGACATGCTGGTCATTTCAGAAAGCAATCAAACTCAATATGGTTGAGTTTAATGAATTTCCTTCTTGGATCACTTCTGAAATGCTGACTTCTCTGGGAACCATTGGAAAAAAATCTACATCATGCAAGTGACACATGGCTTGTGTTGTTGGCTGTGATTGGTTGTGACATGCTGAAAGTTAATTAAAAAGCTTAACTGCGTGGGATAACTTTCCGAGTTTCACCAGATGTTAATCCTGGTGAAACACTGATGAGTAAACCAACTCTAGTATCAAGTCACACAGATAAAAGGACAACTACACTCTTCTGCTGCATGCAGAGTCCCAGCAACTGCCTTCTGTTAACAACCTCATCTTGGGTGCTTGTCTCAGGTGCTTATGGGTGTGCAGGAGCACTGCAGATTAAACAGGGCTGCCTTTGGTGCTTCTTCCCATCCTCCTTTGAGACCATCACCTGTGACAGGAGAATAAGGCACAAAGGGCAAGTGCTAATGGCCTTAAGATGAAGGAGGGAAGATTTAGAGTAGATAGTAGGAAGAAATTCTTCCCTGTGAGGGTGGTGAGGCACTGGGACAAGTTGCCCAGAGAAGCTGTGCCTACTCCCTCACTAGCAGCGTTCAAGGCCACGTTGGATGGGGCTCTGGGCAACCTGGGCTAGTGGAGGGTTGGAACTAGATGGTCCTTGAGGTCCCTTCCAACACAAACCACTCTAGGATTCTCTGAGCTCTATTTGCATTCCTGACTAGCATGACATACTTGTACGAAGCAGATACCGGTGTCACACTGACAGGACACATCCTGAAAGCACAGAAATGCAATGCAGAGATGCTGCTATACTCTGCTAAACCACTGCCAAAAACCACCAGGGAACCTGGGAACTGAAGCTCCCATGGTATCATGGTCCCTGTAACAAGCTCTGTGCCATATTCTGCACAGTTCATTCTGCTCTTTTCATCAGCTTTCTCTAGCTGAAGGGAAGTGCAGAGTTGTCATGAATGAACTATGGGCAGAACACCTCGGGTTGCAGTGCAATAAGGGGAGGAGAGCCTCCATCACTACAGAAAGATGGAGGACAAGCCGTCCCAACACCTTCATCCGCATCAGGAGATGGTGTTCCCCAGAGGGAGCTTGCTGCTGCAGGGAAACTAACGTGTCCCCAATTCACAGCCCCCAAAAATCCCACTGGTTTTTTTCACCAAAAGAGTTAGCAGTTTTGTTGTACTTGACAGTAAGCATGACCCTCTTTGGTATCATCAGTGGCAGAGCCTGATGACACCACTTGTCATAACTGCAGGTTCAGTTTGTCACTGACCACATTGTAGGAAAGAAGCTGAGACGTTCTTCTCTGTGGACCCTTCCCTGCCTCCTGAAGCAGAAATACTGCACTTGCTTCAAAGGTCATGAAAGAAGAGTCAGCCTTTCTGAAGGCTTGACCTAGATTTTTGCTAGCTTTAAAGGTCAAGAGAGCCCCTTTGGCACCGATGCAAGATTAGGGCCATCTGATATCCATACTGCTGCTGAGCTGTACTGCCTCAAGGCTGCACAATTCAGGCACTAAATTTTACTACTTCCATTTGGTCTTCAAGATCAGCCTGGAACTGCAATAATTTAACACATGTTGGATTGAGAAGGGCTACATCTGAGAGGACCAAAAGCTGGACATGAACCACAATGTGCACTTGCATCCCAGGGGGCCAATTGCATCCTGAGTTGCATCAAAAGAAGTGTGGCCAGCACATCAAGAAGCAATTCTCCCCATCTGGTGAGACACCACCTGGAGTATTACATCCAGCTCTGGAGCCCTGAACACAAGAAGGACATGGACCTCTTAGAGTGGCTTCAGAGGAGGGCCACAAGGATGATCAGAGGGCTGGAACACGTCTCCTAAAAAGACATGCTGAGAGAGTTGGGCTTGTTCAGCCTGGAGAAGGGAAGGCTTTGGGCAGACCTTACAGAGGCCTTCCAGTACCTGAAGGGGACCAACAGAAAAGCTGGGGAGGGACTGTTTGCAAGGACAGGTAGTGATAGGACAAGGGGTGTTTTTAAGCTAGAGCAGGGTAGGTTTCAATTAGACATTACAAAGAAATTCTTCGTTACGAGGGTGGTGAGACACTGGAACAGGTTGCACAGAGAAGTGGTGGAGGCCCCATCCCTGGAGGCATCCAAGGTCAGGCTGGATTAAGTTCTGAGCAACCTGGTGTTCCTGCTTAGTGCAGGGGGCTGGACTATATGACCTTTAAAGGTCCCTTCCAACCTAAAGAATTTTACGATTCTATGAAGGCATGCAGTCCCCTCATATCAGAGATAAAAGAGGCTTTTTTGAGTCATGGTTGTTGTCTTTGGAGCTAGAAATAAAAAGTCATCAAGCTTGGGGTTTGGGCTTTTTTGGTTCTGTTGTCATAGAGAAGATTTGCCATATGATCTGAACTAATTCTCCTATATCCTTCAAGGGCTCTGAACCCAAATTTATCTAATACTCAGCTAGGTTCAGCTTGCGATGCTGTGGCTCAAATTTAGGTGTACAAGTATAATGATTCTAAATCATAAAACGCATCCCTGTCCAGGGCAGCTGATCCCATGGCAAGATAGGAGTGATCATGTATAAATTTTAACTAAAAAAGCCCTCAATAAAAGCTTTCTTTGTGTTAATGTTGAACCTTGACTCGGGCTGTAGCTCTGCTTCTCTCATGATTTCACCTGGCAGATGAAAGATGAATAAACGTCTGGAAAATTCCTCCTGCTCTCAGAGTTTGCCTTCTTCAGTGCTGTGACCCCAGCTCATAAGTGAGGTTTCAGTGATCCAGAGGTAAGTTGGTGGCCTTTCCAGCAAGTTTTCTATATTAAGTCATCCCCTCTGCCATGCAGTATTTATGATATGGCTTCGTCCTCACTGCCTGTGATACAGTTTAAATATTAAAGTGAAAGTAAGATTTTTCAGTTTTGGGTTGGTTTGGGGTTTTTTTCCCCCAGGACACAAAACTGTCTGTTTTTTACATTTTTTATAAAGGGTGTGTCTAGACAAAGGGGTGCAGGCACCATCAAACGTCTCTCCTGCCCTGCAAGTCAGATACTCAAGCCTCTGTACGTGGTGCTGAGGTGGGTTAGCTCAGTTCAGCTCAGGTCCCAGGCATTTGGACTCAAGCTCCATCAGCTCAGAGCAAGCGGGACCAGAGCAAACCTGCACCCACTAGCCAAAAAGATCCAATTTTAGCAATTTTTAACTACACTTGAGGACAGTTGCACTCTGGCTTTGGGCTGTGTGTGTTTTTGAGGCAAGAGTTCACACTTCTTATGTGCTTTACTCTCAGTCAGGAAATTATTATTTGTATCTAAGGCCTGAAAATAGGATTGCAGTCCTGTTTAATAGTTCAGAAATTATCTGGTTCAAATTCGGACAGGATAACGTTAAAATCAAAGCCAGTAAATAAAGAGCTTTCATATTCTAAATAAATAGACAAACAAATAAATAAATAAAACAATTGCTTTTTCTGCATACTAAAATTAAGGATTTTCAGCAATTGACAAGAAAATCCAGAGAAAAAGAGGGAAGTACACTGCAAAGCCAGCTATGACATCTTTTAAAGACAGGCCCTGAACAGAACATATGAATGTCACCAGTAAAGGCTGTGATCTCAGGGCTAGTTTGGGGTTCAACATGGAAGGTAAATTCCTTATCTAAGGTTTGGACTTAAAAAGCTTCTCTCCTGACTTTTTCTTCAGTTGTTTTGTTTTTGGTTTTTTTTTTTTTAACAAACAATCCTTTTCAAGGTGCCTGTGAAGACAAAGAAATACACAGATGTTACAGACTAGGAAAGCAGTTTAGGAGGAAATTCAGAACCCAGAAAAGTTGCAGGGCCAGAGCTGCAGTACACAAAGTTATCAGGTGGCTGTGGTATCCTGCTTTATCAGATCACCAAGCACCTCTATCACTATCTTGTAGCTTAGATATAGTTGAAATCTTGTAGGTTCCATAACTTTAATTTATTTTTGTATTTACCCTGAATTGTATTCACTGTTTCTTTCTCTCTTTCAGCAAGACTGCCTTGATTTGCCATCAGAAGCATCTGTATTTCAGAGTTCAGCACACTGCAGTCAAGAAGCAAACCTGGCCAATTATACCTGGGATTTCTGGTATTAACCATGCACAACGGAATTTAAAGAGTTATTTGTATTGTTAAAAAATAAATTATAATGTGGCTAATCTAGGAGAGGGTTTGTGTTTTGTTGGGTTTTGGGTTTTTAAAAAAAGTTATAGGATATATCTGTAACATGTATGAAATACTGTGAAAGCCGCTCCACGTCAATTCCACCCAAACATCACTAGATGGCACCAAGAGCCCCAGCAATCCTTGGTCACAGGCTGTGCTTGCTCAAGCAAATGACTCAGGCTTCGTCTCGTCAATATTTCATTACAATTTAGGATTTTTTTACGGAAAGCTAAGCAGTTTATGGCAAACCCGTTTATCATACCATGTCACGTGTGCGTTTCTGATGGATGCTGATTTCTAATTTTCTCAAACATAAATATAGTAAATAAATAACACATACATTGCAAGGGTATGTACCATCTTCACACTTACTGAAAGCTGGATCTAGTTTTCAAGTGCATCCCTCTGGGGTCTTCGATTATAAGCTTGTTTTATAATCGCTGTACATAGTAACATGGCAGATTGATTGATAGAATCGTTTGATAGAGAGGGGATCCAACTTAAACAGAAACAAAGAAAATACTGGAAACAGATACTAACTAAAAGCACAGAAAATACTGGGAACAAGGTCTAAATGGCATCTTTCTGTACCCCGTGTGCCAGCTGCCAAGGACCCAGCAAGGGGACACTGATCAGAACCCAGGTCTGGGTTTTTATCTCAAATCCATCCGCACGCAATCACCTAAGGAGACGTGACCCTGGAAGCTGTTACGAATCTCTCCATAGTTGCACATTTTAGATAAGCTGAAACTAAGGTACTGGCTTCTTTTTATCTTCTTTTGATTTCCCAAGCCAGAAGTTTACTCATGTTTGCTTATGTCTAGTAATTTACTCACCAGAATTTTGTTTACTTGATCTATGCAGTTCACGATCACTTTTTGGTAAGAAACACTGACAGTTTGGGGAAAGATTCACAAACCAGCAAGGGACTGGTGTGAATAAAGGGGGATGGTGGACATTTTTTTAAAATTACTGGTTTTAAATTATTTTTTGAAAGATCAACTAGTGTGCAGAGGAGCTTGCGAGTAACTAGTAGGTATATCTAGGGAATATTCTCACAGTTTAAACAGTCATGGGACTTCAGACCAAGAAAAAAAAATCCCTTATATCAGATAGTGTAAGGAATGGTTGTTCCCATACATGATGGAAACAGAGCATTTCCTAAGATCTGAACAAGCTCCCTGATGGTTCTCATGGCCTTGATCTCTCCTGCTCTGTTCCTATGTAATTTTTATACCTCTGGCTTAATACGTGAAATATTTGAAATTTGCTTGTTGTAGGAAGTGTGTGGTTTCTGGTACACTGCAAGGGTGTTGGCCAGGTTTTCCTGGCTTTTTTGAACCTACTGTGATTGTTTGGGTACCTTTATGATTATTCTTATTGAATGACTACCTGTACTTTCAAGGTACAAGGTTTTAGGCTTCTGCTACTTTCACTCACTAGAGATTACAATATAAAATTATTATACTGCAACACTAGATGATAATGATAATAACAGTAATAATAACAAGAAGAACAATGATAATTACTATTGTAATTATGACAAATGATGCAAAACACTCTTTTGCTAAAAACTCACTATCCTCACATCCCCCAAAACAGGTTGGATAAAACATGACTTTAAGATCACCGGAATATCTTGACTGTGATGAGGGGAAGAATATAAAATACATAACATAAGAATTCTGACTGTAAAAAAAAGAAATTACTTTATTTAAAAAGCAGCATCTTTATTATTTTATAAATCTTGGCTTTATTCCCAGCAGGTGTAAATGTGAAAGTGCATATCATGTTGACTATCCAGTAGTGTAACTGGGATCAGAGTCTCCTTCCCCAGGGGCAGAATTGGACCCATTGGGTTACAGCTGCTGAGCAGCCTCAGAAACCTCTCCCAAGGGGAGAAAAGAGCTTATGATTAGAAGCAGGAGGACAGGATACATTAATAAAGATTTCAATATATGCCCTCCAAGAAAACTATTATTTATGGGAGGAAAAAAGAACCTGATTCCAAAGCAGAGTTTTTGGTGAAAAAGTTAACTTAATCCAAATCTCCTGTCAGCTATCTGGTAGAAACTATGTAAAATTATTTATGTTGGTTCCATGAAAGTAATTAGCATTACTGAAGTTGGAACGTGACTCTGCGCTGGAAGGTGCTGCTGAATATTGTAGACCTATTACAACGGATGTCACACTAAGCTGTGAATATGAAAGTGTCTATGAAGCTTTCAGTCTCACTGAAACCCAGAGGGTACGCTGCAGGGTGTGGAGTGCAAAGGAGGTAATTCTCAGCACGTTGGGTATGTGGCACTTACTGCCCTCTCGGCATAGAGGGTGAATTAATCAGCTCTTTCTCTGTTGAATCTTTTCTGCAGAAGGAATTGCAGAGAAGTCCTTTACATTTAAATTTGGTTCATGATAAGCAGAGCTACAATACATACGTGTGCAGCCACGTACACAACTGCAAGTGTGACATTATTGGTGACAAGTGAAGCAATCATAAAAGAAGAATGACCCATTTACATGTAGCTCTCACATGACTGTAACATTGGAAAGAGGCAGAAGAAGAAGAAAATAAAGTTCCCACGAGGCAAAGTAATTACAAGGAAAAGTCTTAAAAGGTAATTTCACTACTTGCCCTGGAACGTGCCAAGCACCTGCCAGCTCTGCAATGCCAGCCTCAGCAGGAGCGAGGTCAATTTGGCATTCTGAAGTGTTCAGCGTGTTTCAGGACAGCACCTTGCTGAACTTGATACTCCATATGCATTGGCAAAATCACCAGTGATTGAGATCTCTGAAGGGATCTATTGCCTTCCATTGTGTCTCGATCTTATCACCTAAAATGGGTGCAATTTGGAAAAATGCAAGGGGATGTAAGTAACTTGGAATGTGCATTGTGCAATTTTTGAGATGGACTTGCAGTACAGACCTTTAGTTAACTACATTGCTGAAACCATAAAAACTGTCTGAATTAAAAGAAAATTGTACGTGCAATCATATGAAAATCTTGATTCTTAAGGTTTCCTTTGGGAAAGCTTTTCCCCATCAGCTGTTCTCTCCCATAATTAAGCTTCTGTGCAAACATTCCAAACAAATTCTATTAGTGATCTTATATTAATAATGAAAAAGCAGTGCAGACACAAACCAGACATGAAACAAAACAATTTTCCTAGATACTCTGAGCTACTGGTTCTGTTTTTCTTCTCGTTCTATAATTCTTAAATCCTGCTCATATCTTTTGCTAGAAAGTTGAGATTCCGCTCTTGCCCTCAAGGGTGGAGGCTCTCGCTTCCATCAGGAAAAGAGTAGCAAACACTTGTTTGAATCTTACCATTTTTTATTACAAGTCACAAATACTGCGTGCACAGCAAAGTCTGACCACTGTGTTTTGAGGAACCACACTAGTCTAATCAGAAGTCAGCTAATGAAACTTTAGGAAATCTCTCCTTCTCCAGGGATCCTGACTCCCTTTTTCCAAATATAATTCAGCTAATCCCTACAACCCATGCACTATTTGTGACCCTACTTTGTTTTGTTACTGGACCAAATACAATGCCATTAACACCATGCTAAGGACTAGCAGCTATTCACAATAGTATTTTATTTGTACTTTTCAATAAAAAGGTTTGTTCTGTCCGTGAATAAATGCTTCTCTGGTAGAATTCGGTGGAAATTTTCCCATTGCCTTCAGCCAGAGAAAGATATTATTCAGTATATTTTGTTTCCTTGCATATTTTAACAAAACTTCTGGTGAATTCGTAGTTTCACTGGCATGATAACATTCCATGTGATTTCTTTAGGGACAGGACATTAGTACGTGTTGGGTTTTTTGTATTTATTTTGTCTATATTAGGCTTTTTCCCCAGGACCAGACTTTCATAGCTGACAGCAGTCAATAAACACAGGCATTCATTTTGTTTATTTGTTGATGCTGAGTTTTCTTCTTAGCTTTTTATCTGCTCATATCTTTGTATTCAGACATTTGTATCACTTGGAATGCTATTTACAGTCCTGAGAAACAGTAGTTTCTACTTCTGTACCATCCGGTTTTCCCACTCAAAAAATGAGCAGCATATGTGTCCCTATCTTCCTCCACTGTTTTTATGTGACTAAATGAGTCTGAACTTTTCGTAATAAAGAGAAGCATTAAGAAAGAATTTCATAACAGTGCATATTATTATGTGAGCCAAGCAGTAAGAGCTTCCTTCAGGCTGAATCAATTGCCTCTATGCAAGGGAGAGAGTCTGGAGATGAGCTCATGGAACAGGTAGTCATCTGGGCTAAACATTAAACCTCCTTTCCTTCTGAAATTTAGATGCCTTAATCAAGGCACCACTAAAAGGCTTCAACTGACACTAACTTCTTAACTTTCTTCTAGAGTCATGACTGGAAAGGAGATGGTGGTGTCTTCATTGGCCTTCTCTGTGAAGGAATTTGCATATCATCCCGGGTCCTCAGACTCCCAGCTCATGGTTTGGACTGTCCCTGTTGGAAGCTGCCAGGTCCCGTAACCCATTTGAGGTGAGGCTGCCACAGCTTCATGGACTCAGGTCCATGTGTACACACTCAGCCTCACTGAGTACACACTGTGTACACACGCCAATAGGCACACGCACATGTACACAACAGATACACACAGATACACATGTACACAGCGGGCCACACGGACAGAAAACACAGCACCTAAGCAAGCACAGCACAAAAGGCCTCATCCTGTTCCCCTCTCTGGCTGATCAGGATGACAGCCTGTTAGTAGAAAATATGTAAACACATATATGCATATGACCAGTAGCTGCCCCTGAATCCCAGTCTCCCCTGCTGCTGGCAGTGGGACTTAAGGGTCCCCAGGCCACTATCCCAGTACAGTTGCTGGTACCTTGACATGCGCACACACCCCCTGCAGTACACACACCCACTGTGGGGATCAGGCACAACACGAGGCAAACAGCCACTGGTTTGCACAGTCTGTTCCCTTTCCCCTCTATTCTTCCACTCCTGCTCCTCCTCAAGCAACCTTGATGCTTACTTTTGCCCCACCTTTGATTCCTCCCCTGAACAACCCATAATAAGCCTTTTGCGTGTCCCAAATGCTATTTCCAGCATACCATAATGGATCCCACACCCTTGGGGGCAGGCACTCCCCTCTCAGTCTGTAAGGGGATCCAGGGACAGCCTCCCAGGCAGCCACAGCCGAGAGTGCTGGCTGGCACTGATTAGGTTACTGGGTTACTCTGCCTTGCATTGCTCCCCTGCTTCTTCCTGTTTGTGGAGATTAATTAGCCTTAAATCACACAACCTAAAAGTCCCACTTCGCACAGAAATAATTACTCATGAGGCTAAAGTGAGTATCAGTCAACGGTCTTGCTTTCAGGTGATTCTTACTGTCACCCAGAAGAGCCCCGAGTCTTCTGGCAGCGTGGTGAGACCTGATAAAACGTTCACCTGACAACAGAGAGCCTGGGTTTAGATCCTGTGGTGCCAGCAGACCTTTACCAGTAGATAGGTCTCCACTCTCCTTAACATTTCGTGTAGAGGTTAGAGCACAACCCAGAGGCCAGGTGTGCTCCTTCCAGGCGCCTGAGTCATCAGATCACTGACTCATTCTCACACTTCTCATCTGTCCTGCCCACTGCTTTGATGAATCCACAGCCTCTAGCACAAGTACTGCCATAAACACGGGAAGTCCAGGTGCTCTTCTGAGAGTTCAGGCTTGCAGCTTCTAAACCACTTCAGCAGAAGAAGAGGCAGAACCCAAATTCTTTTGTCTTGAAGGCTACTCCTTGAACCTCTGCACACACACAAAAAATAATAGCAATGCCAGCACACCGTGCAGCCATGTATTTGGGAGAGATCTAGATATAGTCATTATAATATACATGCCTACTGGGCTGAGAAACACTTCACATATCCTTATGCAGTTGAATGTGAAATAATAGCTGAGCTTTTGTAGATGCCAAAACTTACAAATACCCGGGCAATAAATTGTATTGGAGACACAAATACCTGTAGCCTCAAAGCACAGTGAGGGATAGACGGCATTTTTTTAAGAGCTGGCTTTTGGGTGTCTATCTGTGTTGGAAATTTGGAACAAAGTGACTGAGACAACCTGCTCTTCTGTGCCTGTAAAGCCTATCTGGCACCTACATTTGTTGTGGGTCTGCCTTGTAATGCTGATGGGCTGTCTGGATCTTATCTTGCAGACTGAGTATAGGTTACCAAGCAGATGCAGAAATGCCCTGCTCTGAGCTGCCAGCACTGTGAGCTTTCACACCCTGGCCCAGCACATGCGCCAGCACGTCTACAAAGGGTGAAGATAAAAGCCTGTGCATCCGCCATCCCTTCCAAGAGACAACCACATTTTTTAACAGTGAGTCATGCTCTGAATCACCACCCATGCAGGGGCATCATCTGTGTTTCCAGAATTTGATCAGAGGACGCAAAATATTTTTTATATTACCTTACTGCCCCCTCTTCTCTGCCCTGGTCAGGACTCACCTGGACTACTGTATCCAGTTCTGGGCTCCCTGGTATAAAAAAGACAGGGATCTCCTGGAAAGACTCCAGTGGAGGGCTACGAAGATGGTTAAGGGCCTGGAGCATCTCCCATATGAGGAAAGGCTGAATGAACTGGGGCTCTTATTAATGTTTATAAATATCTCAAGTGTGGGACACAGGCGAAAGGGCCAGCCCCTTTTCAGTGGTCTGTGGAGACAGGACAAGGGGCAATGGCTGAAAGTTGGAGCACAGGAAGTTCCTCACCAACATGCGGAAGAACTTTTTCACAGTGAGGGTGACAGAGCCCTGGGACAGGCTGCCCAGGGAGGTGGTGGAGTCTCCTTCTCTGGAGATATTCAAGACTCATTTGGATGCCTCTCCGTGTGACCTGTCCTAAGGAACCTGCTCTGGCAGGAGGATTAGACCCGATGACCTCTTTTGGTCCCTTCCAACCCCCACAATTCTGTGATTCTGTGAATCTGTGAAATACATTCAACAATTCCAACTGTAATGTTCCCACCTTTTCTTCCCTGGTTTTGCAATCTCATGCAACAGCCCATTCTAAATTGTATCAATTCCTTAGAAGAAATATATATAAGAAGAATATTCTTTTCTTACTTGGTTAATTTACAGACTTGCTTTTTGGGGGGCTTTGAAGAAAACAAGTTTTATTTTGGATAGCAAATCAATATTTCTCTCACCAAAAGAAAAATATATGAGTGTCTCCTTGGAAAGACTAAATGATCCTAGAAGGTCTACACCAATAGACTGACATTAAAAAAAATAATCCCCAACTAATGTGAGCACACTAGCAGTTTATGCTATTTGTTCTAGCCAAGGTTCCCAGGGCTTTTTGCAGCCATTACTCAATAAAAGCTTCCTCACAACCTTGTGAGAAAGACAAGGATTACTTTCCCCACTTCTGTATAAATAAAAAAGCTCAAGCGAGTTTAAATGACATCAAGTAAAACAGGAAAGCTTCAAACCCAAATTACTGCCCCACTGGAAGAAAGGGCTGAGATCAGAAAATCCCAATGCTATTTTACAGTCAAAGCGTATGAAATGACCTGTCTCTGGATTCAGCATTAATATACAGAGCTATCTTTCCTCCTACAGACAGCAAACCTGTGTAATTAACCTGGGGTTCATTTATCATGCATTTTTAAGAAGCAGAAGGCAGAGAAGATGAACTTTCCTCTTTCCCATTAGCCAAGCTCTCCTAAGAGAAGATATGATGGGCAGTGTCACAGCCGTGTCTAAGCACTGTGCAGTAAGGGATGAGATTATTTCACCTGCAGTTTAAAAAGCTACTGGTAATTGATTGGAGGTTCTTACTGCAAATGTAATGTAAAATGTGTCAGCTCAGACTCCATGCTAGGTTAATAGGAGAAAAAATGGATTCCCTAGCATTTGCCAGAGAAGGAGCAAGCACTTTGGCAGTCACCTGCTTCAGCTGATGTGCAGTAACTTATTAAAGTTCAGAAACCCACTAGTGTGTGTGAACCATTAGAGACAAAGCAACATATCACCCCAATTAAAATGCAGCTCTGGAAGCTGCCCTTCAAGAGTAATGGTACGTGCAATACCGGCTTAACTCTGTTTCATACAGGAGGGAGAGTGATTATGCAGAGTCATGAGTTCACTTTACAGATGAAGGAAAATTATTAATGATGGAGCTCCTGGAAACAGAGAAGCTTGTGCAGAGCTTTCTTTGTAGGATAGGAGATTAAGCTGTCAGTATTGAATAAGAGCTTGTTATGTACTGAAAGGGTTTATTTTTAGTGTGCATTTTTAATGTCATTTTTCTGCATTAAGATGTACCTACTATAAAGAATTACAAAATCTTACATCATGTTTATTTTATAATCGTGTTTTTCTCCAGAAAATAAGCCCTGGCCTCGGGGTGGAAGCAGGTAGGTCACCTCTACTCCACCCAGTTTTGGGACTGCTTCAAGGCAGAGGCGGAATAGGGGGCTGGATAGGGTGCAGGACTGCTAGGGAGGAAGGGGAGTAGGGAGGAGTGTCACAGCCTGGGAGCCACCTTGCCTAGGCAAGAGCTATGAGCAGACAGGTCACCTGCTGCTCTTGCTGATGTCAGTGGGAGGGCAAGGGAGTCATGAGATGGTTGTTTTTTGCAGGACACGTGTCCCTAATACATGTTGCAATCACTCCTCAGTTCCTCCATACCCCCTGTAGCTCTTCCTCTCATCCCACCCTCCAACTTTTGGCACCTTTTTACGGGGAAGAAATGGTCAGTTCCCTCTGGGGTGACAAAACTCAGCTTACTCGCACTGCAGAGAAGCCCAAGTTGAATGTGCATGATTCTCCATGCCCTGATCTTCTCAGCTGCTGTGACGGTGTTATCCTGGTGGGCAAACATTTCCACACTGAACTAGTCATCAGGATGAAAGAGGGCTTCAGTCTCCCCTGCATTTAGCTTTGATTTCTAGAAAATGAAAGAAACTATTTTGGATCATGCTATAAATAAGCACCTAATAAACCATAGGGCAAAGGCAAACACTACAGTAAAGGAGAATTAATGGCTCCATTTCATGTTCTTTCTCCTGAATAAATCTACAGAAATGGTCCCATGAAAGCAGGAGGGGAATGGGAAGCTTTGGGGAAGCAGAACATGTTGAAGAATTGTAGCCTTACAAATGAAAGCCGATCTTGAAGTAGGTCTGTGTTGCATAGCACCACACTTTTCCTTTCCATGCTAGCAGGATGAGTGCTAGAGAGGGAAGTGCAAGCAGGCTGCATCCTGGGGTGTTCCACGGGGAGTTATACAGCCAGCAGTAGAAGAGGACCCGGGAAATGCACTGCGAGCACTTTACAAAACCTTCTTGTTCTACATACAATTTTTCTCCTTTTAGGGGTTTTGCTACCACCCAAGGTGATGGTTTGCTCTGCATTAGTCATTAGGGGTTTTTTTTTAAGTAGAGTGTTAGTGAAAAGTTTGATAATCATTCATCCAAAGGGTTCTGACAGGGATCTGCTTCGTTCAGTGCTTGGGTTCAAACTGGTAAACAACATAGTCTCAACACCAGAATGGGAGTAAAACCAGCAATTGTTGGAATTTCATTCTCTTGAAGAAAAATTAACATCATTAGCCACTGCCTTGCTCCATTCATCATTTTCCTCTTCCCTGTTGACTAATGCAGTGCTGAGAAGTTAGTACTCACAAGCAAAATGCAAGGTGCACATCCAGTAATGGATTTCAGAAGCATCCTTGAACTAGAAGCATGAAGAAGCATATGAGACACTGAAATGCACTCTGAATTTAAAGGAAACATTTGAAATCATCTTTATTCATGGCTAATATTGTGTGGACAATTCACTAAAAGGAAAATAGCCTAAAAAAACGTCTCATATGTGGAAATAAGCAGAAAACCAGCCACAGAAACAAGGAAAGAACAATCTTGTGAAGGCAACTGCCCTCCATTTCAAAACCTCTGTTTCTCCCAGTTCCTGCATTGCCACTGAATATAATGGCAGTATAGCATTGCCTGCTTTTGCTTGCATAAGGAGTTATTTTTAATTCAGACTGGGGGCAGCAAAATCAGTGGCAACCTAAGAATGTTTCCTAATATAAGGGAAACACCAGAATTTCATACTACAGCGTTTGAGTCAAACAAATGCAGAGATCAACATTTCTTGACGATAATTCAGAGTTTCCAACAACGTCTTGTTGCCTAGACTGTCAGGCTATTATTTACAAATAAAATATCTGAGGGTTTTTTTGGGTGTGCATTGTTGCATATAATCTGTGATATGAATTTCACCCTGGTAGCTGCAGTGCTGCCGACCACAATTATTCCTTCTCTACATTTGCAGCTTGCAGTTGTACCCCCAGAACTTCAGCAAAGAAAACTCTGTGTGTGTAGATCATGCTGTGTGCAGACCAACTCTTCTGGGTGGTGCATAGATCTTGTCAACATTTTCAAAAGGACATTCAGTCAGAGCAAGCAATTGCCAAGAGTAGGGAATAAGTAGCATGTCAGCCAGACCACTCTGGAAAAGCAGGTTTCCAAAACAAATCTGTCCTGATTTGCAGCATTAGGACATGTTTTTGCCCTAAGCCATGTTTGGAGCAGCCAGTCTGTTCCTTCTGGAAAAGGCACGAGCCAATGTTCTTCCCTGGGAAGAGACAAAAAAGGGAATGCCACGCTCAGCTCTTTCCCTCTGCAGGGCAGTCACATTCTCAGGTCTCTGTTCTCTTACAAGACACAGAGATGCTTTGCCTGGAAAGCGTCACCATGAAAAGCCAAGATAGATTTTGCCTCCACTAGTATCCCGGCATCTGGCAGACACTATTACTTATTTCCCTCTTAGAGATACATATTTAGGAAGATGGCTCCTTGCCTCCGCACACCCACTCACATAAATGCACTGAGAGGCCAATTGCTCTCAGACCTTCAGAAGAAGTTTCCAGCTGGAGACTCCATACATCTCCCTTTGGTCCCTGCCCAGGGAGGACTGGCTGAGGCATCCAGGCTGTATCAACTGGTTAAATGAATTTGCAACGTTACAATAGTGGGTTCATTTAGCTCTGGCTTTTGCCACAACTCCACCATGATCAAATAGGGTAACTGAGCCTGTCTCTCTGTCCTAGAGACAGTTTTGCCTGGATACAGCCCAATATTCCCTTCCAACTCGTGCCCTTTGACGCAATGCAGAGATTTATTACTGTGAAAATATCTTTTCTGAAATTGAATCTGTTTGAGTACTGAGAGCCAAATTTTGCAAAGGGAAGGCAAATGAGAACATTTGAACAGGTAATAAATGGACAATCGAGCTCATGGTTTGTCTCAGAAGGTATCCTTGGCCTGTGGTCGAATGATTTTGGATACTGATCTGCTAAAAATAACATGGTGTCTTGCATTCCAATGACAGGATTGTTATTGTACAGATAATACTTCAGGCTGTGTGAAAGAAAATGCTTTAATAGGTCATGCCCTTGAGGGATTTTTTTTTTTAACAGGAAATAACTTTTATAAAACAAAGAATGAGTAAGATAATAATTCCTCATGCTCTTCAGCAATGGGAACACCCAGAGGCATACTGGCACCAATATGTAACTTTTTATTCTCTGAGCATAATTTCTCATCATGCTTAAGCCTAAATTAGTTCTCAGCATCTTCTCACACTTCATACTTCCATAGGCATTAACTTCGTGTTCCACGGGAGATAATGTGCTTCGTGCCACAGGTCTCCATCGCAGCATCCAGACTCCATAGGAGTATCCTGAACAACCAACGTTTCACACCAGGGACACGCTCTGTTTATTGCTGTGTGAATCAACTGGTTCCACCACAGAAAAGAGAAAGTCTGTGATAGTCATAAAATCTTCACACAGGAGAATTACCCAAGACTGAAAATGACAAAAGCATCATTAGCCCTGAAGGCTAAAGCTCACAGATGGAAAGGGCTCTCTGATGCCATCTACAGAGGACACACAGGAGGGAATGAAACTGGCAGGCAGCTTTTGCATGACCTCAGGCCAGGCCAAGTAATATGGGGTTCTGCCAGAAGTCCTTTGAATTTCTGGTGCAAAGCTAGTGAGCCCTCTTGTCTGACCCAGTGTGGTCCAACTGGCAACCTGTCGTAGAATCTGGCATATAGGATGCTTCCATCTGGTCTCTTTTTTGGAGGAGACTGGATTGCTATTCAAGTATGAGTGACACTTGAAGAGACAAATGCTTCCTCTGGAGGCTTTGAGTGAGCTGCCTCCACACTGCAGCCTTCCAGCCATTACTGCAATCTCCCATTCCACCCTCACTGCCTACAGCAACAATGGATCTCCCTGAGACAGCTTGAGGTAGCAACAGCTTTCAGGAGGTGATAATGGCCAGTGGAAGAAGAGAGAGATACCAAAAAAGGATGAGTCTTTAAGACGCCCTGAGTGAACACACAGTCTTATCCAAACTCTGAGCTCAGGGACACTGGCTAGGGTAAGGTTTGAGATGTTTTCTCAAGCAGAAGGATACCCCTGGTGCTCAGACATTTCTCAGTGTCCTCACAATGCTGAAAGCCAAGATGCCTGAGGATTTTCTCTGTCCCTTGTCTGCACACTGCTGATCAGAAACCATTCTGGCTGTGGAGCTGGAAAAAGGGACAACAGAAAGAGTGAGAGCACCACCCCTAAAGCTGAAGCTGCCGGGGTAGTAGATAAGAGAGCGTTTGGAATGGCTGGACCAAGCACAGTGGCAGTATGATACTGGTGGGTAAATGTTACAGCACAAATCACTGCTGCAGCAGTACTGCAGCTACAGGAGAATAAGGGATAATACCAAGCTAGAAGCATCTCTAAGGCTCCTTCACAGAAAGCAGGCAGCTGGAAATGGGTCTGCCTGAAAACAGCCCTGGGCCCAGAAATTTCACTGAGCCATCTGAGGGCAAAAGAAAGAAAAACTCAAGGGTCAAGGGAACCCTCACTGGCAGGACTGTTCACATATGCTAACTGTGCAGTTCTTCCTCAGCTTTCCTCAGGTAATGAAGGTTTTCCTGTGCCCTTAGCTAAGTATGCAGTGCTTGCCAGTGATAATGTGCTTTCCATTAAACCCATTTACAGAGGTATTTGGCTTTCTCCGGTTTCATGGTGAAGATTGGCTCAGTTTTGGTTTGTAAGTTTACCAAGGCTTTGAATCCTGCTCCTCATTTCTGGGTTTCAAAGTCTAAGAATGCTTCCAAATAACATGAGATAATGATATTCACTGAAAAGACAAGTTACTTATACCCTTAAGCCCTTGTTTTCTTCTACACACTCCTGGTTTTAGTTTAACAGATTAGCCAGTGGGTCATAAAGTGAGGGACAGAACAACCCCACTGATACGCTCCCAAGCAACAAGCAAACCTATCCCTCTCTGGGCAGTTCCTGTAAGGGTGTTTCATTTGACTTACTGACACCAAAGGGACATGGGAAACATGAAAGACTCACTTCTTGTGTTTCTCAGGATTATGGCTGAAGACTACTTATGCCCGGAGAGCTGTTTTTTCTAGCATGATGTGTGGTCAATGCATCTGGTCTCTTCATAAATGCTTTTAGGGAACATTCCTGCTTTGTGGAAAAAATTATTAGATTAGAGTGTTTATTTTCCAAAGAGATCACGTACTGGTGTTCTTTCATAATGACTATTTCTATTGTACCAGATGACTGATGGAGCATTAATCAGCTTATCTGATGGTCTCTGTGTGCTAGAGTGACATTTTCTCACGCTATTGCCATTGATCCGTTACCATCCCATTAGCTTACAGAATTGACTTATGGAGCACTTTAGACATAGGAAAATCAGTTACTACACTAAAGTTCCCTCTATTTTTATTAATACACTAGAGCTAAACTCTCAAGGGTTGGCTTGACACCACTGCTGTACTGCAGCCCGTAGGCCACTTACTTAGCCGTATAGGGATACGATACATTTGTGTCTCTCCCTGGACTTATTGCTGACCTGAAATGGGATGTGTGTTGCCTGTAATAATGTCTCTCCACTGAATATTAACAGGTCACCTTTTATGGGATTACTTTAACAATATTTACAGTTCTCAGCAAGGCACTTTCATTGTTGACATCAAGTGCCTTGTTCCTCTGTCAGTTCCTGCTCCAGCAATCACAAGGCTAAAGATGGTCTAGTGAAGACATTTTTTTTACGCAGCCTACTTTAGACAAAAAAATTTTAGGAAGGAATAAGAAACCCAACAATGTAGAACCTCAGAAATTTTCCAACTGCTACTTTTGGTTTCAGTAGACGCATAGCTCAGCTGCTTTTTAGCTCTCATATCTGAAACTTGAACACACTCTCACTGAAGACAAACTAAAAAATTTCCACTGATGTCTCAGGAGGGTGATCGATCCCCATAGCTCACATTTTGACAACAAGGACCTAAATAAACTCCAGGTCTTTCCTAGGCAGGACTGGCTTTGGGATGAGGCGAAGAAAGCTGTGGAAAAATCTGCATTGGCTCAGCAGCTGTGGTAAAGAAGCTTTTTCTGGTTCACAGCATAAAGACCAAGAAAGCCCTACAGCCCTTGTAGTACAAAGATGTCTGCTGCTGCCTGCACCCCTGCCCTTGCTCCCTGCCTGCACCTCGTGGGGTGAGCAGCCACACTAGCAGGACACTCTCCAAGCATGAGGGTGAGAGCAAAGAGGAAACCCAGTGCTGCGCAGCACTGCCTTTTGTGACTTTTCCCTGGTCAGTGGCATGGTATGGCCTGAGGAGGTCTGGATGCAGGAAGAGAGGGGCATGGAGGTAGTGGATTCATGCTCCTGTGAGACCCCACCTGCAGTGCTGCATTCCCAGCACTCTGGGATCCTCAGTACAGGAAAAACATCGAGCTGTTGGAGTGAATCCAGAGGAGGGCCACAAAGATGATCAAGGAGCTAGTGCACTTCTCCTATGAAAACAGGCTGCAAGAGTTGGACTTGTTCAGCCTGGAGAAGAGAAGGCTCTAGGGTGACCTAATTGCGGTGTACCAATACTTAAAGGGGTCCTACAGGAAAGGGGGAGAGGGACTGTTCACCAGGGAGTGCAGTGATGAGACGAAGGGTAATGGCTACAAGCTGAAAGGGAAGGTTTAGATTACATGTTACGAAGAAATTCTTTACTATGAGGGTGGTGAGACCCTGGCACAGGTTGCCCGGAGAGGCTGTTGAAGCCCCCATCTCTGGAGGTGTTTAAGGCCAGGTTAGATGGGGCTTTGGGCAACCTGGTTTAGTGAGGGGTCTCTGCCCATGGCAAGGGGTTGGAACTAGATGATATTTGAGGTCCCTTCCAACCCAAACTATTCTGTGATTCTGTGATTCGTTATGACCCAGTATGAGGACAAAAGACTATATTTAATCTTTTTCAGCTATGGGGCAGAAAACACATTTGCCTGCCTTTCTAAGGTCACACAGCCTACCTCTCTCACCAGGGCTGGAAGAGGTAAAACAGCTTTGTGCAGTTCAGTGTCATGGGCTGCCAAAAAGACCCCTCTGACAAGACCACGGCAGCTCTGTCATGTCTGCCCCAGGTGCATGCAGAGCATTTGACTCACCCTTTTTCTGCATCTCAGGCAGTTGCTAGCAAGTCAATTTACATTTCTTTCAGACATGAGAAAAATAACCAGCACATAGTGCACAGCAGTGGTGAATCCAGCCCAAAAGAGGAAACCTGAGATGTGACTGACACCTCTGTTAACAAGTTAAATGAAATAGACTCTACTTAAACTCCGTATTATGTCTCTCAGCCAGATACACGTATCACACAGTGTCATTTAGGAAGAGATTGGAGATTGGCTCTTAGCTTAGACAGAAACTATCAATATAAGATTTACCAGAACCTTAGCGAGCGTGACCAATGTTTTGAGAGTCACAGGTTCTTGACGGGCTTCTGAGACAAGGCTCAGTTTCCCTTACAACGATAAAGTACACACAAACAGACTTTGTTCTTGAATGTCTCCTAGACCTTGCATCAGTTACTGACAAATCTGAATACAACCCTCTTTTTCAGTGAAAATAACTCCTGATGGTTCTTAGAAGTGCACTATCAGAAGCACCGGCAATGCATCATCTCCTTTTTTGACTGGGAAGGCATCTCCCAGATTTGTAAAACTGCTGCAAAAATGAGTCTAAAAGGAATTAGTAAAAAAAAATAGGCCTGGGAAAAATTTGAATGAAAAAAGTGGATCTTAATACCATGGCTTTGTGGAACAGGTAAGGAAAATAAGATGGGGTTTGCATAGTGAATGCACTTCATCCTTAATTTTGGCGGCATCTCTCCATAATCAGCTTAATTCCTTGCACTCCTGGAGAAAAGTATTTTCCTTTATGGAGATAATTCATATGAAATTAATAATTGCTTTGTACTGTTTCTTAATTTTTTAATTTAAAACATAACTCATGGGCAAATTCTGTCTTCCCTTTAGATTTTCTGAATTACATCGCATACATTAAATCTATTTTACTTATACCAACAAATTTTCTCATTCAAAGGCTGGGAGCTGTTCCGCATCACAAGAAGTCAGCAATATCTAAGAAGGGAGATGATAATTACCCTGTTTCTTTGTCATGCCTGTGAATCTAATGCACATTAATTAGAGCTTTATGTGCAACTCTGAGTAAAATCTCATTCTTCAAGGTGCTGAACAGTTTGTCTAACACTTGGAGGTGGTAAGCACCACTTAAAGGTGCAAAGCTCCTGTAAGAACTTGGGGCCCCCTGTTATAACTCAAAGCTTCTCCAGCTGCTTATCAGAGTTTGATACATCTGTTATAAATTCTGTCTCAGAGTGAGAAATCCCTTTAAATTTATCTGTCTAATCTTTGCATTTCATTCTTGGCTATTCAGGTTTAACAGGGAACTCTGAGTGTTGTCAGACTTGCAGGGATGACAGCTGGATTTGTAATCATTCTTATATAAAAATTAATAAATATATATAAAAATATATTAATGTAACGTAATATAGGTGTGTATGTAGTAACTGCATGCCATATAGCAAAATATATTATCAAAATCTCATGTTATAAATTCTTTACCTAGCTCAACTCTTTCACGCTTGGCTAAAGCTTGAAGCAGAGCTGCTGCTTCTTTTGAACTCTGTTCTCTGTACTCTATTTGAATAGAGTCCTCTGTACTCTATATACAGTTGCTGTTCCACACCCTGATGCACCAAATAACTAAGAACAGACAAGAATTGTGAGAAATAATTTCATGACTCAGTTGATAAAACCCAGGACTCAGTCATTTGATTTTTAGTCATTATTGCCCTCTTTCATGTCCTTCCTTGTCTTTCTGACAAATGCACAGAAGACATTTTGTGTCCAATATATATGAAAAATACTTGCCAAAAGGTTGCATGCCCAGACAGACAAACTTCAGCTAAGTTTTTAACTCTGGTAGTGTTACTGTAATAGACCAATTCAGTCCATTTTACAGTCTCCCTGACCAAGAGCCTTCTGCTGTAGTGTTTCAGTTTCCTAAGGACACCACTACACATCATCTGCACTTCTGCTCCCACAGGAGTTCAATTTCCTAATTGCATTATGCTGGTTTTGGCTGGAGTAGAGTAAATTTTCTTCATAGAAAATAGTCAATAGTATGGGGCTGTGTTTGGAATTTGTGCTGCAAACAGCATTGGTAACACAGGGATATTTTTGTCATTGCTGAGCAGTGATTGCACAGAGACAAGACCTCTTCTGCACCTCACACCACCCCACCAGTGAGGAGGCTGGGAGTGCACAAGGAGTTGGGAAAGGACACAGCTGGGGCAGCTGACCACAGGGATATCCCATACCATACAGTGTCATGTTCAGCATATAGAGCTGGGGGAAGAGGAAGGAAGAGGGGGATGTTTGGAGTGGTGGTGTTTATCTTCCCAAGCGTACTTGGCAGTACTTGAAATGGAAGAAACCAGAAGTTGTGGATTTTCTATTAAACAAAAGAAAAAAAATAAAACAAGTTTTGAAACCTCCTCTGAAAAATTATGAGCTAGGGCCTCATCCAACCTGACCTTGAACACTTCCAGGGACAGGGCATCCACTACATCTCTGGGCAGCCTGTTGCAACACCTCACCACTCTTTCTGTAAAAAACTTCTCCCTAGCAAGAAGAAAAGTAAGTGTTACAAAATGATTTCAGGTTTATCAGCTTCATATCTGATGTGTTAGAAGTTGTCCAGGTTTTTGCCTCAGCAACACGGAAATTATTTGTCTGAGGAATGCGGTGATATTGTCATGAATTACTACTGGGCATTGATTCTTTGTGAAATAACACAGTGCATTGCTCACTAGCAAAGGGGGCTGGTGGTGGTGGTGCTGTTACATTTTCCTCACCAGGAGCAATAAATTAAAAGAACGTTTTCCCCACTGCTGTCATGCTATGACTTGTCAAAATTGATTCTATGTAGATGTTCTGCTATGAAAACTTCTACATATCATAAACCGACAGAAATACAGAGAACACAGACTGGAGCTACAGAGCTGAATGTGCCACACAAAACATGGGAATGTATGTGGGTGCCTGCACTGAAGTCTTGAAACTTCCTAGTGAATTTCTTGCTCCTGGAACATTTTGTCATTTGTGTCTCTCAGACCCATATATGCACTGCATCTTTATGAGAAAAATAACTCAAAACTAACACATGGGGAAAAAAAAAGAAGAAAATAAAAAAGAGAACGATGAGTGTCCTAATGGCTCTCATTAAAATAAAGATCTTTTTCTGTAAATCACTCCCTTCTAAAACAACTTACTTTTTTATCTTAATGCTTAGAATGCATTATAGTCTTTAAAATAAAAAGGTAACATACTGCAAAACCATTTCATATTTTTTAATAAATCGAAAGAATAAGTTATAAGAAATAAGAACAAACATATGTAATTGCTATAAAAAGGTGGGTTTAACATTAATTTACAAAAGCATTACGTAATTATGCAGTCCCTCCAGATGAGATGTTTATTGCTATGACTCTCTGAGCTGTTTAAGGGCTGTACTAGGTGAAAGCTCTATGACTAACAGATTGTCTGATTCAGTGGCAGGATGAAAAACCTTTTTAAAAAGTACCATTCAGCTAACCTAGAACACCATCTTTTCTTCCTTTTTTGAGGGTAGGGTTTTGGGGGTTTTTTTGCATTCAAGTAGATGAATTATTAGTTTTAGATCAAATTTAATGCATGATGTGAGAAGTTGCATTCTGAGGTCCTGCTGGTGCCAAGGAAATCAAGGGTGGTGGTGGCTTCACTTCAGCGTGACAGATACATTTGGTTAGGGCATTCCACAGGGCTGGGCATGGCCTGAGTTCAAAGTGCCACTTTGCTTGTGAAACTGAGCAAACATCATCCAGAGGAGTGCCTGAAATCCTCTGAGCCCAGGGACCGCACACGGGACGTTGATTTTCCAGTCACTTGCCTGTATTCATTTAATTCAACACGAGTAACGTTGAATATTCACTGGGGAGAAAGGGTCTTACTGTCTCGCTTGTGCTACGCTTGTCTCCTGGGCCAAACCTGTGTGGTTTGCTGCTGCATCCCCACTCAGGACAGGTGATGTGGGCAACAGGAAACCCAGGGCAGTACGGCAGCTTCAAGGGCAATGCAAAGTGAACAGAAAGTCCAGGACTTTAATGCGAACTAAGGATACATGTGGGAGGCCGCAACTAGACATTCAACTAAGGTAACAGGATGAGCCAGCCCTGAATAGATGAGGATTAAAGGGGATAAGAAACAATGAAGACACCTAAAGGCAATGAAACAACTAAAGATAACTGTGCCATCCTGCTGGGGTTATTAAGAGGACAGCAAGTAAAGCAGGATAAGCCAGAGAAGGAAGTGTGGGAAGATAGGAAAGCTTTGACTCGCTTTGTTTTACTGGTACCAGAAACACCAATGCGATGTTCCTTTCTTTTGTTTTTGGTTGTGAATGGGCAAGGGGAGTGAGAAGATAAGTTTCAAGCATGCCTGTTAACAGTGAGAAGTCAGGAAAGCCACTCTTGTTCTTTATCCATTCTGGTGGGAGGAAGGGAGCTGGGGAGGGAGGAAAGCAGATTTTATTTGCATGTCAGTTGGAGGAGTGGTGAGCAGAGTGGGAGGACAGTAAAACCTTTTGTAGGTTTCTGAGACGCAGAGAGCTGTGAAAACTTGAAATCTAGTTTCACTTCACTTGATCATCATGTGCATGTGGGGCACAGAAGAAAATTAAAATCTTCCATTTCACTGGCCATGGGAGCCTTCAGAAAGAAATGTTGTATTTATTAATGTTGCCGTGTCCTTGTGTTTATTGTACTTACTGTATTTAGTTTTGTGTTACTATTCAACCAGAGTGCATTGCATAGCTTGCAGTGCGGTTAGCATTTAATAAGCTGATGCTAAAGGAAGGAATAGAAACAGGATGTTTTTATGAGGGGGAGCAAAATATTAGAGAAATTTCTTTTATTACTTTTTTTTTCCCAAAGGGCTTTGAAGAAATTAAAGCAGTGACTTTTGTGGGTGTTCACTATGAGGAGAGAAGTTTCTCCTCACATATCATTTAGTCCAGCCCATTTAGTCTGCGGGGGAAAATACATGGAACATCCTATCTTAGGACCAGTCAGTCAAACCATCAGCCCCCATCATGCCTCTTAATGTGGGAATAGAAGATGTGATTTGGAGAAAGCAAACACCACTATCTGGGGTCAATTCCCCTCATAGCTCCCTAACATCCACAAGTCTTGGGTAAAAGATACCAGAAGGTAACATACATGGCTGCCTGTTCCCTTTAAGGAATTTGTCTACTCCCTGTCAAGCCTGCGATAGTATCTCCCTTTTGTCTATTTTAAACTAGAACTAGTGTTCTCTAGTCTTAGCATTGCAAGATTTAGTGAATATCACTTTTGCATTGACCTTTTCCACCACCTTCGTAATTCTATATATATTACTCCTTTTACCTTTCAGCCTTCTCATTTCACTATTGACAGCTTCAGCCTTTCTAATATTTCCTAATAAGGCTGCCATGACGTCCCCTCCAATCATTTTAGTTGCCTTTCTCTGTACTTTGTCTAATTCCATTGTGTTCTTCTTGAGGACCCAGACATTATAAATTCTTGAAATTAGGGTTTTACATATTGGCAAAATGATGTTCCTTGTCTTATCCTCAACCCCCTTCCCGGTGTTGATCTACATTTTACTGCCTTCTTTTGGCTGACACTGAACACCAGGCTAATGAATTAGATAAACTGACCATGATGTTTCCATGATCATTTTCCTGAGCTGAAAGCACCAATTCTGAATTCCGCAGGTAGGTGTACTTCAGATTATTTTTCTCTACCTCCATTACTTTTAATTTAGATACAGCAAAACTAATTTTATGCCTCTTTGTCCTTTCAGTTTTGTAAACTCCTTCAGGAATTCCTCCCTGCTTACCAGAAGAGTTTGATATCATCTTCAGACATGAGGATTTTGCTGCATCTCCCTTTCTGCTTCACGGGTGAAGAGGTTGAATAAATCTGGTCACAGCAGCAGTCCCTACAGGTCTCCACTGCTGATATTGGTCTACCCTACAAAGATCTAGTCTTTATTTTCCATCCTTTATCCATCCTCCAATCAATAAAAGGACATTTCCTGCAATCCTGTGGCAGTGTAAGTTTTATCCATAACCTTTGGCATGTAATCTGGTCAAAGGCTTTTTGGAAATTCAAATATACTATCCCCTTTGTCAATGCCAGAGATCCAGCAGGCCAGTGAGTCTTCATCCCGTCCATGCTGACACTTTTCCAATAGACTTATTCATGTATTTGGCAATCTCTTTCTTTATTATAGACCTTTGCCACCATTTTCCCAAGAATCAGACTCACTGCTCTGTATCTCCCAGGTTTCCTCCCTCTAGCACTTGCTGTAGATGGCCAACAGTTTGTCAATTTTATGTCTCATTTCCTTCTGAACTCTTGGGTGAATGCAATCTGCTCTGGCTGACTTATTAACGTTTGAATCTTTCGTTTGGTCTAAATACTTTTGATATGCCTACTTGAAACCATTGTACCTCATCTGGTCTCTCCGCTATAAAGGATGTAAAAGTTATGGGAACCTTCCCAAGGCTAAAGTAAAAAATCTACTGACTTTGCTGAGGCTCTTTTGTCCCTACTTGCCGCTTATTTCCAGTGCCTCAGGCAGTCCCACCATTTTCCACTCAGGTTCCTCCTTGTCTGGATTGGGCTGCTTGACCTCCAGGAGTACGAAACATGCAGCACCTTCTGGGGTGTCCTCTCTCCTTTTCCCTTGTAAATGCTCATGTTGTTGAAAGCATCGGCATTGTCATCTTGGCTGGAGTCAGAGCTCACATTCATGTTTACTTCAGGAAGACATGCATGTTGAAAAAGATCATAGCACAGCAATTAATGCTCATTTGTCAAGTGTTCAATAAATCATACCATTTACTTACATGTCTTGCTACTGTCTGTCATCAAGAATGCATTTGTACTGCTTCAGATTAAATGTCCATCTAGCCTAGCACAGTGATGCTGAAAGACAATCCTGGCAACAAGGTATACTTCCTCAGCTCCTGGACTAATAGCCTTATATATTAACAAATCCTTCCCTTTCTCTTCCATATATTTCATCACTGGAACAGGTTGCCTAAAGAGGTTGTAGGTGTCCCAGCCCTGGAAACGTTCAAGGTCATGTTGAATGGGGCTCTGAGCAACCTGATCTAGTTGAAGGTGTCCCTGATCACTGCAGGGGGGTGGAACTAGATGACCTTTAAAGATCCCTTCAAACTCAAACTGTTCTATGATTCTGTGATCATGCTTATCCTTCTCTGGCCCTTTAGCTGGAAATTTTTTGTTTCCTTACCTATCATCAAATCCTTTGCCTGGGTGTAGTTTTTTGTGAAATTTGGTATATTTTTTCTCTTGACTACAATGTGCAAAGCAGGCCATTCCATAAGCTAGTTCATTTTCTTCCCCAGCACTCCAAGAAGGTAACAGACTTGAGCACAGGGAATCACAACTCTGTTTCATCATGTATACCTCTCCACACTCCACATTCAAAAATCATCCCATACTTTCATCTCTGCACACCATGCAGAGACCCATCACAGCTGTTCACACACAGTTAAACTTTACAGCTGAACTAACTTAGTTAGTTAGATGCTTACCATCTGTTAGGAAACAAACGTCACAAAACTAACTCTGTAAACGAGAAGGGAGAGGTTTTGCATCAGATTAACAAACTGAATCAGCAGATCATGTGACATGCTAAGGCATGCTAGAGCAGGAGAGTTACGTAGCTGGAAGCATGGGAAGAAAGGGCAGGAGCAGTCTTCTGGCAAGCAATGAGCCATGAGGATAACCAGACTGCTCCCGACCTGCACGCTGACTCACTACTGGTGGGACAGATGCAGTCAGGGATGTGTTGCAGAGTTGAATAAGATGTGTGCTGCAACATGGTGCATTCTGGACAAGTTGGACTTCCTGCACACTTCCACAGCAACTGTATTGGGTGTCCATGCCCTGGAGTTGGCAGTTGAGGGCTGCAGGGTCAGACTCTGTGAAAAAAGACCAGGGGCTGTCCCTGTGTTGGACAGAGACAGTTCCAACTGGCTCTAACAGACCCACCACAGGACACAGCTTGGCCCATCAGCCAAGTTCATGGCAACTCTGTAAAAACATTTAAGAAAGAGTTAAAGACACTGTGCAGCAGCTGTGAGAGAGAGAGAAGTAATAAAATGTGACAGAAACAGCCCTGGAGATACCAGGATCAAAGAGGAAGGGGAGGGAAAAAGTGCTCCAGGTTCTGGAGCAGAGATTTCCCTGCAGCCCATGGAGAAAACCAACATGATGCAGGCTGTGCCTCTGAAGCCCGTGGAAGATAATGGCAGAGCAGATATCCACATTAAACCATGCCTCATGCCATCCCTGTAGGTGGATGTGCCCTGAAGGAACCCAAAACTCATCGGGAGACCACGCAGGAGCAGATAAAGAGCTGTAGCCCAGGGGGCATCCACAATGGAGCAATCTGTTCCTAAAGGATGGCACCCCATGCAAACAACCCATGCTGGAGTAGCAGGAAAGTGTGAGGAGGAAGATGCAGCAGAAGTAAACTGTTATGGATTGACAGAAACCCTTCATTCCCAATCCCCTGCACCACCTGGGGGAGAATGAAGAGGTAGAAGAGTTGAGAATCATGGCTTGAAGTTGAACCTGGGAAGAAGGTCTGGGGTGAAAGGAAGGTGGTTTTGGTTTCTCTTTGCTTCTCACTATCCTACTTTTTTTTTTTTTTTTTTTTTTAATTGGCAATAAATTAAATTAATCTTTTCCAAGCTGAGTCTGGTTTGTCCATGACTGTGACTGGCAAGTGATCTCCCTGTCTTTATTTTCTCCTGTCCCATCAGGCGAGGGATTGAGAGAGCAGCTGGGTGGATTACTGACAGCTGGACAACCACACTATACCGCATGGGATATCTTAACTGCAAAGTTTTGCACATGCAAAGTAGAAGTACAAAGTACTCATTTCTTGGGGCTCCACAGTGTCTGGGAACCTCAACTAGAGCAGTAGCATCCAGGAAAATGGAAATCCTAGCAAAAATGTGATGGCATAAAAAGCACAGAAAAATCCAGCAAATTATTACAAGAAATGATAGAGTTGGCCAGGTTATGCCGAATAATGAACAAGAAAATGTAAAAGTTGGTCTATAAGAGAAGCTGATGTGAGATCTCATCCCCAGTCATGGATATGGGGACACCATCCCTATGCAAAGCCTCTCCCTTTGCCCTCCCTACATGCACAGGTGGGGTCAACCACATCTGCTGGGGCAGCCGCCCTGCAGCACTGCTCTGTGGTTTTATAGGGGCCTGGGAGCCCCGGTGAGTGACTAGAGCCCTGGCACGCGGTATTCTCGTGTCGCTGCACGTCAATGCAAGCCTCCCCCTGAGTGTGTTCAGAGAAGAGCGTACCAGACACAGCCCATGCAGCCCTGATAGCACACAGTAGGAATGTTTGAGAAAGAGGTGGGTTTTTTGACCTTACTGAGTTGTTTATTCAAGTGATAACGTTGTTTTATTTTACAGTTTGCAGTTTGCAGAAATCTTGGACTTGGTTTAAGTCACGCTTGGCATTTCTCCAGCAAGGAAGGGTTTGTTGTTATACTCACTGTAGTGGTGGGTACCATGAGTTGTCAGTTTTAAGTCTTTGCCATTTCATTTTCCTCTCTTTCTAGCTTTCTGTTTGTGCAGCTGTGATCAGAACTCTAACAAGCTCCTTGAAAGGCCGCAGATAGGTACGGACATGGTTGTCTCAGTTCTGTGGAGTTATTCTCAGGTTCACCTACTACCAGACATATGTTTAAAAATACAGGACGATGCAACTACCACAATGCATCATTCCAAACAGACAAATGAACGATGAAGCTCTATAAAACTGCTGTGTTTAGGAGGAAAAAAAGAAAAAAAAGCTAACGAGTAATGCCAAATTGCAGCTGCTGAATCTGCTTGGTTGATGTGAAATGCCAACAAACCTTAGAGCCACCCTGAGATGCTGTTGTTCTTGCTGGAGTCAGCGGAGTGATTCTCACACAATTCAGTATGAGCTGGATCACAGCCAGCCATTTCAACTGCAACAGGCAATTAACACACAGGGCAAAAGAACGAATTTGCAGTACATTGTCTTGTACCATTCTTTAGGAAAAAACCCAAACCACTATGCGTTTGTAATTTATAATTATTCCTTCTATTTTTACTCATTTGAGCAGCTGAGTACACAATGGTTACTGTAAGATTACTTGGATGGCTGACTGCCTTATTACTAATGCTGAAAATCAGTACAACTCTAGCATGCTGATGATCATGCCCTCCCTGGAAATGTGCTTGTAATTAGCTTCCCCCTTCTCAACACAAACACCAAAAAACATCAGATAGTAAAGCCAAGCATTCACAAGCTTATAAGATCACAGAATCATAGAGTCAAAGAACATGTAAGGTTGGAAGGGATCTTTAGAAGTCATCTAGGCCAACACCTCTGCAGTAAGCAGGGACATCTTCACTACATGTCCCAGTTAGGGCTCTTCATTCTATCCCAGTTAGTTTTTCCTTGGGCATTAAGAGTTATGATAATCATATTTAATTGTACAAAAGATTATACGAATTACAAAATATTTCAGCTTCACAAAAGGAATTAGTGACACACTGGGGCAAATCTGGAGCTAGTAAGGCTAGAAAACTGTAGGCTGCTTCCTTTAAAGACATCAGTAGACATGTGGTGGGTAAGCCCAGGAAGAGCAGAATGGGAAGTTATGGTCTTAAGACGAGGTAGTTGAGTGCTTTTCCACGGGAATGAATCCTGACCTTTCATCAGCTATGGACTGCTTCTGTGATTCTATACACATTTTTTTACACTCAACCTATTGTCTTCCCAATCAATGATCCTTATACTTTGAAAATTTAGGGCCTTGATTTATTTTTTTTTAACTGTAGAAATCGCCACATATTTTGTACTGATAATTTTGGCTTTCATTTCTCTGCCTCTGCCTATAGAATGAGGATAACGATACCACATAATGTACCAGTCACATTGTGGAGATAACTATAATAATGGTTTTGAATTACTTAGCTTATTCTATTAACAGCACTCCTTAAGCCTCTGTAAAGAAAATGAGATTTCTTTTTAATCCAAATCACTGGATGAGGTGGGAAACCACTGAAAAATAACAGTGCAGTTTCATACTATTAAAGGCAATCACAATGTCTGTGCCTCAAACGATCAAATTAAAATTTCACAAAGATCCCCAGTTCTGTCATCCTCTGGGTTCTCAATATGTGAATTCTAAAGCTTTTCTCTATTTTAATGCACTGATTTTGAATATAATTTTTAACATTTAATTTCCAGTGCCCACTTAATAACTTGAACCTCTGGAAAAGCAGATAGTAGTAATGAGATGCTATGCTAAAAAGAGGAGACTCACCAGTATCACAGTAAGTTAGGAAGCTATTTTCTGATAGAGAAATACAGATGTTTGTTATTATATTCTCAATCCTTCCAATTCCTTTTGTCTGCTGCTCTTCTGTCATTCAGGTTATTAATCTTCTATGTTCCTAGCTCTTTCCTAGTTTTCAAAAGCCCTCAGTGAACTTCGACACAGTGGTATTTTGTTTTGCTGCATTACAGACAAAGTCACGCTTCACCTCCAGAGCTGAGAAAAATTTGGAGATCTAAAATGCAGTCGAGCTTTGGCAAGCACAGCAAACGATTCTTTCCCAACTCTAATGAACTTCTTTTTCAGATTCTTCTCTCATTTAGCCATGTTTCTCAACAAATTCAACTATAATGAGCTCTGAGCATCTAAATATTAAAAAATGACATACTGAAAGAAACAAGTATGACCATTAAAAAATCTGTATAATCTTAATGGCTGATGCTAGCAGCCACGCATGAAGTCACAAGGGACTGCACCAGATGCTGAAGAAGCTCTTCCTGTTAGGATCCATAAGGATTCAGGGTCCTGAAAAGCTTCTGTCCTTACAACATGCTGCAGGGGAGAATCCCTATGAGATTTCTGCACTTACTGATCTGCTGATATGGTAATATATCATCTATCTTCCCCCCTGTCATGGTGCACTAAAATCACCTCTCTGAATGGTTTTACCCTGTAGGAAGAAATGAAGTTTTACACAAGTAACCTGTGCTTTGGACTTCATTTGGGACCGATAATTTATGAACTATAATGGTGTTCTAATAAAATGGAACACAAAATATTCTAAAAAATGCAGCATTTTAACATAACACTGCTATTACTTACATCCTGAGCAGCTGGCCAAAAACGATGGAGTTGTTGGCTACTCTATGTAAAAGCAAAAGTGGTTGGCAGTGTGTTTTGCTGTTAATGTTCTCTTTATTTTCAAACATGCACTAAGCTGCATATCTTTGCATTGAGGAAGAGGAAAGAAATGAAAGCAGATTTTTCACTCATTTTGAGTTTTCCTTCCATCTGCACACACCCCCAAAAAAGCCCATTCATTGGTCTCTAGATGAGGCCATGCCCTAGAGCTAGGGTCAACCTTTATCCTCTATAAATTCACTGTTCTGCCATCCTTCTTCTCCTGAATGACCTCAGCTCCACCAACCTGTCTTCTATTAATAGCACCCAGATGAAGCCCTTCTGCTTTATGCAATCAAATTATGCATTCCATTAACTAAAACCAATGACAGACATCCTGGTTTTGACTGAGAGTTGACAGGGATGAATCTCGCACATCACAAAAATTAGCTTAAGCTTTCTAAAAATCTGTAGAATCTGAGGTAAAAAGCTTGCATTTGTCTTATGGTAAAAGTAGAAATCCCAGCACTAAGAATAAACTTTGCTGGGATGGAAATTTCACTTGTCTCATAGTCATTAGATCACAAAGATACCTCTGCTCCCAAATAACTAATTAACCTTAAGTTGCAGTATCCAAGAAGCAATAATTTTTAAAAGTCAGTCAAGTAAACAAAACTGATTTTCCAGAGTAATTAGCCAAGCAGCAATGACTGAGGTGAGCAATTCAATTAGAAATTGAATTATGCAGAGGTTGCTTATACTGATACCAAAAAATAATAATAATTAAAAAAAAAACCAAAAAGAAAAGATTCAGTCCATCCTTGGAAGCCTGTGGCTTTTGTAGACATTCCTATCAAAACAACTTGATAGAGTAAAGGCTTTCTCACAGGCAAATAAACAAATCTATCTCCCAGTAACTATTTTCACACTTCAGATAGTGACTGTTGCAAGCTGATGGTGGAGGCTAAGTGACTGACTGCCAGGGGCATGGAATTAGACGTTAGAAATGCTCTGCCTGAAGTGTGGTTTGGCTCTTAAATCAATTAAGGAGCTGTAATAAAAAGTAAGATCTTTTTCTCTTTTTTTTATACAGATACCCAAGAAGGTGAAATGGTGTCAGGAGACATCATCTAATACTCTGCATGGGAAATGTTTACACTGCCAGCAATTTGTTAGTCGCTGAGAAAATGATCATCTCCCCTCCAGCAGCGCAGAATGGAGCACCCCTGCTAGGGACCCTTCTGCAACCACAGGAGGATACAGAACAGAAAGGAAAAATAAAAAAGTCCTTTTCAGGTATGACAGTGCAAACATTTCATTGGATCTTGCAAAATTTGGAGAGCCATTTACACAAATCATGGCAGTTGTTTCAGGTTCCTAACTGAAGAACAGAATTTGTTGGTTAAGGTATTACCTTCCAGGTGACAGAGATCCACCTTTACAGAGTGATTCAGCCGAGCCAACTGCAAGTGCCTGTCTCTGTTCATTGATTGCAGAAGGTTTGTTGGACAGATCAGCTAAGGGACCAAAGTTTTCTGGAACATGATTATGATTTTAAGAGGTGTCAAAGGGCTGATGGACTTCATGTTGTACACATAGCAGAGTGCCTCATAGGTGCAGCCAGCCCACAGAAAATGAGGCCACATCTCTGCTCGTTATTATCTTGCATAGTGGCAGATTTCCAGGGGTATAGGGCAGCCTATTCTTGGTCTTGATGCCGTTTTACAAATATTACTGTAATATTATGCATTCTGATTATTTGTCTGCAAAAGAGTAAATATGGCCAAGGAATTTTAAACAGTTAAAGATACAGTCAGAATAGCAGAGTATGAACATGTATTATAACTGGAATATTTTCCGTGACACAGCCATGATGCTCCATGATATGTTTTTAACTTATTGTGGATAAAAGTTCTACTAAAAATCTTTCTTTGCATGTAGTTGCTGTTCAGTATCATCTTGGATACCTCAATATCTCCCCCTATTTTACAGGAGAAATGGAAGTGTCTGGAGTTATTTCTGTGCAAATAGGGTCTTCTATATTCTGAACTTTGTATTATCTTCCTTTTATGTGCTGTGTGACATGCAAACCCATTGCACACTTGGAGATTTACTTGTTCACCATGGCATTCTCTACAAACCTAGAGCCTTAACCACTGTAGTAACTGAGCAAATAAGAAGAAATTGCAGGCTACACTGTTGTTGCAGTAAATTAATGCATGTACACAGAACACCACATTAACCTTGGTGTGGAACAAGGAGAGCAGACCGCAAGCTACAACTCTCTGTGGTGTCTGTATAGAGAGGAACATAAAGACGATGCACAGGCTTATCCAAAGGGACAAATTAACTGGTGATTCACATAGGGGCTGCTCTGAGGCTGTGGTTGTTATCCGTGGACATGCTGGAAGGACGAGGGCAAGGCAGAAGTGATTGCCTGGTCCTCCCCATCACATTGATGGACGTGAGTGTTTCTAATAAAAGCATCTCAACTGCCATCCAGGTTTGTGTCTCTTCGTGGGGAATCAGATTAGGCAACAAGCTGTCAAAAATCACTATGGCTCAAAAAGAGTGCTAAGAAAATATGACTACATATAGAAACAGGAATAGATATGGTAATGTAATTTCAAAAGTGCAGTTAAACTCCTCTTCATTTTCTGAATCTGTTGCTCATCTGAATCAAGTAAGGCTCGTGGTGACTGAAAGAGGTTGTAATACATTCTACAGAAATAAGTTCTGCAAAATGTTAGATGGATTTCATCCAGCTCCCAAGAGAGACATGTCTTCATCACAAAATCATCACCGCTACTGCCACTAACCAGCATCTGTGCTGGCAAGTTCAACAGAAGAGCTGAAAGCATTGCCAAAGGACAGAGAATAAAATCTTCACTGTTCCTTAGGGACTGACATTTGAGACAGGCAGGAGACACGCTTGCAGGAGCAGAGAGCATAACTGACCTGAGAGCCTGCAGCTCCCCAATAAGTCCAACTTAAGGCCACTTATCTGTCCTTACACAGCTTCCATCACAAAATAGATTGAGCAGCATTTGTGCACGTGTGCATGAGTGTTTTCTCATGGTTTGAGAAGTACCAAAGTGTTCCTCCCATTTATCTTCCCAGTGCATAAAGTGCTGAGGTGAGCATGCTAAATGACTTATCAACACATACTTTTTGGATTTGCATGGCAAGGTTTTGGTAGCAGGAAGCAGGCTGCAGGGGTGGCTTCTGCAAGAAGCTGCCAGAAGCTTCCCCCAAGTCCAACAGAGCTAATATGAGCTGGTTCCAAGACTGACCCACCACTGACCAAGACTGAGCCAATCAACAGTGGTAATAGTGCCTCTGTGATAACATATTTAAGAAAAGAAACCCCAAAACCACAAGCAGCAGCTTTTTGCTGCCTGAGAGAGAGGAGTGAGAAGATGTAAAAAACCCTGCAAACACCAAGGTCAGTGAAGAAGGGAAGTAAGATGTGCTCTAGGCACCAGAGAAGAAATTCCCCTGTGGAGAAGACCATGGTAGAGTAGCCTGTCCCCCTGCAGCCCATGGAAGATGACAGGGAGTAGAGACCCCCACCTGAAGCCCATGGAAGGACCCCATACTGGAGCAGGTGGAGACACCTGAAGGAGGCTGTGACCCAGTGGGAAGGCTGTGCTGGACCTGTATGTTCCAGAGGGCCTGCACCCCATGGAAGGGACCCACACTGGAGCAGTTCATGAAGAGCTGAAGCTCCCATAGGAAGAACTCACTTTGGAGAAGTTGGTGGAGAACTGACTCCCATGAGAGGGACCCCATGCTGGTCCAGGGGAACAGTATGAGGAGTCCTGCCCCAGAGGAGGAAGGAGCAGCAGGGACAACATGTAATGAACTGAACAAAACCCCCATTGCCCATCTCCTCCTCAGAGGGAGGAGGGCGAGAACTCAGGAACAAGCTTGAAGCTGGGAAAAAGGAAGGGATGAGGGAGGTGTTTTGAGATTTGGTTTTATTTCTTATTATCTTGCTCTGTGTTGACTGGGCAATAAATTAGATGAATTTTATTCTGTGTTGAGTCTGTTTTGCTGTGATGGTAACTGGTGAGCAATCTCTCCCCGTCCTTACCTTGACCCACGAGTCTTTCGTTGTAAGTTCTCTCCCCTGTCCATCTGAGGAGGGGAGTGATAGAGAAGCTTTGCTGGGCACCTGGCTTCCAACCAGCATCAACCCACCATAACATATTAAAAACTTATTCTCATTCCCACCATAGTCAGTAGACACAAAGCTCATTGCTTGAGACTTGCTTCTGAAGAGGTTGACTTTTACTTAGGGTGAGCAGAGGTCTTCACTTCCAGGCCTGTTGATGTGACATATATTATAGATTTGATATATTTCATGTATTATTTTTAAAGAAAGACTAAGACAACATAAATGGCTTAGTTTATTCTAGGTATGTACGTAGGCAGGAAACCTGTTCTATTGCTTAAATATGACAATACCAAGTATATAATACTGTCATTAGTTGTGATCAGTGTTTTGTTTATTAATTTTTTCTTCTTTTGAGATTCTACTCAAGATGACTACATCCAGTTTAATCAGCCATTAAATCGGTGTTTCTGCCCTTCCTAGGAAAATTCAAGTGATCACTAATTCAAGAGATCAAATATACTGAAGAGAAAATTATACCCTGCTGCCCTCAGACATAGCTAGGGAAGGACTTGAGTAGGCTGTCTCTGAGGACTTTTTTTTCCAAGGTTACTCCTCAGCAGCTTAAGAGTATTCCATGATGTAACTAGGTGTTACTAGACCTTACTTAGAATCAAAATTGAAACGCTCCCATATGATGCAGAAAATACAGATAGAGAAGTGCAGTGTATAATAAAAGCATAATGGAAAAGCTCTGTAGGTGCTTAGGCATTTTACTAGATTTACAGTATTTCTTATTATTCCTGTGGAAAAAAAATAGCACTTAAGCACAAGAATTAGATAATTCTTAATTTGCCATCTTTCATCCACTCCTCTGGGTAAAATTCCTACAGAGACTTAGAGCAGCACCAGCTTCTAGCTCTCAAAAGCAAAATGTCTCAGGTGTTTCCTATTTTAAAAGTATCACTACAAAAGAAATTATCCTGAGGATGGGTATAAAGGTGCACGGTGTTGCTCTTTTTGCGAAGTTCTCCCCCTGTTGGCTTTATTTTGACCACCACATTTCAAAAAGTCTGCTTTAAAAATACAAGGAGTGTTTTACATAAAATCCTGGGCGTGGGGAGGGAAACCCAACAAAACAACCAAAACAACCCAACCAACCCTCAAATCACCATTTTTTAAAATTAAATGCACTTATTACAGTAACTCTACAAGCTTTTGTCACCACGGGAAAAAACATCATGCACTTAGCAAATCTCAAAAAAAGGCTCAAATCTTGCCCTGGAGGTAACAAATGATGTGATAACATTATCATATTTCCTTTTGTCCATGTCCTCATCTTTATTTTATGAGTACCAACCTTGTGTTCTCCAAAATGGGTTTCATTTTCACAAATGCTTGTGAAGTACACAGCTGCCAGCAGTTAAATATTTAATAAGAAATGTCAAGACTACAGTGTTAAATGTTGTAACCTGTTACCAACATATTAATATCTTTTTCTTCAGGAAACAATTTCAAAAAGCTTCATTAGATATCTTTCTTTTCTGAAGGCCTTAGCTTGAAGATCTTAAAGCCACCTTAGCGTGTGAAGTAATTTAGCTTTAATCCATATTTTAAAGTTAAAATTGAGGCAGTAATCTCACACAAGGTCTGCATTTGCAACACAAAAGTTATCAGAGCTGAGAGTTTCAGTTCAGCCCTGACTCAGGATCAGAACAGCTTACAGGCTCTGCATCACCACTGAAGTAATTTGGCAAAACAATGTGGAAAAACCTGTACCTGTACAGACTTTCATACTTCAAGCCACCGCAGTTAGGGTCAAGTTGATACTGCTCCATAGTTTGCTTTACAAGCTAACAGGAAAAATAATACAGTATTTACTGATGTCTCAACAGCTACGCCTTGTAACAGAAGGCATTATCTCCAAGTATAGGGGCAGCTGTGAGCACCCCTACCAAACTCACAGGTTTGTGGCAGTACAAAGGAGAAGTCAGCAGCACTAAGTATATTAGTTTGTAACAAGACCCTCTGCTGTTGCTCAGCTTATTCAAGACAATGGAAGTGACCACAGCAGAAATACACTGTACCATTGGCTGCTGTGTGTGCAGCCACCTCAGGCTCAGGAAGCTCTGTGGGCAAGTTCAGTGGTTTTCTGTATATGAAGAAAAAAAAAATAAATTTAGTTTTCAGCTGCTACTGCAGCACTGTTTTGTCTACCTTCTCTTTGTCTAACTTCTTCCAGCAGTGAAGCCTAATTTTATAGTTTGCTTTATTGAGTTGGTACCTGATTTACAGGTTTACATTTTGTTCCTTGTTTTTTGCTGCATTAGAGAGCTCTCAAAGCACTGGGGTAAAAGGACAGCACCATGTCCTTACATGAAGCACAGTTCTACTTCTGAGGAAGTTTCCTACACACTTGTTGTTAAGTATGTAAGGCAGATAGCCACAAAGGTGTTTCTTCATACACCATACCTTTTTCATTCTGATCACAGGGAAGTTGTCCATCTTGGCCAGCCAGGTTGACGGGGTGGTCATGCTTTACTGTCACAGGCTCTAATGAAGTAGCATGAATAGCCATTATTTCTGAATAACTGTGACCAAGGTATGAGGCTGAGATAAGAATACTTCTTGTTTTTTTCCTTAGCTATGAAAACCTGGCCCTCTGATTTCAAACTGTCTTGCAGCCTTGGGGAAAAGATTGGTGGTGTCTGAAACCAGTGAAGCCATGGGCACATGCTGGACAGCGTCTCATTCTGCCAGTGAGACCAATGGAGTCTGAGAAAGATCATCATCTTGTTTCCAACCCTGCCTACTCTATCTCTGTAATCTTCTTTCATACTAACACAACTCATACATGTTCGGACGTGCATGGGGCCTGATGTACCCTGGATGCATCAGAGCTGTTGTACATGTGCTGAAAAATCAGTGTTCAAAATGCATCTTATTTCCAGTGCCTGTGCAAATCCGTTGCACAGTGGGTCCCATATGCTATAAACTTCTCATGCTGTGCCTATAGCACAAGTAAGTGCTTGGGAAGTGACTGCATATACTGCATTTGTGGACATGGAGACACTCATACACATAGAAACCCTTGACAAGTGACAAAAAAGCAGTAGTTCAGGAGGCAATTCACAAAATCAGTAGCCTACAGCCGACCGTGCATGCCTGGCAGAGCAGTGCTGCAGGATAGTTTTCCAGTGGGGTCGTGATGCCAGTTCAGTCATAATGCCAGACCCCCGTGTAATTGGGGTGTGATGGCCATTTACATTAGAAATAGATTGATTTAGGTTCTCGGATTATTTCAGAGACCTTGAAAACTATTTAGACAGTGTATTAGCTGAACTGTGGATAGCGAGTCTGAGGGACTGTGTCATACTGAAATCAGAAATGGTGAGCATGGATACAACTAATTTTACACTAGTATCTCTGACTTCTCTGGGTGGGGTGGGCCTCTCCACTCTGTGCCAAATTGACTTGAACCTAACTTGTATAAAATGCATTTTCAGCTGTGTTTTTCTGACTGTCTGGGTACTCGATGGAGCGAAGCAGAAGACTTGAGAAAGCTAAGACCTTCTCTTGCTCTTGCTCTTGCATCCAATATTTCTTTTTTGTCTCCTGGCGTTAGGTTTTAAGACTGAAAGTCCTACTTGAGAGCATGAATAGTTACTAATTTAGGTCCCAGGTACTACATTATACAGAGAAATGAGAACTGTCAAAGCAAGCCAAGACAAATAGTAGCAGAAGCCCAAAGATACGTGAATTTCAAATTGAGTCAAAACAATTCAGAGGGTTTGTACAAAGAAAAGTTTGGAATTTAATTAAAAAATAACCTCTCGAATGTGAAATACTCCAATACAGGAGGTGCTTACTTTGAAATCATTGACGGTAAACTCAGGGCCCTAATATTTTGGAAAGAAAATCAAGGGATAAGATCATCCTTAAGGCAGCAGACTTGAGTGTGGGTTAGCCTAAGAATGCTATAACAGACAGAAAGAGGGGGCTGAGCTCTGAGATAGGTTCAGACAGCAGCCTTTCATCTGCTGCCAAGTCACTCTGAGATTTCTGTCTATAGCATAGTAGTTGTTACCCTGTAACACAACTAGATGTTTGACTAAGTGGGAAATAAATCTTAATCACTATATAAAAGATAATTTGGTCTCTTGCTCACATTTGTAAAAATTTAATTTCATGTGCCTCACACAGTCATGTGTGTACAAGGTGTTGGCCCATACAGGCAACGGGAAGTTTGCCCTGACTTCAGAGAAGTCAGGATTTCCCCCATATTCATCACATGGCAGTAAATTTGTCATGATAGCAAAAAAAGAAGGGTATTTTAAAACTCTCTTATTATGTGCAAAGAGTATTAGGTAAGCAGCCAAAGGAGAATCCATCCGTCTTTGCCATCTTGTATTTATCCTTATACAAGACACACTCTTTTCCTTAGTTTACTTTCTAAAATATACATCATTGTCAATTTTAGTCAAATGAGTGGTAAATTAGCACTGTCTTAAAGTCTCATAAGTAGGCAGATTAAGACCATCTGCTTGAAACCCTGAAACCACTCTCATGGGTGTTCCTAAGAACCAGGATTTCATGCTCCCTCAGAGGCAGTATTTGAGCATGGGGTGTCTTCCAGCCATAGCAGTTGTCTGGAAGACAGACAGGCATTTTTATTACCTTCAGCAAATGTTTACATTCAACAAATGTGGAAAGGGCCATTATACTTTTCTTTTAGGAACCCAGAACTAGTATTTTCCTTAATAGATAAGTTGATCCAATAGTTCCTGTAACTCTGTATTTGACAGTGGCTAGCACTGTATGCTTGAGGAAAAAAGGTTAGGACAAATCATGAGTACAACATAACAGGTTGGTTTTGGGTTGTTTTTTTTTTTTTTTACCCTGATAACCTGTTCATTTGCAATAAAGAAACTTCCAGACCTCTTGGTTTCACCTAGAAAATCATGTTTCATGTTAATCAAATAGAAATTTAGAAAATATAATACTAATGGAATCATAGAAATGTTGGTTAGAGGGGATTTATGGAGGTTGACTGGTCTATTCTCCTACTCAAAGTAGGACTATAGCCAACATTAAATCAGGTCAGCTAGATTTTGTCTAATCAGGACTAGAAAACCTGCAAGGACAGACATTCCACAACCTCTCCAGGTCACCAGTCTCTTTTCTGCCCTAATCTCCTGGAGTTATAGTTATTCTGAATGTCCAGATGGAACCTCCCAATTGCCATTTTATGGCTCTCACTCCTTGTCAAGATGTCTGCCACTACTGAGAAGAGTTCAGATCTGTTGTCCTTTTAACTGCTGTCCTTCAAGCAGTTTTAGTCTGCTATCAGATCACCCCTGAGATTCCTCTTCTGCAGAGTGAACAAGTTCAAATCCCATAAACTCTGGTTTGCAGGATAAGATAACCCTCATCAGCTAGCTGATAAATTATGGTTTATCAGTCAAGTGTCTCAGGCCTTTCACTGCATTGTGGGTCCTATCCAGGACTCAACATCTTTCTTTAATTGGTGACCCTTAACCTGTACATACCATCCCAGGGACAGCCTTACTACTGCTGAATATGGGGATAAGAGCTCCCACCCACCTACCAACCAGTGTCCTCCTGATAGAGCCCAGTATGCAGCTTGCCATATTGACCATGAGAGCACTTACAGAGGCACAGAATAATGTAGATCTGCTCTAGATCACCTGGTCTACAAAGCCAGGCTGTCTTGAATGTTAGAATAAGATGCTCAAGACCTTTTTGAACCAGGTGTTGACTATTTCCAAGGATGGAGATTCCACAGTCTTCATCAGCAATCCCTCACTGTGCATAATCTCTCTTACTGTGCACTTCACATTTGTCTGGTTAAAATCTTCCTTGCTGCAGGTTTTGAATGTGGACTCTTGTCCACTCACTCAAACTCCCTTGGGTTTTGTACATCACATGCTCCTATCCCCTCACTGTATTAGTGGCTCATATTCAACTTGACATCCACTGTGACACTCACCACCAGCCCTTTTCATAAGCCCTGCTACTCAGTCAGTTAATTCTCAGTGCATGGGATTATCCTGCCCCAGGTGCAGAAGTTTGCACCTCCTTACTTGCAAATTTATGAGGATTCTGTTGGCCCGATCATCAAGTTTTCAAAGATCTTTCTGGACCAAAGCTATACTGTATTGTGTGCCACACACTACCCCAATTTATCTGATTGTTAGTAGCTTTCTTTAGCAACTCTAATTGTATATTTTTCTATATTTGACATTGTGCATGGTCTATTGGAGCTTGTCCCAAACACATTTTTGTGTGGGAATACCAAACAACCATGAATAATGTGAACAGCAACTAGCCTTTTTGGAAATATCTGCTGTGGCTTTTAAGTCACTGCCATCTCCATGGCTGTTTGTTACTTTCCTTTTCCATAGATCCCCAAAGTCAACAGCAGGGTCAGTGCATAGGTTCATGTTGCCATGTTAGGATAAGTACGAGACAGACTGTGCCATCACACGAAGTGGATACAGGAACAGTCACATACTCCTCCTGTAAGCTGAGCTGAAGGGCAAGGAAGTGCTTTGACCGTAAGATAGCATGAGAAAAGTGAAACGAACAGGCAGCAAAGGAATTGTTTCTGTTGGCTGAAGATATAATTGCATTATTATCTAAGACACAAAAAATGATATTTTTATGTTAATGAAGACTCTGAGGAATAATAAACGTGATGATACTAATATATTTTGTGGTTCTGAGCAAATGAGTAACATTTCCATGTCAGTTTTGTGCCTGTAAAATTGAATATTACTTATTAGTACTTCAAGAAGAACTAATCTCTTGTCAAGTACTATGAAGAAAAACATTAGTACTAATAGTGGCATGTAAGCACATCACCATGAGCACCTACTGCCTTGTCTCATATTCATGTGTTCATCTATACACCTATGTGTAATCAGCCTGCCAGAGCCCCTTTAATATCTGTGTAATTTTATGCAACAGCTTGTTAATATAGATAGGCTCTGATCAGGAATGCAGATTCATTAGAACAGTATGAAGAAATACAGGTTTTCCCCTAATAGAAGATTTTAATATTTCAAAATTTGGAACGAAAGCAAGGAGAGTTGAGTCTTTTCATGGCATGATGCCTCAGCTCAGGGGCAGCCTGTCAGTCTCACCCTCTGCATGTCTGGGCAGTTAGGAATGCCAAGAAGCCACAACCTGAAGGGTCCTTCCTTCCCAGCTCTCGGCACTTCATCAGCTCCAAAGTGAAAGAGTCTGTGAGCCCAGGATCCCCTAGAACCAGCCAGAAGGGCTGTTGAGAAGACAGACAGGCAAACTGGCAGGCTCAGTTGCTTTGGAAGCATGCCTGGATTCCATTGGAAATTGGTCAAAAAATGGAAATTCTCTTGTGGAACATTTTGATTTCAGCGAATAGCATATCCTGATGAGAAAATGTTTCATCAGAAATTTCTAGGCAGATTGTTCCCTGCTGGAAGTAGATTTTTTTTTGGGGGGTTGGTGGTGGTTTGGTTTTTTTTTTTCACACTCTCACAGGGTTTGGTAGGAGCAGTTTAATGAGCAAAGGACTCTGAATGTGCAGTGGCATTTGGGTTGTAGGTTTTACTCCAGGAACCCCTCCTTCTGGCAGAAATCTAAGTTCCAGCTTCGTCATTCAGGCCTCAGAGAAATTGCGTCAAGTGAAGCACGCTGCTACCAAAAGGTAATCAGCTGCTCTCTACTGCTACTTTTTTTATATGCCCATAAGTGCTCTTAAATTCAGAACAGCCCTTGCACAATTAATTGAACTAGAGGCCTGTCTCTGATTAAAGATACACGTTAATACCAGATTAGTCTTAAATCTTAAATACAGGAAAGGAAGATTTCCTATGGAAATCCTGGTATATGTTTCTGTAAGCTGTTTGTGTTCATTTAGACAGCTTGTAATACTGCTACATGGAAGAAAAATAATCTAATCCCTCAAAAACTGCTTCAAAAAGTGTAAGATTTTTCTGGTTATTTCAATTAAGAGATGGTTATATGTAAATAGCAATAATTCTGTGATGTTAAATCTGGTTTGTGATTAAGTGGGCAAATATCTCCTAATTACTGTGAAATCAAGAGTCTATGAATGCAGAAAAAATGTTATTTCAAATGCCATGAGAAACCAAACATCTTTCCTCTGGCAAACATCAGAGACCCTATCACGCTAAAGAAGAACAAAATTACTTGGGTGACAACCTAACTAAGGTAATAGGCCATGTAGATAGGAAAAAAGCACTACCTTGATGGTAGTGGGGTTGTGGACTCTGCTTTTCATGAGATTTTCAGAGGCAACCTTGGCATACTGGATTTGGGAAAACTGCTAGGATATGGGTGCAACAGAGATGGGAAAAAAACTTCACTCTGGTATATAATGCCAAAATCCCTTTGTGCTGCACTCTCCCCAATGGTCTGTCCTGGTTCTAGTACAGAACACTACTTCCATTAACACTCCAAATGATGGAGTATCTAATTATTAATGGAGGATCTAATTGTTAAATAAACAGATGAAACCAATCGGCAAAAGCCTGTGAGCAAAATCGGCAAAAGCCTGTGAGCAAAAGCCTGAGAACAGGACTAACTTCAAGAAGATCTTGCCCCAGTGCAGAAATGGTGTAAAAATGTCAGGCTACGGTTTAGTTAAAAAAATCAACTGTATAAATATAGGACTGGAAACTCTCAGCAGCTGTACAGCAGAGGATGTAGGGGTCATACGCAGCCACAGCTGTCAACAGGACTGCTGTAGCAAAAATAGAAGAAAACACAATGCAAGAGTACTGTGTGTCATAGCTGATTTTATGTTGGTGATACCTAAATAGGAGAGCTGTGTCGAGGTTTGGGCACCATGTTTCAAAAAGATCGTCATCCAGAGGAGGAGACTGACATCTGGAAAACACGATCTGCGAACACTGATTAGAGGAATGAGGGAAAACAGGACGAAAAAAAAGGTCTTCAGATGCATAAAATGGTAATAGCAAAGCCAAAGGAAATACATGGTTCTCTGTCATGACTGTAGATGAAACAAAGAAATGAGCTTGGACTACAGCAAGGAAGATTTAGGTTAGACATTAGGATCATAAGCATAGGTAAATAATGGTATGGAAACTAGATGCCCCGTTACCAGATAGAGACAACACAAATATGAAGCAACATCTGTAAGGAAAAGTCCATCTATTAGTGATTCTGATGGGAAGTAGAAAGATGGGTTAGGTGACCACTAAGGGTCCCTTTCAACTTCCTCCTAATATTCTGTGAGAACTATGGTTACTTTATCTGATCAGCCAGTAACAGTTCTGGTGTATTCTGAAAGGAAAGGATTTAGGGATCATTTAGACCAGCATACTGGGAGAAACACCTTCAGGGAATTTTAAGGGAAATACAGTAATTTAAGAAGGAAAGTACATTGAAAGGATACTTCATAACACAAATCTGTTAAAGTAACACTTCTCTCTAGTGTAAGTCAAATGACTTCAGCTTCAATATGTCCTGTCTAGAAACTAACTGTGCAACACATAACAGACTCTCACTCCTCCAGTATTTTCCTTTCCTTCCACTTCATGCTGTTTCCATTTGCAGGGTAAAAGATTGATTGCAAGTAATCGCAGTTTAGAATTTGAATCTCGCCTAGATTATTTTCTTTTTAAAAAGTACTAAATAGATTCTCCTTTTGACAAGCTATACTGTTAGAATAAAATAAAATGTATAATACTCCCCCAAAAAAAACACCAAGAAAAAACCCACATTCAGGCAAGTAGATCAAGTACGTAACAGAACTGCTGCTACAAGGGCTGTTAGTACTTGATGTAAGAAGTGAAAGCTATTTTCGCATGTACACAGGCAGGCACACGTACAACCTCTCATCCTTCAGAATTAGTGACATTTTCTACAGAAATATAGGCTCTAGGGACAGCGAGGGCATGTCCTATTGGATGGATCTGATGAAGGAAGGTGTCTGTGCCTGTTTGAGAAATCTGGCTTTGCTTGGGAAGGTGAGCGCCTCTCTTTTTAAAAGGAAGATTTTGCTGTGTGAACAATCCACAAGCTGGTATTTAAGTTAAGACTTGAACACAAGCTGAACAACTGGCTGAACAGACCCAGCAAAAGCAGAGCAGGAAACACACCAAAGCCCGCCTTGGCTAGAGTTACTGACAAGCTGCATCTTTCTGTACCGCTTGAACTCTTTCTTTCCGATGCTGTTTGTACACAGCGCATTACTGTGAAACACAGCAAGCACTCTCCTAGTGCTTGAACTAAAGTTTAAGTTACCTTTAGTTGTATCATTTGAGAATACAGCTTTTAAAAATCCCCAAACGCCATGTTGTTCCTTTGTCAGAAAATCTGTGTTATTAAGTTTGTACAGTACTGAACCCAGAAGCACAAGAAACAGTTACAAGTTCTCGTGCGCAGAGTGAGTGTCCTGCTGCAAGCAGGAGGTGTCAGTTCTCACAGGGTATCTTGTTTAATGACACTCCTGTTAAAATCAGCTGCTTCTCATATCATGCTAATTTGACTATTGAAGTAAGCCTCCTTCAAAGGCATCTGAGTTTCAGTTGGCCATGTCAACCCTGTGGTAAGAGGAAGTAATTAGTGAGATATTTTTTTCCAGTTCCTAAAATGCCAAGATCAGAAAACCACTGTGCTTGTGACCAGACAAACAGAAACTTCCCCACTGCATTTATTTTATGGCTCAGTGACACTGAACCTGTCCTGGCAGGACTGTGAAGAGGTATTGAGTCAGGAGTTGGTTAGCTCCAGGCAAGGCCATAGTCTGCTTACGTATCACTGTGACTGTTACTGTGCTGCTTTGAGACTTTCAGCAATAGTGGTGACATCCACAGAGGCGTAATGCCAGCGTGAAGATGGTGAGTGAACAGGTCCCAAGGGCATATAGATTAACGGAGGAGCTGACACCTTTCAAGTAATTTAAGAAGTTCTCACCGTTCTGGTTCTTTTCCTCTACAACTGCAAAGTAATGCCAACTAACCTCAGTGTCCAAACTGACACAGTTTCAGTATTTTAGTCTCAGACTACTGTATCTCCTGGGCTTTGAAGAGCTCATTTTTGAAGTGTGGTCTCAAGGCTGGTGAGCCGTAAGCTCTGCTGCATCACCAGGTTGGAGTTTCCGCAGCTGCTGTGGACCCTTTCATTAGAGCTGAGCTGCTTTGTAATAGCTAGGCAACAGTGTAGCCTGGTCTGTTCTCTACATAAACCTGTTTGGCCTAAAACCAGCCACAGTTGGATCTGTTTCACACAAAATTTGTTTGCTGTCCAAGTTCTCTTTTTCGCTTTCAGTCAGATGCCTCCTTACCAGTTCTATAACACGCTGTGGTTAGAGCTAGAATCCCTTCTTCAGGGTTGGACTTATTTATCTATGACCAAGGATGCAAATTTTTTTTTCTTTTTTTTTTTTTTTTTTACTGTGGTCTAGCCCAGCACAAACAGTAGAGATGGGATGATCAACAATGTCTCTGCACTTTTTATCTTACTCATCATTTGAGGCTTAGAAAGGTGGGGTCTGGTCATTTCATGCTGGTGACAACTGCGTGAGCTGGCAGAATCCTTAATTACATAGGCTGCTTTTTATTTCTGGGTACATTGGATTTAATGGTTTTCATTATAGTAACACCTAAGGGCCCAACTGACCACAGGCTCTACCCTCCAAATATTTCCTGAGCTGCCCTGTCTCTTTGTCCCATCACCCTGAGAGTTCCTCACAAGATGGGATTCTTTCCACTAGAAAAACAGAGACATGACGACTGACGATGGTTCACATGTTGGCAAGCGAGGAAGAATTTTTATCTTCATTAAGCACTAAGGTGTGGGTGGACATGGAGAGACTGTCCATCAATTCGGCATTTGAGTTGCGCTGTGAAAAACTGAGCACATTGCTCATTCACCTACACAGGTGGGAGGAAAGAAATGATAATGAAGTCTGGAAGCTTGTGGCTTCTAACAACAGGAAGAAGGCTCCTGGTCCTTCTGGAACAGGCAGATCTGTACCTACAAAGTGGACTGAGTGCCCTAGTAGCAGCTGAGGTCAGCAAAGCAGTTGTACCAGCTAAGCCTGACCCTGCAGCATCACCAGGAGTGATTGGCAAGTGATAGTAGGGGCAGAGTTCCTACAGTAGGAAAAGAGGTCCCCATTGGCTGATTTCACTGCTGGTAAAGGGCGTTTCTTTCTTGCTGGACCTTGTATCTCAGATATTGAGGAAAGACTGTTGAGACTTGTAAGCCTTAAAGCCATTGTCCTCTGCTGCTCTTCCACATGGGCATTGATGATATTGCCAGAGGAAGCCACAGACATATTAGGCATAACTATATGGCTCTAGTGGTGAGAGTCAAGGGGCCAGGTGGTTTTCTGCTTCATCCCTGCTGGAGAAAAGAAAGGCTTGAGGAGGAGTGGACAGACACTGCAGATCACCAGCTGGCATCATGTAGCTGGTATCAATGACAAAGATGTGGGTTTTATGATTATAGGACCCTATCTGATGGCCAACAAGTGCTGGGAAGAAACAGGATCCACCTGATAAAATGTGGCAAAAGCAAGTCTGCCAAATGACTGGCCAATGCGATAAGGTGAGCTTTAAACTAGGAATGACAAGGGAAGGAGATGACAACCTACAATCAAGTAAGGAAGTGGTGCAGGGTGATGTGTAATCAGCAGAACAAGGTGAAAGAGGTCAACTTAAACAAATGCACATCAATAAGGAAGTGCCAACAGTATGGTTTTATGGGGAAAGCACTCGCACTTTTTACAGGAAACCAGCAGTACTGGGTGCCCATCTGAACTGCCTCTACATTAACGCATGAGGCATGGAGGATGGGAGGAAACAGCTCTGAGTGCAGCTGCAAAGCTACAATATCTTATTAGTATCACAGTGATGTCATTGCATAGCTTATGCAACAGGGGTGATGCAATGGATGGAGACAGGTGATTTAGCAAGGACAGGCTGGGACAGAGGGAAGGAATAGCCCTTTTTATGTAAGAACAGCAAGGATGCATGGAGCCCTGCCTTGGGAAAGGTATGAGCTGCTTGAGAGCATCATGAAGCATTGAAAAACATTGAGGTAAGCTTTATATGTTTCCTATGGGGAAGAGCTGCAGCTGGAGGAGCTTCATCGTACGGAAAAGAGCTCTCATGCTACCACAAGATGTTCAGAGTGGTGCTCATGACCTTTTAGAGTGCAACTCATGAACAATGCCATCTGTGGTGTGTATGTCTCCAGACATCTACAGTTTCCAGCTGGTGAATGATCTGAATGGGTACATCTCAGTTGGAAGTGTTCCTCAGATGCTCTTCATCTAAAATCAGACTCCTGTTTTTTAGGATTTCTAAAGCTCTTTGGGAGACTCCTTAGAGTCTATGAAGTCATATGTGGGATCCACAAGATTGGCACACCCACAGATTGGAGGTTTTGTTAAAGATAGCCATTTTTGCTCTTTATCACTGCATGCAGATTTTGTGTGGATCCCCAGATACACATTGCTTATAAGATCTCAAGCCAGCAATATTTCACTGTGTCTGCACTGGTACCTATGTACCAGATGTTAAGACCCATATTTATGAATCACATATGGTAAAAGAAAACTACCACCTTCCACTTCTTCTGTCTAAATGACAGAATATCCTGTCCTCATCCCCAACAAATTGCCAGATTTCACAAAAAAACCCCACAACAAACCCAGCCATTATATTTCATAAGGAATTAATAGGACATCACAGACAAGGAACAGTCCTTGTAACATTTAAGGTACTTTAACAAACAAGAAAAGAAACCTTCCTCTAACCTATCCTGCATCCATAATTCACAGAAGGCTTTGGTCTCTGCTATTGTCAGCCTATAAGAGTTAAACAATACTAGAGGAACTCACGGGTAGGAAAATGAAATAAAAAGCACTGTGGTTGAAATGTAACATTATTGTAGCAATTGCAATCATACTGACTCTAGTGGAATTTTCCACACTTACGTAAAGATTTCCTCCCATAATTAGATGCATTTAACTTGAAATAAAAATAGACCTAAATAAAACTGGAAAAAAAAGACCATCTGAAAGACTGGGAATGCTTGGACCTCGAGTTTATTTTGATCTGACAGAAAAAAGAGATATCTGTCAGATACAGATCAGGATCAGTGCATCAGCAACTTTGGAGGTGCTCAAATCCATCTTCTGGAGTTGGATTTTTTTATTACTTCCATATTTGTCCTTTTTATCCATTGTTACTCAGATTTCTCATATCAGAGGCATAATATTTTAGCTGCTTGAGAATTAATGTTAGATAGCAACAGGGGGAGAAGTCACAAAAATGGGAAGATATCTATTTTAAATACCTACCACGTCACAGGGCAAATACTAAATAATTCATTCTCTTTCAGACACATATCCATACTATTTATATAAAAACTGACATCACCAGCCAGAAAGCTAAGAAGATTTTTTTCATACATGTTCTCACATGTTTGGAAGAGGCAGGAGAGGAGAGAGAGGAGTGGGTTTCATTTTGTACTTAGACATTTCAGTTTCTATTTCTAGGTAAGCTACTCACAACTCAGCGAAAATCACATTTTCCAACTGCTTCAAGGCAAATTGCCTGCAGCATTCTTTTACTTGCTTCTATTCTCTTTTCTTCATTTCCTCTCCCCCCCCCCCCCCCCATGTAACATTTAAAAGAAGGCCTAGAGTTTGCATCTTAAAGCATCACTGCAATGCCTACCCAAGGAAATGCGAAGACGTCTTCTGTGATTGTGCCACTGCATTGAGAAAAGTAACTTCTAAGCCACTGGTTTTCCAAGCTTTGGAGAGCTGGGTGTCTGGCCAGCAGTCTGGGGCCAGCTCATTTAAAACTCCACAGCGAGATCTGCTAAGGCAGAGACATTAGTTTGTACCATACATGATGAGAAAAAAAGGGTTTTTTTAAAATCCACCAGGAAATGCTTTGATACCAGAACTGAAAATCAAGACTGGTTACTGATTAGCAGAACATCTACTGCCGGAGGCGAAGAGGCAATAATCAAGCATAAAGCACCTGAAAGGTTTTGCTTCTGTACTTTCCTTTGTTTTTATTTTCCCTAATTAGATCTAGGATGCTAAATAAGGCGTGCATCATGTTTAGCTTTCCTGCAACTGCATGAAGAGAATGCTTTTATTTTCTTAGGAAAAAAATAAGCGTATCACAGTGCTATAATTTTACTTACTAAAAAATTAGTAGTTATGAGGGATAAAAGAAAGCATATTTAGGTCAAATGTTAAAGACACTAGCAAAGAAACTTGTCAAAGATGAGAGTAAGGCCAACAAGGTTCTCCTTGTTAAAGCATAATGTATCTGAGTTCTTAAGACACCTCAGTTTCTGAAGTTTGCAAAATAAATAGTTACAGTATGTGTCTTTCCTTAGAGTTTAATGAGAAAAACAAGCTAATTTTTGCTCTATTGTTTGAAATAATGATACACATTTTGGATTTAAAACCTGTAAATTTAGAACACTTTACATCATGATGAAACATTTAGCATGTAAGTGGCTATGAAGCACATTCTGTTTCATACTGACTTTCTCAATTTATAGAAGAAAAAATAGTTCATCACAGACAGTAGCAAAAAGGAAAAGAAACTCTTGTAGGTGTAGATCTTGTTTGTACTTCTTATGGAAGGCCTCCACTAAATGGCCACAGCTATTTCATTAAGAGGTGAATTACAAAAAAAGAAAATTAGAAAAAAAAAAAAGAATTCTAAGGAAAACTGGGGAGGGAACAAAAATAGGAACTCGGAGCTTTCTTGAGACACTGGGGGTGTCAGGCATACACCCCCTTCTTTGGGCTTCTGCCAGATGCCACATTGCCAGGGAATCGCGACTCTCTACCCTGCGTGCGTTGTGGCAGCCTTTCAGCCATGTAAATAATCAAGAGGATTTAATCGTGGCCGTTCTCAAGCCCTGGCTCTGATATGTGTATTGGTTATTGTGCAGATAGTATTATTTCTCATTCTAATAATACGATACTTATGTAATCTTAAAATGTTTGGTTTGATTGCAGACGTTTGCTTACCAAAGGGGCCAGCCTCCTTCAGTATACTGACCTTACTGCCCTCTTATGTAGACAGCGTCACCTCATACGCAATCAGGAATGTGGTAAGATGTCATCTGTTAAGCACTGAAATAACCACCAAACCAAGATCTACCTAGTTAATTGTTTAGAAGTAAAAGGTATGATGTCTGTCTCTCCTTGAGCGGTGCTCCCACTGGGTATTTCTGCGCTCCTTTTTGTGATTACGGCGTGCCCGAAGTTTCAATGTATTGTGAGAACTCCCTGCATAAATTACTTGACTGATGTTCAAGTAACCACCCCGAAACAAGGAGCAGTTGGGATAGCAGCACATTATTGTAAACACATTAAAAGAAAGAGCTGTTAACCAGATGCGGTTAACGTAAGACATGGAAACTTCCTTTTGTCTGCTTGACTTTGATGGTGTATGATATGCCCTACGTTTTTGCTGTGGCTTTGTTCTCTAAGAGAACTTCAGCGTGTAAAAGGGCTCTCTCTGTGGTTTGGCAGTTCTGGAGCTGACTGAACCCGGCTGGCTGCTGCCCCAGCCTGCTCTGTACCCTCCCCAGCAATAGCCGGGCTGAGGGAGTCGCGCCAACCGAAATCTTCTTCCCTGCAATAGAATGGTCAGAGGCCCGCCAGCCCAGCTCCCTGCCTACACCAGCTCACCGTGGGGGCAGAGGAATACTGGTGCCACCCCCCCCAAACAAAGCACACACCGAAAGACCCTAACAGCCCAGCAGCCACAGAGCACAACCAAGGATAAAGAAGAAAAATGGAGTTTCTCGGGCAGTAACACAGTTTAGCTCTGTTTTTTTTAAACCTTTTCTATTCAGTACTACAAGACAATTTCTGGTGTGTGTCTTGCTTGTTTGATGGGGCGTTTGGGGGTTTTATTTTGGAGTTTTTTTGCGGGGGGGGGGTGGGGGGTGGGGGGGTGGAGAGAGGAGGGGAGGTGTTTAAAACACAAAAGGAAAGAAGCCGGGCTGACTTTAGGCACACCTAGCATCCCCCGGCCGCTCGCTTGTGGATGCGTGGCTGTGGGCGCACAGCCGGGAGGGGTTCTCTGAACACGAGCCTTCGGCAAACCACCCAAGAAGCCGTAGTCCAGAACAGCCCTCCCCATAAGAAGACGCCTCTGCGCCGTGCCAGCTAGGATGGGCGCGAACCCAACCCCCTCGGGGTGCTCGGGAGGCACTTGGCAGGCAGAGGGGCAGGTCCGCGCTGCCCCCCGGGGCGGCAGCCGCTCGGAGCGCCGCAGGAGCCCGCCCCACTACCCTGAGGGGCGCGTAGAACGACCCCGGAGGCAGTGGGAAGCGGTCCGACCCTCGAGTGGGATCAGACGCGCCGCCACTCCAGCACGCCCGACCCCCATCTAACCGGGCCGACCCCTCCGCTTGCGGCGGGAGGGGGCGGGTGCCGCGGGCCGGTTTTGGGAGGGGCTGTGGGGCGGTGCCGTCGCGGCCACGGTCCGCCACCGGTAGGGGGCGGGCGCGTCGCCTCTGCGCTTTCCTCTGGCTCTGCAGCGGTGGCGGCGGCTACGTTCGGCTTCCTGCTCCGTCGCCGGCGGGCGGGCCGGGGCAGCCTGCGCGGCGCGGCTGCTGAGCGACGCGCCCGTGCGACCCAGGTAGGTACTCGTGTTCTCCGTGGGGTTGCGGGCGGCTCTGCTCCCCTCCCTGAGGTGGGGATCCCGCTGCTGGCTCTGCCGCCCCTGCGCGCATCGCTCTCCTCTGCGCGGGGCAGCTGCGCCGCGCCAGGCTGGCGCTGGCCGCTTGCCCTTGCCTCCGCTGACGGCTTCCCACAGCGGCGCAACTTCCCCGGGCCGCTTGGCCCTTCCCCCGTCCGGGAGGAGTGAGGGGGGCTGGGAGTGCGGGGCAGGGCAGAACCGGGCGGCACCCCCTGTCCTCGGGCGTCCCTCGGAGCAACCAGCTGGGCGGCGAGTGGGGCGGAGGTCTCCCCTCCTCCCTTGTTCCCTTCTCTGTCGGCACGGCGAGGGGGCTCAGGGCTAGCCTGGCGGCGCGGGGCCGGCAGCCGCTCTGCGCCCGGTGCCGGCGGTCGGGGCTGTCGGTGGCGGCTCTCGGCGGAGCCGCAGTTCGAGTGGAAGCGTTTGCCGGGCAGGGAGCGTCTTGCTGCCCCTGAAACAAACGGCTGGGCGCAGCGAGAAGGCAGCGGTGCTGCTGCTCGGTGCCAGTGGGCTGCTTCTCTCCTTTCCCTGCGCTGGGTAGCCAGCCGGTCGCGGGCTTGTTGGCGGGCGGCTCTGCTCCTGCTTGACTGGAGCACTTGGGAGTCTGTGGTTGCAGAGGAAGAGCCGTGAGCTGCTAGGGGCGGCGTGCCCTGCGGCCGGGGTTGCGGAGATACTTGGCGCAGGAGTCGGTGTTACCGTGGTTTCTGGCATCTTGAGTTGCTGAAGTAGGGGGAAAAAAAATACAGTAATTCTATGTTTTATTGCCTTTGGTGGGTGAGTGTTGCCATGCCTTAAGTTTTTGCCCGAGCTGCCGAGGGGCGGCGTAACTCACCTAATTGTTTTTTATATATATATATATATATATATATATATATAAATATAATTTTTTTTACGTTAAAAAGAGGTTAAATAATAACTCCAGATGTTTGTAAAGTTCTCTGCATTGACCATGTTTCCTTTCCTACGTGTGCCCCAGCCTACCTGCAGGCTTAGAGCCCATGGCGCTCCTTGGCTGTGGAACGCGGCTGACGAGCGCGATCCTTCCACCAAAGTATTTAATACCAGCGGGAGAGTTATTTGGGAGAAAAGAACAACAAAACCTCGTTAATGATGGTGCACTAGAGTTTTGGGGTTTTTTTAAAAGCCTCTGAAACTAATCAAGCTATGAATGTCTTCATCAGCACATATTATCCCCCCTCCCACCCTCCCGGGGGGGATTCTTTTAAGTATGAAGGGATCTCTTTTCATCTGTTGATTTGCATAGTTGTCGGTGTGCGGTAAAACAAGTTCTGTAACATGCTTCGAGCCTGCGGGGAGGCTCTTCACAAGATCGCACCTTGGGATTGTCCTGTAATAGCATCTGATCGCTTCGGGATGGAGGAGGCACCTGATTTGTTGGAGGCTGTTGCTTCCATGTCCTTCCAACTGCCCCGACCAATTCACTCAGTAAGGGCAGAGTAAATAGTTCGAAGTGTCTCCTCAGGGTGCTGACGAGGTGCTGCCTGAGCTCTTCAGGGCATGCAGAATATTCGTGGCCGACTTCCAGGGAGAATTTTCTCATCTCTCCAGGAGAAGAGCAGTAATATGGAAAGAGCTTGAGAATTTAATAAAGCTTTGACAAGCTAATGTTCAAGAAATGAACTGTTACTACTAAATGTCTAGTTTCTGGTTTTGTTCAGAATATTAGTGTAATTTATGAGATTTTTTTTTTTCCTCTAAAATCACAGTCCCAGTGATGTCAGACAGTTGACATATGAGTGTAAGGGCTGTAAATATTACCATTTACACCAGCAGTCACCATTTCCATGAGGCTTCATATAACTGATCTATATGTTCAGTTTTGAGTTTGTCACTAAAATCTGCTGAGAAAGCTTAGAATTTAAGGCAAAAATATTGTAAACCCACGTGTTTGCTCTACTGGTGGCTATCTGCGTAACCTTGTGATAATCATTCTGATGTCAGCAGCACTGGGCTTATTGTAATTACAGAATCACCAGGTTGGAAAAAAACCCTGAGATCATTGAGTCCAACCATACCCATCCTCCACTAAACGCTATCCCCAAGCACCCTATCTACCCATCCCTTAAATACATCCAGGGTTGGAGACCCAACCAGCCCCCTGGACATCCTGCTCTGATTGTTTCACAGTTTAGAAGGTTCCTTTTGGGAAGTCTCACACTGTTCTGAAATAAAGGCTGTCCATAAATTCTTGAGATAACTTTAGCAAAACGTGAACTGCAGTAGCGTCTGAAATCTTAAGAAGAGTCTTGAAATGGGACTTCATGAGGTGGCTGAACAAATCTTAACAGCCTGATGCTGCAGTGCCTTGCCTCCTGACATTCCTAAAAGTTGTCTGCTAAGCTGACAAAAAAATACATTAGTTCTCTTTTACTAGACTAGTTTTTATTAGTGAGCAAAATTATGTAGCCTGGGCTGGAGAACGGGTGAGCGTGGCTGGAGCAGCTTTGGGAGGTGAGGTCACCTATCTCATAAATTTTCATGCCTCCTAGCACTATCCAGGCCTGAGACCCAGTGACGTCAGAACATAAAATATAGCGAGGGGAGGAAATAACTTTAAGCTGGTATTGCTGCTTGAAACCTCATTTCTTAGCACCAGAATTTTCAACTCAGATGTTAAAGCATCTCTAGCATATAAATAGGGGCTCCTGGCTTCCTATTTCATTGTCTAAAATGTGGTGTCTAACCACAAATTCAAGCATAGCCTCCTCATGCTTTTCTTAATGGTATATTTGTCCCCAGAGGACTTAAAGATTTTCCTTATCTAGATTTTTTTTCTTTTAATTTGTAATTCTAATTTTGCCCTTTACTTTGTATCTGCCTGCATCTTGATGTTATCCACAAATTAAAAAAAAAACTTATCCCTGTTCAGTAGTCCTAGTCATTGATGACAATATTTAATATTATTTTACCCAGGCTCCCTGAAATTCAGTCACAATTAAGTCTCCACTGGCAGTTATCAGTAGTTACTCTTGTACTATATTTCTGTGATACAAAAGTGGTTTGTCTTCCTTTGCAGACAGAGCTACAACTTAGGTCTTCTTGGAGCTCAGTGCCAAGAAGAGGATATAGAGGAGACATAGGGGAGAGGGGAGAAACTTCAGAAGACTATCAGGACAAAGGGAGCTAACTGCTGGAGCGAGCTCTGCCTTGCACTTAATGTGTGCTGCCTTTGAGTCAGTTTTAATGGCAGAAAGTCGCACAATGTGCTTATATATGCAAAAGCATGGTAGTTGTAATGAAGGTCCAGTTAAAATTTTAATTAACATCAAAATAGATGACACTTAAGTCTTCCCTCTCTTCATAAGACCTGCTTTCTTCTTGAAGTTGGCTGGCTTCCCTTCTCTTACCATCTCTCTAGTTTTCTCTTATCGAAGGAGAAAGTAAGGGTCTTGTAATCGCAAAGACCTTTTTTAAATCTGTTTTAGTATCACCAGTGGGTTAAGTCAGCATTTCACAAACGTTTAAGCTGGTATAAGCTAATACTGCAGCTGCTAGAAAGCTGCTGACCTGCTCCCAGACACTTATTTCTGCCTTTGGATCAGCCCAGGTATTTGTGTAAATACCAGGTGAGGTGGTTGAGGGAACTGCCACGGCTGTTTGCTTGCTGGCCAGCTGGACGTTGGTGACACCTCAAATGGCTCTGGAACTGCATTTGAATAGATTCAGGCAATGATTTATTACAGGAATTTCTGTAATGATTAGTGAATTTCTCTTAGGACAGCATGATCCAGAGGGGCATGGCATCAGGAGCTGTTACAGTATACAGTGATCAGCAGCTTCATGTCAGCTGTGTATAGTCTCTGTTGTAAGCTCGCTGTGGTAAGCACCCTTCTGTCACTGAGGAATGCTGTTCCTTAAATTAATTTGCATATAATTAATGTGGCAAATTTCTCCATAGGTGATGACATGCGGTAACTTGCTATCCCATGTAGCTTTAACTTTTCCCACCTGTGGTGATCTTTAGCTTTTAAAATCTCAAAGGATAGAATATGGCTGTGTTGGATTTTATTTAGTGGGCTGTGTACCAATTGTTAACAAAATATTAAATGATGCAAAGTGTCTATGTTTGTAATAATGTAATAAGAATACACTGCCTCTATTTTTTTTTCTTTCTTTTCTGTGAAATTAATTCTTCCTGAATGTGTTTTGTACTGGTTGCTGGAAGATTGTACCTAGCCAGGAGGTGGGTTATGAATTTCTGCTCTAATCACTTCATGCTCGGAAGCCAGTCTAGAGACTGCAGTTCTTGTTGCTGTGTCTTTCTGTCTTAAGTAGGAAGTGAGTCACTCCAGAGCTGTAAAGGATCATGCCACTAACTGACTTCCTCTACATTTTTGAGTGTTTTCCACCTCACTGCTCACAAACGATGGCATGTGTAGTGATAATATGGACCAGTAGCAACAACTTGCCCGTACCACAGAATACTGTGATTCTGAGTGTATCACACATCAAGGAGGTTATTAGTCATCGACAGCAGTCTCATATCTGCAATGTGATCCCATCCTCCAGCGGCCTGTTGGCATAGTGTGGCCCCTCTGTGCCTTGGGCCTGCTGTGCTGCTGCTGTGCCTTCTCCCCGCCAAGCTGAGCGTGATGCTGTCTCAGCAGGGTGTTTACCACAGCCACTGGCATATTCTTTCTAACCTGCAAAAGGCCAAAGCCAAGTGCTGCCTCATATGGGAGATGAGTGGATGGGAAAGCACTCTGTCAGTAGAGCAGAGGATCCTCTATCCCTTGGAGGAAGAGGAGGGAGAAATACCAACAGTGCTTTGAGCAGTGATTGTTGCCTAGTACTTTTCCCAGAGGCACGTCCTAGCTTCCTGGTGAGGTCAGCTTGCTACTGAGCAGTGGTTACAACTCCTCTTCAACAAACAGCCTCAGATCATGATGAGCTTTTGTGAAAGAAGCTCAAATGCTTGGTTGTATGGTAGTATTTTTTTTGGCAGTAGCCTGTGGTGGTGTCCCCTGGTATGGGGCTCCATGCCTGGCTGTGTCTGTGGTCTCAGTGTGCAGCTCTGACAAGGCTGATGAGGTCTGCGCAGTAAATTAATCTCACTTATAAGCTGATGATCTTATTCTGACATCATAAAGCTACTATCTAGAGTCTGGTTGTGCTTGGGGAGAATAGGGGAAAGGAACAGATCTGTTTTTTGCCATGAATTTGGACCTATAGACGGAGTATTTGTAATGCTCCTTTGCCATTCTGCTTGCTTGATAACTTTATTTGAAATGTTTCCCAGTGTGAAGGGGTGTGCTATAACCAGAGCCTCAAATTTCTGCTGTGATTGTGTGTGGTTATATCAAGTCATAGTAATGTGCCCTAATTGTTCTTCAGACCCATACCCTTTCTGTATGGCAGTTCTATTGAGAATTGCTGTATGGGGCAGGTTAAGGTACGTGGTCGTGATGTGCATGCAACACGAAAGCTGTTGTACATTTCAAACATCTACTGGATTCTGGCAACACCTTGTTTTGAGCGAGACCTTGTCATCTTGCAGTGAAATGCGTTGCAAAGCTTTATTTACTCCTTCCTGTTGTGGAAAGGCTTCAAAGACTTTGCTGTTTTATGAAGTTGAGGTGGTAATTTTTTTTTCTTTAGCACAGCAGAAAACAAATCAGCTATTTTGAACTTTTGAACAGTTTGTAGTTGCAGCAGTGCATCAGGGGGACAGAAGAAAACACTAAACCTCACTCTTAAATCTACTGTGAGATTTATGTATGTCTGTGTGATGAAGCTGGAAGATGAGTGGGTGAATGAGGTTCAGTGATTTGTCACTGAGGATTTAATCTGTCTGAATTTCTACATGATTTTATCCAACTCTGTGAAATACAGGGCTAAGGCTGCCTTTAAGAGCTGCATCATCAGCAGTGTACAGTTTATCACATATAAATAGTATAGATTTTAGAGACTGTAAATTATATCCTGTTTTTAAATATACAAACCAGTAAATTTTGTGTAATATTTGGGAAGAGCCTTCAAAGTGTGGATTACGTGCTTATGCAGTTAGGGGTTTTATTAGTTTGTGAGGGTGGGTTTTTTTGTTGTTGTTTTAATTGCAAAAGGAATGGGGCTTGAGTTTTGTTCTCAGTGGGATGATGCCTTAGCACTTGGGCTTCTCAGGATTTGGGAGAATTTTTCTGTTTGGGAAACAGGTTAGTTTGTGTGTTGCCTAAGGTGAAAGATTGATTGATGGATTGATACTACTAGCAAAAGCCTGCAGAGTCAGTAATTTTAACTCGTCATTTAGAATCACAGAATGGTCAGGGACAGAAGGGACCTTAAAGATCATCAAGTTCCAAGTCCTCTGCCATGGGTTGGGACACCTCTCACTAGACCAGGCTTCTCAAGGATCCATCCAACCTGGCCTTGAACACTTCTAGGGAGGGGGCATCCACCACTTCCGTGGGCAACCTGTTCCAGTGCCTCAGCACCCCCATGGTGAAGAATTTCTTCCTAATATCTAATCTAAATCTACCCTCTTCCAATTAAAAACCATTTCCCCATATCCTTTCACTACTCACCCTTGTAAAAAGTCCCTCCCCAGCTTTCTTGTAAGCCCCACTGGAAGGACACTATAAGGTCTCCCCGGAGCCTTCTCCAGGCTTAACAAGCCCAACTCTCTCAGCCTGTCTTCACAGGAGAGGCGTTCCAGCCCTCTCATCATCTTTGTGGCCCTTATCTGGACCTGTTCCAAGAGTTCCAAGTCCTTCTTATGTTGGGGACTCCAGAACTGGATACAGTACTCTAGGTGGGGTCTCCCAAGAGCGGAGCAAAGGGGCAGAATCACCTCCCTTGACCTGCTGGCCACATTCCTTTTGATGCAGCCCAGGATACGGTTGGCTCTCAGGGCTGTGAGTGCTCCCACCAGCACCCCCAAGTCCTTCTTTGCAGGGCTGCTCTCTATCGCATCATCTCCCAGTCTGTATTGATGATGAGGATTGCCCCAAATGTTTGGGAAGCATTAGTTTTGCACTTGAGGTAGCAAAACACTCTGGCAGAGTAATGCTAGTCCCATGTATGTTTCGTTTCCTTTCTTAGAAGTGAAACCATGTAGCCGAATTACCTTTTTATTTCTTTTTAATCAGTTTGGATTTCACTTGCAGTTGGTAGCAGTGAAATAAAATCTCGTTTTAAGAAGCAAACACTTAGGGTGTTGTCAGAACACCAGGCTAAATCTTGTGTGTATATGGAAGAATGCTGTTTAGGTTATTGGTTTTTCTTTTCTATGAAGTTAATAATTATACTTCATGGTAGTATTTGCCTCAAGTGAGGAAAAAGTGCTATCTGCGAGTCTTTAGGTCGTTCTGTGTGGACAAAGCTTTTGCCTGGGTGGAGTTTTGTTCTAACCACAAGGAATTCATGTGGATGTAGGAGTGCCTGTAGGGAGCAGCTCCTTGGGTCACAGCCTGTGTTATCAGAAGACACAAATGGAGCCTGGTTATACAGTAAAATTGAACGGCAGTAGAGGACTTTTTTTTAAAAAGAAGTGCAACTCTTTCCTGTGCCTGCCATTCGTCAGTTTGCAAAATTAATTTAATTTGAAATAGTGTGGAAAAACTATGCTTACCCTTCTGCTAGACTACACAATCATCTGGGTAAGGAAATGCTGCTTGTATTTGCGTAAAATGATTATATTAGAAGCCTGGGTTCCTGTGCCAGTTCAGACTTGGAATGATTTCGACTGTCTCAGCTGTTTGGTCAGTGGCATGTAATTCAGGTTGGCACAAGCACTGGTTTAAAACCAGAGCTCGCATAAGAATAGCTAATGCTGTCCCTGACACATCTGATTCACTGTGTAATAAAACCACCACTGCTCTGAACTGCTTGAAACCAACAGACTAAAATATCTATTTACACAGGCTGGATTAAATGAAACGTTTCACTGAGTCCATTTTACCAGGTAGGGAAAAGTAAAATGGCTTTTTTTGTTGCTCTCTGACAGGGAGAAAATGCATCTGTTAATCACTGAGGATGACAGTTTGTGCTGCAAAAAATAAATACCATCCTAATCTACTCATGACTCAAAAATAAAAGCTCAAGCTTTTTTTTTTTTTTTTTCCCTTTGGTACTAAGTAATTTTGAATGCTTATCTAATTCTGTATAGTGTGCTTGTATGCTATTCATATAGTAAATACAAATAAAACCAGGTATAACATTATTTGAGTATTTTTGAAAATATGAAAACTTTTAAATTCTCTTGGAAGAAAAATTTCCCTCAATTTAACTCAGACCATCTAGGGCTGGTACAGATTTAGTATTGCATATCTGGGTACATGTAGAAATACGGGGTTAATATTGAAGAGGATGCTAACTCAGATCTTGTAGGCGAAGAAAATTTCTCTTGTATTTTCCCAGAATTTTATGATGATTTACAGCCTTCTTTTGTATTTCTTGTTTATCCTTGTAGCTGGATGATGTCTTTCGTTAACATTATAGCTACAAAGAGATAAGCAGCAAGTAGTGAATATTGAGAACAGTCCATCTTGACATCTTTCAAAAAAACTTCAAAATTTTATCTTGGAGGTAACGGTCAGAGTTGTCTGTTCCTTCCTTCTCTCTTTGCTTTCACAATTCCTTGCAAAATAAACCTGATTCTTTTAGGCCTTTAAATTGGTTTATTTAGGTTAATTGTGATCTAGGTTCTTCCATTTGGGGGTTACGCTTTAAGATAGAAAAAATATGTATGGGTCTCAGTTAAAAGTCTAGGTAACACACAGAGCAGGGTATTTTTTTTTTGTCTGTTTAGGCAGAGCAAAATAATTTCCTTTTGTTTCACACACAGCAGTCCCCTTGGTGCAGCTCCCAATGATCAGGTACACTTTTGCAGTGATACCACGTTGTTCACCCCAACGTTAGAGAGTTGCTGTAATCTCTCTGATTCTGTTCTTCATTACTGCTGCCTGTTTTGTCATATTTGGTGTATATTTTGAACTGTCTTCGTTTCTGTTTTACTAAATATTGTTGTTGATTTTGGGACCGTTTTCTAATCAACTGTAGTCAGAATTCAGACTTACCTTGACCACCTAAATTCTCTTGCTTGTTTTTGGCAGCCCACTTCATAAGGACAATCCATGAGCGCTATCAAATTTCTAATGGAAATGCTGTTATTTCAGGAATGAAGTAGACTGATCTGCATGTTTTATTATTGCCCATTAAAACATTTATTGCAATCGTACTTGAAAACCCCTTATAAACAGAAGTACATTGCAAGTGCCAAAGCTTTCATGTGTAGTACACAGGGCAGAGGCTGTGCCAAAGTGGCGTGTCTCGTGTCGTGTGTCCTTGGGCACGAGTGTTGAGCAAAGCTGATAAAGACTTGGCTGAATGGAACGGCGTTCATCTCAGGACTGAAATCTGGACTAATTTCAGTATTGTATCAGTGTGGCAGTACTAATAAGAACTGTTTGTTTACTTAACTACTTACCTCAGTGCCGTTTCTTCTTGCACTTTGATTTGAGGAAGAAAATTTGCTTGATGGTCATCATATCTAATAAATGGAGAACTCAATCTTAACACGTTATAAAATGTGTATCATCTAATGAGACGTGATGATGGTTTGCTTGGCAGGATTACAGGCGCATAGTTTTCCTAAATGATATTATAATGTCCCCGTGAGAAGTACCTGGCAGGGTTCCCCTCAAGAGACACGGGTCACATGAGAGCAGCAGATACTAAAATTAACTTCATTCAGTTAAAAACAAGTACATATCAGAATATGCACAGTAGAAATTTGGATGTATGTACTGAATTTGTCAGATACATGTTGAGTCTGTCATTCCCACACAAGATCATCAACAAGCAGAACAACAAACTAATAATCCACTGAAGACTGAAACCAAGTGGTAAGAAAATTGGGGGAAAGCCCTTTTCTCTCTGCCTTTTTCTTTTATTTATTTACTGCAAGCTGCTGTTTTCTGTTGTCTTCTACTTTTGTTATGTTGCCCTGCGTACAGCATTTGGGGCTGTCATGGGGGTTGCTTAGAATGGCTTTGGCACTTGAAATCACAACATCTGGAAACTGCCCCTGTCTTGGGACAGAATACAATGCACAAGGATGGGTGGAGCAGCAAAAAAGCAACCAGTAACCTCAGCTCCCAACTGCCTGTCCACAAATCCACTCCCTAGTAGTTTGCATCCAGAATAAATAACTCTTTTTCTGCATGGATAGTCATGCAGCTCCATGCAGGGAACTGGACAATGACATGCTGTCCTTGGAATAGGATTTTTAACCTGTTACTTTGTTTTTTCCCTGGTTTGGTGAGATGTCTACTCTTTCTACTAGTGGGGGAAGTAGCAGCCCTCATGCTAGGCTGTGCTGAAGAGCGATTTCTGAACTCTGATATGGCAGCAACAGTTTCTGCCTGTCTGCTGCTTTTCTCTAAATTTTATTGTTCTGACTTTATCTTTACTGCTGTTTATAGTAAATGTAAATCTGCAGTTTGCCACACCTCTCCATCCAATATACTAGCCTAGGGAGTAACAACTTTCTCATGAAGTAGAAGAAAATTGGCATCTGAAGGCACCAGTTCTTTTGTGGCTGGCTTCTCCTTTCAAAGCACGTGATGCTGCATGCCAGGGATTTATTCTTTTGTTTCTTTCCACTGACCCAAGTTTTAGACTTTGGCTGATAAGCACTTTAAGTTCTGCACCAAGAAAACAGTCTGAAGAAAAATAAAATCCACGCTTCACAATCATACAATATAATGCTTCCCCAAATCCAGCCATTTTCATATGCAACTTGTAGACTTCTGTTGCCTGATTTGTGGTGCCCTCTTTGGCCTTTGCATCTGTATAGGGTTTTGCTCAGCTCTTCAGGGTGCTGCCTACAGACCCGGCTGTCGGCTGCTCCTTCGGCCTCAGTCTTTGACTAGTAAGTAATAAATGTGAACTTTATTGTACTGCCTGACAAGAGATAAATGATGTTAAGGTACAATATCTTTATCAATGATACATAATGAACCTTGACATGCTGGATCGATGGCTGAGGCAAGTTCTATGAGGTTCAACAACCCTCAGTGCCGGGTCCTGCACTTGGGTCACAACAACCCCATGCAACACCGCAGGCTTGGGGAAGTGGCTGGAAAGCTGCCTGGTGGAAAAGGACCTGGGGGTGTTGGGTGACAGACAGCTGGCTGAACATGAGCCAGCGGTGTGCCCAGGTGGCCAAAGAGGCCAACAGCATCCTGGCTTCTATCAGAAATGGTGTGGCCAGCAGGACTAGGGAAGTGTTTGTCCCCCTGTGCTTGGCACTGGTGAGGCCACGCCTTGAGTACTGTGTGCAGTTCTGGGCCCTCGCTGCCGGAAGGACCTTGAGATGCTGGAGCCACAAAGCTGGGGAAGGGTCTGGAGCACAAGTCTGAGCAGCAGCTGAGGGAACTGGAGTTGTTTAGCCTGGAGAAGGCCTAGACCTTATTGCACTTTATGACTACCTGAAAGGATTTTGTAGCCAGGTCTCTTCTCCCAAGTGACAGGACACAAAGAAATGGCAGAAGTTGTGCCAGGGGAAGCTTAGGTTGGATATTAGGAAAGATTTCTTAATTGACAGGGTTGTCAGTCATTGGAACAGGCTGCCCTCAGAAATGGTTGTGTCTCACCATCCTTGAGGGTATTTAAAAGATGTGTAGATGTGGCATGTAGGGATATGGTTTAGTGGTGGGTCTTGGCAATACTAGGTTAATGGTTGGACTTGAAATTCTTGTTCTTTTCTAATGATTCTATGATTCTAAAAAAGTGATTATTACTATTACTGGACATTGATAAGGCAAGAAGATAAGTTGTGGTTCTGCTGCCTCTGCTTGATGAAATATTAAGGAAGAGAGAAATAGTGTTTGGCTGTTTAGCCCATTCCTAAAGCAATTGAAGGAATGTTGTTGGCACTGGTTTTGTGCATCTAAGACTGAGCAAGCTCATTTATTTATCCTTTTCTTGTTTTCAAATGATCCTAAAGTAAGCACTATTAGAATTCCAAGTCCATTTTTATATCACTTCTGTAATTACAGTTATGAAGCCTAATACTGAAGATAGGGAGTAATGGCCTATACGTGATTCCTAAGGGCTCATGGGCTGTCCTATTTTATTCCTGTTCTGTCTTTAATTAAAAAATAAATTAGTTACTGTATAGGAAAATGACTTGGCGTTCATAAATTGAGGTTTCTTGTAGCTGGAAAATGTTGTGCAATGTTAATCTGTGCTGTAGCATTCCTGTACTTACTTGTTACATCAAAACTCACAATTTTTTGGTATGCTGTGACTTAAGAGAACAATTTCTATGTAATTGTTAAATTCCTGTCAAGTTAGAGTGTAATATTCATTTAAAACTTAAAACAATCTGTTGAATATTTATTGACTGCAACAAATAATGATCACTGAGGTGGATGGATGTGAGCATTCATACAAGGGCATTCTGTAGTCAAGGTTGGATGGTGTGATTATTTCACTTAGTTTATGCTTTTTTGTTTTGTTCATTTATTTGCTCTCATGCTTTGGATTTGTTAGGTATTTTTGTTTATAGGCAAGCAAAAAGAGGAAACATTTTTGTCAGTGCTGACTTAAAACAAGCTTGTGTCTGTTCAAACTACAGGTGGTGCTTTATTTTAATATTGATATATTTCCAGGGGTGGGGAGGGGAGACAAAGCAGCTTAGAGTAACTCTCTTGAAGACTTTGAAGTAAAATGAGTATATTTGCCTGGCAGTTTTTTTGCTGTTCTTTTATAGGATGGATAAATACTAGTCTTTCACTGAAGAAAGACTTTATATATGGATATAGTTAGTATAATTGACTCTAAATACAATGGATATATTATGTCCATAATATGCGTTGAGATTTCCCTTGTACAGCTTTAGTATTCAAAACCAATTGTCTGCTTTTCAAACTTTGTTGGAACTTATTTTCAAATTCCTATGGAGTAGAAAGAAATATTTCTATACTTGTGTTTGTTTTTTCCTGTTTATTTCTCTGCTGACCATTTTCTTGGAAACTTTAAGCAATAGAGCACAATGACTGTCTGTGTCTCTGGCAAAGAGGATCTGGACAGAAATCACTGAACTTAAGCAAAGTCAAAAGGTCGGTTATGTAGTATAATTATTTTCCTCCCTAGCATAGACCGTGAGCACTGTGTGGGGGGGTTTGGCCATCTCCAGATGATTTGCATTTTTGAATTCTAATAAAAATAGTTTTTCAAATAACTTCTAAAGAAATTTGATGGGTATTGATGGTTTTTGGAAATCCTGGCATAGTATTAGGGATGCTGTAGCTTTTGTGATGTGGATGTGGGACAGCTGCTTGGACTAAAATGACAGTTTATTATTTTCAAATTCAGCCTTGGTGTAGGTGATCCCTGAATGTAAACAGTTTTTCTTTTGCCACATTATATGTTAATAGTTATGCAGAAAAATGCATAGTTGGAAGTATGTTTTCTTTATTTAATCTGGAAGGGAAGTACTCATTGTACAAATTATTTGCCTGAATGCCTCATGTATTTTTTTGAAAGTAGCAAGGGTCCTTCCTTCTGTATGGTAAGAGTAGAAGAAATGAGATAGAACAGGTCAGGTAGCGTGCTGTTTTCAAGCAAATTCTAATTCCATTAATTAAAGGTTTTTTGTGTGCTTCATCTACGTAACCCAAATTACAGTGTTTCCAACAGATGTGTAGTATTTAATTGTTAAAGATTGCCAAACCTGATCTGCATTGATGCCATGTCAGTGGCAAGTGGCTGTAGTGGTCATCTTTGCTCCATGTTTCTTGGTTCAGGAGCAGGGGATACTTGAGACAGAACATGTCCAGGCACAGTGCAGCATGGACCCACCATGCCTGAGCATGACCAGGCAGAGACCTGGCATGGGCCAGGGACCAAGGGGTTGCCTGAGGAGAGGAGGTGGTAGCCCTTGAGCAGTCTGTGCAGGCTGTGGCCTGTTTTGACCTACGTGGTGGCGAGGTTATCTCAAGAAGAAATGTTTGGGTGCTTGTGTGGAGTGTTTGTCACAGGCAGTGGTTTTCATTTTGTGCTGAAATAGTTCCAGTTCTAGGGCTGGTGCTTCCCTCACCATTGACCATCATGTTAATCTTCTGGATGCAGCTGTAGGTGACAAAAGGGTTGTTACATTTCTGTAATGCATACTGTTAGAATAACCGGCTTTCAGTTCCTTTGAGTCCAGCTAATGTGGTATCCTAGAGGCCAAAATGCTTCAATCTTTTCCTCTCCAAAGTATACTTTGCTATGTTGTTTTGCCAAATAGCAGCTTGCATCCACACATTGCTAGGACTTTGAAGCAATGCAGGTGGAGTTGTTGACTTTTATCACATAGCTTTAGGTAATCGAAGACTCTGTAGATACAGCACTGATAAATACTTAGGTTACAGATTAAAAGGTTGAAAGTTGAACAGAATTGTGGTGTATTTGAAAATGAAGTTAATTTTTTTTCAGAACACTTGTTTCATGGAGTAACAAATTAAAGCAGTCCATCTGATATCCATCTTAAATCTTCTTCCATTCCTCTGAGCATTAAAAATTAGGTGTTCAGGACAATAGTTATTAATGTTATTAGCTATAAATTCTGTGGGCGTGTTTGTACTCTTAACTTATCAGAAAAGTGCTTTTTGGCTGTAATTACAATGATGTGATTTTCTTTTTCCCTAGGTGGCTGTTTTTAATGCAGTAGCGTCATTACCTGGTTGAACACTAAACATGAGAATAGCAGGTAAGTATACTCAGTAAAATCAAGGCTTCTGTCACTTGTAAAACAAATTCTGTAGATGGCATTAACAGGTGTGACAATAAGGTTTTGAAACAAACTGAACTGGCGTAACAGGCATCGGCGTTCCATTTAACTGGTGTTTAATGAAACTCATTTTGGAATTTGGGATGGTCTAAGAGCAAACAGCTCGTTAAAACACTTGCTTTGCAGCGGATCTGCAGTGGCTGGTGAAGGTGCCATGACTTGGCATGCTTTGGTTGCTGATTCTGTAAGATGACGAAAGAATAAGGAAGTGGCACATTGATGTCTTAAGCAATTTATTTCCCCCCCTCTGCCTCACCCTCCCGCCTCACGCTCCTGTAAGCGCTATTAACTCTTACCAGAGAGTGTCTGAAACTTCCTGAATGGTTACTGGGAGTTTGAAAGCTACAAAAGCCTTTCCATTGTGGTAAGGTACTGTAGTAGAGGGTTGAAGGAACTGATTTTACTTGACAGAAGGTGTAGTGGTTGTAAAAACAAGGTTGTTGCTGATACAGGCCTACAATAAAATATTGTAGAGATTTCCTTGCAGTAGAACAGCCGCCCATGTGGCAATTGAACAGTTTGGAGTTTCTGATGTATTGCACTTTTCTCAGTAGCTGTAGCATTAACTTGCAGGAGGAGGAATGACACCACCTTTTCCAGGACAGGTGTACATTAACCTTCTTAATGTGAGAAATTACTCCTCATTTTTTGTCTTCTAAAAGTTGTTTGGCTCTACTTCTGAAGTTGTTGTTTTAACCTCAATATGTATAACTGGGAGCAACCTGCTAAAGTAAATCTGATAAAGAACTAGAAAACGTAGCAATTTTTAGGAATTGTCTAAATCACTTGTAAAATTGCTTTCCCAAACCTCTTTTTTTTTTACTTTTGTTGTTAAAACCCACAAAGATGACATGGCAACTCCTACAGAATGTTTAACCTATAGCAAGCAGGCTGGTTTTGAAACCAGTGCTAAGAGTTTCCTAGGAGATTTCTTACCTCTCCCTTAAAGGGAGTGCTCATAGTTCAGCTGAAAGGCTCAGGATACAGAGTGAAGATGGGATGGTTAGTGCTCATCCTTGAGTTCTTACTTATGTCACGTACTGTCTGCTGCAACAGCAGTGCCACTTGCTACATGACACATTCCAAAGTCTGGTACCATTTGTCTTTTAAACAGTGTTGCTTTGAAAACCTTTTCTCCACTTTCTAACAGATGATCAGATCATCTGTTTTCTCTTGTACTTACATGCTTCCTTTCAAGTGCAAACTTCTTTGGAGTTTTCCAGGATAGTATTGTAAAATCTAAGCTTGCAGCGGTGCTCCCTTACATAGTACGTGTATGTTCACACACACAAAAAGGGAAAGTGATGGTGCGGGGAGGAAGGGGAAGACTGAGCTGCAAGCAAATGAAAAAGTTGCATCTTTCTTCACCTTTACTTTCTTTTTCTATCCCATTATCTTTTTTTTAGCCATTCGAAAGGATTGATTAACATCTTTCATCCTTTTGAAGGTTGAGTAATCTGTCTATTTTAAGGTTTCCTGAACAGCCCATCACAGCAGCAGTCTGAGATCTGCAGGAGTACAGAAACTTGGGGAATTTTTTTTTTTTTTTTTTTTTTGCTGAAAGATTTATTTGGCTGGCAATCTGAGAAACAGAAGCATCTTGTAAGATTGCTTCTTCTAAAGAGTTTGACATACTGGGGTGAGACAGGAAGGCGGGATGTTGATCAGATGCCTCCTCACCTAACTACTCTGTCAGTTAGTATTTTGCAATCAGTTGAGAGAAGTATTCTGTAAAAATTTATTGAAAATTATGCTAAAAAGTGGTGGGGTTCACAGCAGTAGCACGCACCCCCGAGTTTCTATTTCAGATATAAATGGCTGTGATTGCGTGCTTCCAGCTCTTCTGCCAGGAGGTAGCTTGTCTGCTCAGCACTGGAGAAAGGCTTGTAAAAATTGAGACTTAAGCATACACATTAAAAGGGCAAGGGGAGAGTACTACTTTTTATTACTTCTTAAATGAGCTCTTTTGGGTTTTCAAACTTTTTTTATGAAGGTCAGTAATCTGAATTTGTTAAAAAAGGAGGATTTTTTTATGCTCATCACTGCTTGAATAAAGCAGCCGAACTGCAGCATATGAACAAATCCCTCATCACTCAGTCTTGGCTGTACATTAAAATAGGGGCAGCTCAATTATTTATTTTTTTTCGGGGGGGTGAGTAGGCAGGGGGAGGAGTGTTTGTGAACATTGAGGAAACATGTACCTGTGGCTAAGAACAGGGAAATGGAATGGGGGAAATGGGGAGTTTCCCCTTTGGACAGCAACCAAGTTGGATTAGTTTAGTTCATCTTGTTAAGCTGGATATCCACAGAGAAGTGTTTCGTTTCTCCTGGCTGCTGAGCCGAGTTGGTGTACCGTGGTGTCAGACAAGCATGAAACTGGAGTAAACTGAGAGCAGGGTATGCGTTTGCTGTAGTAACCTGATAGACTGGCTCAGTTACATCCTACATTGTAGCGTTCACTTCTTGCAGATTACTTCTGCTTGGTGAATCCACGAATGATCACTCTGAGTTCTTAGTGTGATCTGATGCATGTTTCTCATGTAGTTGATTCTGCTAAATGTAGTATTATCGTTTGCAGGTAATGATTTGAAACTTTTATCTGCTTCTGAACAGGTGCTGCAAAGTTTGTAGTTGTCGTAGCAATATTTTTGTTGACGTTTTATGTCATATCTCAAGTGTTTGAAATAAAAATGGATGCAAACTTAGGACATATATTTGGTAAGTGTTGACTTTGCTTTCTCTGAACATCTATTAGTACTTACTTGAGTCATAATCAAGAATATCATATTCGTTATGCTTTAAGCTTGACTTACGCTGTTGCACGTAAGAATTCTGTGGGGTTTTCAATGCGTAGAGTTATTTTTTATATATATTGTATAATGTATGTTGTTTTCTGTGTGAAATGTTTAACCTACTCTGATTTTTTTGCCTGCCAAGTATGCATAAGTTTACATGATTTTTCTGTTTACTGGTACTTGCAGTCTTAGTCTGGAGTTGTAAACTAGGCAACTTGGATGATGTTTCTGGAAATCTGCCCTCTGCCTTGCTGACACTTAAGCAATTCAAAATGTATGTTTTGGGTGGGCTTTTTGGCTTGCAGGGGTATGCTGCCATGTATAATTAAACATGCAGTAATCAAAACATTTCAGATATGCCCAGGTTCTACAGAGAACAGGATTAGCAGCTGAGGTGACTTAAAATTCAGCATGATATGCTTTGAATGAACTTAAAAGAAAAAAAAAATCTTTAAAGAAAACAATTTCAGATAATGGGTGGGGTTCATGTTATTTAGCTTCAGATTGCTACAGTGTGAGTCCACATCTGAACCAGTCACCAGAGGTATCTATAATAATTGGTGAGAGGACACAGATGCTATTATTACAGATGTATTGTAGATAAGCCCATGATGAGGTCACTTGTCTCTTCCTATCCTGAGAACAGGAGTTGTGAATACCCCTGATTCACAGGCTTCCACTGCGGTGAATGGAACCTCATCTTGAAGAAGGGAATTTGTTTCACTCTAAGTGCCCATATCTCCACAAATCCCTGATGGTTTTGTATGATCTTTCTGTTAATTGGAGAGTTATAAATTAATACAGTGCTTCTAAATGTGGTCCCCAGACCACTTCATTCTTCTACCATTAAAGGGTTTATATTAGAACATAATGTTCAGATGTAACTGATGCTTTGTTTCGACCAACTTGTTGTTGTAGGGTTATGGAAAGGTTTAAATTTATAGGGTGTTTTATAGCAGATGAGACTTTTAATAGTAACATCTTGTAAAACTTTCCTTTTGTGTTTTAGCTAGATCAGCACTGGATGCAGCTGCACGCTGTGAGTGTTCATATGCATGTATTACTGCTCTGACTCGCTTTTCTTAATAACTGTTGAATTTTCATAGTTAAGAAAGTCCTAATTACACTTCAAATGCAATCAGAAACTGATTTTCTTCTTTTCCTGATTTTCCTAAATTTCTGGTAAATACTGTTTCTTGCCAGTGTTATACTTGTAGTTTTGTCTTGTGGCTGCTGATGACAGTGCCAGAGGCAAGCAGTGGTGTGAGAACAAGAAGTAGAATAATGAGATGCTCTAAGATCCTAAATTATTTTAGGCTGCTATTAAACTGCAGATGAGATATTAATTGGCTTTGCTTTTTTCCTTGTATTTCTTCAGAGAGCTAGCTAGTATTTCTGTTAGCCTACATCTGTGCTGTCTCTAAAATAATATTTTATTTCCTTTTGAAAGCTACAAAACCTCCAAGATACAAATGTGGGATCTCTAAAGCTTGTCCTGAAAAGCATTTTGCATTTAAAATGGCAAGTGGAGCAGCAAACGTAGTTGGACCAAAAATTTGTGTAGAAGATAACGTGTGAGTATTTTTACTTCAGTATCTTTGGATCACTTTGCAGACAAAATCAGTGGTTTAAATGAGTCTTCATAGGTTGTGTTTTGTCAGTGGTTTGGCTATGTGAAAAAATTCTATTGCATTGTTATTTAAAGTCTGATGAAGCACATTTAATACTCTGTGGTAAATGCAGCAATGTGCACGATTTTAATACCTGCAAGATAGTTTATACTTTTTCAGGCATTAGACAGACTTGGTCAAGTCAGACACAGACTTGCCTCCAAGTAACTTGTTCTTGTGCATCAAACAGTAATTAGGTGAATGATGGTTTTCTTAAGTAAGAACTCTTGATATTTCTAGTTGAATGTTACCAGCTAAAACTGTGGTGGAATTGCCTTTTGAAAGTCATCTTTTAGGCTATCTGGTTCCACAGTACCAATATCAGAACATATTTTTCACCTTGCTTGAAAGGATGGCTTCAGAAGGGAAAAATGTTCAGTAGTAATTTAATTGTGCCATTAATAACTAAAGTTAATAAAATAATTGTGAAATGAGGAAAGGAACTACTTGAAGCAGTTTGATTTTGAGTTCAAGTCCTGTATTTGTAATAACTGCATTTATTACATGCTGTTATCTCTAATACTATGCCTGGAGTACATAACTGAATACCTTTCAGTAATCCCCATAGTGGAAGTATTAATACATATTTTTAGACTCTTTGCTCATAGGTTGTTTCTGCTCATTGTCACCCAGAGTGTACAGCTGCTTGTAACATAATCTATCCACTTATGTGTCACATGCCAGGGAAGACATGATGTTAGCACTTTCAGAAGGAGGGTTTTTAATATCAGCCACGCTGATATCAGCCAGTCTTCATTTGCATTTCAACTACTGTAGTTTAGCTGCTTCGCAGCCAACACTGTGATAGTGCAGAATGGGTCAGATAGCACGTACAGCAATCAGTGATAATTAATTCTACAGCAAATGGCAACTTTACTGTAAGCAACACACCCCATGTAGTATAGTAAGTAGGATAATTAATCTGTAACAGAATAAAAAGTAGAGGCTTACATTTTTCAATGCTTTACTGTCTAAAGCAACACTGTAAGATTCATCTTACATGAACTTATTCTAGACTGTATTTGAAGCATTGAGTGCAGCAATTTAGATGTAATGAAGTTGAAATAGGAGTTTTTTCCCAACAGCTAAACAAATGCAGTGTCTTTGCTTTGCGTCATTTGTCGAAACACAAGGACCACTCAAACTTCAGGCCATTCTTCTGTGAGGCTGGTTTAGCTCAAGCTCCGTGGCTTGTGTTAGGAGTGGGTTTGCAGCGGAGCGTAATGGGTGCAGACCCTGAGCATGTGCAGAGCAGGCAGGAGCCTGCTGTTGGCATGTACTACCTAGAAGTTGCTAAATTCTGCTTTCTGTTCTTATCATTGATACGCTTTGTGACCTTAGACAGTCTTATCTAATCTCTTGGCATGGTAGTTTTATTGGTGTTACAAAACTTGCCAGCTTCTTATTCTTGTTGCTGGGAAGCTAAGTATCTGTGAAGGCTTAAGGTGATTCACTGATTAAAAGCTGTGGAAGTAAAAGTAATATTCTAATTCAGGGTTGTAGTGTTTGAAATATTTTTTTTATGTCTCTTTTATTGGTTAACTAAGAAGAATCTTTTTCCTGTTGAAAAAATCCCCTGGATATTTCATTGAAGAAAGTGATGAAAAAGTAGTTACTGGCAAGAACTCTCCCATTAGTACTAGTGCATACTTCAGTGCACAGCTATTGAGTCTTAAGTCCAGTTGGCTATGGCAAAGGTCTTTCTGAATTTCTTACAAAGAGGACTTGTAATGTCCGTTTAAAGGTCCACCAGAAAATTTGATCATTTTAATGTGATCTCCTCCTTTAGTTATAAGAAGTTTGATTTCTCTTCCAAAAGCTCCCAGAACTTGACTGTGAATTGTTGGAAGAATTGTAAAACTGATGAACGACTGCCCTCCTGTGTGAAGACTGACACATTACAGCCTGGAATGCTTGTGACAGTGTACAAGCTGTCTCAAGTATCTCAGAGCTCTGAGAGTTTATTTCTTGCTCAGTAGCTCTTTTTTATAAAAAGTGATATTTTGTGAACTCACTCCTGCAAGTTGCATTTTTCCGATTACTTTGTCTTCTTTGTACTTCCAAGACAAGCAGGAACAGGTTTTCATCACTTGTCAGTGGTATTTACAGTGTAGGTTTCTGCTGTGTATTAAACACAAGGATGTAATTTGGTTTTTGAGAGTACTAAAGGTGCTGAAATAAGTCAAAATGCATTTCAATTCTATATGATTTAAACTAGAGGTATTTTCTTGCAAAATAGGAATTCTGATCTGTAGAAGTTCAGTTATGGCCTTGCACTCCTGTACTAGAAGGATGTAATTCAAACTAGGAAAAAAATAGTTGTCATTGTCAAAATGCTAGTATCGTGGTTGTTAATTAATGAGTTTATAAGGAATGATGTTGCTGTACTTTACGGCAACTTCTCCATGCAGTTTTACTTCTATTAAGCCAGTTGCATGACTGTGCTGCTGTAACTTTATAGCACACTGTTGCACTACATGCCTTTAACTAGGAATTCTTCTATTTACATTTGCAGGAGTTTTTTGTTGTCTGAAATCCATCCTGTTTCTCCTTGTTTATGTTAACAGTTTTACTCGTAACTTCAAAATGTTAGTGCGGGAATATTTGGGGCCTGGAGGCAGAACAGAGATTATTACACAGCGCCAGTGAAAAGGCATGAGGAGGTTTCTAAGCCTCCCCTCACTAGAGGGGTACACAGCCATCATGGTCCAAGATAGTGCAGCACCCTAACAGTCTTGATGTTTAGGTTAGCTGTTCTTTGCAGTTCTGAAGGGCTTCCCTCACAACACATCTATACTTTACAGCTCCTTCGCCACTCTTAAGTTTGGCCAAGTTGTCATGGTTTGTGACTGTTTTGTTGGGATGTGTAATTGTACTCCAAGTTTATATTCAACTTCTGCTTCAAGTCCCAGCAGCGTATGAAGTATTTTTCTTGGATTTAGGTTTCCTATTACAGGTACAAGTAGCTAACTGCTTTGACTTTCTTGTTTCTCTTTGTGATGCTGCAATACTAAACAAATACCTCAGATCAGTTAGCCTTTAAACTCATTAACACATTTTTGTTCATCATGTGCTTCCAAAAAAGCTTAAAATGTTGATTGCATGACTGTGTTAAGCTCCTCAAATTATTATTTGTTTCAGGCTCTTTAACTGCAGGGAATTTTCTGAAATACATTAATAGCCCTTTATATTTTGTGATTTTTTGTAATACACACATATACTTTAGAACCAAGATGATTAGGTGATCAAATGAAATGGGTACAACTGGGATATTTGATCTGTCATTGTTTGTGACTCGGTGGTATAAGAGGTTAGTTCATATAACATAGGTTAGTACAAGGAAATTTTTCTTCATTTAATTACTCCTGAACATGTGGTCTTTCAACTAAGTATCTCTTACAATTTGATAGATCCTATTTAAAAAACAGAAACATTTAACATCAAAAAATTGTCCTATTAAAAATATATGTTTATTTTGTTTCAGTTTAATGAGTGGAGTTAAAAATAATGTTGGCAGAGGAATAAATGTGGCCTTGGTCAACGGTAAGTGACATTTTTGTGAGCACATTGTCTTAATTTTCAAATTCTTTCTGAAATCCAAGGTGAAATACTAAGGGATGGTGAAAGGCAAGCAGGAGAAGAAACAGAAGTGTTCAGCATATTTATAGTGAGATAATGCACATGATGTTTAGACCTTTTTGTTAGAAAGTAGAAAAACGAAGTTTTTTTTCTCTAAAAATGTGTAGCAAAAATTATAATGTGGAGTGCTGTGGTGACTATCTCAGTGATAGATCAGATACATTCCTACTGTTTATATAAAATAGAAACCACACAAGATGCATGTTACTTCTTTTGACTTAGTGCGTTGCCACCTCCCAAAAATCTTGTAGACTAAATTCTTCTGTTGCCTCTTTTTTCCAGTAATGCTTATTTAACGGTCCTGTTACTAAATGGAAAGACGAGATCATTATTTCCTACCTTGAAATCAGCGTATTTCATTACTCCATATCTGTAGATCTAGTCCCTAAACAGATCATGTTCTGCAGTTGTGTTCAGGATTCTTAATTTTCATTAAACCCAAATAAATCTGCTTGTCTATCACCTTGAAAGTTGAACTGAACATCAGCGCTGGCAGATTTGTCTTTAATGTGTAGGAAACAATTCCTTGTAGCACCGAAATAGAACTTTCTCATTTCGCTGCAATATAAATTCATGTTATTTTTGGATTGTACTCAGGTTTACGTCATCTAAAGCATTACTTTCCTAATCCTGTTCTTAAATTGTCTCTGTTCAGACTTGAAACACCTACCATTGTATTATATAGCTGCCAGTCTTTCTGCCTGTCTTCCAAACTTTGCAGGGATGTATGCATTAAAAGGAAAACTCTACCTTCCATCAAATACTTCCTTGGTAGACAATAATTTAAAAAAAAACCAACAAACCCTAGTGAGATCACTATTTTCCACATTCATCAGTTTGTTCAAACTGATGAAGAATTTCCAGTCTGTAGTTCATTGGGTTTAAAGGATGTGGGCTTTCTGGTTTAATTTATATTCCACTTGAAGTAAAATCAGAAATTTGCATGTTCTCTTTTTTCTTTTTCTCTTTCCTGTTCCTGCACCTTTTCACAAACTACTATGCTGTTCAAGGATAAATCTTCATAAAAGATAAGAGTTACCATAGCAATTAATTTATATGGTGTCTTCTGCAGCACAATATTTGAAAGAGTCATTAGGAGGAGTTGGGCATGTTGTCTGTAAAATAATTTTGGCTATACTTGACACCAAATATTTCTTTTTCTACAGGTAAAACAGGAGAAGCATTAGACACTAAATTCTTTGACATGTGGGGAGGAGGTAGGTGCAATTACTGTAGCTGGTTAGAGAGAAATAATTTAAACACACTTTTCCTCCTTCTCCAGGCTTCACTTGCTGTGGAGAAACAAAAACAGTCATAGTGGGAGGGGAGTGGTTTGGTTAAACACATTTGTTCTGAGTAGTTCTCACTAGTGGTGGTTGTGTCTCTATACAATGTGGATGAAACTCTTTCTATAAAATGAAAGAGTACTCTCTGCATTTTATCTTTCTCCCACTTTTTATAAATTTATAAGTACATTTCCAGATATTCCTAAAGGGGATATCTTTGCAGGAAGACATCGCGCGTGTTCAAGTGTAGAAAGGCTGCTTGTTATTAAACATTTCTATCTTCTCTCTCTTTTCAGATGTGGCACCATTTATTGAATTTCTGAAGTCCATCCAGGATGGAACAATAGTGTTAATGGGAACATACGATGATGGTGCAACCAAGTCAGTCATTGATTTATATGGGAAAAACAACTTGAATGTTTTGTACTAAGAAACCTGCATGTTCTTATCACACAATCACTTCTCATAAAACTTTTATTCTTCCAGGAGGGTGAATTTCAAAGTATGGTTTCAGTTTATTGGTTTTATAATGCTTCTGTCATTCAGGGACAGCAAGGATCAAATTAAAACTAATCAGCTGTAATGGGTTCTGTGTGTATTTCCATAGAGGAGTGTTGGGTCTATACTAGCAACAGGCAAACAATAAGTTGGATAATATCCCAAGAGTTGTTTGAAAATCTGAAAAGGCTAGAGATTAATAGTTGACTAATTAGCAATTGCTGTAGTTGCATTTCAATTTTTTTTCTCCTCTGAGAAAGGTGTGGATGCAACACGAAGGCAATGTGGGGCATATGGTCAGCCCAAAAAACTGCTATAGCTGTGAAGAAAATATTGACTTGTCTGGCATTGTGTATTTTTTTTATATATAGATACTTTTCTTTTTTTTTTACCATACCTTTATTCTCCCTTGCTCCTTAGGTTTCAAGACACTTTCCTAGAATTTGTCTCCACATATTTTTCTTTGTCTTTTCTTTTTCTTTTTCTAAATGTATGCTGCCAAAGATATGTAATCTTTTTGGAGAAGTGCTGTTTTTCTAGTGCTGACAGCTTGTTCTGTCTTATGGTAGTGAATTTGAATAGATCCAGGCTTAGGAACATGACTGTGAGAACATCCTCTGGTGGAAATTGGTCTGTTCCACCCAGAACTTTACTTGGATCAACTCCAAGACAAAGTTTGATGGTTCCAGGGGTGCAGAGACCATTCCCGATATGCCTTGCCTGTATCCTTTTTTGATGTCTGTGAGGTTACTAGTGTGTGCCTCATACTTGTTGGTCTGGGTGTTTGCAACTGCTCCACCCCAAAGATGTTCAACTTACTAATGTAGACACAGCCTGAGAGGTTTTAGTTCTCTTTAAGCTTGGCTCCCAACCATGGTCACTTTTAATAGATACTAAAAATCACTGTAGAAATTATATTGTAATGTAAGCCATCCCATCCAAAGGATTTGTTGTCTTTCAAGTTATCTGCAAACTGTGTTTTTGAAACAGGAGCCGCTTTCCTATGACAAAGTCCTAACCTTGCAGTGTGCAGTTTTTGCAGTAAAGAGTTAAGCATCTGTATCTTCATGGCTTTTAGGAGGAGAAAGCAATTTTCTTCATTCAAAGGCTGTTCTCTCCTGTTTGTTACTCACTTGTTTTGCTGCTTTTCTCTTCTTTGCTCTTCTTCCTTTCTTCTTTGGTGGTTTAGATAAGTGCACTTAGTTTGTTTCAATGTTCATGTCACAGTTTTGAAAGATTGTATGCAGGTAACAGTCAGCTGAACAAGGAGAACTTGGCCCATTCATGCTGACAGCCAGGAGCTGCATATAGTGATGTTACATAATCAGCCACAAGTGATTGATGGTTAATTATAAATGCCAGTTCTTGAAAACAATTAAAATTGTGAAGAATTAACATGTTTAGAAGAGAAAATATTTGTATTTTGATTTTTGTTGTTGTTAAATACAAGCTGCCATAATTCGCTGGAAAGTCAGAGTGTGGGTTGTGCAAATAACAAAATCATTTTTGTAATTTCAACTAAAGTGAGTCATACAACTATATCATGGTAAATAGTAATAATCAGAAGTTGTGTGTGTTGTTGTAATTGGGTCAATATAGTAACTGAAAGGAAGAAGGAACAAAAAAAAGAGCTGTTTGGAGGTTTTGTAATGATAACTTATCCTATATTTTCCCTTTCATATTAAAATTATCTGGCTTGGACTTAAATGCACTGAGCCCTGCTGTGGGCAACACAATTGAATGAATTGACCCAAACAGACAAGAATTTTCTTTCATAATTTCAGTCATTCCTCTCATCCAAAATAGCTTGTTACTTTATCTAGGCTTCAGCTTGAGCATGGAAATAGTGTTTAAAGTGCACTTTTTTTACTTGCTTGGAGCATTGCTGACATGACTTGAGGTGTATGTATAAATTCCCATAGGAGAGGGTTCTTGGCTTTTGTTGGGGTATGGATGGGCTTCTATGCTGATTGCTTGAGATTATAAGATTAAAGAGCGGTGCTGGTTAGATCAGGTGATTTCAGAACGAGCCGTATTTGATTTTGAAAGGTAGATCTTGCCCAATATTGACTGACTTAAACTATATTTAATCAGGTTAAAGCTGAATGTTCCATTGCACAATGAAAGCTCTGAGGGTATGTATTTTATTCAAACACTGAACTTGTCTGTTTTGCTCAAGGCTTAATGAGGAAGCACGGAAACTGATTGCTGACTTAGGAAGCACATCTATTACTAACCTGGGCTTCAGAGACAACTGGGTCTTCTGCGGTGGAAAAGGAATTAAGACTAAAAGTCCATTTGAACAGGTCTGTGATTCTGTCACTTACTGGAATTTAACAGTTCACACTACTAAAGGCCAGGCATGTTTTATATATACACCACACTCTTGTTCGAGATGGCTATCTACTGTGGTAGTGGCACCCCGTTCTTTTCAAAGGTGTTCCTTTACTACCCTCCTTTAAAACGTACCAAAAAAGCTTCCTTGGTTATTAACAAATTAAAAAAATCTTATATGGGGTTATAACTAATTATTTATCTTCTTAATTAATCAAATTAAACTGAATAATTAAAAATTCTCTGGCTAACGCTTGTATTTTAGCTGCATTAGCAATGGTAGACTTCTGACAGATAAGAGGGAATTACGGTGTTGGTGATCCTGCTGTTCACTTTGGTCTTCTGGCAAAAATTATTGCTCATAGCAAAACTTGTGAAATACAGTGTTTCTGTGTTTTAGCTGTTAAAATCTAGCATGTGACACTGTTGCCTTTAATCACCTGTAAAGGTAGTTTTTTTGTTCTAGGAGGGCAAGGAAAGCGTATTCTCTTTTGTCAGCTTTGCAAGGGAGTAGGACCTGGTGCAGGAGCAGTGGTGAACTCTTGGAGGCAGTAATGTCTTACCTGAATGCAGATAGTTGCCTAGTGGAAAAATAAACATGTAATTTAAAAAAAAAATAAATTTAAAATTCACCATTAATTAATGTTCTTAAAGTTCTGACCGTTCATTTTCAGTGTCTTGTAAATTTAAGATCCTTATTATTTTTTCCTGGTGTCTGATATTTTAATGCAGTCAGTCTCATTCTGCCTTGTCTCCCTTCCTAAATAAACATCCACAATAAATTTTTAAACTCTTTTCCCAGTATGTCTTAACAGTTTTAAGGATACACTTGTCTGAGCCAGTTATATTAAGTGGTGAATGCTGGGAGCTTGTTACATTTGATACAAAGCACAAGAGGCCAACAGTGAGGTCTTTTCTTTGTCCATGGCCTGAAAATGAGTAAAGAAATTGTCTTTTAAAGCTGTGAGTTAAAGCAACAGGATAAATTACTTTAACAATTGATTGATATTTTTTCTCTTTATAGCATATAAAGAACAACAAGGACACAAATAAGTATGAAGGCTGGCCAGAAGTTGTCGAGATGGAAGGCTGTATCCCGCAGAAGCAAGACTAAATGGAAACAAAAGGAAAGGAGAACAAGCATGGAGGGAAATGCACTTTCTGCTATTATTAGGGAGAGGGCTATGAAGGAGACTGTACTGTAAATAATATTTTTAAAGCATGCAACCATCTTGTCGGTGTGTGCATGAGCACTGACATTTTGAATATTCGGATTATTTATTGCTAACACACATAGAACTCCTTTTTGTAAATATGTCTACAGTAAAAAACACCAACACATCAAATCATTTCTATGCAGGTTTCTTAAAAGCACAGTATTTAGTTTGCCTGTGGTAAATAATATCTTGTAGATGAACTGGCTAATAAATGGCATATGCAGCTAATAAACAGATCCCGACAAATGTTTTACTGTCCTCTTAACAGCGTAATGTTGCTGTGAGTATGTAACCTTTGTGGAATATTGTAGATTTTAGTGATAAGTTAATAAAGATCTTTAATTTTTTTTTTAATCCTCTGCCTTTTTAATGGCAGCATCACTTTTTATTAAAGCTATTTGGTTACTCTAATTCCAAGTGCTCCAGAAATTTATTTTGTAGTCCCCCCCATCAAAACTCAGTAATCAATAAAAGGGAGAGTACGTGCTCGTGTAACACAGATATGCCATGAGAAGCACAATATAAATGATTTTTTTTTAGGGGAAGAACAAAAGTAAATACCTAAGTAATGTATGTGATATTTAAAAGCAACTTGGAAGGTTTTGTGCTTCGCTTGTTGAAAATAACATTTACTGTGCAGAAGAGACTTGGCATGTTAAGCAGCAGTACTGTGGTGAAGTTGTTCAGTTTCTATAGCAATTTTTGTACTGCTGCTTAACCGTCAATTCTACCTATGGCTATTGAGGTATAGTGGCTCGTCACATACTGATTGTGAATAATGGAACAGTTTCCTCTCAGTTCTAAGATCAGGAATGAATTTCCCATCACACAAAAACCCTGTTAGAAAGCAGTCTGCCTTCCAGTCAGAGTTGTTCCAGGGTACGCACTTGTGCACCTTGACCATCAATGTTATTGGTATAAGTGAGCTGAGGCAATTTGTTCTTACAGGGAGCTGCTAGGGAAAGCATTGTATCCTGTGTTATGCAATGTGTGACACTTAACCTTAACTGACACTTTCCTTCATCTTTTTTTTTTTTTAATGGAAAAAAACCCAACAACGGACCAAGTTGAAGTGGCCTTATTCTTCAGCTCATGTCAGAGCTGTTGGAAAACAGCTTGCTTTGGAGACTTCTGTTTCTTTTAAGTAGGGCCAGCCTGAACTTTTGCGGGAATAAAAGTTACTGTGGTATCACTGAGGGTGTTGGTGTTCACAAAATAGGGGCTGACACGGAATTGGGTGGAATCTCTTGGAGCTTTGTCATGAGTTCTGGTATAATCTTCAGAAACTTCTAGCCTGTACCATGGGACAAAAGCCACAAAGGATTTTCCAGGAACCCTCAGTGTGAGTTGACTGCAGCGGTACTCAAAATACTATTGTTGATGTTTTCAGAGACAAATTTCATTCTGTGCACTAAAATTTTCAAGCAATATTGGGAGATACTTTGTAAGTCAAATAAATACGCGATACCACAGTAAGACTGGATTCTTTGTTGTTCTGTATGTTGAACTAGCTTGTGATATAATGTGGTTTTCCCTCAAGTTTAATGTGGAAAAGCAATAAATGCACCTTACACAGTGAAATTGTTTTTTGTTAAATCTTTCAGACTTTCTTATGTAGGGGGACATGTGAAAATCATGTATATTCTTATCTTCAAAATAACCCCTGTGTTTATATCAATCAAAAAATAAATTATATTTCATAACATGAGGCTATTGTGAAAAGCTAATTGTGCAAGTCCTGGGACTTTCCACAGCAATTCAGTTTTGTCGGTGTATATGCCAGTATTGGTTACGCTGCTATCCAAAACATCTCAAAAATTATTCTGATAGTACTTGTGAGGGGTTTAAGGGAAAAAAAAACCCAAAACTTTATGCTCGTATGCATTAGTAATTTCATGGGATTGCTCTTAGTTTTCTGGTTTCAAATGCCAATGAAAATTTCATCTTTTATCAAATTAAAAAGTTTCAATTTCCCTCTACAGATTTAAAGGAGAGGAAATAAGACTGAAGACAGACCTCTTAGCCCTTGTATCTTTAAAATTTGTACTTTTTTTCAGCAATCTGAATTAGGTACATATGATTCTAACCCCTGAAAGTTGCACCTGCTTGCAAGCCTTTTAAGGGATAGATTTTAAAGCAATAAAATGATAGGATTGTTTTTGTAACACCTTAAATACTTCTGATTCTTGTGATTTTGATTGAAATCTGCCTTCTGTTCTCTAATCCATGGATTATTATATTTAATAAGACTATCTTCAAGAAGAAAGAATTCCTTCTGGATTAGCTGTGCAAACAGGGTCTCCTTGCTCTTGTTCATCATCCTGGTCTGTTGATTCGTCACAAGATGTAGTTGTGCTTTCTCTTCTGTCTTGAGTATCCCTCTGTTGAGGTAAGCTTTCTGATGCTTGTTCTTAAGAAGTAAGACTTCCTGCTATCCTCTGTGCATTTCCTTTAAATTACCACACCCAAAGATACCTTCTCTGGCCTTCCTGGTCTCTGCCACAGCTGGTGGTAGGAAGCGGTTGCAAAGTTGAAGGCGTTTCGTACTGGTAGCACGATGTGAAAATACCTGTGAGAAGGCTGCAGGTTGCAGCCTTTTCTACACAAGATGATGGGGGAGATTTGCAGCATCTTGCAGACTCGTTAAGAATAGAGCAGTGAGGTAAGGAAAGGGTGGGAATGTCTACCTCAAAAAGTGCAGCTGTGAGGAGAGTGCGGGAAGGTTGTAGCTTCATTTTCCCTGAGGAGCACCCAGCTCTGATCCTGGCCACCTTAAGACTTCATTGCAAACCAAAGGTCTCAACTGCTGTGCTAGTTAGTGTTGCTTTATGTAGATAGTACAAATCTTGAGAAAGAAGCTGAAGGGCTTCTCAGCCTTGAAGTGCCCTCTGCCTCCTTCCTACTGCCTTTCATGTTCACACTCTTTTCTCTGGCAACAGCAGAGCCTTTTGCAGCCTTAGTTTCCCAAGTGCTAGTTTGGAAAACGTTTCCCTTTGCTCAGCGTGTTTTGCTTTCCAGATGCCTTAGTGCGACGCTCGGTTCCCTCAGACCCTGGCATGACGTAGTAAACCTTTGATGGGTATGTAAAGTCTCCTAAATTGGATTTCCTGCTGCACGAGTGTCTTTCAACAATGGACGCATTAGTAAATGCACCAGGGCAGGTGGCTACATTCAGGGATGAAATGCAGCAGTAACACTGCCACCCTATGTGTTGAACTGACCTTCCTGAGTAAGGATGGGAGGGGTCATGGTTCCTCCCTAAACTGACGCTGTCATGGATACCAGGCAGGGGGCTTTTTATTGACGAAGTCCTGTTCAGTGCTACATCTGTGAGGCCATACACCAGCCTTAATGCAAGGGGCCTGGCTAAGAGTGTTTAAAAAGAAACATGGAAGGCTGGGTGGAACTTGAAACAGAAGGAGGAGGGTCCAAGAACAGTGCTCAGCTCGTTTGGTGGTACCATGAGCTGTCAGTAACTTCTGACACTGTACTAGAGATAGGAGGGACGCTACTTATCCTCCAAGAAATGTGCCATGAAGACCTGGGCTCAGGCACCTCCTGCTTCTGTCCCCCAGCAGGCAAAGAAATGAATGAATGACAAGGGAAAATGTGCTCTACTTGAGATGTTTTCATTACACTTATGATTATCTTAATATTAACTGAAATCCACTTACAGGTCTTGCAAACAAAGTCTAACAAATCCATCATAGACTCAGGTTCAAACAGGTTCCTCAGATGTCTCTTTGCATGCTTAAACAATCCGTCTAGATAGGTTGGCTTGTGTACCATCCAGGTCTTTGTTTCTGAAAATTAATGATCGTTTCTTTGCAAGTTAAAAATCAATTCTCCTATTTGATGTCTTTTACATTCTTCCTGGCCCTTTCTTTTCCCTTCTAGAACATGCAGCCCAGTTCCGTTAATCTTGCATTTATCCTTCTGAAATCGCTATAGTCGGTAATCACCTGTACCCCCAAAAAAGTCTGTTCCTTTCTTAGGGTGTTGTCCATACAGGATATAGCTATAACCTCGCTGACATAAAAAAGGCACTGCCCTCTGAGGAGGAATCGTGTCTCCTCTGAGCTTGATGGATGGCAGTGGAAAGGAGCGCTATCTTCTCTGGAACATGGTCTGCAAATTTTTTTTCTTACCAAGAGCTGCAGCAGTCGTCTCTGGCTAATTATCTTCCTCAGCCTTGAACATTTCAACATTGTCTTTATCAGTACAGCCTCATGTTCCCAGATCTTGGCCGATGAATCATCTTTCCTGTTGGAAAACTTGGTGGATAATGTCTTGAATTATGGCTTTTGAATCGAAGCCCTCGTAGATGTCTCAAAACCACCTAAAACACAGTGTAGGTAACTGTACCTTGTGGTGTATTAGTAAATAAAATTAATGTTGTCTGTTTGTTAGCCTTTGAATTATGTTGAAATAAAAACTTTCAGGGCTTCAGAATATGTATGTAGAGAGTTAGGCATCAGTGCAGAGCACTAATGGTCCAGTCGCATTTTGTGCTGAGTAAAACACAGAGAAGCCACCCCATCCTCTAGGAAAATTCTGATCCCTGGGGGCAGCCCAAAGCAGCTGGTTAATTCTGCTTCTCTTGCTGATCTTGCACTGCAACACCAAAGATTTAGAATGGTTTCTTAGCACTGCAATTATTCAGCTGCCTATCAGCAAATGGAAAGAAATAAACACTGAACTCAGCTGGTATTTCAAGGTTAAGCGGATAGAACAGTGACCCCCAAATATGGTCTCAGCAGAGTGTGTGATACTGTTCTGTGCTGCTTTAGTGCTGTTTAGTCTGAGTGACCTAAAGTGAGGAGAGCTTCTTAAAGAGATTACTTGCAGTTGTAGTGCCATAAAAGTACCGATCAATAGAAAATGTGCTCCCCTGAAGTACCAACCCTTCTTACTGTACATGGCTTGCTTGTTTTCCTGAGAGGACACAACGTTAGCACATTGTAAGGGACCATAGAACTTCTACAAGAGGTGGTTGTGACATAGAATAACACCAGAAGTTTGTTACCACTTAAATATCTTGCATAGAAATCACTAAAATGGTTTTATTTCACTAGCTGCTGTGCTTGCAGAACTCCTGTCAAATATTCTCTGTTTGTGCCCTGTGGGTTTTGGTTTTGTTGGTATATTTATGTTAATATCCTGGAGTTTTCAATGCATGTGAAGTGTGAAACCAAAGCTGGACAACATTCTGATGTTGGCAGCACAGTCAGCTCAAGGAGTTACTACTCCTAGTAGTACTGCCATGTCCTGGCTGCAGTTTACTGCTCCAAATTGACCCAGTAGAGTGTTTCAGTGAACTGTATCATTGAAGCCATCGAGGTGCTGGGGTCGGGGCAACGGGGTAGAGAGCCGAAGCACACACTCAGTCAGCCTGTTGGCCAAACCAGCCTGCTGTAAGACTGCAGCCTAAAGCTCCAAAGCCAGCAAGTATAAAACTTAACAACTTAGTTCTCTTAAGTTTTAAGTAACTTCTGGTTTTGCTCTGACTAGCCAGAACTATTGTGTTTTTTAAAAAAACCCAAATTGCACATCTTAAACTGGAATTAAATAGTATCTCACTGTTGGGTTCCTCCACATGTTGATTCTCTTAAATTAGATCCTCTAAAAACTCTCGCTGTGTTTAACATCAAGATATTATTTAGTGCATACTGAGACACAATAGAGTGTCAAATTAATTTCTTAGATTATGGGGCAGATTGGTCCGGGCAGGAGAATGGGACATTGTTTCAGCTGTCAGCTGCTTTTGTGCTACTGACGTGAGGCACAATGTACCTTTCAGCAAGGAGGGTAAATCATCATCCACATAAATAATACTGTGGTCTGGTTTTAACCCCTGGTATAGTGTCAGGCTTTTTCTCTAGCGATCAGAAATGTTTGTGAAATGTGCTTTGCTCTGCTCCACAATCAAATCCAAATTTTCTGGGTTTTGGGGAAAATGGTTATATGTGTATTAGTCGGTCAGGCTGAGGTTCAGCAGAAGGTTTCACAAGGTATGTGGCACTATCTAAAGAATCTTCCTCCTGTTCAGTGAGTGTATCTAAACCCCATGCCCTGTGTCTGCCTTCACTCTCCCAGGCTCCTTTTTTGATACACCTTTTTGCTGTGCAAATGAAGAGATAGCTCCCCTCCACTGAAGGCTGTCATCCATTTACAGTCAGCCCTGGCATCCAAACTCCAGCCTCAGCCAGAGGCATCACTGGTCAGCGTTAGCTGTTAGCTGGGAAATGAATTGCAGTCGTCATGTGTTCCTGCCTGCCACCGTACTTCCAGTCCTGCAGAGCTGTCACAGTGACCAGAGAGGATTAATTCCCATTAAACTGAGTAAACTGTTAAGTTATTTAGTTATTTAACTGTGGAATCACAGAGCTGTCTATCCAATGTAATAGCAGACTGGGGCAGGCTTGGGTGTTTTAGCACTATTTACCTGCAGTGTTCATTTAACATGGGCTTCACAGACACCATTCCTTTCAGGATGAATTTGCCATCCATGTCGTGAACGAAAAGGATGTTTGGCCTCCAGGAATACAAAGTTTGGTAAATGCAGTTTCCACCAACTGATTGAGTCTTTTCCTGCCTTGAAAACCTGTTGTGGTCTCTGCGGCAGGACTTGTGACCGGATGGTTACCCTACAGTCCCACCTGGCAAATCACGGTTTCCAAACTACAGGGGCTGAGAAACAAGTGCAGTGCCAGGTAGCCAAAGCATTGGGAGACCTGCCTATTCTCTTTGGTTTTTTGTTTTTACACCAAGATGTGCCACTGCTTTTGAATGTGACTTTGAGCAAGTCATTTCTCCCCATTTTCTCTGAAAAAAGAAGAAAATATTCACTGTTACCACTGCTACTGGATCTGGGCATTCCAGACCAGCTAGCAGGACAGATGGGATACAGACAGGAAAGGATTCACAATTAGCATTTTTGTCCGATAATCTAAAACAACACTTATTCAACCCTGATATTTGCTGCTGTTCCACCCTGTGAGGTATTTACAATACATTAGAGGGCTCAGAAAGGCAGGGCCTCATTTGGCAAGAAGTCTGCACTTCTGCGGGATGAGTCTTTTACACGTTTTGATAAATGGTAGCCAACAGTGTGACTTTGTATTATTTCAGCACTTTGCGATCTTAAAGGTCTTTTCCAACCTAAATGATTCTGTGACCTGGCCATGATAGTTTTGAACTATAAAGAACAACCCCATAGACAAGTTTCCTACCTTGTAAAACCTTACCCTGTCATGAAATGAAGCACCTCAGGTCTGTCAGGTACCTCAGCTAAAGTGTATGTCCTTTCAACACCATTTCCTCTGAATGACCAATGCTAATCATATATATGAATGCATATATATACAGACTGGAAGAAGAGCTCCTTGAGGGTAGCCCTGCTGGGAAGGACATGGGGGTTCTGGTGGACAAGAAACTTAACATGAGCCAGCAGTGTGCTCTTGCAGTTTGGAAGGCCAATAGCATCCTGGGCTGCATCAGAAGAGGGGTGGCCAGCAGGGACAGGGAGGTGATTGTCCCTCTCTACTCTGCTCTCGTGAGGCCCCATCTGGAGTCCTGTGTCCAGATCTGGGTTCTGGGGGCCCCAATACAAGATATGGAACCATTGGAGAGGGTTCAGAGGAGGGCCACAAAGATGATTAGAGGGCTGGAGCACTACCCCTACAAAGAGACGCTGAAGGAGTTGGGCTTGTTCAGTCTAGAGAAGAGAAGGCAGGACAAGGGGGAATGGATTAAAGCTAAAGGAGGGAAGATTTAGATTAGATATTAAGGGGAAGTTCTTTACAGAGAGTGGTGAGATGCTGGAACAGGCTGCCTCTGAGACGTCATGGATGCCCCGTCCCTGGAGGTGTTCAAGGCCAGGTTGGATGGGGCCCTGGGCAACCTTGTGTAGATCCAGGCTTGGAGGTTGGTGGCCCTGCCTGTGGCAGGGGGGTTGGAACTCTATGATCGTTGGGGTCCCATCCAGCTCAGACCACTCTATGGTTCTATGTTTCTAATCGTTGTGTTTTACTCGACACATATGTTTCACATACTTGTCATTCACAGAGACATTTTAGTAGCAATGGAGACAATCCCCATCTACCACCCTTCCTTTGATGAGGGATCTGCATTAGGCAAGGACCTGACGGCATCCTTCCCTCACCAATACCTGCACAGGCTGGCAGTGTCAACAGGCTGACCAGCTGTATTCCTGCCGCAACTGCTCTGAGGCCGTCAGCCCTTCTGCCAGCAGCACAACTTTGCTCTTCAAATGTCCAGCCAGTGCACGTGCATTTCTGGTTTCAAAACAGCACGTATGGTTCTCAGCTTCGGGAGAGGTTATGGTTATTCAAGAAGTAAACCCATGGCATTTTTCATAGGTTTGCTACTTTTCACAAAGGGCTGCTCCATGCATGAAAGGGCAGTGTGAGGGAACAGGGCTGAGATAAAACCTTTCCCCTGATCAAACTATGAATTTCTTTCCTTTTTTTTTTTTAATCTCTCACTCAGACAAGCACACACACAGCTACTTTCCACGAGAAAAGATGTATTATTTCAAAGCTACAGAAGTTTATTATAAAGTTATGTTTTCAAAGTCAACAGCCTCGATCCTCCAGGCCCAACACTGGGGAAAAAACACTATTAAACTGCATGAATGAAACTCACCCCAGTGCCATATGCCTACAAACACAGCTGAAGCCCCTGTGTTGTATGCAGGCTTCTCTAAAAGCTGAGGAGGCATGTGGTCTTACAGGTGGTTCTCCTCCTTATTCTCCCTCAAGGAGAGCTTTTCCTGGGTGGGGAAGGACTAAAGGCAGTTTTGTGGAAAAAAGAATCCAATTTATGTCCTAACCCTGCCCAGAATTTCTTTTACAGATGCTGCCTACCTAGAGTTGGTTTTATGGATATAACTCAGGTAAGTTTGACTTACACAGCAACTTCAGCTGTGATAGTCAGAGGGGCTCATGCTCCAGTCTCCCCAGTGCACTCTTCTTTGCTTCTGCTTCCCAGCTCCAAGCCCTCGACACTAGTGCCACAGAGAGTGAGCAGCATTCCTGCAGACCACATGCACTTGCTCTCACCAGAGGCCTGCCCGCACTGCAGGAACGGTAATGACATATCCCATTAAATAGCTCTCTTCAGCTTCTCAGGGGCAAGATGGGTCCTGCTGCAGCCAGTGAAGATTCAGACCCCTATTTCTCTGTTCAGCTATTGCAGCTTTCATAAACCATGTGTGTTGCCACTTTCTTTTGTTGCCTTTTGTCACACTTTGAGAAAATAAACTCTTTTCCCCCCATAAACCAGAAAAAAAGAATCCTTTATTAACAACATTTAAGAACAGAAGGATGTTTTGTCGGAACTAGATGGCCTCTCAAAATCAACACAGGCTCACATACCGGCTAGCCAAGCAGGCAAGAGAAACCCTGACTGTGCTGGCTGCGTCATGACTGTCCCATGTCTCAGTGTGACGGTGATGGAAATGCCCTTCCACCTAAAGGTGATTTTCCTTTCTTTACAGATCAGGTATGGAAGGAACTTTAGATCCAGTAAAAGCTAAGGTAGTTTTGAGACACAAATTGGGGCTGCTTCAAAAGAAGATCTCAATTTCTGTGCTGAACTCCCAGAATCTGGTTCTTGCTGGGGCCTTGTACAGTGAAACAGTGGTAACCTCAACCCAGATCTCAGCAGAGGCACCATGAAGACCAGGTTCATGCAGGGCAATGAGGCACTTGCCAGCATTAGGCAGATTCAAAGACAGGGAGAGAAACACCTTCATAACTACAGTGACCAGTAGTATGTCCCAATCCATGCTTCCAGTAAGTGCTGTGCCATGGCCTGTGGAGCCTTGGATTTATTTTCCTCTCTCATAGATGAGAACACCCTGAGGCTGACAACTCTTTCTTTGGGGTCTTCTAACAGGATGTGGCCTTCCCATTCAAATTCTCACCGGACTGGTGCTAAACCCTCCTGTGACAGCAATTGGCACGCTGAGTACCCTTCCCACAGACAGCGGATTTTGTGGCCTCAGGATCATTATCTGGGTAGGTCGATATAGACAGTCTGGCCAAATCCAACCTTGGGAAGGTCCAAGAAAGACCTAGCAGACAAAGGACTTCTTGCTTACTGAACTGGTGTCCTTAAGATACTCCACATAAGATTGTGACATCCCACAACCCAGATTTTGTTTGCACAACTGATAGAGTGACAGGCAATCTGGTCACCATCTTTCATGGGTAAATAATTGACAACTAGGGAATTAATCCTTCAAAGCAACTTTGAAAGCATCAACCAAACTGTCTAAGAGACTTTCTTTCTAAAAACTGACTGTTGGTGTGGAACGAGTTAAGAGACTGCAAACCCATGCAAGTCCCCTTGATGTTGGTAAGGGTTCTGCACTTCACTGCTGGAGCTGGGATTTCACTCCTTGTAATGTGGATTGAAACAAATAAAAGAGAAAAGTATACAGAATATTCATTAACCAATGATTTAGAAAATCATAGTGTTTCTCATCAGTGTGCATTAACTACAACAGTTATAACCACACTAACAAAAAAGGAGAACATTTATGCAATTCGCTAATTTCCCCCTACACATGCAAATAAAAATCAGTTAAAGGCCACTACAATGCTACAAATATCCAACCAATAAATGTCAAAAGGCTGCAATCTTATCACATTAGTTTTTGAAACCTTTTACATAACTTTCATAATTTAAATATTTACAAAATATAAACTTTCTTGTCTTATCAAAAATAGGTCTTTGCACATTTAAACAACAGAAATCCTTTCACATGATGCTTTTTAAGCCAGGCATTAAATCACTGCATAAAATAAACAACCTTTCACAGATGTAAAATAAAATTGAGCCAACATAAAGAGGGGGAGAAAATGCTACCACTAACAGCTTAAATATTCTACTGGTATGAGCCAATCCATAAATTGCACTGTGCACTGAACTGGGGATGCAAACTAATGAAAAGTTTTAGCTGCTGCTTCTACAAAATAAAGCAATGTTTTACATTTTTTATCGCTTTATGGCATGTTTCTCCATGCTGAATCTCATGTGGCTAACTGTGAAAATGAGAGGGAGCCACCAGCACGGTGGCTGAACATTGGCAGGTTATTGCGTACAGTCCAACAGCGGGGTGACAACCAGTTGACTTGTAAATTGTGTGTCCAGATAATTAGGAAATGCCTGTGAAGGATGTTATTTCCTTCAAATACCAAACTATGGTACACCACTCCCATCCACCGAGCTGTGATCCAGTCTCTCTACCCTGGACACAGCTTCCTGCGTGCCAATGGGCCCTTGCCCACCCAGACAGTGCCCCACTCTCTGCCCTCAGGTATGTTCCTCAGTGCCAAGCACTTTTCTGCACCTATACAGGAGATGGCTTTCCGAACAGTCACAAAGCCTGTGACTTCATAGTCAAGAGCAGAACATTTTTTTTTTACCCTAAAGTCTGCAGATATTAACCACCTAGTGGACCCATCTAGTCCCAGTTTTAGAAATAGAGATACAAAAGCTATATCTAACATATCTTACACATCCTCTTAACTCTTCAGTCTCTGGCTAAGGAGGTGTTGAGCTTTCTCCGCTGTACCTACTGACCACAAGCACCTTCAGGACATTGTGGCTGTTAAAGACTTGGGAAGTTTAGTGTCTGTCCCTGCTCATAGAGTTACATGTTCATATGCATCACTGGGAGTCCTTTTTCATTGTTTTTAGCTGTCCCTGTGAGCAGGATACTGCTGCTCACTCGGTTGCCCCATCACGTGCCCAATTCTTGGGCTACCCACTGTTTGGCAATACTCATTCTCCTGAGGTTCATCCAAAGTAACTGGATTGTAAAGAGTAATTGCTGCCCGCGTGGCAGTTGTATGTCCCAAACAGCACAGGATGGATTGCCTGGGCTTTCCCTACTCAGTCTTACTTGCAGGTATGGACGTCGGTCATGGTCTCGCATCGCCGGCAGCGCACGTAGCAGCACCAGACGAACTTGCATTCGCACCTTTCCACGTGCCTGACGACGTGGGTGTTGTACCCGCGCCCGCAGCACAGCAGGTTGCAGCCATCAGGTCCCTCTGAGGTGCGGTTACATTCCCTTCCCTGAGTCCCAGGAATCCCTAATTTTTGGTCTTCGACACAGTAATTGGGCGATTTGTTTATGTACAGCAGGTCTTCCTTCCCGATGGGTATTTTCCGCTGGCTTTTCTCTTTCCTGCGGAGCTTTTTCTTCAGTCTGTCTGATATCTGTATGCTGTTTTCATACTTCTCCTTTAGGAACCGGCCAATCTTTTCAAAGGAGGACATGGTTTTCCAACAAGTTTTCACAGCGCAGGACCCGGAAACACCGTGACAGCGGCAATCCACTGACATCAGCTTTGCTACAGCCTGAAAGCAAAGGGAAAACGATGTTTGCACGGGGTTTTTCACTCATTAGGAATGCTGCCAGACATCAGTAACACAGAGGTCTCAAAACATTTAACATTACAGCTGCCATGCCCGTTTCAATGATGGGGAAGCCAGGGCACTGGTGGGTACATGCTATGAATCAGGTTTCAAACTCTGGACCCCCCTACTACAGGAAGCCTTCAGAAGTGCTTTGTGTTTGCACCTTGTGATGGAGATAACATAGCAATATTGGATCACGATAATGAAAGCTTGTATTTCTGGCTGAATTTCCATTCAGGAGGATCATAAATGCCTGGAATGACCAGTCTTGTGTCACTCCTCTCACCACTATAATGCCAACAGCCCTCGTGGGGAATCACATGGGGGGCAGCAGAGACTGGACGGGTAACTGCACTCCTATGTTGGAAGACATTTACTGAGAAAATCTATGCTGTCTTTTAAGGGTGCCTTGAGGCACCCTTAAGATCACTAAGGGTGATCACTACCATCAAGATCACTAGACGTTCACAACATCGTCTGTAACTAAGGCCACAGAATGGCTTGAAGTTGCACAACAGGGCCCGTGTGACCAAAGCAGCAGAGCATACAGGCTGGAGGTGCCTCAAGGCAGACCTGTGTTGGAAGAGCAGGAGGATGACGACAACTCTGAGCTGCAGGTGAAGGCCATCAAAGGAGCCACTGCAAGTCAGCAGAGGTATCATCAGGTATTCTGGAGTAAAACTCAGGTGCTTCCCACTTACAGGAACAAGTCCTGCTCTTGTAATTTAGGCACACTAGCACTGTCATGGGTTTCTAGTGTTTCCAGTCACATAATGGTTCTAACAAAGTTTGATAGTTGCATTCACATTACTTTTATAACTTCCAATGCTTTAGCAAAACTTCCACAGGTATAACCAATATTCAAATGCCATTAGGTGAGCTACTTTCTGATGTCCATGCGTATGCAAGCACTGGGCTGAACAATAACTGATTGACCAACAATGGGAATCTGCAGCCTGCTCCAAGCTTTTGCAACACTCGAGAATTTTGGCTCAGTTTACATGAGACCGAGCCTTAAAGCAGTGGAATCCATATGCATGCAGTAACTTTCTTTACCTGGAACTGCAGTTAAAATTGTCAGCAGACAATCAACATAATACTTCCTTCTGGAAGTCATAGTATGCAATTAGACTTGTGACACATCTCATATTATAGTTTGAAAAACCATTGTGTGCAGAGATAGAGCAAAAGAACACAGTATCATAATTTTTATTTTGTTGCCTTTTACTTTCCCACTAATGTACCCTCTGGAGTAGAGGCTGTTGGTTAATGACTTGGAAAGCCCATGCTATAGTCTTGTAAACTCTCCCCCCCCCCCCAATTTCATTTCAACAATAAAGGCACTTGGGAAAGGTAACAGAAAGTGTGAATTTTAAACGAACTAACTTTTTAAGTTTCTCTTAAAATTTCTCAGGTAGCAACGCCAATACACATTCAAACTACTCCTCTGTAGAGGAACCGTTTCCTACAAAATGGGGAAGGCAAACAACCCTCACCACCCAAACTTCATGATGTTTACTAAATTTCACCTTATACCTTCATTTACTCTGCAGTCCCCACAAATATTAATCACTGTCAATCTGTCCTTCTCAAACTGTTTTAGGGAGTCAAAAAAACCCCAGGAGACAAGTTTATCTAAGATGTTCCTCTGGTTTTCCTTGAAAAAGCAGCTTCATGTCTGGCTGCCTAAGCTTTGATTCTCCAGTGAGACCAGAGCTCTGAAATCTCACCAAGGCCAACTGTCCCTATGCAGAACCAGAAATAAACTCAGGTCCCAGACTCCGTATTTGTACCTCAGGCAGCACAAATGCCATCCTCAGAGTTTCAGAGCCAGTCAAGGCACAGAACAGATAAAATGAGCAGTTGCTACCCTGTATGTTAAATTGGGACTTTTCATTACAGTAAATGCGGTCCCTGACGTTTGGGATGGGTCCAGCGTGGTTCAGTCCACTGACTTCAATGGAAGTTGAGGCCTCCTGGCACGTTCTGCCCCACAGGTATTGACACAAGCCCGAGTTGGTATTTGCATATAACTCTACAAACATTATTAAAAATACACATGACCAAAGTGTTTGCTTGGAGTCATATCTTTGGTGAATGGACAGGGCCTATTGGTTGGTAGAGGTTACTACAGAAGCCAAATAAGCAAGGCTTTCAAAGAACTTTCAGGAAGAAAGTGCAGGTGTATGCCCCAACCTAGAACTAAACCTGGTGAAGCAGTGCACCAATACTGGAGAGATTCCTAGGTGCTGTGGATTGCTTTTGGGATTGGAGATTTCTTTCCCCATCCTGGAAGAAATAAGAATATTGCAACAAACAGATGTTCACCTCAGAGCACACACAGATTACTCCAGTGGCAAACCAAATGGCAGTAAATCTTGTAGCCACTTATCTTCTCTCCTTCGCAAGCTAATTTCTTAACGCTCGTATATCCAGAGTCTGTCAACAAGGAAATCACTGTATAGTCAGAATATGCATAATTAAGATGTAACAGTGATTAAGGCAGATGAGAATTTGAGATCCAAGGACAGAAGGTCTTTGTTAGAACATGGATAACCTAAGAAAATCTCATGGGAAAGGGAAACACAGCACAGAAAAATGCATTTTACACAGAATTTGCAAACAGAAGGGATTTAATAGTATTTTTCCAATTTCTAATGACTGAGGAAAGTAATTGGAACCTCAGAGTAGTTTGAAATCACACTGTGCTATGAGATTTATAAGGTTGCAGATGTAATCCTTGTTTCCACTCCAGTATGACAGGCTATTAATTAGGGAAGAAGCAAGAGGGGAAAAATATATGGTGTGGTTTGGGAAAAGAAGTGCACTTCCAAGTCTGCCAGAACCAGGCACAGTAAAGTCTGGATGAGGCAGAAGGATCCACAAACTGTCAGGGGAAGCACTGACACATGTCTGCTAGGTGCTAAGGGTGAGTTACTTTCGTGTGGGCAAGTAGCCCAGCAGATGACACTCGGAGTCCTTCTCTGAGAACAAATTAATGAAAGGCAAAGGGAGGAAGAGTTTCTAAACAGGAGCAGAAATTTATGTTGGAGTCTCAGGTTGATATAGAAATGTAGAAATGTAGCATATATTAACAGATTATGGAAGATCAGATCAACGCAAGAACTACAAATGTGGTCGAGGGTGGAAGCAGTGAGGGCATCCGTAGTGGCTACAGACATTTGTGGTTTTATTCTCTGTTGTTCAGGCTTCTCACATGAAGCTTTGATGCATATTTTAGGAAGATTTCTGGTGTTATCATTCTTGCCTCCTTTGCCACTTGCTGCCCTCAGCTCTGGTGGTACTAGTGAAGCAAGAGTACAGGGTTAAGTGATGAACTGGATACAGTGCTGAACGCTGATCCATGTTAAAAATTAACCTGGAAAAAAGATCATTTTTAAACTGACTTCCTTCCACTCATCCAATGCAATTAACATAGGGAACGGCATGGATTGGGAATTCATGGCTGGCTAAAACACACAGATGGGCAGAAAGCAGAGACTGGTCTGCAGAAAAGGCAAGTACAAGTGGAATTGTAGTTTATATACCCCTTAATGCTAATTAATGCTTACTATCCCCAAGCCAAGTTCTCTGTTTGCAGGCACTGTTCTCAAATGGGACTGCCAGGACTTGTTTTGCAAGGGGAACTAATGCCTCTACTCAAACAGCCTAACTTAAACTGTTAAGGGAGAATTAATAGAACGATTCATGAAGACAAGCACATGTCCTGCCAGAGGTATAGCACTTAAGAACAGTTGCAGATTGTTGGTGGGTCTGTTACCAACCCACAAGAATAAGTAAAAATAAACTTCAATGAGCCAAGTTATTTCAATATGAGAACACTAGTCCTGCAGATCAAATAAACTTCCACAAGTGCAAAAACTGAGCAGAATTCTTCCATCTGTAAAAAAACCCCAAACGAATATGATAATAGTTAATCCACAGTGTCTCACTCCCCTTATATAAAGAGCAGAGAGATTCCCAACTCACCTGTGCACAGCTAAATACACTGAACATTACAGTGCTGGATTTGATGAACGTTTATCTTGTGGCAGAATAAGAAATGAAATCTGGATCTTCTGAAATTCAGGTTTGCATCCTAAATGGTGGGCCATTCATTCAAAGGATACTTACTGGTTTAAAATCAATATATATATTGGATTTAACTGTGAGAAGTAGAAATGTAAAATAGTATTTTATTCAGAAATGGGAAAGGAACAAGAGAATTCTGCACATATCAGTTCTGTTAGTAGCACCAAGCAAACACAGAAGTATTGTCCCTGGAAGACTGCTCTTGCAAGACACAGGACTGGGAACATGATGGTATTTCTTACAAAAGGTCATGAGGTACCAAAATATATTGCAAAACATCCTTCTTGTAAGCCCCAAAACATGAAAGTCAACATTTTCCAACATCTCCTAGTTAAGGATTTTGAAACTACGAAAATCAAGAGCTCTGCTAAACTTTACTTCAACCAATATCACTGCTAGAAATCCCAAATACCAACAACATTCTCTTTCACTCTGGACAGTGGTCAAAATACTTGCTTTATCCTACTGTTTGCCATTAAGTTGCAAAACATTTATGCACGGAAGCTGGCTAAATACTCCGCATATTTTCTTCCAAGATAATGAACAACAAATACACCATTAATACAAAATCAGTGAAATAATGGTCTTCTGGCCTTTCAGGCTTCCAAGGGGATTTTTGTTTTGAAAAAACAAAAAAACCCCACAAAAATGTCTTGGGAAAAGAATAAGCATATGTATCCTGTGCACCAAATGAGTCTGTGACGGCATACTTAGAGAGCCTTGTCTGAGAGCACAGTGTGGAGGTCCTCAGGACCTGAGGGATCTTCCTGGGCCAGATTCTATCACATTCCTGGAGACCGACAGCCTAGTCTTGAACTCTGGTTTCATGGAATTGCATATGGTAAGAGGTACCACTCAACGTGAACAGTAACGGAAGATGCTGCAGTTGAATGAGATTAAAGATGTGGACTCAGAATCCATTATATTTTCATGCATATAAATAGCATCTGAGATAACTTTGGATCCTGTCAAAAATACTTTTTGAAAGAAAATTAACTATCCTAACCAAACCCAGGACAGTGGATAATGAAGAGTCACTTAATGACATCCTCCAATTGCTTGTAGCCTTAGGTCACTATTTGAAAATACATTATCTTCAGCTGAATGTACTCTTTCACCTTTGCCAGCCCCTCCTGTCCCCATGGTAGGTGGTGTGTGACCAATATAGATGAGATCAGGGAACTGGTCCAACTTTTAAGAAGTCAATCCCAAAAGAAATTTTTCCCTTCTAGGGTCTGTGTGTGTATATATACATATACACATACAGATATATGTGTGTGCATTTTTTACGGTTGAACAGTCCCTTGGTACCATTCACAGCGCAAGACCCTGGGCAGCTGTGCTGGCATACCCACAGCAAAGAGAGATGAGCACAAGGATGGTGCTGGAAGACCATTGCTGGAAGTAAATGCTGCCACTGATGACAAAAGGACAGCAAACTACTGCTGCTGCTAAATAAAGCTAGAGACAAGCAAGAGAACAGCGTATCAAAGAGAAGACCACCTAAACATAGAAATCACAGCTTTATCTGAAGTTCCTCTGGAGCCCTGCACTCTTCTTCCTTACACTCCCACTGGCACCCTAATCTGAGAAAATGGCATTGTATAATGACAAACATGAGTATTAAAATAAAAATTAATTTATTTGTATGTTAAAAAATCATGAAATTAAGAGAGATTATTTCATGAAGATTATCTCCTCCCTTAAATCTCTCTCTACAAGTGTGATAAGTGACCCTTCATCATTTTCCCTACGGAAATAATCAAATTTCTCTACTTATGTACATTAGCTGACTGACATCTAATTAAACTTGCAGTAACTGTTCTTAGTATCAGAAGTTTGCTTCTAGTTCAATCTTTAAAAGGGCCTATGTCCCTGAAAGGTTTCCTGGTTTTCCAGCTATATACCTGAATTGAATAAAATAACATACATTATTGTAAAGTGTCAAAATTAGTTTAAATCAAAATAAGTTGCAATATTACCACCATGGCTCTTACAGTGGCTTACTGTGGCTGTTCCCCATCTATGGCAGACAAGTAAGTTGTTTTCAGTACAACCCACTGATGCTGCTGTTTGCTACAGGAAATTAGTGAGTTAAAGTGGAGTCCATCAATATGTGCAGTTAAAACCAGAGGGTCTCCATTTCTTTTTAGTTATAGCTGTGTCTCTGAGCAGAAGAGATTGAAAGTATTATGGGGCCAGAGAGAGTCATTAAACACTTACAAAGTTAGAAACTCCGAGGGAAAGCAGAGAAAGTAAGTGATTTTAAAGCAAGAACCTGGATCCAAGTCTCTGCTATTCCAGATGTAAGGCCAAGCGCAGGACTGCAGACTCACATTTCCCCATACTGTCTGTTTCTGCCCGCATTTTTCATCCTCTGAAGATCAGGACAGGAGGACCCAACATCACACCTGCCCACATTCCCTCTGCGGGTTTGACGTCCCTTGGGGCTGAAGAAGAGCTGACTGAAGCTGGTCACCTCTCACTTCTCTGATGAGTGCAGTAACCTACAGGTTACATTAAAACAGGAGGGACGTTTCCATCCCATCTTTTAAAAGAAAAGGTTAATTCTCAATTTCCTCTCTGGATGATGTTTGCCTTCTCCTCTCAGGAGCAGACCCCAGATGGTGGATACCAACAGGGTAACAATGCCTCGTGCTCACTCTGCTCAGTGTTAGAGAGAATTTAAAAAGCATGTCATGATAATAACAGAATATTACTGACAATAAGTGGAAAAAAAATCCTAATGTATTATGCTGATATCAAAATTATTTCCAGCTTGCTGCAGCACATCAAACATCTATTTGAGATTACTCTGATTATTAGTCTGGTTCTAATTTCTTTTCTGAGTTTCACTTTAACCTGTGAATTTTAGTTAGATAGTTAAAACTAGCTCAGCTTGTGAGTTTGTGCACAGTTGCTCTGGTGGTGTTAGTGCTGCTCTTGCCACAGGCCCCATCTGTACCTGCAGCCAGAGACAGGCCTCGCTTGGTTAATGCCATCTTGTCAACGAAGGTGAGCGAGCAGCAGCTCCCGCTTCCGGACGGTGACACGTACCTGCCTCCCAGCCTCGCTGTTGTGCAGGTTCATCGCCGCCAGTCCGCTCCCGCTCTTGTCCGTTACGTTCTTAATGGGCACGTCCAGGAACTTTCTGCTGAATGACATTCCGTAGTGGATGTCGTCGGAGCAGCCGCCCCAGTGCCAGCCCTCGCTGGCCGAGCCGCCGTGACGCAGGCTTGTGTCGCAGGAGCACTCGGTCATGTTCCCTGCGCTGCACGATCGCGTCACCGAATGCACGAGGCCCGCTGACGTCACTGCGTATATGAACGCAGTCTCCTTCGTGCCTACAAAGCAAGGCATGAAGGTGTTATTTCATAACTCCCCCATTTCCTTCCCGGCGGAGCTGTAGAAACTGAATTTACAAGCCAGGCTATTTATTATTAAAAGGGAACCGTTAGAAGTTTAAAGGCATCACAGCTTGGGCTTAGAGTTAACTAGTTTAAAGCAGTGGGTATTCACATCCAAGAACGACTTCAGGGCCTCCTCATATGACCACGCTATTAACAGGCACTGTTTCTGACTGCTTGTACCATGCGATTTTTTGGTAACTTCTTTCTAAATATGGTGGGGAACTTTATTTGCCATAGCACCTTTCAAGCCAATTAAGTTTTAATAATAAAACCAAAAAATCAAACCCAAACGAAACCACACCCCAACCCCCTTCCCTGCACTTTGCTTTTCACTATTCATATTAATTTGAAGAAGAAAAGGTTAGTTCAGATCCCAGAGAAGGAACTCAAATCTGTCACGATCCCGGGTTACTTTGGTACAGGGCCAGAACTTACCTCATGTTAAATTTAGCAAACACTGAGGTTGTTCTAATTCACAAAGGCTGCAAACACCCCCAAGAATCTTAAACCAGACAGGAACTGGGATGGCACAAGGATATTTAGGCCATGTGCTTTTCCTAGAACAAGCTGGCCATGGGAAAGGCCGCAGGATAAAAAGCCCTCAGCTGTTAGACTCTTCTCAGACTCTTCTTAGGACCTGCCTGAGCCTCTTAAGCCTGTACTATTCTCTGAGACTTACAGCATAGTCTGGCACCAGTGTTTAAACCACACTAAACAAGTGTTACTCTCCATGCAAACTGAAAATCAGTGCCTGGTCAATAACGGCAGCTAAAATTCCACTTTGCTAATTTTCACTGCTTTAAAAACAACTTGTCACTTCCAGTCTCCCAAATTGCTGCTCATGGGCAGGAAAGTTCCTTGTTTCTCCCGTTCGTATCAATCTGTGGTACTGTGCTTCCACAGGACATACTAGTGAAGCTTTGTGGGTTGGGTGCTACTCTTCTATGGGTCTGCAGGAAGAGTCCTCCCCATTGGACACAAGGGACTAACATACAATGCGTATGGTTACATATAGTGGGGTAAACTGCTCCTGCTCCTGGGTGGGTTTGAGGTTTTTTTCCTCTTTTCCTTTTTGGAACATGAATCACTTTTTATTGCTCATTTTACATTTTCATGGTTAATGTTTGGCGATCTTTTCGCTGTTGCATTGTAGTACAAAACAGAAACACAAAATGAAGTACTAGAACTGGAGGGAATGGTATGAAGCTGTGACAGGGGAGGTTTAGGTTGGTTATTATGAAGAGGGTCTTTAGGGAGAGGGTGGTTGGGCACTGGGACAGGCTCCCCAGGGAAGTGGTCACAGCATCAAGCTTGACTTAGTTCAAGAAGCATCTGGACAATGCGCTCAGTCCCATGCTCTGACTTGGCTGGCTCTACGTGGAGCCAGGAGTTGGACTCGATGATCCTTGTGGGTCCCTTCCAACTCAGGATATTCTATGAATACTTAAAGTTCACATTGATGGCTACAGCAAAATCACCGCTCAGAAGAAACTTGCAGGACCAAGACCATCTGATACAAACAAAACGTCCCTATTCCAGTGTAGATTTCAGCAGTGCCATTATCAGTTGATGCAACAGAAGCAGCTTTGCTCTTGCTGTGCCAAGCAGCACTGTGTAATTGGGCGCATAAGATACATTTTAACGCAATTCGCGTTGCATATGGCGCTGCGAGCAGATTTTCACCTGTAATCAAGTGACCTTTTCGAAATACTGTGTGTCATTACCGCGCTCATTTAGTCATTACGACACAAGGCGATAAACCCAACATCAGCCTAAGAATAACAACATTTCAACACAATTAAGTGGATCTAGTTAAAGGCGCCGTCATCCACGGACGTCTTAGGCAAAGAAATCACAGTAAGCAACAATAATTTTGGAAAAACAATGGCAAGTTTTGTCAGCTCGGTGCATTTCGTGTACCCGTGTCAGCCTCCCGGGGCGGATGCGGTAACCACCCGCCACGACGGCACTCCTCCGCCCGGCGCTGCCGGTCCCCTCGCCCGCCCCGCCGGAGACCCGGCTCCCCGCCGCCCGTCCCACTGGACTCCTCCGGGGAGAGGTGAACCGGGGGAGCCCCGCTGCCCTCCCTGCCCCGGCGGGGCGACGGCAGGCGCACCTGCGGGCCGGGCAGCCCCGTCGGGGCGGACACTCACCGCTGCTGAGCTGGTGCCCGAAGGCGGAGGCGGGGGCGGCGGGTCCGCGGCGGGTGGCGGGCGGGGGGCGGCAGTCCCACCGTTCGTGTCGGAACTGGCTGCGGCACTCCTGGAGGCCCAGGCGCGCTCCCTCCCGGATGGCAGGCACCAGCTCCGGCTTCTGCTTGCACAGGTCCTGCTGCCGGCGGCTCAGAGGCGGGCTGGCGCAGCCCGGCTTCTCCGGCCCGCCGGCGGCGGCGATGCCCAGCCACCTGCAGAAGCAGCCCCCCCGTCAGCGCCGAGCCTCGGCGGACACGAGGGGACGGGCGCCGCGCAGCCCTCCCTCCCGCGCCCGGCTTACTCACATCCAGGTGCCGCCGGCGGCGGCGGGGCAGAAGGCGAGCAGCAGCGCTGCCCGCAGCAGGCACGGTCCGAGGGGGGCTCCGCGCCCCATGGCCGCCGCATCGAGCCCCGCCGAGCCGCCGCTGCCCGCCGCCCGGCCCCCCGGGCAGCAGGGACCGAGGGGGACGGCCGCCAGTAGCGCCCCCTTACTCGGGTCTCTCCTCGTCGAGGGGCAGAGGGCAGCTGGCCGGAGAAGCTCGGGCCGTCGGAAGGCCGCCCCGGGGAGGATGGGCTGGCGGGGCGGGCGACGGGAGGGGAAGCATTGGGAGCGCTTGATTCCCTTCAAGGTGAGAAAGTTGGGTTTGATGTTTTCTCCGGCTCCGTCCCCGGCTCTGCCTCCCCCTGCCGCGCATTGGCCGCCCAGGGGCCGGGGCGGGCCGGGGCGGGCCGGGGAGCGCCGGGTTCGCGGGGGTTGCGCACCGCACCGCACCGCACCGCTGTGCCCCGGCCGGGAGCGGTGCAGCTGCTCGCCAGCCTCTCCGCAGTGCTGCCCCTTTTCCTCTCTGGGATGTGAAGCGCTGCGAGGGGTCTGGGGGCGGCAGAGCGGGGCTGCAGGCGAAAGAGGCTGTGTGTCTGCGGTGATCTCACCCACAGAAAGAAGTCGTGGCACAGAACACTGATGTCAATACATCGTAACACTCCCCACACGTTTTATTCAAATCTGATACTATGAGAGTATTGACTAACTGGCTGCAGAGTGAGTACCAAATACTCATTAGGGCAGCACTGGTCGGCTCCTGTTAACTCCAGTGAGACAGCCTTATCAACTGCTACCTTAATATTTGTTAGTTACTCATTTTACATAATAAATGCCAATGAGTCAGCTAGCACCTGATGAAGAGCTGGTGTTGGCACTCTGAACTTTCAAATCTTCTTTGATGACAGTATGTTGCTGCTTCCTTCTGTGTAAGTGAAACACCTGCACTAAAATTAATCTGGGTTAAATGGCAGCTCTGCAAAGACTTTGATTTGGCACAATTGCAAAATAGGGAAATAGCTCTTGTTGGCTGACAATGGTTCTACATGAAGAGCACAATAACTGTCCTCAAATGACAGACGCACATTTTTAAGAGCATGACATGGAGAGGAATAATCACACAAATGTGGTGTTCCCCCTGTACTTTTCTCCCTGCATGGGCTGAGATATTTTAAGAGCACAGGCTGTGGTACATTTAGATATATAAAGTTATGTCTCCTTCCTACTTTGTGTTCATTTGCATTCTCTTAAAGGGTCTCCACAGCACCACCAGTTTGGGGCAGACGCCATATGACCCCACAAGCTATTTAAACATCTTCTGATATATCTTGTTTCCTCTGTTCTGAATTGTAGTCTGGGGAACATCTGCTTGTGGTTGCAGAGGAACTTAGTCCGGAGTGAGGGAAATGGATGGAGGACGACATCGGAACACAGGGAACCAGCCATGAAACAGGCCTGAAACCAGCCAAAACTGTGTGGGCTGTGTCAGAGAATTACCTAATTATTTCAGGACACATGGTTCGTTTTATCCTCACTGCTGCTTCCTGGCTCCACCTACGAAAGTTAATTCAAAGCCCTGGTCTAGCAGCAGCATATTTCTTATGTGCATCTTGATCTGCCATATACATTTATCATCCACTCTAAAACGTTTCTTTTAACCCTGCCAGTTCTTTTAACAGGGTTCTTCTCTGTGGTCTGTTGGGGCTTTGGTTTTGTTTTTAAATAAGCAGCAGCCTCTGGTCCTTAACTCCTATATGTGACTTTTTCTCTAGAAGCCATAGAATCTTATGTGCTAATAACAATGTAAGGTTTAAATTAGGAAAAAACCCCAAGAATTATGGGGTGGCCTGTGAAATAAGATCCTGCTGCCCACGTAATGATGACAGTAGTGTTACTATAGTTAAAATGGCTGTAAGAATAGTTTTATAAAAAAGTGAATACACAAATCTAATGTATTTGAGACATGACTATTTGATTAGTGTGACCAAAGTATTAGCAGTTTTCATACATTTTTCACCTTGTAAAAAGAAAAGAAAAAATTAATTCATGTTTCTTCTGAAACAGAAATGCCCTATAAATGTTATTTTGGTTGTTTAATTATATATATATATAAAAAGAAACAAAAAATAACACAAACAGGAGGGGAATCAACTTTTTTGAAAGGATAGACACTGGCAGGACAAGGGGGAATGGATTAAAATTAAAGGAAGGAAGGTTTAGATTAGATATTAGGGGGAAATTTTTTACAGAGAGAGTGGTGAGGTGCTGGAACAGGCTGCCCAGAGAGGTGGTGGATGCCCTGTCCCTGGAGGTGTTCAAGGCCAGGTTGGATGGGGGCCCTGGGCAACCTTGTGTAGATCCAGGCTTGGAGGTTGGTGTCACTGCCTGTGGCAGGGGGGTTGGAGCTCTATGATCCTTGGGGTCCCTTCCAACCCACACCACTCTATGATTCTATGATTATAAAAACACTAATCATGTTTATAGCATATCTTACATATGATACCATAAATAAATTATCTGTCTCTTGGGTTTCCTTATGCTGGGATCTGATTTTGTCTACATTGTCTTTCTGCAATAACTATTAAGCAGTTAGAAAAACCCTTTGGTCATACACACTCCTATAAAGTGAAACAGTTGCAATTTAGATGGCTGATGCTAAAGAAAAAATAAAAATAATGTAAATCTTAGGGCACTTCTTGAGACCATCCGGTTCAATCTCTAGCAGTGACTGACCACATTTTTTCATGACCTCCTGATCTGAAGAAGTTTGGATGACTATGTATTTGTGTCCTAACCCCCCATCTGCCTTGCTTCCCATCTGTTTCCCTTACAACCACTCCCCTGTTGTCCCCCAGCCCCTCCACCTCTTCTCTGGTTATTGCAGCTTGGTTCCCCCCACAAATCCCTCAGACTCTTCCCTTCCCATCTGCAGTCTACACCATCTCTCATCTTTATTCCCTTTGTATTCTCCTCTCTGGGCAACAGCAGCCCATACAGGAGCATTTCTGTACAGGAGACTCTCTGTAAGTATGCCTGCACATGCAGATTGGTTTGGCTACTTGGGAGGGAAGGAGAAATGAATTACTTTGCAAGCCATGGGCTTTGCAGACCCGCAGAGGGATTCCGTTTGGAAATACCTTGCCCATCTAGCGAAATTGGTTGGAATTCATCAAATGTCTTTCAAAGTGTCTTGTTCCAATTCAGTGGCACTGGAAGACCGTTCAGCCCATGATGGACAGCAGCGTGAGTGGGATGCAGAGACAATGAGATGGAATCCAAGGGAAGGTCAAGTGCTGAGCCTGAATGATAAAAAATGACTATAAATCAGTGAGGATAAATTAGACTGGCTGCTTATCTTTCTTACTTTGCCAGGGTGGGGCCATCTGTGGCTATTCATACTATAATACCCGCATTTTTTCTTATTTTTTTTTAGAAAGAAGACAATAAACTGTTGTTAAATGGAAAAAAAAAGAAGGAAATGTATCTAAGCTGAGAGGTATTTCCTGACTGGACTTTTACTAATTTAATGTATGACAATGATTAACGTGATCTCAACAGAGTCAATTAGAGATATCTATTTTTTGATTCATTGTTAGATAAGGAAAAATACATTGTGGTGCAAATTCTGTGTGAATACGCAGATCACCTGACAGACAGTGTGCTTCAGAGAGTGATTATCTCTTGTGGCTCGTGCTGCCACTATAATCAAGGCCTGACATCCTATTTACCAGATGCAAGCATACACAAAGTTAACCTCTCCTAAACAACTCACCCCTTTTTAAAGTTTTGTTCAAACTGTGTTGTTTCTCCTGGAACTTCTGATGCCCAGTACAGAGAGACATGAAAAAATCAATGTGCCACTGCAGCAGACTCTGTTATCCCACCTACATATATGGGCTCTACTGCCCGATGGGGGCATGATGTCCTTATCTTTAAAAAAAAAAAAAGAAAAAAAAGAGGAGAAAGAGCTGCTTTCCAAACAGAAAAACCTCTCATACTCTGTAACTCAGGTTATTGCTTCAGCTATGACATTTATTATGATGCTCACCAGCCCCAGGAACCGGGGACACGCTGAGTCTTTGCATGAAAGAAGCTGGAACTGTGTCAGCAGCGTTAGGTGTTGTCATCAAGGTTTGTATGTGGTGTCTGTGACAAACCCTTCTGAGGGAAGCGCTCGGGCTGTTTCCAGAGATCACATGCCAGCAGAGCCTTGAAGCAGGTGTAAAGGTCACTGCTGCTCACTCAGCAGCCGTGAATTGCTATGTGCTCACTTATCAGTCGCACGGCGCAGGGCAATACCCCGATAGCACAGGGGTATCGCGGTTCTCCGTGCACAGCTCTGCACGCTGCCGGGGTCACTGGGAATTGCTAGTGTGATATTGCAGCGTCCGCAATCCAGGCTTGTGCCTTGGGAGGCCTGACACAGCCCAGCCATTGCGTGCCTTTATGCTCAGCCTCCATTCCCCTACTCCTCAGCTTTGCAGAGCTCCTTGTGTTATCTACCTCACTCCAGTAGCAGGGAAGGGCTGGAGGCATGCTGTGCTTGCATCCTACTCCCCTGCAAGGCCCCATTGCCTGAGCAGAGCTCTCACACTGTGGAGGGTCACCAGCCCCTCAGCAAGAAAGGACATGAGGAGAGATGTGAAGCAAGACACCAGACTTCGGGCCAGGGGTCCTTAATGCAGTGCCCCCTGACACCGCATCTCTCTGAGCTGACATCTCAGCAGACAAGTCAGACCCTCGATAAGCTCAGGCTGGTAATGGGGGGGAGTTTAGAGGGGACTTTCTCCCACACAGAGTTTCCCAAGATCCCCACCTGCTTCTTGTTCAGGGGTGTAATATTATTGCTGTTCTCAGTGTTAGTTTTCATTTTAGTATGCATAGCTTGAAGGTACGTAGCTAGTTTAGAACTGCCGCACTGAGTTCACAAATGACAGGGACAGCAATTAAAGTGCACCCAGTAACGACATGGTGACAGACAGAGACCTCACAAACAGACCTCACAAATGTGTAAGGATTTCAAAGCTGCCCCTTAATATTACCTTCATAATAGCTGCACTACACAGTATATAGAACTGCACTCGCTGCATTCATGGTTGCATAGAAAATAAAGTAGGATCTGGAAGGCAAGGAAAAACCAGACCTCTCACAATCCCTTCCATTCCTTACCAAAAAAAAGTCCAGAAGAAAGCTAGTGAAACCTCCAAGTAAGTTTTCTGGAGCCCATAACTCCAGAAAGAGTTGCTAAAGCAATTGCTGAAAGGATCTCCTGGCAATCTACATCTAGGGGTGATGTGCTGCCAGAAAGCTGGAGCTGAGGAAGAGGGGACTCCAGCTGACTCCTGAGTCTGCTGTTCACTCTGGTCACAAACCTGAAGGCCATATCCAGGACTTACCAATATTTACAGGAGAGCTTGAGGTCTGCTCCTGTCTTGAGTGATCCTGGAAGTATATCCAGGTTTTATTCTGAAGTGCTGCTGGCAGATTCTGGTGTCTGACATAGACAGTCTAAATGCAAGTGCTTTCTAGAGTTACCCCAGACAGATGTTTTTGGCATACCGATATTAAGTAAAATGTGTCAGGGGAATGCTGATAAGGCTTCAAAGCATAACTAAGGGGGGTGTGAAAGATGTGGGGGGAAAAAAAAATCCCCTTTTTAATTCTGATTTCACTCACATCCTACTTACTACTAAAAATTAAAATTATGGTAAGATTGCATTTGATAACAACGTGCCTTTATGACATTAATGAATTTCCCTGACTGTTTTGCAGAGGATGATAAATGTTCTAGGAAATGTGAGATTACAAAAAATAAATTCTTTCACTGACATAAAAAATGCTTAATGCTTTTCTTTATACTTAAAGCAGCATTATTTAAACTTTTAATTTCTTTTAAAAATTTTGTAGATAAAGCATATGAGATTAGAGAGGGCCGGTGCTGCTGGCTGGTGTCACAGAATGTCTAGGAGGTAATTATAGAATTTGATGAAAAACAATAGCTCAAGCTTCTATGAAGACAGGCTGAAGGAGGTGGGCTTGTTCAGCCTTCAGAAGAGAAGGTTCTAGGAAGACCTTGTAGCAGCCTTCCAGTGCCTGAAGGGGCCTATGGGGAAGCTGGGGAAGGACTTCATGAGGGCATGTAGATATAGGATAAGGGGTGATGGTTTTAAACTCGAGTAGGGGAGGTTTACATTGGCCTTTAGGAAGAAGTTCATCACTATGAGGGTGGTGAGACACTGGAACAGGTTGCCCAGAGAGGTGATGGAGGCCCCATCCCAGGAGGCATCCAAGGTCAGGCTTGATGAAGCTCTGAGCAACCTGATCTAGTTAAAGGTGTCCCTGCTTTCCTCAGGGGGTTGGACTAGCTCACCTTTAAAGGTCCCTTCCAACCTTACACATTCTATGATTCTACGATTCTGAAAGTGTATGGAAAAACCTAATGGTTTATTTAGTTTTAAATCAGACTCCCCTGAGGTGTAACACCACTGTTTTGTTGCTGTATGTGGAAGATTTGTACAGAAGCTCCTGAGATAATCAAGAAGAGACAATCCATGTGTGTGTGCACACGTGTGTGTGTATGTGTGCACATTCACTGCAAGCACAGAAGTGTCAGGCTCACAAGGAGGGATGCTGTATTTAGGTATGTAACAGGCAGAGGAAGGAGAGGGAGCTGTTTCCCTAGGAGCTCCCCTATCTGCAGCTGAGTTCATAATCCTGCCCTGACAGCTAATTTGCACACAATGCTTTCCACAAGGCCCTTTCATAGCGATAGTTTTGTTATACCTCATAATAGTGACATGATTCACACATGCAGAACTATTGCCATCCTGTGGTGTGAGAACTGGGACTGAGTTTGCTGGTGTCAGATGGCACATCACCATCAAACCCACAATTAGTTTTCATTGCTAATTCCATCTCTAACAAGTTAGTTACCGAGAAGAATCTACTCTGCAACTGCCCTAACACAAAGCTGGCACTTGATTTATTATATTCTCATTAATCGAGGTCCAGCCATCAGGCTACTTGTGCAATATGTGTGAATTTACCTTCAAGGCCAGTTCCAAAAAGAGGAAGCTCAGGAAGAAACGTGAGGGAATGGTTTCGTCCTGACAACCGCAGGACGCTTGCGGTCCCCTGCCACCTGCAATGTGGTGGTGACAGGAAAGAACCTTCATTTTTCAAGTTAACAGTCTTTTGAGTCACATGACAGAATTTAGGAAATCCAAGGCATGGGATCCAAACCATCCATCACCCTGCTTTACTCCCAGTTTTGATGATCTTACCTGTTTCAGTCTATTAATTTCATGGTTTCTGCTGTGGAGTTTTTCCTTTACACCCTTAATAATCCTTGCTTCATGTCATGCACCACTCTTGCATAGTGCTTTCTGACTGATGAAAATAAAATAAAAATTAAAAAAATCATACAAGTGTATCCTGGATAATCCAAGGCCCATGTAAAGTTATATCTCTCCACTGGTAATAAGCACAGCAGATGTTAAAAAAAGTGAGAAACTCCCTAGTAAGAAGGTAATCTGTTCCTTCATTAAGGTTCATTTTAATGTCAAATTGTTACAGGTTGCCTCAAAGTAGCCTGTTTTGTAATAATTCCAAAATCTGTGATTGGATTAGCTGATAAAAATCAAATCCTTCCTTGACTCTTACCACATTTTTCTAAATCAGTGTTACTTATTACCTCTTTCCTGACCCATCTTCTCCTTAATGATCCCCTTCTTCCTCTCCTTCTAGCATGCTTTTTTTTTGGCTGGGACAAGTATTTGGGAGTATTTGAACCCACTTAAAGCTTTTAGCACCGTTGTCACAGAAAGTGTTCCAGCTTTGGAAAACTTACCCTTATTATATCCCTGCAGCTGCGATATTTATCCACAGTTGCATAAGGCAGGGTGGTTGCGGTTTAAAACGTGTGTAGCCGCAGGCAAGATGCCAAAGTCCACAGGGTTTAGGCTGTCCCCAACTAATTGAAGTCTCTGCTAAACTGGCGAGTTATCAAAGTAGCTGGAGTTTGACATCTCAGCAACCTTGTAATAGCAGAGACCTAAATCATGCAAATGTTAAGGCTGAAGGGGATAAAAAGGAATGGTTTAGGGTTGTTTGGTGATAATTTTTGTGGGTTTATGCGCTTTCCCAGAGGTGGTTTTTTATTGTGCTAATAATTATTTAGAAACTTACTTTTACTCTTGTCTTTTGAGATGTTTGAGCAGTTCAACAGCTATAAAAATCTCTACTGATGACCAGTGAAAATGAGGCCAATATGGGGCTTGAGTATCTACAATTTCCCCTACTCATGTAAGCAGCAGGAAGTCTCCCTTCACACAGCATGGGCAATAGCAAACAAGCCTTGGGATTCATTGGGAAGAGTAGGGTACAGCACCCTTCAGCCCAACCCCATTTGGGAGCCATTACAGCCAGGGTTGGGGTTTTTTAGGAGAGGCAAGCAACTGTTATCCATCTTACCCTCAGGCTACCCAGGATATGCTGGTATGCTGACCAATAATCTAGGTGATTCAGTAGGAAAGATTTTGCTGCCTTGGAGGGTCTGGGTAATGCCAGGACCCCATAAACACCAGCAGCTCTGAAGAGTCTCAGCTCCTTCAGAGTGCGGTGGCTAATCCTGACCCTGATGGTGGAGTCGAGCAGTGTGCCAGTCTCCTGCCTTTCCTTGCTCTCCTACAGAGACAGGGCTGCTGCCCTGAAGGCTGGGACCTCTTGCCCATTGCAGTTCCTGTGGTGTGCAAAAGATTCCCCAGATGAAGCATAAAGGAGCTCACAAACACAGCTGTAAAACTAAGTGCTGCAGTACCATAAATAACTGGTTTTAATAGTGCACACAGTATTAAGTTTCCCTCTTGAATGAACCAATTTATTTACAGCCTCAACACCAAGTTAATGACTTCTTTTGCCTAGAAATTAGACATATTTTTATAGTTTCAGTATGCTCATAGCAAATGCTTTCAACCCTTATTATTTCTCAATAAATTCAATTGTCTTGTGATTCAGAATTTTCCTGCCCCTTAGCTAGCAAAGGACAGCAGGCAGAACTGTCAAGTCCTTTAATTTCTCATTTGTGTAAATATTAAACTACTTTATTTCCTAAGCAGCCTCTGCTGTTGGGGTAAAATGTCTCATCACTCTGCCCCAGCTGTCCTTGGTACTTCAGTGTGTGAGAGAGCCCTATTCTGGAATTTTTTTATCTATGGCTATTTCTTACAGAAGCGATTAGGAACTGTGTTTGGATAACAAAATTTGAGTGTAAGCTTTATATAATTACTCAGAATTGCTTCCCAATGTCAGACATCCCATTATCTGTGTTTTAATGGGACAAACACTGTCTTCTAGGGGAATGTTATCTGCAAGGGTCCCAAGAGAGTCTATGTCATTCATGGACAAACATTATATACAACAGCCCTAGTCCAACAACCAAAAAAAGAAAGGAAAATGTGCTTGTTTTCTGGGAATGACTACCACTATCTTCACTTTATCTTATGTTTTCCAAGGCTAGCTACACTTCTATTATATTTGTTGGAGTGAAGGGGAGGAAAGTGATAGGGACTTTCTGTTTTCATTAGCAGAAAGCCGACTTGGTTCACATGCAAACCCAGTATCCCTTTGCATTTGTGGTCCAACTGACCCACAGGCTACCCAGGATATGGTGGTATGTTGGACAATAATCTAGGTGATTCAATAGGGAAGATTTGCAGACTGACTTGGTGATACTTGGCCTGTGTTTTGAAAGACAACTTAGTGGGCATATGTGATTGAAACCTTTCATGGTTGTAGAGGAAGCCTGAGTGTGTGATTCAGTTGCAAAAATACATGAAAGAGAACTCAATATATTTTGTTTTACTGTAGTTGTCACAAATTTTATGTTATTGTCAAGGTTTTGAAGCACTGATGTATTATTTTTACTTTTACATTTGAGATTGAAAGCGCTGTCATTAGAAGTGCCAAAAATAATGCATCCCTTAATGTTGCCCTTCTAATGAATGTGGAAGTTCAGAGGTAAAAATATACTGAGAGAGCCACAACAGAGGATATAAACTGAATGGGAAGGACAGAGACTAAATAATTTTCACTTATCTTTTTCAACAAAGGTGACTTTTACTATTATACAAATTGGCAATGACAAAAGCTAACGCAGCATAGTGAGAAGGGAGATAGAAATACAAAATGTAGAAATATAGAATAAGTGAATCATATGTACTCAAAATGGAGAGGAACATACTCTTAGATCTGGTTATAAAAAGCCCCGAGCTTGCAAATATTCCATATGGTCTTTATTTTATGTCTGTGACTACTTTCAAGGAAACAAATGGCACTGTCTGTACAGTATAAATAAAGCAAAAAAAAAAATTACCTCTGTTGAAACAAACTGTATCAGGTTATGTTTTTGTCATATAAATTTAGCAGTAAGGGTCTACTGGATCAGGTGCCTGCAGCAGTATCAGAGGACAAAGTTTCATTGTATTATTTGTGGCTACGGAGAGGCTGTATATTAGCTTTAAATGTACCTGCTGTACAAAGATAAGCAAACTGTTCTAAAAAATAAATAAATAAATAAAATTTTCAAAGGTAAAACTACTCCCTGGCTGCAGAATCTGTGAGTTTCAGAAAGTGGCCAGGAGGTATGGAAACAACTTTTTTATAGAAGTAAGCTTTAAGACCCTTAAAGCTGTATGCAGAGGCGATGTGTTACAAGGTAGACTGCTTTACAACAAGACTCCTGAGACCACTTATGCACGTGTGAGTGTGAGAGTTTGTGCAATTTACTCGTCGAAATCCCGAACCTGCTATGTTACAGGAATGCAGCTCCACCTATTCAGTTCAGCGGTCCCCACCTCGCCAACACAAAGCTTTCCTTCCTCTCCACCTTCCACCGTCACTCTACCAGGATCAACTAAAAAGTGGGACATGGCTGCGTAAAGAGACCGCATCATTTCACCTCTGCAGGCACAGGGTGTGGAACTGAAAGGGTAAGGAAGACACATTGTCATAAAAAGAGAGATTTGTTGAAACTCATGTATCAGCAAACAAAGCAAAGGAGATGGAGGAAGAGACGACTCCTGTAAGAGAACATGGAAAACTAAAATCCATTCCCAACTACCTTTAATTTTCATCTTCTGCAACTTTTGCTTCCACCAAATTTTGTGGGAGTTTCGATCTGCTGGAAGGCAGGAAGGCTGTGCAGAGAGACCTGGACAGGTTGCATCAATGGGCAGAGACCAGCTTTATGGGGATCAACAGGGCCAAGTGCTGGGTCCTGCACTTCGGTCACAATAACCCTAGATAATGCTAAAGGCTTGGGTAGAATGGCTGGAGAGCTCTCTGGAGGAGAAGGACCTGGGGGTGTTAGTGGACAGCTGGCTGAACATGAGCCAGCAGTGTGCCCAGGTGGCCAAGAAGGCCAACAGCATCCTGGCTCGTGTCAGGAATAGTGTGACCAGCAGTACTAGGGAAGTGATTGTTCCATTATACTCAGCCCTGGTGAGGCTGCACCTTGAGTCCTGTGTTCAGTTTTGGGCCCCTCACTACAGGAAGGATGTTGAGATGCTGGAGTGTGTCCAGAGGATGGTGACAAAGCTGGTTGGTGAAGGGTCTGGAGCACAAGTCCTAGGAGGAATGGTTGAGGCTTTTTAGTCTTGAGAAAAGTAGGCTGAGGGAGAGATCTTATCATTCTCTGCAACTACCTGCAAGGCAGTTGCAGAGGTGTTGGGGTTGGTCTCTTCTCTTAGGTGACAAGCGATAGGATGAGAGGAAATGGCATAAAATTGCACCGGGGGGATTTAGATTAGATATCAGGAAGAATTTCTTTACTGAAAGGGTTGTCAAGCATTGGAACAGGCTGCCCAGGGACGTGGTGGAGTCACCATCCCTGGAGGTATTTAAAAGGCATGTAGATGAAGTACTTAAGGACATGATCTACAGGTGGACGAGGCAGTGGTTGGACTCAATGAGCTTTAGGGTCTCTTCCAACCCAGGTGATTCTACTAATTCTATTCTATTCTATTCTATTCTATTCTATTCTATTCTATTCTATTCTATTCTATTCTATTCTATTCTATTCTATTCTTTCTAACAGATTTTAGTCACCAGTGCACCTCAGAGACACAAGGAGTCTTAGCTCAGGGGAGGCATGCTGGGTCCAAAAGTTTGCTGAGATGTGGTGGTGGTGGTTGTGAGTTGGCTGTGGGGCTCTCGCTGACCTTCTTAGGGAACAGAATGAGCGACTTGCCACTTCTGTTCCCTGGCAAGATAGCCTGTAATCCTCATGAAAGCAGATGCAGCACACCAGCTCCCTCACAAAGGCTTCACCACTTGTCCACCAAAATAAAGCTGATGGAGACAACAGCTTCACCATCTGAACACTACTCAGGAGGCCAAAGTGGTGTGTGGATACTGGAAAAATGAGCTCCATCAGCTTCTCATGGGCAGGGGGAGAGGGAGATGAAAAGCATGGAACCCCATGAGAAGGAAGGCAAAATCATGAAAGTGGAAAAGAAAGGCTGAAAGAATTTATAAAGGAATATTCAGTGAAAAGTGGGAAAAGTAAAAATCTGGGAATGCTTTTGTAATGAGTGGGAATTATTTGCTTGCAGGACTCAGCAAGATAAGCCTGGAGACCCCATGTATTGCTTGCATGCAGTCATGTTCTTACAGAGCAGTGTGTGCATCCAAATAAAGCATGAGCAAACTTGAAGGACTCTGGGCTTCAGGTGTTTGTCATTTTCTGGCCATCTCGACACCCTTTTTGGAGACCTTTTCAAATAAAAATGTGAGCAATTGGAGGAAGGAGTCTGGACATAAGGAAAAGGACCCAGATAGCTGGCTCACATGTCGGAACTATGTGCAACACATTAACACCGAACAGCATCATCTACATTCTTGACTATAAGGCTATAAAATGTTATGGATCAAAGAAGCAGGTCCACTAATAGCAGTTGAATATGTAGCCATGACAGGGCATATGCTTACATGCTTTCATAGGAATTGTCTCTAAATCTGTCAAAAATAACCTGGAAAAATACTGAGCACTTCTGCTATTTTCTTTTACTTCAGAAGTAGTAAGATACCATTCATGCATAAGCCAGGATTGGACCTTAAATTTCTGTCTATTGAGCATAGCTCATATTGCCATTAATATTGTTGTGTGATGAGAAAAAACCTGCAAGTATTCCATCTGAAACTAAAAAAAAAAAAAAAGTTCAGTTCCTCAATATTACTTGGTGAAAGATTTTTTTAAGACACAAATAGGGAAAAATCTACCAATGTTGTGTCAGAGCTTTTTTACTAGAGCCCTCGTAAATCAAGCTTTGATTTTTCTTTCATTTTATATTGAAGTGAGCTGCCACTTGGACATTAGCCATACTTTTCACTTCAGCAACTTGTCTGTGGCTGAATTACTGTCAAAACCTTAAATGTGCCAAAGGACTTTTCTCCCCATCAGTTTTCCTTTCCCAGATCTCCTACGCTTTGTGCTGAAAGCCTTTGCCCAACAGAGGCAGTGTCAACCTTGAACCAGGCCACAAATAGTCGGTGTGGTGTTATCACTTAACAAACTTCCCAGAAAATGTGTGTTGAGGATGATGGAAAGGGGCAGAATCATCCCAAATTCCCCAAGCCCTAGGAGGAAGCAGAGCCCTGCTTATGGTGGAGACAGAAAGGCTAGGTTTTACATCCCCAAATGGAAGAAAATGAAGCAAGCCCATGGCAGGGAGAACCTCTTCAGGACAACAAAAGTCTGGTTAGATGTGCAAACGTTGCCCTTGGCTGGCACACAGTCCCCAGCCTCTTTGCTTGGGGTGTGCTAAATATACTGACACTGCAGGACTCCAAGAGTGTGGTGATGGTAGTTGTTACTCAAGCTCTGATATCTTACAGACAGGTCAGTGTGCCTGAATCGACCTTCCCCTCATCAAAACACAACTTTTACTGGAGGGAAATCCAAACCCACCCAAACTAGAAACAAACCTGGAAAAAAGTGAGGACTAAGTGGCTGATGTTCCATTCCTCAAACCCTAAGAAAATAACAATGATTGCCTGGGCTGGAGCAGTGCTGAAAACGGTGTGCCCAGCGCAACGTGCGGTAACTGCCTCGCACAAGCTGTGTGGTGTTGTCGAGACAGCCTCCACTCCAGACTGGCTCCTGTGGAGCCACACATCACTCATTAAAATGACTTGCATCTCTACTGAATTTTAATTAAGGAAAGTGTGAGGAGCAGGTGTTAACTTGTTTTATAGACTCATTATAGTCCCTAGAGACTCCCTAGGCACAGTTAAACATAGTTACTGAACATTTAGAAGTTCCTGATTTTGACCCATTTTGTCTCATTTACAGACTTGTGCTTGTAGCAGGTATTTATTAATATTAATATAAGTATATTACTTTGATGCCAGGCATTCACACCCCAGGAGCTGCAGGACAAGTCCATCAACAGGACTTCAGCAGGGAAAGATGCTGTTTGTGTCTGCAGCTAACTTGTGGAGAGGTTGTCAGCTTCATCCTGTCTCCAGCTCATCATTTGCCTTTCCCCTCTTTGTCTTCAGGGATGCTGCATTCACGTATTGGCCTGGCTGCTATCTACCAGCTGCCCAACTCAAATCATCTGAAATGGCCCAGGTTAGTTTACACACTTTAATTAACTGAGGTCTCTTCTAACCAGTATTTTTTTTGAGTGACCTGGCCTAGAGAGCCATTATATGAACAGTTATAAACCACAAATTAACTGGGCAGTAATGTTGGGGGTGTGTTTGTGTGTGTGAGGCATGGAGAGATGCTCAGAGTAATAAATTCTTCATAGAGCCAAAGTGGGGTATGTGGTGAAGGTTTTTGGCTTAGGTTTTCAACACCTATTAGATGCTTTTACTGTACAGTAAAGTCAGAGCCCCCTAAATTACTTAGGCTTCACCATACACTTCTAGGATGAGCATAAGTGCTAGAAGATGGAGGTCTCAGATACAAACCAGGTACCTCTCTTTGATCTCTTTTCTAAGCCTGAAAATGTATCTCTATTATTTTCTGTGGTTAAGTGCCTGTCTGCTTGTCTATTCTCACTGAAAGGGAACCACCCAGCCTCCCTGTAAGGCAGCAGACAGAGATTTGTTCTTCATTTTTCCAAAGGAAGGTTTTGAACCTGCATGCCCCATACTACCTTCAAATGTTCTGCTCACCAGGTTACCTGCTGGGCTGGCTTCCCTTTGATCCAGCACACTGTTAAACAACCAACCAGCTCCAGCAGCAGATGCTGAGAAGGTGCCATCGTAGGCCAAGCTCCTGTCTACATGAGCAGAGTGGGGATGTGAAAACTTCTTCTACCTACACAATGAATCCCACAGCCCCTCTGTTGATTTCACATTAATCTCTCAGGACTTTAGGCACCTACCAGACAATTCTGAGAGTTACTTTAGGTTCTCTGTATAGTAAGCAATGCTGTAGAATTAATACACACCTCTGGAGAATAATTCAGATCTTGGTCTTTCTGTAATGAGTATGATGAAGCCTAGCATGACCACACTCATAATTAAAAAGCCTTAGTTAAATATCTAGTATTAAGGAGGAATCCGGGTTCTGCTGCCTGAAAATAGTCTCTAAAAGTTGTCATCATCAACTTCCAGGCTGAATTTGACACAACAGAAGTGCTTTGAGTAGCTCTGCAGCCTCTGTTGGTGCATTTCACAGCTGAAGGTGCGCTATTTTGATAGCTCCATCAGGGCTTCAGCACTGAGCTGTTCTAGAGACTGAGGAGCCATGCAGGCAGCCAGCATTATGGGGTTACTAGCCCCTGACTCCTTGTTACTCCGCAGAAATGACGCAATGTGGAATTTAGGGAACAGCAATGTGTAGAGCAGTAAGACCTGTTACGGTTTAACCTTTTGCCATCAGCAATAAATCCTGTTGTATGAATGTGCATTATAATAACTGTGCAGGACACTGCATGAAGGATGTTGAAACAGGATTTTACAGTAGCTAATAGATACCATTTGCTGTAAAGAGAGCTCAGCAAAAGCTCTGGCATGAAAAAACCTACCCTATTAGCCCATACAAAACATGTTCAAATTGTAATCATTGTAGTAAAAACTTCAGTAAGAGACAAGATCGCATTATTATACATGAAGATGTGACTTTGATTCTTTATTTCAAAGGAAGCCAGTTGTAGGGTAGATCATGCTGGGTGCTGCCTTGTCTAATGGCTTGCAAGGTCAGGTTTTTCAAGGTCTAAAGTGTTTTCTGTCCTGCTAGGATAAAAACAGGTCAGCAGGTTTCTTCGAATACACTGGAGGCATTGAAGCTACTATAATTAAAGCCACTGAAGTTTAACTGTAAACACACAGAATCTTTGTACCTGGCATGTGGAAGTAAAGGAAAAAGAAAAAAGAAACAACTTGAAGAAATAATAAAACTTCTCTGATCTGTAAGACAATTCAACTATCATCGGGGAGGCTGCACAGTCATTATCAGGCAGAGCAGAAAAATTACTTTAAGCTCTTTAATTCCAGAGAATCATAACAGAAATATGGAAGTTGATAATGACAAGTACAAAATAAAAGATAAAAGACATTTTCATAACATGGCAAGGGAGAAATTCTGCCAAATACAGATCTGGTATTCAAACCCTGGCAATACCCCACAGAATCTCACTGACTTTGAAGGGCTCCTGACAACTTTCATTTTGCCTGCTCGATTTGCAGTGAGCTTTTTGTAACTGCCCTGACTTTGCCAAAAGGAATCTGAGGCGTTTTGATTCCTCACTCAAGGATTTTAATTCTGCAGATTTGTCTTCACCTGGAATCTCACTGGCATCCTGAGAGCAGCACTGGGCAGGCAGCGCTGGCTGACACTGAGCTGGTCACTGGCACTTTTAACCACGTTCCTTCTCACTGATTCAAACACATTAAAAAGCAAAAAAAAATCATCACAATATTGAAAACACTGTCTGCTGGGGTAAATTTGTCCCCATAGCGAGGTAGGTGAGGGAAAATGCCCACTGCAGCGACTGAGTGCGAACCCAGATAATCTCACTCTGTTAGGTGAGAGCGTGCAGAGAGGATCCCTCCATTTCCTGCCAGCAAGCAGTGGGAGGAAAGCTTGTTGAAAGTTGAGAAAAGTCCTTGTTATCTGCAATTCCACTGAGAGGGACTGAATTCTGCTCCTCATTAGCGCAGTTCAGTTCTAGAGGAAATCAAGGAGATGCCAAGGAGGTGCTGTGTTTCACAAAGACCTCGGTTCAGATTTCATTTCAACATTGAACTTTAGCTTCAGTTCAGGGCTACGTAACATGGTGTAGCTTGCCAAGGTTGTTGAGCATGTTTAAGGGATTGCACGAAGGGCTGCCCGCAGCTGCTGGGGAGCCAGCCAAGCAGCCAGATGAATGACCCTAGGAAAGGGAGAAAGTCACCACAATAGGAACTGGTGCTGCAGGAGCCCCTCTTGTGATGCTGTGGGCCCACCTTGCCTGCTTCAGTTAATGACCCTTAGAGTTTTCTAGGACACTTGACTCTAGGTATGGACCTATGCTGACACACATAACACTACTCTTACTACCACCAAACAGAACTAAGTAAGGCTTCATAGTACCTTTTTGCTGAGAGCCAGAGCTCTCTGTTCAATGGGTAGTGTGAAGGTACCACCAAATACTGCAGGCTATGTCCCAGCACCAATGTGTAAGTATGCCTGCACCATAGGCCAACTGTTCTGGTGTTTTGAAAATTTATAGAATCGTAGAATATCCTGAGCTAGAAGGGACCCATAAGGATCATCGAGTCCAACTTCTGGCTCCACACAGGACCAGCAGATTTACACAGGTAAAGATGGCAGTGGAGTTTGGAAGATGGGAGTTTGGCTCGGTAAAGGTCAAGCTCCGTGAAGAGCTAGGTGAGAGCGCATATTAAGTACTTACCACAAAGCATCTCTTGTAAATTCATCAGAGAAAATCACTGACCTGGAGAAGAGGCTTGCTTAACCCCTGCTGCACTCTGTAGGTCTTTTGAAAAAAAAACCCATTAAGATAATAACATTGATATTCTGGAGATTCACCCTGAATCTGCAGCAATCATCTCTCAGAATTCTAAAAGCTGCTTCTAAAATGAAACAGAAACTTCTCAGGTCAGCTCAAGGAAAAGCTGATGTGGAATAGAGCATCTACAGATAGTCATAACAGTGAGGTAAAACAAGCCAGATGCAGGGTAGCAGGCAAACAAAAAGGTAAAACTATTTTTCATGTGAGCCTACAGAGGCTTGTTTAGCAGTTGACTCTATGCCAAATAGCTTGCTGCACCTCTAAAAAATTGCTTTATTGTAAAAAAGTAATCTGAAAGATCCCTGGACTGCAGTCAACTTAATATCACACATATCTGCTTCTTCAAAGCATTCTATTTGGCTCAGCATAGCAACAGAAGCATAACTATTAGTGGTTATTTCAACCTTGAGGTAATTGGATGCTGCACTACCCCACCCACTAAGCAAATATATTGACTTTGATGTCCTCTTAATATGTCACAGAAGAGAAAAATAAAGTCCTTATATTTAGTGGTGTGAAAGAGATTATTCTGAAGATTAACATTTTCAAATGCATACTAAGTGTAAAAATAATATCCATAGTTTGTTCTTTCAGCTCCTTGTCAATTAAGGCTATTTGAAGTAGAGCTTCTCCAATGACAGAGTTGACTTATCAAGGCATTCCCTACAAATAGTCAAATCGTTTTTGTTAGAGCCATTTATTCCATGGTGGCCATCCACCCTGCAAAGCTAAAAACCAAATCAGGTCTATGGAGTTATACGAGAGATGAGTAGTTATAGCTCATTGGACATGAAGGTGGAGTTACTGAATGCCTTCTTTGTCTGTACTGCTGGAGACTGTCCTCAGGAGCTCCAGACCCTTGAGGCCCCAGAGGAAGTGAGGATAAAGGAGGAGTTTGCCTTGTTTGAGGAGGACCGGATTAGGGATCAGTTAAGCAATCTGGACATCCATAAATCCATGGGTCCAGATAGGATGCACCCACAGGTGCTGAGGGAGCTGGCAGAAGTCATTGCTAGGCCACTCTGCATCATCTCTGGTACATCATGGGAAACAGGACAGTTGCCTAAAGACTGGAAGAAATCAAATGTTACTCCAGTCTTCAAAAAGGCAAGAAGGAGGACCTGGGTGACTACAGACTGCTCAGCCTCACCTCCATTCCTGGAAAGGTGATAGAGTAATGTATCCTCAGTGTAGTCTCTAGGCACATCAAGGATAGGTGGGTCATTAGGAGCAGTCAGCATGGTTTCACCAAGGGTAGGTCATGTTTGACCAACCTGATAGCCTTCTATGAAGACATAACCAGGTGGATAGATGATGGTAGGGCAGTGAATTTCAGTAAGGCATTTGGCACTGTCTCCCACAGTATCCTCATGGCTAGGAAATGTGGTTGAAAGGATCAGGTAGTGATGTGGATTGTGAACTGGTTGAAGAAAAGAAGTCAGAGAGTTGTGGTCAATGGGACAGAGTCTAACTGGAGGCCTGTATCTAGTGGAGTCCCTCAGGGGTTGGTACTGGGACCTGTACTTTTCAATATATTCATCAACAACCTGGATGAGGGAATAGAGTGTACAGTCAGCAAGTTTGCCGATGACACAAAATTGGGAGGGGTGGCTGACACACCAGAGGGCTGTGCTAAAATTCAGAAGATATGGACAGGCTGGAGAGTTGAGCAGGGCGAAATTTAATGAAATGTAACAAGGACAGGTGTAGAGTCTTGCATCTGGGGAAAAACAACCCCAGGTACCAGTGTAGACTGGGGGCAGATCTGTTGGAAAGCAGCACAGGGGAAAGGGTCCTGGAGGTCCCAGTGGACAGCTGGATGATCGTGAGCCACCAATGTGCCCTCATGGCTAAGAAGGCCAATGGCATCTTGGGGTGTATTAGAAGGGATGTGGTTAGTAGGTCAAGAGAGGTTCTCCTCTACTCTGCCCTGGTGAGACCACATGTGGAATATTGTGTCCAGTTCTGGGCCCCTCAGTTCAAGAAGGCCAGGGAACTCCTTGAAAGAGTCCAGCACAGGGCCCCCAATATGATTAAGGGAGTGGAATGACTTCCTTATGAGGAAAGGCCGAGGGAGCTGGACCTCTTTAGCCAGGAGGAGATTGAGGGGTGACCTAATCAATATTTATAAATAAGTAAAGGGTGAGTGTCAGGAGGATGGAGCCAGGTTCTTCTCAGTGATGGCCAGTGATAGGACAAGGGGCAATAGGTGCAAGCTGGAGCATAGGAGGTTCCATGTGAAGATAAGGGAAAATTTCTTCACCATGAGGGTGACAGAGCACTGGGACAGGCTGCCCAGAGAGGTTGTGGTGTCTCCTTCTCTGGAAATGTTCAAAACTCACCTGGACATGGTCCTGTGTGACCTCATCTAGGTGATCCTGCTTTGGAAGGGGGTTGGACTAGATGGTCTTTCGAGGTCCCTTCCAACACCTGAAATTCTGTGTGATTCTGTGCGTGGTTCTATGATTCTGTGTCACTGGTACATCCTACTGCAGCTTCAGCTAAAGTGTAAAGGGATGCAATAACAGCTGAGATTACTGCTTGTATAATTCTTGCAGCACACTTTCAGTCTCTCTATCTGTACCTCAAAGCATGCCCTGGTTCCACTCTAAATTCTGTGCTGCTGGGCAGATGTTAAGCACGAAACACTGCTTCTTGGTTTACTTGTTCCACAGCCTGATTATTTCAATCCTACAAACAATTTCAGGGCCATTAATGTCTGTAGTAGGAACTCACCTCCACAGTTAGGTCCTTTGCTATTTTAATGGTAAGCAATGTGACTAAGGCAAAATATGGAGGGAAAAAAGTCCTACATTCTGATTCAGTCAGTATAGTAGGAACACTTTAATGCTTTTTCAGGCAAAATGTCACAGCAGATGTGATAATTCTAAAGTAAAACATTGATAGCAACACATGTGCCCTGACTGTAATTCAAACATAAGTCTTATGTTGTCTTAATCTGTAAATTTTCATGTGTATGAGCAAGTGATGTTCCCATGTGAACCTTCGCTATCTTCTTTCATATACCTATAGATGATAGATAAATTTTAAAGTTAAATAATTAAATTTTTACCTTTACCTTTTAATCTGCACTCCCTTTGTTTATTCCTAAAATTACATGGCTGATATATAGGGTTCGAAAAATACCGACTCAAAGAACTTGTTTAAATAAAGACCAACTCGCAAATTGTACCAATAACTTCGTACAGACAGAGATATATACACAGAGACATGAAAAAAACAGAAAACACTCAGGAAAAAAAAAATTCAACTTGATACATTTGAAAAACATTAAGATTTGGAAAACATTAAGACATCTGGGCATACAGCACATGTAAACAATTTTGTGGTGAAACCAGAAGTGATGAATTGCACATTTGCTGATATCAGCTACAATGTAACCGAGTCAGCTCTTTCCTTTTCAACGCTGCAGCTCCTGCTTCAGCAATAGGCTTTGATTAAAAAAAAACCCAACCCACCATAAAAACCAGTTCATGCCTTAAAAGCGTTTGTGTACACAACAGTAACAGTAACAGCATGTGGATTTAAATGATCTACAAAAAATATCTGAAGTAGGATTGCAATACACCTACGATTGATCATCTTAATACCCATGACATCTGGCTGCATTTTGCATCTAGTGATATTAATGACGCGATATCAAATCCTGCCACTTTAAGGTTGTGCAGCCCTGGAGTTCCAGACTGGAGATTGTACATTACATAATTCACATACAATTATATTTCTTAGCTAATTGCATTGTTCAAAACCAAATGCTGTCATTTTCAGTGTTTATGCACAGCTCCTGACCCCTCTCTCATGTAAAGCTCCATGCCAGGGAGAGCCTTACATCGACATTCAGGGACATTTACTGTAAGCACAGTAGCAGCGTATCACAGCGAAACAGAAAAGGTTACGCTGTCTCACTTATATGCAATGTCATTGTCTAAATTAGGAGATTTGTCCATATAGTAGAAAGTCTCCTGAATTAGATGTGCCAAATCCTCTTTCTGAGGATCCTCTAATCATCCAGAGAAGCCAAACTCCATATCGCATGACCATTTCCCATCATATTTCCATGTACCTTATCTGAAGGAACAAGAATTCACAATACTTTAGCTGGGGACACAGGCTGTGTTGACTTTAAAGATTTTTGGCAAATCCTAAATGCAGTGCCATGAATTTCTAGTCCGAATTCTATTGAGGGCACCCTGTCTGCATGCTACTAATGCCAATGAGATGGTGACTAGCTCTGTGCTATAATTTGTTGCTAACATTTTTGGAGGCTTCCTTTCCCAAAAGGCAGTAGAAGCTGGTGGAGGACTACATGTAAAGGTGTGATGGACGAAGCATGCCACAGAGTTCAGGGGATCCTTTGTTAGATTTATCCTTGCCTGGTTCTGACTCCCTTCTCTAGTGCGTGGTAGGAGAGAGCAGCCACGTGACTGCCAGCTCTGTGGCATTTGTATTAATAAAAGTAACTGGAAGATCTGTTGGGAGAACAGTCTCGGGGGCTTCACTCTCTGCTGCCATTAACCCACCACTCAGCTGGTAAGCCTGAACCTTGTTTGGTTTTCCATTGGGGCACCACATCTGCAAATGAATATGCTGGCAATGCTGCGGCAGGGGATCAGCAGGCAGTTCTCCCATAAGGTGGTTTCACCCATACTAGGTCTGAAAACTTCAGCAATGCAGCTGGGCTGCAGCATGGAACCAGTATTCAGAGAGAGAGACTCGCTGAAGCCAGCCAGCATGAGGTGCAGTCAGTATATTCTTCTCCCATCACATCTCATCACGCTCATCATGACGGATTAAACAACAGACCCCAAAGTTCTTATATGTGCTTCCAGATGGGATTTTTCTACTGCTTGTGGTACCAGCTTCACACATTGGCAAGTCTTTTATTAAAAAAATATAAAATAAATGGCACTTCCATGTGGGAAGAATACTTGCTGGGCTTACAGGCCAAGGCAGACGCTGAAGCACATATCTAAGAAGTCTTCCCACATATGGCCACTCTCCTAAATTGGGACCATAAATAAGGTTATGTTAACATATTCTCTATATTTACATGTTACATTGAGGCAGTTATAATCAGTCTCAAGTCTAAGTAATCTATCTCCGTATTAGCTTTAGAACATGCAGAAAATAGAAGAGACATCTGTTCCATCAAAGAAGGGCTGTGTTTTCACTAAAAACACTAGAGCTCAAAACTTGGCGTCATCACTAAAATGTGAATAGACATTTTTGGATTGTATAAACCAAGTGTCTAAATAGAAAAGGCTTGATATTGAAGGGAACATGTCCATATAAAATAAAACTCTTTAAAATGGAATGTAGCCAGTTTCTAAATACATTCAAATATTGCGGTGTCTCTATAAATAGAAAACTAGATAGTGCTGAAGAGCTAAAGCAGTCCTTTCCAAGTTGTTCAAGTGTATATATCTCTCTCTCTTTACTATCATTAATACACAGTTGCTTGAGCTACAGCTGTTCTGGCCTTTGGCAATGGTTCAAGGAACTTCCCCTCGTCTCTCCTTTGCATCCCTCCGTCTTCCATTTGGACACGACAGAGCTGCCAAGGCATATCTGGAGTTCATAAAGTTTTAGGAAAAATGCCACAAGTCCCAAACTCTGTTGGGGTGTGTGGAGCCGATCAAGGAAGCAGGTTATAAATTCACCGTGGTCCTTCAATTGCCGCCCAGGTAGCAGCGCACCTCTAGTCCCAGCGCTTCATCCAAGAGCGGCTACGTGCTGACAAGCTTCCTCTTACTTGCACAGAGCCTGCTGAGAAGGATTTCAGAATAAACTTGATTTATTGGGCCTCGGACATGATACGGGGACTGAGAATTTGTTGCATAGTCCTGCAGTTGTGATGGTCTGCTGTGACTGCCAAAATATTTCCCCAGTGTATAGTGCCTTGATAATGTCATTGTTATGTGTGGACTTTCTTCAGAGGGATTGGATTTCACCACCTGCAAAAGAAGTGACACAGAAGGATACATAGCTGTGTGCACAGAAATGCTGAGACAGTTCTCCACAAAGCAGGCGCTGATACTCCTACCTTGAGCTGCCAGCTGCTTACAAACAATATTTTAGTGGGCCAACTTGTTATGTTACACACTAAAGTACAAAATCTAACTCACTCAGGCCTTCAAAGATAAACACCTTGGCCCATTATGCTCCACTGGTTGATTCTGTAATGCTTTTGTATATTATACTCTGTCCTCTTCGTTAGGCACAATTTATCAGATCTACAAAATTTGCATTTAACAGCTTGTCTGTATATTTGCCGTGGAAAAAAGCAAATTCAGGACAGTCCTGGTTTGCAGGAAGGTTTAAATTCTGCTCTGATCCCAAGCACTTGAGGAACATATGCTGTGTCACAGCTGTGAGCCCTACGAGAGTGTCTCACTCTCCAGTCTTGATGCAAACCTGGCTCAGCTCCACGTTGTGATGAAAATGCTCATGTGTCATGTTTCTCCAAGAAGGGAGTTACAGTGCAATTAACATCCCTCTCTCTGGGCCATCACACTGACACAAACACAATGTGGTTCAGTAACTTAGTGCAGAAGAATGTTCCCCCTTTCCACCCGGCCTCCCCCCTCCAAGTATGTATAAAGCTCTGGGATGATCATGTTCAATTCGTATGGGATAGGCAAATGACCATGGGACTGACGAGAGAGAAAGTGAAAGGTATGGTTGTCAGAAGCCTAATGACTGAGGGGATCAGTCTCCTGTGAGACGCTGAAGGTCTTGTCTCAACAAACACACAGCCACTGATGAAGAATTAAGCAACCTTATGAGAGACAAAAGTTGAGAACCTTGCACAAGGCAGGACAGAGGACACCCACCCAGGCACTGGCAAATCCACAGAAAGCAGAAAAGCAGCCAACAGATTAATTTATTTTAAAAAGAGTAGATATATGCTGTCTTGATAGCTCTGGTGCCCATCAATTTTCCTTCCTGCTATATCAATCACAGTGGGCACTTGAAAAAGCAGACTTCATTTATTAATGTTTATATTTATACAGAAGCATATTATTTTTAAAAAAAAAAGGTGTATTCACTGTCTCTGAACAACCAGAAACAATGTTCATATGCAGTGAAGGTCATAATAAATGAAACGACTCATGAAAAATTAAGTGTGAGTGAAGGAATAAAATGTGAAAAGGCTTGAAAGACTGGCCAGAAAGGCTGTGAGGGAGCTGGCTGAACTAAAAAAAGACCAGGAATTATCCATGTAGAAAATTAATATATCCTCTGATCAATTTGATACAGCTAAACCAAGGGTTGTTATTTGTTTTCATGTGATTACTGTAGGTTCATTTTTCTAAATTAGTGCCTTAGATCTTACAACTATTTCAAAACGATGCCACCTTGAACCAATCACCCAAACCACATTCCTGTTAGGCCTAATCTCCAAGGAATGCAATCTGATGTTCATCCAGCCGCCAGCCGCTGATTAAGATACCAAAATCCCAAGGTTGCTAGTTTCTATGTTGTGACCATGATTTCATTGCCATTAAATTAGGAAATAAATCTGAATTTAAGAAAAAAAAAAAAAAAAAAAGGTTCCATAAAGATCTTTCTAATTGCAGACCAATCTACTTCTCCATAAGTGTTTGTGAAGAATGAGGTAATTAAAAAAATCAGGTTTGCATGTGCACATAGAACTAGATGTATGTTTGGGCAGAAAGTGCCAGAGTTTTGAAAGATTTTTTTTGTTGCCCCAGATCAATATAATCTCTTTGTGAGTCTAGGTCCCTTGGCAATCTGAGAGAAGATTGTAGGGTCTATGGAGCTGCAGATTTCTGTGCTCTCTGGGTGAACCCGGGGCCCTCTGGACAGGTTTGGTGGCAACTCAAATAATTTATCAGGGCAATCAGGGGAAATAGCTTTCTGCTTGGCCAGCTAGTGAGAACTGGGTGAGAACTGCTGGACACATTTCAGTTCGCATTGTCTGAACAGCACAGAATGGCCAGCCCTCTATTCCTGCATAGCTCAGGTGGTATTTACAGAGGGGTGCCATCTTCTGAGAGGTTAGGAGGTCATTTTTTAGGAGAAAGAAAGTGAAAGTACAAAGCACTAGATTTAATTCATTTCATCTGGTTTCATAAAACATGAAAAGTGCTAGGGTTTTACTCCATGCTCTTGGCTCCATCCTCGGAGGTGAAATGCCATTTTCTTAGCGCAAACTGCTTCAGCACCTGATGAAACTCCTCTTGCCAGGATGCAGAACTAAACTGATGACAAAGCTGTTACAACTAATGAAGTACCAAAAGCATTCAAGGTCTTTCTTTTTGCTTTCCTTAAGGAACAAGTCTGGTTTTTGGTGGCTGATGAATTCTCCTGGTTACATCTATTCCTCTTTTAGGCAACAGTGACCTCTCAAGCCTCATTAACAACAGCGCTGTGAGCCAAATTCTCCTCCAATCCTCCCCAGAAACACATACTCTCCGCTGAGATTCCTTCAACAGAGCAGCAAGGCCAAACCTGCACATGAGCTCATACAAAATGATGGAGGACTGCCTGAAAAATGCTGATGGCTGATAACGCCCTGCTGTTTTCCACCCCATTCCATACAAAACAGCTGAAGTTTTGCCCTTCGAAGCTCTCTGTTTCACTCAAAATCTCTATGGAAATGGTGAGCATTGGCAATGACCCACAAAGACACCGACATCTGGGTTCTACACAAAAAAGGGTCAATATAGCTGTTTGGGTGAAATGGAGAGAGGCATGTACTCCACGGGACTATTTATCCATTGCATAAATATCTGCTTCGTGACTTACTCCCTCCTTTCCAGCTCCATTTGGACTGAGCTGTGTCTGTCTCTCTCGTGGACTGAGCAGAGCAGATTAAGGGATCGGTTAACTAACCACGCCTGCTGTGTTTGGTCCCAAAGGGGGTCAGAGGCCATGGCAATGGGCTAAAAACATGTGAGCTGCCTGAGGTGGAAACAAGCTGTGAGGCTGACACACGGCACATGAGGTCAGACAGGTCCCAAACCTGTGCTTAGTCCCAGTGAGCCTCATACTGGAGCAGAGCCCAAACCATTGGGAGCTTGTTGTCTCCCTACTCTCTTTTGGGAATGCATTTTGTTGTCAGATAGCCTCTCTCTGATGATATAACTCTGTCTGATATTGAAGGATAAAATCAAAGTCTTATAGATGTTATCCTCATTAATTTTTTTTAATCCTGCTTTATGTAAAGGTGGCCACTGTGGCTGAGGGAATTGAATATAATTCACTGGTTACGAGAACACAGTTAGGCTTGCTGTGCTGGTCCTCGGCCAGCAGACACTGAAAGGACACTGGAGCCTATGCTTGAATGTTACTATCACCACCACTGAATTTCAGCTTATTTGTTTTAAATGACTCCTAGGTGTAATTAGCCACGGTGTATTTCGTTTTTCAGTGTATACTGTGGGTGTCTGATGAAGGAAACCTTATTTTTCGATCTTTGCTTTTTTTGGATCTTTACGGAGAATATATCACAGCTGTCCTGACATTTCTTCACAGCAAAAATTAGTGCTTCCACTCCATTCCTGGTGTCACAGCCCACCTTTGTACCTGTGAAGATCTATGGTCCTTCTGTGTGAACCCTGCACACATCCAGGTCCCATGAGAGGCTTGGGCAAGGGCGAGGCTTACGGAAAGACAGGCATCACTTGGCAAAATAAGCAAAGTGGTTTTATCTTTCTCTTGAGAGACTCAGAAAACATTTGCTGGTCTCTCTTATTTGAAATAATTTGCTTTGACAGAAAAAAAATTCCCTAAATTCATGCTGGGAAAATGCTAGCATTTCACTTGTGTGGTTGATAGGATTTTTAAATATTTATGCACTTTTGATAACTCTAATAAAATGAAGTTCTAGGATTTTCTCCCTAAGAATTTACTTGTGGAGTTCTGTCTCCTAAGTGACGCATCAAATTTCTTGTGCTATTAGTCAGCAACAAAGCTCATCAGATTTTTCCAACTAGTAGCTTCTTACTGGCTCAAAGCCCACAGCAGACTGTGAAGCACCATAAATTCTTTAACCCATGGTTTCAAATAGATATCTGTCATTACTTCCTTTCCCCCCCTCCGGTTTTAACTTTTCAGTAACAATTTCTTCTCATTCTATATTGCATTCCAGGAAAGGATGTGTCACCTGTCACCTGTTGATCACTCAGAGGAAAAATGATCTTCCTGAAAGTTATGACAGTTCAAGTTTTATGGCCCTAAACAGATATCAATGGAATAAATTGTGGTAGTTTCCTATTCTTGTTAAACAGACAACCCTGATTAATTTCATAGGAGCGGAGATCCTTGTAGCATCGCAGGCAATTTCTTACCATGTTAAACATGACTTTATCTACAGAGGTACCAGAAGGTTTCTTTGTCCATATACCCAACAACAAAATGAGGCATGGTGTCATTGATGCTGCCTGAAGGAGTGATTTCAGTTTTCACTTAAGAAATACTTTTTACTGGGAATCAGGAACTAACCACCTGGGAAGATATGGGCCTCCTTTATTGCTCAAAGATTTTTCTGGTTTCCAAATGGAGTAATTTGATTTTCATGGGTCTTCTTTAGGGCAATGAATGACATGTTTGGATTCTCAGCAGACTGACCAGTCATAACAGGAACCTGGGAGCTGGTCTTTTATACTAACAAGCTGATGTCACGGGTATGAGAAAGGACTTGGTTGGAAGCCGCAACAATAGTCCAGTGGCCTTGGTGACAGTTCTTTAACTGTCATATGCAAAATTACTGTCATCAGCTTTATGGCAGAGGGTACCTGCTTACTTGAATACTCAAAAATTACACTTGCATTTTTCATTCAGGGTCGTTCACACCAAATGAGGGGAGCACTTCTTCATTTGCTATACATAAGGTACAAGAAATGCAAAACTAAAACAGATCTCTCCTTTGCTGACGGGGAAGAGCACTCCCTATAAAAAGACATACCACATACTCAAAATACATCTTAAAAGAAACCAGAGAGACTTTAAATATCTTGTTTTTCAAACTCTTAACTTTCACTGGTTTGGCAGCCCCAGGACGATTTTGTGCCTAGATATAATAATGTGTTTGCTTATTCGTTTTTGATTTAATCCATGGACTCCTGTCATTTGTAACATACTGTGAAGATTCCTTGCCAGAACTCTGAATGAAAGGAAGGAAATGTTCTCAATTGCCCTAGTCGTATATTTTACCTTGTTCCTGTTTCACCAGTCCTGTAGTTACAAACCAGAAGACAAAATTTCTATAGATACCAGACAAAAATAAATCAGAACTATGGGTATGAGTGAGAATGAGCAACTTACACTTGTGTTTACACAGTCAGTCACTGTAAGCATCCCATATAACTATCCCAGGTAACTCTCAGGCATATGAAGCCAGACATAGAGCAGTAAGATTTCAATTTTAAGCTCCGTTTTAAATAAACCTCAATGAGAGTCTGCTGAGCTGCCCAGTGAGGATGGCTTCAGACAAAAACCTGTGAGACTGAGGTATGGCAAAAAGGTAAACCGAGTCCCTGCAGAAGCAGTAGGGATATACAACGCTTAGCAAATAATGTAAGAGCCTGGAAACTGTGCAGCATCCTTTTATGTGGGTCACCTTTGCAGAAGAGCCTGCTTGTTTTCAATTCAAGGAATCACCACTACAGCAGTTGAGCCCATCCCCAGACGGCCTTGCACTCTGAGCGGGGAGGGATGAGCAGTGGTGTACAAACTGCTATCCCCACGGTTTTTGTTCAGGCCTAGCTCTGAGTCATGGATCCAAACCTTGCTGCACATCTTTTTCTTTCTAAGCACCTTGTAGTTCAAATGTCTTTTAAATACCTGGGAATGATAAGAGAGTAAACTATTACCTCATGGAAATGGCAGCCACACTTCCCTTGTAGGAATTCTTTGTAACGTCCCATGGTGATGACAAAGGTGTCAACAACTTCATAGCCGAAATTTTTTGCTGTATCCAGAATGACCAAGTTTTCATTCCACAAGTTTTGCACTTCTGCCTGCATTCCAGATAAAATATTGCAATGTCTTGTCAGAAGGACTGTTAAAAGGCTATTTTAGTGTGCCATTGAAATGAACAGCAAAACTGCATCTTGAATAAAGCAATTATGTTCTTCTCCAGACATGAATGACTCTAAATTGACTCATGGAAGTAGCGATTACTCCAAGACCGTTGTAGGTTTTTTCAGAAATTTCTTGGAATGGGTTTTGTACCAAAAAGTAGATACAAGAAAATCAGAAAAAATGTCCATTAATTACACAAAAAATCAGGTTGACTTCAGTAAGATCTAAACTAAAAATCAAGTTAGCAGTAGCTATAATTTCTTTTCAATAGTTGTGCAGCTTCCTTCATAGAAAGAATTCAAGGTTGTTTAAAATATAATTGCTGGGTAATTGTTTTTAATATATACTTAGCTAATATGAGGTGTAACTCAGAAAAAGCTCCTATTACAGAGTTGTCTGTCACAAACAGTGAATTTGTGCCTGAAAAAGAAAACTCAGCTTCAAATCAAAGTCATTGAGACTGTTGCTTAAAAAAGAGTACAGGGCCACGGGTATCTTAAAAATGGTTACACCAAAGAACAGATCATTATTTCCTGAGATACTGCAGGAAGGCCAGGAATAGAAAAAAGGTTACCCATAAATTTGTCAAGGTGGTGGATTCGACACTGAAGACAGAAGGGCTTTGAGAAAAGCTGGGGTAAGCTGGTCCAGAACACCCAAACCACATGGGTCATTTGGCAGATGATTCCAAAATGGAAAGGGAATAGGATGTTGGTTATGCACTGCAGTTAATTTCTCAGGATTTATAAACTACTGGATGAAAAACAGAAAATGGCAGTCCTGGGATGCCTTTAATAGTCTTTCTGTCCTTGCCTCACCTGCCTTCAATCAGAGTTCTTCTTCCTAAGACTGAATTCCCCTGAAAGCTATGGCAAGAGCTATGACAGTGTTTCTTCACCTTGAATCCAACCAATTCCCTACTGTAGTCTAATTTAGTTAGCTGGATAAACCAAGGAAATTATCAGAATCAATAAGAAGACATTCAGTGGAGACAAGGCACATGTCCAAATAAGAAAGAAAGAATGGGAAAATCTGACAGGGCAGTCTCTGTAGCAGAAAGAAGGGTGAGAGTAACATTAAGTCACACACTAAAAAATTACACCAGTGAGTTATGGTTGCAAAAAGACATGGGTGTCAGTCCCCAGCATGATAGGAGTACTGTACATAAACTACAAAAGCTAATAATTTTCTCTTTTCAACACCTGTGAATAGCTGGAGTGTTACATGCAGCGCTGGTCAGGCATCATTTGCTCGGTTCTGCCCTGTGGCGCTTCCCAGCCCTGTCTCATCCATCCATTTTATATGTGTGCCATGGAGAACCACCATCAAAGTGTAAATAAAAATGCCAAACTGAGTAACACCTTGAAACGAGCCCACGTCTTGCTCTGAGAGTCCCAGGCATGATTCAAACTGATGGTAACAACCAATTAATATACAAGTAACAGGCTAAATTCACCAGTACATTCCAGATGATCTGTAATGTTCTGGCTTCACAGGTTGGTTAAGATAGATTTATGGCGAGCTGTGCAATGCAGCCAGACCAGTGAACTCAATTCAGGAGTAACCATGGAGGAAGCCTGGGGAGAGCTCGTGCTTAACGTGGTATGAGCAGAAATCTACCTATCCCCCAAGCGTGATTTTCCAACTTTGGCATCAGGCTTAATGTCAGAGCTTCTCCTGGTTCCTGGGATGGCTGCATGAGCGCAGCATCTTGAACGGCACTCTGATTGCGGCCGAATCCATGAGGTAAGGCGAATCGGCTTGAATCCACACCAGCAAGCCGTATGAGCAAATGCAAACACTGTTATTTCTCTGATCCAGAGAAATAAAGCTTGCTCAGCAGAGCTTGTAACCATATTTTGACCAGACAAGAAACTCGTTGCTGAAATGACAAGCCTTCCATGAAAATGCAGTCTAAATATACTGTAGCTTACCTGTGATAGAGAATGTATCCCATCCACTGGGAGGTGAAACCCCATCCCTATGGACTTGATAATTACCAGGATATTTGATAGATTTTCCCTGTTTGGCAAAAAAAGATTTACAAAAAAAAGATACATATTTTACATAAAAGACACATCAAAAGATACTTTGCTTCTGTTTTTTCAAAGTCAGTTAAAATTAAAAAAACAAATAAAATGCTGATTTTTACAATTATTTTCTTGTTTCTCATAATTTATCATCTCAAGACTTGGAACAACACCAAGCTCATAACATTACCTGTTCAACACCTTTTGGATAATTTGCAGGTGATTGGAATTAAGCCACTGAACACCACCTACAATTAATACGGTCTGGTCTGTGTTCTCCAGGGGACGTGATCTGAAACCCAGAAAGGAAAAACAACATGTAGCCTTAAAACAGACAGAGAACATTTTCACTCCATTGCATTGCACTCCAGTGAACTGCCATGCGTCCTCATCAGAGGACTGATATAATTTCTACTGTTCTTCAATCACACAATATAGTCCACACACGTGTGTTTAATTGTTTACTGACTTTAATTGTAAAATGAGTTAGACATGTTTGCAAATGGAGTCAGAATACAAACAAGCCAGCAATAGAGTTTGTACAGTACCTCTGCAGCAGTTGTTCTAGTGCTTTCTCAAAAGTCGGCCTCTGGTTTGCATTCATCCAAAACTGGGGGTAGTATGAGTAACTGATAAATGTTTTCCCCTCGTTGATATTATGGTAACATTTGATGTCATGAGTCTTTTGCCATTCTTGAAGAGTCTTATTCACTCTTTCTATTAGATAGTACATCATCCCTCTGTTAGTTGAGTCACCTATAAAAAGAATCTTTGGATGGGAAAAAAGATACCACTTACTTAGCAGTTGTACTCTCCAAGACCCAAAAGCTAAGAAAATATACAGCTAGTCTAGAGGTTTCTAAATCCTTCTCCTTAATGTTCAAGGAATACTTCTGTAAGCTGACAGTTCTCCAGCCCTGACATCTTATCACTAAAGTTCTCATTTAGCAAAATTTGTGTGATCTGATTAACAAAAGACTGTGTGATGGCTTTTGAAGACAAGAAGCACAGGTTATAGGTGGCTACAGCTGCACGGTTAGTCCTGTGTCTTTCAACCATGTCAATCACTTCTTTTGCTTAAGTTTATATTTACTGCCAATTGCTAGTACCGAGCCTCTTGTGATTGCTTGCAGCTTCCTGCATTCGTTCCTTCAGTTTTTCATGTGGTTTGTTCCTACACAGCACGTCTTGGCTAATGCCTGTCTTCCATAAACGTGATTTATTAGAGTTTACATCAAAGTAACACAAGCACACACACACACACTGACACACATCTCAATGAATGCAGCTGCTGCTTATTTGCAGGGATATGGCCTTTCTGTCGTTTCGGAGGAGGAAAAAAAAAAAGGGTGTTATTTTGGTGGCAAATCATCTGGATAGAATCTTGGCATGTGTGAGGTGAACACCGAGAAGCATTGTGGCCTGAAGGGAGTTAGAAGTGTTGTGAGGATGACAGAAGTACTTCAATTATCAGCAGTCTTGGCTCTCCTACTCTGATCTTGTAAATGAATGAAGAAGTTAAATTTGGGCTTGCTCCTACTTAGTCTGTAGACTTCCTTGACAAATCAAGCATCTCCATTATGCTGAGACCACAGAACTTAAAATGTGAATTTTTTAAAATGTAATTGCCCTATTTTTATTGGATAGGACTAGCATTTCTTCCAGCTGAAGAGAATGTGTAAGCAATGACAAGAGTCCAAATGGGAAGAGAACCCAGGTTCACTGTGGTTTGCCAATAAAACTGTGTGTTATTCCCACAGTCATTCCCAGTCACCTCAGCCAAAAACCCACAGAGGGGAGAATAAATGTAAAACTGAGAGTCAGAAATCCCATAGAGCCTAAATACAGTCAGAGCCCTGTTCTCTGCACAGCAGTACACAACTATCTCCTCTGACACTCAGGGTAGCTGGCACTCTGTAAGTTGGGGTTTTGCTGTTTGGTTTTTTTTTATTATTTGATTTGGGGTTTGATGCTTTACCACTTCCACCTTGAATATTTGGTTATGCAAATAAAATTCAGACAAGATTATGTGTTTAAGAATACATTTCCAAAGCTTCTCTTAAGAGATTTTATGGTGTGAAAGCATCTTGGGCTTCACTTATCTAATGCATCTCTATTTATCTAGTTTATCGATTACCTTCAGGAATGTCATAGGTTCAGGAACTGACTTCAGTTCCCACTATGAACCTATTATGAGGAAGAATAAGCCACAGCAGTGTACCAATGATGGTTTCCACAGAACAGAAGCAGCTTCAGATGGGCATACCCTGATCTGGCCGCAGGACTAAGAATGGGCATGACAATGGCTTGAACTTCCCATGCCTTGCTCATTATGGGCTGGAAGCACTTGATAGATTTTGTATGGTAGCAAATGAATTCAAACAAGCACCGAGCATACAGAGGCTCTTTAGTCTCATGTCCTGGACCTCTCAAAGCTGCTTCATAGGGTAAATCCTTCATCAGCTGCTGTTCCTACTTGGCTTGCACAAGCACTTCTCTCACATGCAAGGGGATTTCCAACTCTTTTCACATTATTGCATCAGAAGAAACCCTTTAAACCAAGTATGACATGACCCAGATGTCAAGGATCCTTAGATCCTTGGAAGGGATAGTTAGATAGTCTCTTCTCCGTGACAGACACATGATTATTTACAATGAGGTAGACAGTCCATGCTTACAGTATGTCCTAATTCTAAAGTAGGTTAACTTGAGGTTTTAAACAATTCTTTTAACTTGCAAAATCTCTTAAGCTCTCCAGTGTGTCTAAATCCATGTCTCTAATCTCCATTTCGTAAGTCTACCACTGTGGTATCTAGATGTGTATCTGTTCAAAAGCAGTTCCCAGATATTAGCAGGCAAGGATATCATTAACTTGCAATGTGGGTGAGAACATTTCTATAAAAATACAGAACATCATTAGCAGAATAACAAACAGGCTTTACCAGGTGACACACATAGAGCAGCTTGTAGAACATGCTAGATTGTTTTTCTTCTGTGTCTAATAACATAGGATCCCATTTTGTTATCGCTGCCTATGGGGATTTCTAATTGCAAAGAAGAGTAGTCAGGTATAAATTACACTGATATGGTAGACGTGGCATTTTTATCTCACTCTTTATTCTAGAGTGACTGAGATTCTCATAGATATTTTCTCTTTCTAACTTTATTAGGTCTAATCTCATTTGCCACTCAATTGAAATGCCAGAACACCACCCTTCATGGAATAAAAGGAGAGAAGAACCACAGCCAGTGGCAAGGAACATGACACACAGATGCTGAGTATTGCAAACACCGTGTATTCTCTAGCAATTCAAGTGTAAAATGTCCTTTTAAATATTTCCAAAGTCTGAAACATTGCAGAGCATCAAAGACTGAGATCAACTCATCAGCCTCTTTCCCATTTTTTGTTCCATAAAAATTAGAGCAATTCACCCCGCACACACCGTGCCTGCCAATTTACACTATTAAATACTTTAGCTTTCTACACCTACACACACACATAAGAAAGTGGATCCATGAGTGAGCTTTCAAGTCTGCCCTGGGGTATCTAACTGGCCATGCCTGTGGATGGGAGGACACTATGTACAGTCATTTAGAAAACAAGTACCAGGAGAGACAAATTAGGTATGAACATGTCCTAGAATGGCAGTTCTAGCACGTAAAGACCATGACACTGGGTAGCATATGAAAATATCAGGTGGGCCTTAGAACAGTACTATTATTGTTGTCCTGATGTTTTTAGAACATTAAGGGGGTGACAGGAGTAGATTCCTTCAGAGCAGTCAGTGCAACTGGGTGGAACACATAACTGTGAGGGCCCAGACACAAGTCTTCAAATATTATTGCAAGACTGGTGAGCCTGCACACAGTACACCTCTGAAGGAGTAAGTTCTGAGTCTCAGATCATCTCAGTTTTTCACTCATAAATGAGCTTGTTGCAAAGACGTAAAGCAGGAGGTCAGGAAATAGATTAGGTCTGACCTATAGCTATTGAGCACCTGGGTGTCCATCTGGGAATGTATGCTTATTCCTAGTGGAAGGTGTGTTTAAGCAGGATAAGTCAGGACTGAGACAGATGGCAACATCACATTGGTGAGGAATTCAAATAGTTTCAATAGGGAACTTAACCTGGATCTTCAGAAACAATTCTGCTAAGAGAACAGTTAAGATTTGATGTAAGTGGAGAAGGGAGAAAAGACCCGAAGTGGACTTGTGGTTGGACAGAAAGCCAGATCAGAAGTATAGGCTATCCTCAAAGCTTTCAGTCAATTATGGTAACCATATTACCTTTCAGTCAAGAAGTACTTTGACTCTTCAAGTACTTAGGAGCCATACCAGGACTGTACCACTGGAATCATGTAAATTTGTTTTATTCCAGCTATTTATTTCACAGTGAAATCACAGCATTATTGAAAGGCATGCCATTAAAACTAGGACTGCAGCATGTGAATCCTATGCTCCCTGCCCTCTAGCTCTGATGGGGAGTTCTGAAGTCTGCAGTCATCACAGGAGGCTATCAGCAGTTGCACTCCAGAGGCTGCATGTGCTGGGATTTTGAAGCATGCACTCTCCTACAAGTCCAGAGAAGACCTCAAATAGATGGGCTTGCATTCCTTGTAATCTAATGCATTGCAGGCTGGTGGATGCATAGCACACCACCAGAACATCTGCACACAGAGAGCATTCATTAAGACCTGTCCGCACCCAACGATCTGCTTCTAATTCTTGGTCCAACCATGCTGTGAGACATGGGCAAATCCCAGAAAAAATAGACAAACTCTTCTTTCACTTCTTCCTAGAAAATTCCAGTTACAAGAAGAGGACACTTGTAGGGAATACAACCTGCAAAGTAACTCTTCAAACTGCCCTTGATAGAGCTGGTTAAGCACATTTTTGTTGTGGTATGTAACAATTAGGAAGCATTTTTCAAAGCATCCTTCAAAGCATCCACTTTTGCAATTCAGTTTCATTTACAGAAAATGCTTGGAAGACCCAAATGCTAAAGTACGTGGTGTATAGCCCCAGGGAAAAACCTCAGACCAAACACTTACATCCTGCAACTAAGCCAAAAACTTCAATGAATTGGAATAATTATTCAATATGTAATTGCATGTGTGGTAGCTATGGCCACGTTTCTAAGTCCAGTTGCATGGACTTGCTATGGTTGTGCGTGCCACATAGTATTTAATATGATTTGAACCAGTGGCTCTGGGGATGACTCTGTATTTAGCTCTATGACAATAATGAGCAAAATGATGTCCCAGGTGTGTGGAATATGCCGTATCGCATTTTCTTTACAGTCTGGTACCAGGCGCAGTCATGTGCTGCTCGGGTCAATGGGGGATTTGTCTGCAAGATGACTAAAGGATCAAAAATACATAAGGCTATAATTTTACCAGACAGAGAACAACACTTTCAGGCAGACAGATGTTTTCAGTGTCTTCTGTTACAACTGCTTTGTGCGAAAAAAAATTCCATTATAGCTTACAGGCTTTAAAAGATTGTGTAAGCATAGTGGAATTCACTGCTTAACCAGATCTATCATTATAAATTAACCACACTTAGGAAATTTAAACACCTGTAGGTCCAAAACACTACTTAACTCTACAATATTATTAAGAAATTATAAGTCAAAATTCCTGTTTTAACAGCTGAATTTTAAGTACTTCAGCAAATATTGCCTTTTCATATTTCCTGTTCTTAATTACACACGACTCAATGGTACTTTATTATAAGACTAAACTCTGACTAGTATTTCCCAATGATAAACAAAATATATACCACCCTCCTCTCCCCCCTTGTTATTGAGGTCAGCTTTCTATATGCTGCTAATTGGATAAATAATTACCTGTTAGAACCCTTTTTCCTTCACCTGTTTTTTTTTTAAAGTTCTTGCACAGAAATCAAAGCATTATGCCTTAATAAAACTGTATAAATCTTACAGCAAAAACTCATTAACCACAGTTACAGAGGATTTTGTTAAGCGAATATAAAACAGATACAATATTTTTATTATTATGATTGCCTATTCCTTTGATCCAATTAGGGCATGCGTGAGGAATTCCTTAAGAACACAGCCTACATCTTGTTGCCCTTAGAGTTTAAAATAGAGGAGAAAAAGGACTGCAGATATTAAAAGTGATCTGAATGAAAATCTACTCAGCCAGAATCACATTAGCCCCGACACTTCAAAATTGTCCTGTTTTCTGTGTCTGAAATAAAAACATATGACTGACTAGTCTTGCTAACACATCATAAAGAAAAGTAAGGCCTCATAAACTGTTTTTGTAGATGCATATATCCTTTCTCATGTCTCCACCTATCTGAGTGTTATTATTTCACTACAGCTGGTCTTGGGTTTTTATGAAACAGAAACAACTTAGCTCAAACACAATTTTATATGCACACAGATTAAAATAGCAGTTAATGATGATGTGAAATCAATTGGAAGTCATAGCCAGGGAAAATGAATTTTGGTTATAAAGTAAATGATAATTTTAGAGATGAGCTCTGAAAAACAAATCAATTTTAATATAAGACATAAAAGCAGCCTCAAGTTAGAAAACAAATTAGAAAGCATTTCTGAAGGCTTATTTATGATGTAGATAGGAAAGGAGTACTCTGTTTGGGTGACTGTAAACATATTTCAGACACATTGACAAATGCGTAAAAGAAATTAATGAGCAAAAGACGTAGCTTAATGCCACATTATACTATTGTTCTATAAAGCACAGGAAAAACAGAATGATTGCACTTATCATAGAGTTGTAGAACCATAGAATGGTCTGGGTTGGAAGGGACCCCAAGGATCATAGAGTTCCAACCCCCCTGCCACAGGCAGGGCCACCAACATCCAGGCCTGGATCTACACAAGGTTGCCCAGGGCCCCATCCAACCTGACCTTGAACACCTCCAGGGATGGGGCATCCACCACCTGTCTTGGCAGCCTGTTCCAGCACCTCACCACTCTCTCTGTAAAACTTCCCCCGATATCTAATCTAAACCTTCCCTCCTTTAGCTTTAGTCTATTCCCCCTTCTCCTGCCATTGTCTACCCTTCTAAAAAGTTGATTCCCTTCCTGTTTCTCTGCTCCCTTCAGGTACTGGAAGGCTGCAGTGAGGTTCCCCCGCAGCCTTCTCTTCTGTAGGCTGAACAAGCTCAGTTGCCTCAGTCTCTCTTCACAGGGGAGGTGCTCCAGCCCTCTAATCATCTTCGTGGCCCTCCTCTGAACCCTCTCCAATATTCCACATCTTTCTTGTACTGGGGGCCCCAGACCTGGACACAGGACTCCAGATGGAGCCTCACGAGGGCAGAGTAGAGAGGGACAATCACCTCCCTGTCCCTGATGGCCACCCCTCTTCTGATGGAGCCCAGGATACCATTGGCCTTCCGAGCTGCAAGAGCACACTTAATCTATTGACCTTACATGTACTGCATTTCAGGCAAAAAGAACATTCACTGTACATCCTATTTCATCAGTTGCTGCAGTGCACCTAGACCAGGGACACAGCACACCAGAGGTTAACTCGCTGCATGCTTTCCTCCACTTTCATTAGAAGCAGAAAGACAAGCAGGCTTTTCCTGCCACCCTTTCTCCTCATACAAACCTAACAGGGGAGTTCAGGAAAACAGCCTGCAGTTATCAGAGTTAGAATTTGGCAGCCGCATAAAAACTAAAACCTATTTAAAAGAAAAGACATAATAGCAGACACTTATGCTGTTTTTAATGTCTTATAATGATGTTTCAACCATAAGAAGGAAAGCCAGCAGGTCAGAATCATGAAATCAAATCTTACTTGTTTTCAGGGCAAAAATCAGAGACTTTGGTCTAATGAATCACAAATGCCACTACTTGCTTTACCTTCAATTCAAATCTTGCACAGTTCTAAACTTTTCATGAAGGGTATTCACATGAGAAATTCAGTCATAAGGGCTGTGCTTTGATAGAAGGTGTGACATTGTATGACCCAATGATGCTATAGACATATATTTCTCTCTTTTCCTGAGGAAAGACTAGTAATTATGTGGGGTGTATGGAGGTTTAATTGTCTTAGTTCACAGTAAACTTTGAGCAAGAATTCAGATGGTTTGTGGTCTGCAGGTAAGAAAATGTGGCCATGGTTGGGAAAGCTCATGGTTACTTCCAGTTCTGATGGGAGTGATTGTGCCTCAGAGGCTGCAAAATGTAGGTCATGAATACATGACTCCTCTGTAAAGGATTTTGAACTCCAGAGACCAAAGTTACACAAGCTGAACACACTAAGTAAGTGTGGTGGCATTCTACAAACCCCAGAAGGCAGAGGCAGACAGGTTAGTTGAGTACACTTTGAGGAGTGGACACGAGTTGTCATTCTTGCTGAACTTCAGCAAATTACAATATAAATCCAACAGCATCCCAGATCATCTCAGCATCCTCACTCAGGCTGATGCTTTTTGCCCTTCTGGTTTGTGCTCATGTGTTTTTTGTAGCCTGTTTACATTTCCATTGTTGTAACCTTCTGCTTATTTTACTACAGAAACTATGATGTCATTGGTTTGGGTAGAAGACAGTGATCTCTGCTGTGTGTTTAATGGTTTTACACTAATACATCTAAAAAAAGGAAATATAAAGAATTACAGATGGTAGATGGTTACTAGAATCTCTTGTATGATAAAAACTTATTTGTTCACAAAAATTCTATCCTGCTGTCTATTCAATAGCTCCCTTATAAAACATTGTGATTAATTAAACATATATAATAGCATATAATACAACTGACAAGTAAAAGTCTCTTTCAGTGAAAACAAACAAATGAAAAGCTTTTTCTATTACCTTGTTTATCTTGTTTAGACTGTGTAAAATAAACCTAAAGTTTGTCTGAATCACAGACAGAGTCAGGACCTCATCACCCAAGCTGAGGGCCATTTTTACTCATCTGACTTAGGAATGATGAAAGAGTCTCGTAGTTCTTAAGGTCTACTGACTCAGGGGATGTTGGTCCTACTTTGGTGAAAGAAGAAAAATTCTATCATGAAATGCCACATGAGGTTAAAAACACTACAAAGTGACAACAATAACATCAGAGGGAAAGATGTAAGAGAAGTATGCCAAAAAGGCAACATGCATTAGAATGATGACTTCAAAAGAACAAAGCAGTTAAATGGACATCTGTGGGATGGTAACAGGAGTGATCAACCAGATTTCTACAGAGCAGTCAAGGTTATTATACAATAATGACAGGAAACTTTTGCAAAAGGTACAGAATGGGAAACAAGTGCAATTAATTTTACAGAGATTTCTCTTATATGGTGTTAATACAGATCACATAGGATCTGGCTCTCATCTGACACTAGCATAGATCAATGACCTCAGAGGGTCAGAACAGTCTACTTTGGATTAAGAAATCCATCTTGCAGACATTAATTTCATAGCCTTGGTTTTAACAGGCCCTCAACAAAGGTTGTCCTGCTTTTGACACTGGTGAATATGCGTGGTCGGATTCAGGAGATGGGAATATCAGCAAATCCTTCCTGCTGTACCCTGGCAATCCAATTCCATAGTGGCATATTGTTCCTCTGCTATCCTTCAATTGTCTGACCAAAGGGTGTTTGCTTATTGAAGCAGTCCAAAGCCTATGGAAATTTAAGACCAAAGCGAAGCTATCAAATTCTTCTTTATTTTTTGCTGTGGTCAAACCAGAAGTGCTTGTTCTGTCATGAGGAGCAGATCAAGCTTCAGCTCTGTCATACAAAGCCTACGTTTTTTTAGAAAAATATGTTAGGAGAAACCCACAGCTCTATAGTAATGGAGAAAACCACAGGCAGAAATAAAGCCAAATGGCAATGAAGGGCTTTGTGCAGGACAAGAAATGACCAGAAAAGAAAGAGGAAATGTTGATTGAAAGAGTATGTGTGTATATATATATACTTTTAATTTGTCTGTATAGAAATTATCTTGGATTTTATCAAAATGCCACTTTTAGTTACTATTTTCTTACCTAGACAACACACTCTAAAAATCTTTATAACAATTGATTACTTACTTTCTGGATACTTGTATCCTCAGTAAGGTACCTGAGCCTCAGATCAGAGCTCTCTCAACAGTTTTACAGTCATAGCATGCTTATTAGGGAGACCTTGCATTTCCAAGCAACCACCTTAGAAGCTTCACTACAAGAAAAGAATGTGCAAGAAGACTTGGTAAGATTAGTGTGCACAAGCAATGCCATGCATTAGGTACGCAGCAGAAGAAACCCAAGTTGCACATCAAGTGTGAGACAAACTGTGACAACAACACAAATCCATCCTCCATTTACAGTCCGTACGTACTCACTGCAGGTCTAACTGGTAACCACTTACACTGTAGGTCTTGAAACACCACAGGTGTGATCTAAGCTCTGTGCAAAATGGCAGCAGATAACTGTGACCATATCTGAGGCTGAATTATGGACAGTGGTTGGGTTTCACCCCTGTGGATTTGTCATGCAAGTCTTTTTCCAATTATAACCGCAACAGATTTTTCTTAAACATAAACTATAAGACTGTTTTTAAGGCTTCAAGACATTAAACATACAGGTGAATAGAAACAAATCAAAATGTAAAACCTGATACATACCTTTCTGCCCTCCACACAGCGCTGGAGCTCAGGCTTGGTTAGCACAGAGTATTGGCAGCCATGCGGCTGCCACGTTATTTCTCTCCAGTCACAGGTCCTGTTGTCAGAGCAGCTGAGGCAAGGGACAATCCACTGTCCTGGAAAACAGGAATGGGATGTCAGCATCTCCTCTGCATTTTTGTGAGCAGCCTTATTATACAGCAGGAGAGATATTTTTGAGTATTCTGTCATGGGAGTTTTCCCCAAATTAAATGTCCTCCCCAATGCTTTGAAGAGACTATTTCCTTCCTCTGTGCTATGCCCTTTTCATTTAGCAAGGAAGGGAGTTTTTCCTGGGAAAGCTCTAATTTGCCAGTCATGCCTGGGTTCATTTCTCAGTTCACATTACCTTTCTTGTAGCAGCTCATCCTGTCTCCACAGAAGGTATAGGAGAAAGGGAAAGGGGGTGAGGAGGCAGAATGGGAAGAGAGAGCATTCATATTCAGAAGTGTCCAAAGACAAGATTCATTCTCATCTACCACTAAACACCTATAAATTGGGTGGTTGTTCCAAGCTGGATTTTGAGAGTCCCTTCATAGAAAAATGAATCTAAGATTATACAGATAATGTAAAGATAACGAGAGGATGATTTTCCCTCAGAAATCAGAAATACTGATTTCTTTAATTTCTGAGAGTTCAGAGAACCATCCCAGACTATGCATACACATTTCAGAAGGTGAAATTAAGATGAGGTGAATAATCTATGCGATCTACTAGAGCACAATCCCTATTGTAAAAAATTATTTTACAGATTAGGAGCATAAAGAAGGATTACAAAAACTCAGCAGGTTTTAGTCATCTCTCGCCTGAAGTTTGAATGGTTTTGTCGTTTTGGTACTTTAAAGCTGTTAATTTCCAAAAATGGTGCTAGAAGTCTGATGTATTGAGCTTCTGAAGGAAGACTGAGAACATTTGAGTTGCCTTTGTATTCAGATCAACACAGGATACAAGTGCATCATCCTGACAATATCTCCCAGTGTCTGTGTAGCACCAAAACCTGCTTTTGCCTCTGATCAAAGGTGTTACACAAGGAACAGCACAGAGGTCCTTGTGTCAATGCCATCAGGCTCTGCTAGCACAGCTGGGTTTCTCATTTTAGCCCACCAAACATCTCCAAAAATCAAATGTTTGCAGAATTGATCTGGCCTTAGAGCCCATGACTACTACAGGGCAGCAGCTCTGCAGTCAGTATGGTATGCTTCACTGTGTGGGATGGATTCTTGCAACACCAGGAGCCACAGCAAAAAGTCAAGGCTGCTGCTTATCAACTTTTAACAGTTGATAAAAGGGACTGAGTGGAAGGCTGAGAAAAGCAACCCTGCAGGGTCCTAGCAGCCTTGGGAAAGACAGCTGCTACCTCAGGAGCAAGGGGGTTTCCAGGGAGGCAGCCTGCCCTTGCACTGAGCAAAAGTCCCAAGCAAATATGTTTTGGTAGCAGGGTGAGTTATCTTAGCAGATAAATAATCCTTCTAAATAAAACCATCAAGAACTGTTTGTACAGAAGCCCACGCTGGTCTGTCTAAGGGCAGAATATATCCAGGCATCTCTACCTGCTGTGTAGCCTGCTCAGTTGCCACTACTTCTGCCTGGTGCAGAACACACCCATGCCACCCTCAGCTATACTTGCAGATGATGCAGAGACTGGAACTACAACAGAAACCTGGACATTGACTTCACCATGCTGTAGATCTGTGAACATAACCCAGGTCCCCTGGTTCCCACACACGTTTCCTGAAGGATGCTGCTGGACAAGCAGCCTGCTTCAGCATGGTGTAAGGAGAGGATGGTGAGACCCACAGTGCTAGGTTGCAAGCAGGGAAGTTGTTCAGCAGTACTTGCCCAGAGGACCTCAAAACTTGCATCACCTGTGTCCTAATCACCCAGCTGTTTGTCCTTAAGCATAACTTCCCTCACTCTTGTCAGCTGAGGACTGCTTTAAAGCTCAAAATTCATTAAGATGGGAAAACAGCATGACTGTAACCTAATGGTTTATTTGAGAGATTCAAATGTTGGTCCCTGGGAGAGATTCTATGTAGAGTTTTTATCTAGGGGTTAAAGATTCTTTATCCGAAGATGTAAAGTGGATAACCATGAACAGGGAGTGATTTTCCAGCTGAATATCCTACTCAGCTGGGAAACCCAGGGCTGAATTTAGATGATTCCTCTTTCTCGAGGCCTCCAGTGCTGGCCATTGTGAACCTCATTGTCATGCTGGCCATCCCTTGGCTTTGAGGTCCCTTGCTCCAGGCTGTGACCTCCTGGCCACCAGTGGGGCCAGGCGTACTTTGACACATCAGGATCTCTATTGCTGTTTGTGGATCTTGGCCTTAGCTCCCCCTGTGCCCATTTGCAATTCATGGCTGAAGGGACATTCCCAGCTTCATAGCAGTTCTGTGAACAGACTGAGAAGTGGGAGGTGTCAGGTAGAACAGCAAGAGATGCCATGTGAACACTTTTTATTGCTTCATACCTTTTGAGTAACATCAGGGATAGAATGGTTGGTGGGGTTGGGGTCTGGACTCAGAGACTACCACAACTGCAAAGTTCTTCATAAAAGGTCTGAAAGTTGTTTAGGGCAGTGGTTTGTATTTAAAAATTCTATGAAAACTGGGCAGGTTTTTTTCTGGCATTGTAATTTTTATTTCAAACCAAATACATAAAAGTTCTGGCAATGTCTACAACATCGGTGATCCCTCATTTTATGGAATTTTCTTCTTCACATCCCATACATTTATGAGCTGATCTGGGTTTGGGCAATAAACTAGAAAAGTAGAACTATATAAAATTAATATTGAGGAGCTGAAACATCTGAACAATAAAAGTTTAAATTTTGGCAACTGAAAGTGATAAGTACCTTTTGAAAAGCTTCTTTCAAATAGTTTGATTTATATTTAATAGCTCTCTAGGTATATTAAGAAAAAATAGATCCATTTTTTGGCATATGCTAAAGGTTAGTGGCAAACGCAAAAAGAAAGTAGAGAACAAGGCTATATGGAGATAAACCCATGTTTGCAGGAAGCACTGACATTTAATGCTGTAAGAATAGTTGCAGGTTTTATATTTACATAGGGTTTTTTTAAATGAGGAGTGTAAATTTATTAATTTTTAATCCAATTGTATTGAACTTTTCCTATTGTACTTTCACAACAGTCAATGCATTCTTAACATTCAAAAATAACACTGTGTTAAAAGACAAAATGAATCTTATATGGGAAACAAGTCAACAATTAATGGTGAAAAATTGCAATCAGTTAATATTAGCTTGGAAATTAAGTTTATTTTCTATTGCAATTATAACTTGCTTTTCCCCACTTACATAAGGTAGCAGAATGTATTTCAATCACCCTGCGTTTTGTGGTGGTTCAGCTAAAAGAGTTAGCATTGGCTCTATCAGGCAAGGGGAAAATTACCTATAATGCAATGAAAGACAGCAGGAAAGAGAGAGCTGTTGTTAGTTTATTCACAAATTAAAACCAAAGTTTTATGAAAGCCTCTAACTAGGACAACTGACAGGAAAAGAGAGTAGTACAAGTGACAGAACTAGTGACAGGACAAGGGGAAACCATATGAAGCTGCATCAGAGGAAGTTTAGGTTGGATATTAGGAATAATTTCTTTTCTGAAAGGGCTGTTAAATATTGGAACAGGCTGCCCAGGGAGATGGACACCCCAGAGGTGTTTAAAAGAGTAGAAAGTGTACTTGGTAACATGGTCTAGTGTTGGACCTAGTCGGGCTGGATAGATGGTTAGATCTGATGATCTTGAAAGTCTTTTCCAACTAAATTATTCTATGATTCTAGGAGGTTTATTTCAGGAAAAGTGAAAGTAAACTGGATTTTTGTCTCATTAGAGCAGTTTATCAGTTGGATTCATAAGTCTTGGATATGATACCAGATTAAGCATTACCAATGCTCCCATAGAATGTTGTCCTAAAATTGTATGAAAAGAAGTATAATTTCAAAAAAAACCCATTAGAACTGTTTACCTTGTACATAAAAAATATTACTCTAAAGTTAAAAACTTCTAACCAATAAAGACTGTAAGCTTAATTTGACAGTTTTGTTTCTTCTTTCTTTTCATTTTTTCAACTTTCTTTATTTTTATTCATCCTTTCCCACTGTCAAAGCCCCAAATACACATATTTTGTTTTCAAGATCAAAATCAAAGTTATTCTATAATGCCAAACAATTATCCATATAAAAAGATGCTCTAAACTGGCAACTCCAAATTTAAATATCTAACCTAAACTGATGCTAAAGGTGTTTTGTTGATTTATGAATATTTTACTTTTACACTTGGTGTCTATTTGGCATTCTAAGACTTTTAAAAAATGTTTTCACTGTTAAAAGGATATTGGTTTGGATTTTTTTTTTCTTTTGGCTACATTTATGGAAAACAAAAGTTATATTATTCAGAAAAAGACTCAATTTTGATGCTACAGAATAAGAGGCCTTAGGCCTACTAATGTGTCCAAATTGACATTTACTCCTTGTAATCAAAGGAGACGCTCATTTGGTTAAGGATCAAGTTATGCCTCTGACCTAAATCTGGATGGCTGTTGAATGCAAATAAAGAGCTTGTACAGAATTATACTAAGCTGGATGCAGGAAATCTGGGTACAACTAAAACACATGTTGCATAGCACTAAGGCAGAACCTTAGAAGGGAGGCTGTGATGATCTCTTACCCACCGGATTTTGTAATTGTCTGCACACAACATTTCCACACATGGATTCACCTGCAGGAATTTAGGGGTTCTCATGGTCTCTATCAATTTTCTCTCTCTGTGAGGAGCCACATACATGCTTAGTGCTTCCCAACTTCTGTATTATTATTGTAATACAGCAATACTGATCAGAGAGCAAATTTTCCTACGATGGCCTAGTTCAAACCCCATTGAATCAGAGGGGAATTTCTGGAGGAAAAAGGATTTTTTTTGCTATGAAAACAATTAGTTCATACCATGATCTAAATAAGATGGAAAGAGAGAAACTTCTCCTGTTGTATATTCCAATTTGTATTTATTGATTTAATTTTTAAAAAGGGGGAACAAAGAGAGAGAGAGAGAAAGAAACAGTGCAAATTAAGTGTATATTTGGTGAGATGCTGAGTTTCCTCCAAAGAACACTGGCATGGTGACTAGGACAGGAGGTGGTCAGTTTGCCTTTGGTTAAACCCTGAACTGCTGTCTCTGAACGGCAGCAGAGGAATAGAAATGAGCCATGAAATCCTGGCTGTGCTGAACAGCAAAGCAGACTTCTGAGCTTTACCATTAAATTCAGAGGAGTTAAGGTTTTGTCTCTGCCTCAGCCTCTCCCTATGTCTGCACGAACACAGGCTTTTGCTGGCACAGACACATTGTGCTGAGATAGTACCGTAGCATCCCTATACAGCTGAGCTGCTCCCTGGTGTAAGAGCAATGTACAATGCTGAGTTACTTCTTCTGAAGTATTGAATTCACTTCTGAGAGGAAATAGGACATTGCTTGGCTTCTCTGAAAATTTAACTCATTTACACAAAAGAGATCTGGCTGCTTTAGCTGAAATCGCTCCCATACATGTTAGGAAAGTGGTCGCTGCCAGAAGGGGGCTATCATTCAATTGTTACAAATTTGGAATGATTCCCCACAAAAAGCCATGCTTTCCAGTTCTAGCTGGAAGCTGTGATGGACATTAAAACTATACAGTCACTTACTGCCAGATACTGCAAACCCCAGGTCTACTCTCATTAGACACCTCTTGGCAATCTTTGCTTTATAAGCAGAAATTATTCTTCCCTGGTTAATATACTTGTCCTTTGAGACTAGTATCATAGTTTCATAGAATCATAGAATCATAGAATATACTGAGTTGGAAGAGACCCATAAAGATCATCAAGTCCGACTCCTGGCTCCATATAGGGCCAGCCAAGTCAGAGCATGGGACTGTGTATCGTCCAGATGCTTCTTGAACTCAGCTAAGCTCGGTGTTGTGACCTGGGGAGCCTGTTCCAGTGCCTGACCACCCTATCAGTAAAGAAGCTCTTCCTAATAACCAGCTTAAACCTCCCCTGTCTCAGCTTCACACTGTTTCCTTGGGGTTTATCACTGGTCACCAAAGAGAGGAGATTAGAGCCTGCCCCTTTGCTTCCTCTCATCAGGAAGCCACAGACCACAATGTGATCTCCTGTGATGAGGACTACAACTCCCAAAGATTTTTTTTTCCATTTTAAATGGTTATATTTTTCACAATAATGCTGTAAAACGTATTTTATATTCAACTTCACTTAGCTATATGCAGTATTCAAAAGCAGCTTGTTATATATCAGGAGAACACGTTGCACCAGAAGGACTCCTTTGGAGATTTCATTTGGGTTTTCTAGTCAGGAACTTATAGTAGCATAGGATGGGTTGTGCTTCTTTATGATTTACAGCTTGCTGTGTGATTAAAATATGCTGTTGGGTACAACAGCGTCTCCTTTGTGTTTTCCCTTCATATATCACAAAATTAATATATGCCTCTATTTTTCACATGAAGTGATGCATTCAGGCAGTTCGCACATTCCTTTTACTTTCTATTGATTATTCCATGAGTTTGTGCAAATTTACTTCTAGGAGAAGCTGTTCCAATAGATGGTAAGAGAAAAAATACAGCGATGTTAGTAGCTCACACAGGACTCCTGGGTTATTTTTCATTTGTCTAATAAAGAACTGAAGAAAATTACTTACTGTCTAACCTGGCAGCAACTTCAGTTTTGAATAAGACTTTATACTCGAGTAGTCCTGTGGATTACTCAGATTTGGTAAAGGACATTTGCATAAATCTTTAGGCAGATGCAGTCTAAAGGTGGACACCTATCTAACAATTTGCTGTAATCTGTGTCCTTGCTGAAACAAAGAGATGCCTTGATCATATTGGCTATTGTATAATGTTTGATTGGTCCATCTTGATTTTTAAGGTGTTTATATAAGCAAAAACACATACTTACTGTTTGAAACTGTAAATTGGTTTTGTGTATCCAATATAGAAATGGAGATGTAAAATTCAAATGGATCAAAATGTTGTGTTCTTTTTCTAAAGTTAATTTTTGAGTAAATAATCCCTTTCATTTAGAATGATGCATTTTTATTTTAAATGGGTATGATAGAAATATTTCAATGCATTTAAGAGGTTAGATAACAGCAACACAAACAGTGGTGGGTCATTGATTAGAAGCTTATTAAACAAATTGTCACATAGGTAAATTAAGTAGATGTTTAAAGTCTGTAGCTGTTACAAGTGACTAGTTAAATTTCTTGTGTGTAGGTTAGCGCATGTCCATGGAGAAGTGGAAACATATTTAGCTGCTTTTGCTTTGATGAGATGCACAAGTTAGTTTTCAGAAGAAAGAGGATTAAGTACAAACCTTTAGTGTCTCCAGCCTCACAGGTCTTAAACATCGTCTGTGAAATTGCTGACAGATATTCATGAGACAGTGGCTGCAAGCCACAGGACTCCTCTGGGCGAATTCGAGAACCACAGTCCTGAATTAAAACAAAATCTGTTAAAATGACAGCACTGCACCCATCCATATGATTTTGAAATCCTCTTCAAGGACATCTGAGCAGGGGAAGAAAGTTCTGTGGGGTTGGTTCTGCAATTCATTCATCCTTTGCTCTTCAGCATATTTTTAGTAAGAGATTTAGAACCCTTCTCCATTCAGAAAATGGTTTTGTAAGAAACAATCCCAATCCACAGCAAATATAGAAGATACTATATTTGCTGAAGATATAAGAAAGTTTGTTAAGGTATATGTATATAACATTCATGTAATGTCGTGTCTAGTAACCCTATATATTGTAGCTATTTGCCCGTCACAATTTTGCATGCATATCTGTAGTCATATGGAATACATTACTGTGATGAAATGCCCCAAATTACCTTCAGGAGATACAGGTGCAGAAACAAAGAAAAAAAAAAATCAGGGAAAGAGAAAGAAAAAATAAATTTTCAAGGGGAAAATGTTTGAGGTAGTAGAGGGGTTACAAAAACTTATTAGAGGCACTGAAGGAAAGGATTTAGTATAAATACAATCTGACTGTATCTTTATCTGAGATGTATTCCATAGTAAAACTCAGACATTAACAAAAGGGTAACGTTTTAAAACATTAACCTTGTAATTAATGTTCATTGTATAAAAGAATCTGACCTTTTTTCACATTCTAGAAAGAAGGGTTCACTGAGGCCCACAGTTAACGCAGAATTATTTGATCTGTGTTTATACTTGGATACAGAAATATGCACTGGTTCTTAATTCAACAGAACTGACTAAAGACCACTAATGCAATGGCATATATTGTAAACACACTTCATAAGTTTTTCACATTTTTATAATTTCTGATAAATTTTATAGGCATTAGCAGAAAAGTATATGAGAATCAATTAATATCAGATGCCTAAAAATTAGCCTTAAGAACCTGGAATACCAATCTATCCATTTGAGATGAACTTTCTTAAAATTTGCAAGTGAAAAGTGTTATTGGCTTTTAGAAAAATTAAACATCGTTTTATATGGAAGGCCAGAGATGCCAGCAGCTCCCCAAATTTTCAGATGAAATATCTGTACAATCAGTGATTCCTTACCAGAAGCACAGGTGGGTGCTTATGTTTTAAGCAATGGGCGATATCAAGTTTGTGGCTTTACAGTTATAACGTTCAAGCATCCGCTGGTATCACATAAATGACATCACATCATTTGCAACACCGCACAATTCCTTTGGTAATTTTAGATATCTACAGTATGTAAGGCTGCATAAGTTGCTCGTTCTGGCTTCATTTTGTAGCTTCTGCAGCTAAACAGTATTGCCAGGACACCTTTAATCTGGTTTAGGTGTTCAGTTCAGGATAAAATGAATCACATCCTAAAAATACCTTTCTCCCTCAACTGTAAAGAAGAGTTTGGAACAATTCAGAGGCATAGATCTATGTTAGTTCAGATAAATATCTCTTCAAATTACTCGGTAAAAGTACCCATGCTCCATACTGCACTGCCCGTGCTGGTGCTACTGCCAGATGTTTCACCAGAAGATAGGAGCATGCCGGGGTCAGCGTTAGCTCGAAAAATTGTGTCTACTATCTCACATTTCATTGTCTTATCCTCATATCTGTGTTGTGATAAGATCACCAGACCAGAATACGACGAGGGTTTTTTCTCCCCAAAATGGAAAAGCTATAAAACTGGGACTTAAAATAGCAAAGAAGATAATTTTATGTCAAAGGAGAAAGCATTACAAAAATTTAACTGTGGCAATAACCACATAATGTGCTTTTATTTATAAATACTTTATGAAAAATGCAGCTGTGGCCCTTTCTGGCTAAGCAGAATATTAGTTATGGTAATGCTCAATGATTCAAAGTTTGCTTTTTTGAAGAATTGCATATGCTTAGTGCTACCAATTAGTTACAAACAAACTAAACAAATGGAATCACACTTTTACTGGAGTGTGTTCAAGAAGGAATAGTCTTGAATGAAAAAATAATGATAAAATTAATTTTTGTGAAGAAAGAAAAAATATGTCATTGGTCTTTGCTGAAGTATGCTGATTTCTGTATTTATTTTCTACAGTGATGCTAAAAATAATTGGCAACTGTCATGGAATATCATTCATTGTTTCCATGAAATTATGCTACATCCAGGATTCCACGCCTAAATTAGACCAATGAGCAAATGACAATTATGTCCCAATATTGTGAAGGTGAAACATGACATTTAGTGTGCTATTTGCCACTGATATAGCTGGAGATGCAAATCCATCCTGAAATTTAGTAAATACTGTTTGGTCTTGACAATGCAGTCAGAAACCAAAGTGAAATAGCTGTCTCACAATTATTCCTAAATCATTGAATTCCATGGTGGGGTTTAATAAAATCTTTTGTGTGACTTCAAAGGGTTGCGGTCATTTTTGGGCACAAAAAGTCAGCGGAATGGTAGATATGTGTGGGTTCTTTTGTACAGTTGTTCTGTTCTCTGCTTCATGCTCTATGACTAGGGGAAGTTGTTATGACAAAATGAATGGCATGGTATCTTCTAGTGTTAAACTGTGATGTTGTGTTGGAGCCTGTGGGTCTGGACACACTGCCTGGCTATTTGACAGTATTACTTCAATAAACATTAACATCAGAAAGCTCCTATCCTTGCAGTAAAACATTCTGCACAGGACTTCACAAGGAAGCCCGAAATTCCTGAATGCACTGCCATTGCTCTCAACACAGTGTCATAAAATAACTTAACAGGGATTTTCTTGTTCATACCTCTGCCCAGGATATGTGTTTAAGCAAACAAAAATTTATTTTAATTGCATTCCTTGGACAATATCAGTAAGAACAGCTTCATGTGGCTGATCCATTACTAACCACAGTCAATATGCAAGTCAAACTCTGGCACCAATTCCCTTTGTCTCTGCTGTGTTTTCGAAGTATGCAAATCGGGAATTTTAAAGGACGCTGCTTGTGTTTAATATGCAATTCCCATCTATAACTAGAGTCATGGGATACTGTGAATCACTGAACCAGCCTTAGTTTGTTTTTTCTTTGCTTTTGTGGGAGACCAATCCTTTGTCATCATTGAGATATTTTAATATAAAGTGAGAAATGAATCAGCAGCAGCCAGATTTACCGCAGCTCCACCAATGTACGGCACGTTAAGGGCTTTTCTAACTGCCTGCAGTTTTCTTCAGGTGCTGCAGTGACATGACATCCCTCTTGTCTTGCCCAAAGATGAAACATCTTGTAATCTTAAATATGTTTACGAAAGATCACTGATGGCAAAGACGAGAGCCAGACATGTAAACTTAAATGATAGCTCTTGCTCTGTGTCTGTTCTTCCTGCAAACCTTCATTTTCAGAAAGCAGACATAAAAAAAACCCTTGAAACGTCTGGACTAGAATCAAAAGAAAAATTCCCCTGCATTATGTACTCCAGTGCACAGTTAGAATTGAGTCTTTATAGGACTGGTTTGGCACATTACTAGAAAACTTTCTTTTTATCTTTACAGAAGATTTTTCTGGACATTAGCAAATAAAAGAGAGAAAAAGCTTTCCTCTCTACATCCAGATACCTTTCAGTCAACATCAGTTGATTCTTACAGAGTGAACATTTCTGGAATCCATCTGCTGTGTGAAATGAGAACTGTTTCCTTTCAGAGCACACTGCAGTGAACTTGATTCTTCACAAAGGAAATAAGTTCTAGCCCTTATAAAGAGATCACACAGATTTTTAAGCCTGCAAGTCTATTACTAATATTTTTTTTGTGAAGTCATATCAAATTATTAATTTGGAGATATTAGTGCATAGGTTAGTCCATTTTTTTACAGTCTAGGTGCCTGATTTAATAACAATTTTGTTTAGCTCAGCTTTCAGTAACATCTTTGTATTTCCTCTCAGTTATATATACTTATGCATATACATACACACACCCCCCCCCATACATACATATTTTCACTCAGGTGAAATATTAAAAAAACCCACCAGTTTAAAATCATATAGGTGTATGTGAGAGAGAGATAACCAAAGCATTATAAAAACAATCCATGATCATGCAGGTAATACTGTGGAACGAATATCACAGAGATAATATAATTGTAGATGTAATTATTAGATTAACATCTAACTTAACTATTACGGATTTCTACTTGCTGTTGTATCTTATTACCACTTCCACCCTAATGAAAGAAGGATTATTCTGAAATCACAGTACTTGCCTACAGATTAACCCCATAAACTTCCACCAAACTGGAAGCAGTTAGAGAGAAAGTAAGAAGCCTGCGACTTTCCTGGGAAAATGCATATCGAACAGGGACAAACTATTCAACTTTATTTGAACAGTCAGTGCTCCAGTGGTGACAGAGCCAGCTCAAAAAGGCTTTTTAAAATAGGAAGGTTGGCTTTTTAGAACTTTTCTGGGGTAAGCCAACTTTGTCCATTCAAAGCTATTGCCAAAACTGTAATTTTCGGTGGAAGTAGACTTATGCTAATGAACAGAATGCTTTGGAAACTCCCACCCAGGATGCTTGGCTCCAGGATCTACTCTCAGCTTTCTCAGTAAGACTTCTTCTGGCATTTGTATGACAATCCCTAGTGATCCATGGGAATGGTAGGTTCAACTGTTTGATAAACAGGTCATTTCTGCTTGGGTGTTCATGCGAGATTGCACCCAGCCCAAATCATTGATGACTACCCCTACCAGACTAACAGAAAATCAGATTATCAGAATATTTTAAAGTAAACAACAAGAGAAATACAACTAAGCTCACAGGAATTCATTTTAGCGTTGCCTACAACCAACACATAGCCAAAAACCTTCGCCTTTTAAACACCCAGAGCCCACACATATCTGGGAACTAGGGGATGAGAAAAGCCTCATTCACTAGTTCTTGGCAAAGAAGGGAGGAGACCTCTCCACCCATGCAGCTCTGACCCTGAAGTCCCTTAGCCAGTGCTACCCATCAGCTTGACAGCTCACCCAGCCACCTCCCCAAAGGCATCACCTTGCCTTATGATGCTGCTGGGGCCACCTTATTTCTTTTGCATCTTTACATTTTAGACACGACAGAACAAAGTTTCCTGTGAAAGAGGTAATTTTGAATGCATTTCTGTTGGCCTCTGTAGGCTCGCTGACAACTTTATTTGATCTGGTGCTGTTTAAGCTGACCCAGGTTTCTCATTAAATCTTTTCATCTCTCTTTAGTCCATCTTTTTCTACTATTTTACACATAGCTAAAACTGGATGAAAAGTGATTAAAAATTATGCTATGGAAGGAATTCTAATAAAATTAGTCAAAGAGTGAGCTCATGAAATAGTGAAATTGTATCCTACTGCTAGGGAATAAATTGTAAGCAGATGGATTAGTTCCACTCTATCAACTTTATTAATATGGCAGTAACAAATGAAGGAACAGTTGGCATATTGACTTCTATTCAACCATCTCCCTCTGTCCAGCTGCATTATTCAGTGATAGATGAACCTCCAAAGATCTGGAGGTTTGGGTTGGTTCAATTCACCACCCAAAATTAACTAGACTGAACCGAAATTCCTGGGTGTACAAAATAGGCCTAGAAAGTTCTCACAAGGAGAGAGGCAGTGTCCTGAGAAATTTCAGTTCACTACTGCTTTTGGCTGGGAAACAATGACTTATTATTCATCAAGTTCCACGACACAGATGAAGACATTGCCTCTATCAAAAGGCAGGCAAAGCCATTAAACTAAGAGTAGAGGATTAATGGGGTGAACTGAGAGAGTAGCATGCGTGTTGCAGCGTGTTTTAAAGGAAAGAAACTGCGACCACTGTGTTTTGTAAGGAATCTAATGTGTTCCATCTGCAAAAATGGGATAATGTTTCCCCAGCGACCCCAAAGGCACTGTCACAAAAAATACATTAAAAGACTACGGGATGCTCTGTTCCACCGGGATCTGTTAAAGGCCCATAAAAACACTTTAGAAAAGGAGTCTAGGCACTCAAAGAGTTGGAACATGCAGTGCACAGACATCAGTAGGGGACCGGGAATAACATGGAAAGCTGAAATACTGGCCATATTGACAAGGCATGGTGGACACATCAGAGAACAGTCTGAAATGTGGACAAACTGCAGCCATCAGCCTAAATCGCTTTCAAGTTCTTACAAGCACTCTTCAAGTTGTCCCTGTTATTATTATTTTGTCTTAATAATACAAGCATACCATGTACTGAAGGACATTTCTCTCCCAATCACAAACTTCTGCATAGGAATATCTTTTAGGAGAAAAAAGCCATGTGCTTTAACTGGTGAAGGAAGAATGTCATATCTACACAATATCTTTACTATCTGCTAAAGAGCTTTTTAAAATCCCAGTAGGTGCCTCTCTACAAAGACAACTGCCTCAAAGTACATACAGATTATACAGGCAAATAAATTTCATCTTGACACTTGAGCATATGCAAAGTATCTTCCTCTGTACTGAGAATGCTGACCTCATGGAAAGCTAAGAAATTGTTTTGAGAACTGCACGCTGCTTCTAAAGAGAAAGTATTGCAAGTTGTGTGCCCCTATTTTAGTATCTTTTGTGTGCACTGAATATAAAAGCATCCTTCCAATCTACGAAGGATTTTGATTTGACTCAATTTTACATCATGTTTAATATTGCACACTTGATGTCAGTTGGACTCTGTATCCACCTTCCCGTTCCCAAAGAGTGAAAAGTTCAAAATTCTGTGTTTGTGAACCTCAGAACAAAAAACATTCATGTGAGGGCTAAAAAGTATGGCTCTTAATCTCACAGAGACTTGTGAATTATGGTTCTGAACAGCTCAGAGATGCAGCGGAATTAGTTGAAGACAGACAGCTGAAAGTGAAATCCAACTCCATTAAGACTAAAATATTGTAAACGTAAGAAGTCTCAGGAAATATTTCAAACTGTAGCTAAAGGTAATCACAGATTTCTTTTCAATATTTAAATGTAACATCTGCATGGATTTTTCAACTGTTTTCTTAGCAAGCATGTTTTCTAATGCAACTAATGTTACTTTTCCCAAGCCAGAACAGTGGCAATTTCCATTGTTTATGATTTACAAACTAAAAGCACAAAGCAAGAAAGGAATGAAAAGAATTTAGTGTTTCTTCCTCCCTCAAAACAAAGATAAAAAAAAACGAACAAGGAATAGCAGATAAAAAGAGGCCTTTTACTATTTTAGGTTCTGGAGGGGTTTTTTTTAGTTTAAAAAGTTGATCTGGAGACTTTAAGAGCTGCATCAGTTTTGGATTCTCACCTTGTTTCCCTCCCCCTTTTCCCAGTGCAAGCTCTGAATGTGAACTGACTTGCATTTTGCCAAGTCCGCTGTCTGAAAATGGAGAATAGCATGAGAAAATCATGTGCTTTGACAGCATCAGAACTAAATATTTTATGTGATAACAAAAGGAATTATTAGGTATTTATGGTTCTTTCTCAATAAAGTGTTGGTAATTAAATAAAAAACCTGTACTGCCTGAGACAGGACATCCCACAGCCTTGTGGCTATTTTTCAGGAGCATTCTTTTATACCCTTCCATGCACAGGGTCTATGGCATTCACAGTTCACATCCCAAAGCCATCTATACGTCTTCTTATGTGCAAGAGTCATTGGAGCTCTAGCCTCATCCCCTTGATTTTAGACTAAGAGTTTTATTAGCAGCCACGATGAACACGTCAGAACTCAGACTGAACAGCCATTGCTACACTCAGAGAGTGGGAGAGAAAGAATGAGTTGGAAAGTGTTACTGTTCATTGAATTCTGAAACTGAAATACTTTGACAACGAATGCAGTGCATTGACCAAGCCTCTGTTTGCCAAGGACTCAGTCCAGTGAGCTACACAGCTGCTAAAGCTGCTGTTAAAGCTGCTCTTCAGGGTAAGCAAGGCTTGCAGATTTGATGTCAGTGTTTCAGGGTGTACTGCACTGAAAGTACTTCTTTCTCACTTTAAGCACAAAATCCTGTAGACCTTACAAGAACTTTTATTAACTTCATTGAGGATTTTGTGCGTACTGAGGTTAGGATTCCAAGGAGAGATTTAGGATGTTTGGGTCCAGTTCACATCTCTGTCTCTTATTTTCTCAATCAGCTTGAGCAGATGACAGGGAACTCCATCTAACACCTGTATTGTATCACCTCAAAATCCTCACTCAGTTGCCACCAAGCTCCTAAGTGCCTCATTTTCTTCTGGTGGGTAAACTAAAGCATGGCTCAGCAGAGCTATGTTTGTCAGCACCTTTACCTCTGAGTTCAAAAATCCCTTTCCCAACAGTGCTTGGACATGCCACCAGGATTGTCTTGCACAAAGCTTTAACTGGTATTTCTCCTCTCAAATAACAGGTAGAACATTTCACTGTGATATCAGAAACACAGTTTAACATCTTTCCTTGAACTGATTTGCAGCAGAGATTTCAGTCCAAGCTCCCAGTATCTTCCCTCTGGTCAGTGGGCGACAGGCTAGTTCTGTCTCAGTCTCTCCCAAGGAAGCTGTTTGCATTTGCTTTGTACATACAGTTAAATGCTGACTTGTAAAGAGCCTTGAACCTGCTCCACCCATGGGCTGGAGGTGTGTAAAGAATGCAGGGTGAAAGTGGATGGAGGGAGCAGCACCAGGCTCCCAGTTAACTGCTACATGAGAAAGGACTGGCTGAAGTAGGTACTTCACTCCTTGAGAGCACACCTTGCAACTCAAAGTGGAGGAAAGGGTCTCCAGTAACTCAAAGACTGGATGTGTGGCTCCCAGGGAAAGGTATGCTTAAGATGCATTCCTTTCCAGGTGATTTTCTGCTGGGCAATACATCTGACTCTCAAATCACTGCACTGGCTCTAGTAGATCTTATTTTTACAAGCTGAACTCTGCTATTTGAAGTTTAAAGAAAGGCTGTAGCCTGATGCAGTTTTGGTTGTGTTTTTCCCTCTAGTTGTATCAGTTCTTCTATTAAAAGATACTAAACCTTTATCTCACTAACACTCCCTATACAATGCACGAGGAACCTGGGCATCGTGTGTTTCACTAGACATCAATGCTTAAATGTCTCTCTTTTCTCAGCTGATTCTCCTGGATTCTCCTAGACATCCCTGGGCTTGAGAAAAGGAATGTAATGCTAATTTTCTTTTTACCAGCAAAATATTCATAGTGAGTAGTAGGCTAGTGACTACTAAACAGGATGCTAAAGGACTAATTTCTTAGTTCTTTTGAGCAGCTCAAATAAGAACACTGATTTTCCTTATTTTTTCTTCTCACAAATAAAAAAACCCAAAAAAACCAAACCTAAAACCCACAAAACAAAAAAAAAGGAACTTTGAAATTTCCTTTCTTAGTCTAAGTTGAGCTTAAATTGGCACAATGAACTGAAAAGGTATTAGCAAACCATCGATGAACTGAGAGCAAGATTTCAAGAGCTTTGTTACTTTGGGCAAGTAGACAAAAACACATCTATGGAGGTAATAAAAAAATGGTGCACATTAATTTATAAAAGAACTTTATTACTGCTGCAGGGTGAATTAAATGTTTTTTGTTTGTTTGTTTAAGGAACTACTGAACACAGTTTTATGTGGAAATTGTTCTCTGTAGCACACTAGGTTTTGGAATGTACTTCAGAGCCATGTATGGTCCATGGAACACTGAGGAAGCTCAGAAACACCAAGGGGGAGATTTTGGAAACTGTTTTCTCGGGCAATGCCAAAAACACAGCTAGTTCCTGCCTTTCATGTAAAAACAAAGCCTACATATGTGTGGAGGCTTCACTCTAATGGAAAGCATGCTTGTATCTGGTGGACACCAGGGGTCTTTCTCTTTGAATATTTGCAGTCTGCGCTGACACACATTTGAAGAGCCCGAGCACATGGCCAGCTTCGTGCTGCCATGCACTTTGGTCTTGTCTGTCTTTACTGGTGTCCCAAGGAATGTTCAGGGACAGATCCTGAGAGCAGCTATGTTGAACACCCAAGTCACCCAAGCCAGCTTCCAGGAGTTGAATGCCCTCCTCTTCGAAAAGCAATGCTGTGGTGGAAGACCCTGGGGTTGCTCTCCTCCCAGACACCTTGCGCTCTACCAGCAGCTCAGTGGGGGCAGGCCTTAGTGGGTGGCAGCCCCACAAACAGCAACCTGACTGCAAACAGCAGCCCAACTGTCCCGAGTTTGGCTCTCTTTTTAAAGTGGCCTTTGACAAAGGACCCATCTCTGACAGAGGGTCCATCTCTGAGGCTTTTCTGGCCAAGTATCAGACCCTTCTCATATTAAGACATTAGGCTGGCTGTTTAAGATGCAGGTTCAAAGACCTTGAGAGGGTATGTTTTTAGGAAGAGGGCACATACACAAATCTTTCTAACTGCCATCAGCAAATATTTTATGTAAAAACCTATTACTGGTGTAAAGTTTAGAGTCTTGTCTCACACACGCAGAAATGGGAGGGCTAAAACTAAACACATGCAAATGACACTAGAGAAATGTCCAGGACAGACAGACGGTGCTGGGATAGGTCTCCATCCCACACTATCCATAGCTCAGATTGAAGCTGCCTACATTCAGTAGGGGCTGTACATGGCTACAGTAGTGCAGGAGGGAAGGCTAGGACTTTTACTGGGCATGTATAAGAGTGAGAGAATACAAAGATTTAAGAAGTGGTGGAGTTGTGGGGTTTTTTCTTCTTTTTTCCTCTTCAGTGAAAAGGTTCAGTGAAAGTACAGTATTTAAAAGGAAATCAGTCAACATCATTTGAGATTAAAGTTTCTTGGACAATGCACACAGCAAAGGACTGTATCAAACCAGAAAAGATAAATGTATTTATAGACTGTATCTGGTTATCATTTGTACTTCCATTTTACCACATTGTAGCTTATCACGAAAAGAATGGAGGACTGATTTGCCTTTGAAAAATCAATACATATTTCATTCAGAAGAACCTTTGAGATAGAATATTTTCATTTCTGTCTAATGGCTATGTCCAGCACTAAATTTTACATATCCCCAGATACTCATTTAATATACACAGCTGGGAGACTGGTGTAGGACAGGCAAATCTGCTTTCCTAGAACACCTAGATAATCTGGCTATGGTGTAATTTATTTTCTGAACTATAATGGGGTCAAAATTGACTCTAATGAATTTGCAGCACACTTGCTGCTACTATCACAGAAGTGAATTTCACGGATTTTTATTAATCATGATCTTTTTCAAAAGATAGTGATTAAAGGTTTGCCTTCTGGTGCGTGGCAGACTGAAAATGCAGCCTCCTTACAGCTTGGTGGCTTACTGAACAGCAGACTGCATGCAGGTAGCTTTCACACATGGACAGAAACAGATTGCATGCAGTTAGTGCCAAATGAGCAGATTGAAGCTAGAATTCACCCTGCTTTCTCCAACAGCCTGCTTGCAGTAATTTACTACCCCACGTCCTTTTCATTCAGCTAAAGTAATCAAGCAGTCACCAGTTGAACAAGGCACCCCTCACAAAACCCCACTAATTACTTCTGAAAACTGAATAATGTGCTTAGCGGTGATGTTTACTCTGCTGCACAAGGCATGATAAGTGATGCTGAGCTGAAGCTGTGCTTTGGTCGATACTGAGATCACAGTAGCACAGAGATGGAGCACACTGGGAATAGGAAAAAAACCCTGACCATAGAAACTGAAAATTAGGCACCCTTAACAATGTGTTAAGGCAGTTAATTACAGGCTATTAATCACCTAAGTTCCCCTGATCTACACAAACAGTTTTATCCAGACACTTACTCTCCCTAATAGACATCTGGAAGATTTCTGTGACTCACTTCAGGTCTGGGGAGCAGCAAGGAAGCAGGTAACACAGCACTACAATCATAAGTGATTCACAGTGACTCAGGTTGTTCCCCACAAAATGTCAGAAACATATTAACTACTCCTTTCCCTGCAAGGACAGAGGCTACACTTAGATCTGGGATATGTACCAGGTCCAGGCGGTGACCCAACCTACACTCGCCAAGACTCAGCTCTCTACAGAGCTAAGGACTCCTCCACCTTTCATATGTATTTTGAGTCAGCCTATGAAGCATTTTGTGTTTGACTTTCTTGTGTCCACTAGTAAAATGAACTGCTGTAAAATCAGGTTTGTGGAGATGTGGAACAAGTTTCTCCTTCAGCAAAGTAGGCATGGATACATTCATATCCCAAAGCAAGCCCTCACACACTGTAACTTACATTGTTTTTCCAACTGATAGGATTATTTGATTACAGGCAATGCCCCCATAACAGGTCTGAAAACATGGACTGAATATTATGTTATCATTTAAGTGCTTTTGCCCAGGCAGATGAACAGCCTAACAATGGATTGCTCTTGGCCTGCCCGCACTCCTGCTTGCTAACCAGCTATTATTCATGCTCTTACTCTTCCTCGGTGAGATAGTGGATATCTTGCAATAGGAATTTTGCTGAGTGTTTTTTCCAATAATAACTCAGCAAACCCCTTACAAATCCTGAACCAAAGATGGAGCCCAGATTCCAGCCAGTGCGAGCTCCCTCCCACACGGCAAAGGGCAGCCAGAACTCACCGTGGACACCAAAACCCCAGACTTGCTGCAGGCTTGGCTGCTGCAGAAAACTAAAGCATTTCCAGTTTGAATCAGACTTAGAGGATGTACTACAGACAAAAGGACTGCAATGATGGAAATATTACAGTGTGATATAGCGTGCATTCGATACCATTATATACTGCATATTGCAATCTATATTAGAGGCATGATAGTAACTTAACAGAAGTTAAATTAAACGTTAGTGCAAGAATGTTGCCATCTTACTTTTGCTTCTCTTTAATTCCCTCCTTCCACATCCTTTCCACAGCTTTTTATCATTTGACAAGAGTAGAGACTGTATAAACTTTACAGTCTTTTTCTGTAGAAAAACACAGATGTGGAGTAATCTTGCCGTGCTGATTCCATCATATTGATCTTTACCCTCCAGCTGCTAAAAACCCCTTTCTCACATAAAAATGGCAAGTCTGCATGACTGAATCATGGGAAGATACTTCTAGAAAACTCTTTATTCCTTTTCAGTTATTTTCTTTTAAAGTTACTCACATGAGGAAGACAGCGAGAAAGCTTGAGGGAAGATCAGAAGGAGGAAAGAGAAAAGAGAAAGATATGGGTTATATAAATGGTAAGTGAGCTTCTTGAGGTACATGGCGGTCTAAATGTGCTGTGTTATGACAACTGAATAAAATTGCTTAAATAATCATTCACAATTACTAAAAAACATTAAAAAATATTTTAAATTCCTCTACTTTACAATATTAAACCTGTCCTCTGTTGTGTTGAAAGCATCACATAAGAGGAAACAACTCAAGATCAAACATTGCTCCAAAAACACCGTATTAATATTTTCATATAAAGTGCACTAAAAGCCCACATAGTAGATAAATTCTAGTTTACAATTTTGTACCTCACAGAGATTATGGTGATTAAATAAACTCCTTCTTCAAGGTTGAAGAACTTCAGCATCTATCATGCTGGGGGATGAAAAGGTGCACAGGTCCAACAAGTTGCCTCAATGCAGCTATGAAAACCCAGACACACAGAGGCTCCAAATAGCCTTCACACTGCCAAGTTCAATGGCTTGGAGACAGCTCCACTTTCTCCTGGTAAAACAGTATAAACACCTTCACTGTATCAAAGGGCAGAAGTGAAGCTTCAAGTAGATGAGACTTGGATGTGCTGTAAGACATTTCTTGTAAAGCAAAAAAATAAGCTGCCACAGCCTTTCCCAGCCTTCAGTAACTGACTGAAGTTGTGAAGTTAGTTCCGAGTTAAAGCCAAACGAGAGAGGTGCTACCATTATTTATGAGTGCTGGTGGTCCTCTGGCAGCGTGCCGTCCATAACCACTTTTTACAAGAAGTTGGACATTTCCCAAGATATTTTTTTCCCGTGTTCTGATTGACCTCAGTGGCAGCTGTTGAGTGCAATTATCTCAAAGGACTGCAAGCCTAACAAGCACAAGCAAATACAAGCTCCAGAAGTAATCTCTATCCTTTCACAATGCTTAACAATGAATGCTTCAACTGCTAGGAGTTAATGCAATGTGTAAGCTCCCCAAATACTCATTGTTGTACTCTACCAGATACGTCTCACATAGATGAGATTTTTCCAACAAGGCAGCTCTTCAGATCTGCCTTTCCTTCTTCCTTGCAGTACAAGCTCCTCATCCAAAACCTTCCTCACACAGACAGTAACGGTGTCAAACAAAATGATGTCAAATCATGACACACTGTCACAAAAATGATAAATGGGATGAAAACATGCTGATCATAACTTTAGAGTGATTTTATCTGGAATAACTTGCACTTGCAACATCCACATGTGCAATGTTTAAAGGGGTTGCCTGACCACATGTTTTTGCTCCACATCTGTCAACTAAGAGCAGTGGTCTGTTTGCACAGTGTAGTACTCTGGAACATTATGATACTCCCACAAGTATTTCTGACTTATAAAGCAAGAAATGGGTTACCTTGAGGCTGTGGCATGTTCATCTGTGTTTTATATGTTACAGTTGTAACACTCTTCATATTTTTGTAAATGATATTAGTTGCTTCAGATGTTAAATGATAGAATTTCAAAATGAAAAGGCACTTTTAACCATTAATATAAACTAACATATATAGCTTTGAATCTTTCACATCATAATGATTTGCCACAGTCAAAGAGCACATCTGATTTGTTTTATTCTTCTCAGAAATGTGCATCTTCTTCCATACAGTTCACAGAATCACAGAGTCACAAAATAATTCCAGTTGGAAAGAACCACAGGAGGTCTCTAATGTAGCCTCTTGCTCCACACAGACTCAGACAAAAGATCAGACCAGGTTGGTCTGGTTGCTTTGTCCATTCTGGCCTTGAAAACCTCCAAGGAAGGAGCCTGCACAACCTTGTTCTGCAGCCCATATCACTTGACTGTCCTCAAAGTGAGTAATGTTCCCTTAAGCATTTCCACCCAGAAATTGTCCTGTTGGAATTCACAGAAACATAGAATACATCAGGTTGGAATAGTCCTTTAAAGGTCTTCTAGTCCAACTGCCCCTTAGGTTAGATTGCTCAGAGCTTCATCAAGCCTGACCTTGATTGTCTCCAGGGATGGCTTCCACCACCACTTTGGGCAACCTGTTCCAGTGTTTCACCAAACTCATAGTGAAGAGCCTCTTCCTAATGTCTAATTTAAATCTACCCTGCTCTAGTTTAAAACCACTGCCCCTCATCCTATCACTATGTGCCCTTGTAAACACTCCTTCCCCAGATTTTCTGTAGGCCCCTTTAAGCACTGGAAGGCTGCTATAAGGTCTCCCCAGAGTCTCTCTGGGCTGAACAAGCCCAACTCTCAGCCTGTCTTCATAAGAGAGGTACATGACCATCAACTTTTATTTTGCTGCGCATCTCTTTCATAAAAAGTCTGGCTCCCTCTTGGCAACCTGCTCATGGATATCAGAAGGCCACTATTAAGTATCCCTGAAACTTTCTGCACTCTGGGTTAGAAAAGACCACCTCCCTCAGCCTCCCCTCAGGAGGCAAGTGCTGCAGTCCAAATGTGCCCTAAGGGCTTTTTATGCTGTAGCATGGCACCCCCTCCCCACAGCCCTCCTCCCCCACCAATACACACACACCCCTGACTCAACCATGCAGAGGTTCAAGACAGAAGTTTAATTTTGTCAGAATAGACTGATTAGTAAACTTTCTGGGAATTTATATGTCAGACTAAGCCCAGCAGAAAACACAGCTAAGAGTCCTCTGTAATCTCGAAGAGCCAGAGGAGTAGTGCTGGGATCTAGAAGGTGAAAGTTCAAATCCTTTATGTACTGATTGATGGGAGTTCAGTTAGTGGTTTAAGTAAAAAATGTCCAGTGGAGTAAGAACAAACTAACTCTAATGTAGGGGTTCATCTGGCATGGAGATTCTGTTTCACTTTAGGCGACTGTTTCACAGATTTAAAAAAAAAAAAAAAGAATCAAAACCAAACCCACAATAAAAATATTTTTACTATGATCTGCAAACAGAATTCCTAATTTAACCAGCTGGACTATAGTACTTGTAATGAAGTTTTATTTGAATGATTGCAAGTTTGGCAAGTCACCTATTTGATGTTACTAGTATTTTGATTTCTATTTAGACAATTTGCAGCTTCAACTTAAAAAGAAGCTGTAATTTAGCACTTACTTGCAGTTTGCAATTAAGTGTGCAGATCAGTCACAGCTCTGGCCTATAAAGACAAGATATTTATAGCAATACAGAACTCAAAATACATATTCATTTATATCAGTTTTTATAGATAATAGCCAGGAAACCCACAGGTCTTTTCTGAGCTGCAAGACAATTTGCAAAAAAATTGTGGTAAGTCAGAGTACAAGCTCACAAAACATCTTTTTTCTCATCATCACCTGAACTAGACTTCTGGTTTTAGAAGGGATCATGATCTCCGATCCTCGAGAATGGGAAGAATACAGTTGCTATTGACTTTGAGAAGAGATGTTTTCTGTAATGCCTGGGTGGCATGGGTTAGGTTCTCCAACCCCCTCCCTGGAGGACTATGAAATCCAAAGTTGTCTTAAATTTTTTAACAATAACATTTTATGACAGAGACTAGCTATTGACACAAGAGTATTGTATCATTCATATCTTGGCATGTAAATTGATGTTTGTCCCATATTCCTGTTTAAAAGTGTTCTGTAAATTATGAAACAGCAGCTGAAGTCATCTTTATTCAAAGGGTGGAGAGTAGCAGTTCCAGAAGTTGATTTGGACCATGACAAAGCTAATACGTTCTGGAGCAACCTGTGCCCATTTGCCACAGAGGCAATACTGTAAGTATACCCCTAACACAGATGTTCCTGTGAAGAATTAATCCAAAATCAATGCTTCTGTTGTGTATGATGTGGTTGTTCCATCTTGATGGACACCTACCCCTAAGACTCAGACACCATCCATTTCTTTCTTCTTTCCACAAAGAAGACTTTCTTAAATGGTTCTTACCTCCCTCCCAGCTTGGGATTTGTAGGTTTAAGGACACTTCTGAAAACCCTAGACTGGCAGATTGGGACTTAATAGCTCAAAAGAGTGAAAACGAAAAAAAACTTCATTTTTGACCCTATACACTGTATGTTAATTTGCTGTGCTGTCCATATTGTTCTATTACAAAATAACAAAAGCAAATAATAATATTTACAGACCAGCTTATATATTTCAACTGCTTTTGAACAAGTTACAATGTGTTTCACACTAAAGGTAGAGAACAGTCTCAAAAGCATGTGACTGGAGCAAAGCTTTATAATTTCATAAGGTGAGGGGTTAACACTTGTAATTTTTATTTCATAGAGACTAAAGGTGGAGCCTTCAGTCTTATCACTAGTGGGTTATTTCTGTATTGTTTACTTAAATTATAAATTGCATTCCTAACAGATGATAAAACCCTGGATGAAGGGTAAAGCCTCAAGGCATATAAAAATCCTTAAAAAAACCCCCACAATTTTATACTTTCAAATAAAATTATTATGGGAAAAGTGGTTTTACTGTTCAATTTCCTTCATCACCAGTCTTTTTTTTTCTTTCCCCTTTTATCTTCTTTCACTTCATTAAAAAAATACCCAACAAACCACCTTTATGCAAAAAAAAGAACATTACATTTATAATGACTCGATTCTGTATTGGTAAGAGTTTTAGGAATTTTCAGTGGATAAAGAGTCAGCTCTGAAACAGATCAAATCATTTAGGAGCATATGCTTTCATTCTGCTGAAATATGTGGATACAGAGAAGCTAGCACCCTGCAAGCTTTTAACTTCTGAACATCACATCCATCTTTAGCTGCTCAGTAGTCACAAAGTGGCACCACAGCTACAGCAGTGGGTTTGAACTACACATATCTTACGTGCTGGTGGATGCAACCAGCATCCTGCTAAATGAGCTTGCACCACATTCCCTGCCTCCCATGAACATGAGACTCGTGTAACTTTGCCTGCGTGAGTTGTCACACATATTTTAGCAGGATTGCTCAGGATGGAAGTTACATGGGATAGTTTTGATCTGATCAAATATTAACAGCTGAAACACAGACATTACATCTTTATGGCTAAGCCATTCTGACAACGAAGATATATATTCAAAACAGATCAGCTGAACTGTGCCTTAAAACTGCTGATTTTCCCCTGTGATTATAAGGGTGTGCAAAGGCACAAGCTCAGCTCTGGAGCTCTACATTGCTGGCAACAGAGGTTAGGTAAGATGGATCCCATCCACATTGTACAGACTGAGAAAACTACTCAGGTCACAGGTGGCTTTCGCTGCCATCACACCGTGGTATGTTAATTTTTGCAGAGAGTGGGGACCAAGCAAAATATTTGGTACAGAGGGTGAAATAAGTGACCAGAGCACACTTTGGAAATGCACACGGTAGTTCTTCAGGTACCATGTCAGCCCCCTGGTAATTCATCACCAGATTATTTTCTTTTAAGCCTGCTATGAAGCACAGAGGGAACACACACTACTGTCCTCATCTTTCCTACTGTCAAAAGCGTAGGCAGCAGAAGATGCTGTTAATATTTTTTTCTACCGCACATCAAATATAAAACTTAATGGTCCACAACATACAGCAATCTGTAGCAGAAGCAGTCAAAGAACATATGAGCTTTGAATGGGCTTTGGAACAGTTAATAGTGGGCAATAAGCCACGATAATGAAAAACAGAGCTTTGAGGTTGAACTAAAAACTGTACTTTTTTTCAACATCCCGAAGAGATGATACTGTTCCACATCAGTGGATTTGCATATTTTGCTGGGCTCCTGTCTAAAGCTGATGATTATTTATTTAATTTTGTGTAAACCAGAAAATAAATAATCAAATTCCTATTGAGTGTGGTATAGCTTTAATCCATGACTCGGTTGTTTTTTTTTTTTTATCTATTCTTTGCTGAGAACAGCCACAAAACACAGAAACATCAAAGCAGAACAAAACAACTGCAATGCTCCATTTTCTTTTTCTGAAACATTGTTCTTCCTCGCAGAGGTCTCTGTCTTTATTAATGAACCTTTCAGACAGAGCCCAGTCTATAATGACTCACCTTAATTTGGCCTGCCAAGCATTCAAACTCAGTTGAACCTACAGAACAGGGAATAATGAGCTTCTTTCACAACCTAAGCCCTGGTGGAAAGAGTTATTAAAGAAAGAAGGTGCGGGTGATATATTGACTGTTTTTCTGGGCTTGTGCCTGGAAGAGGTCTCTGAAAATGTCCCTTGGCTAAGGACATCACAATTTCACCTATCTGGACCAAACGCTTAAGTTGCATAATAAACCCCACAGCTATTTTGTCCTTCTCTAGTCTTTGCCAGCAGGGTCTTCCCACACAGAAGGACTTGACATTTTTAAATTTCTGTGGCTATTTTTCAAGTCTTATCTAGGCTTAAAATATGATACACAATAATATTTATAATTAAAATAGAAATTTTTGGTGGCTAGACCAAACATGGTCTCAATAATTGAGACAGTTTGATCTTTTAGTTATTACAAATAAGGAAGCCTTGAGCCTTCAGTGCATCAAAGCATCAGTAAGGCAGAGTGGAGTGTGTGTAGGTTAAATCTGTAACACAATGCTACAAGAGGAAAAAAGGCAGCCTAACACAGTCCTGCTTAACCATGCACAAGCATGCATGCAGACACAGCCCAGCTTTTCAGAAACAACCCAATTCTGCTTCTAATAAATTAACAAACATCTTGACAATATATGTTCAGCTCTTCTAGTACCTATGTGTTAATACATGTTTCCAGGATGAGGAATGTAGCATCATTAAAATTGAAAAAAGTCATCTTTGTAGTATTTGCATGGGATCACAGGTCTTCTTTTTATAGCTGGTTTTTTTACTGTTTTATTTCTGTCCTATTTCTGTTCCGTTGTTTCCAAAGAAGAGAGCTTTGCATATCCTGGCTTTGTTCAGCACACTAGAGCTTAGTATAAGTTTAACATATGTGACACAGCTGATGTTAATAGACATAAATGTCCCCTAAAGTAGTTTTCCATATTTATTTTGGAACAGATGTTTTACCTCTTTTTGTGTCCTTGGACACTGGCCATTCCATACGACTCTAACTGAGATACAATAGGAGCTGTGTGGCTAAAACAAGTTTTATACAGTAAATGTATCTTCCTTTCAGTTGGAATTGCCACCAATGTCCCAGGAAAGATTTTATTTGAACAGGGACAATAATAATTTGCTTTCATTGTGCACAATTGACCAAAGCTGCAAAAAAAGTGTTAAATGTTTCCCATGAATATGGTGCAAAAAAGAAGTTATATTAGAGCTTTACCTCTTGTGACAACATAGATATTCTCATGCTTGTACACAGCAATTATCTTCAGATAGTAAAAGGCATTTCAAACAAAATGCCTCTGTTGATCTTCTCAATTTGGTGCTATGAACCCAGTATAGAAAAAGATTTCTGGAGAATTTATTGAATATTGATTAAGCTCAATTTCTGGAAAAGCATTAGAGCAGCAATATATACTTTGAGACCACTTTGCTGGCAAGCAAAATATGTTGTCTGAAAATGTCTTTGTTTTCTACTACATCATAATTAATTAATTTGAACTAGGTAGACATAATAGCTTTCTTTGAACAATGGATTAAAATAATTGCCTTCTTTGTTTTTATACTTTTATGTAGATCATAACATCACATTTCTGTTGACCTCCAACAACCTCATAATTCTTTAGCAATCATAAATGAAGCCTTTTTTCTTGAGCCCAGCTTAATTTTGAGTTAAAATCTTTATCACGAGTTTGTCTTCAATTCAGTGACTTCCTTTTTCAAACTCTGCCTTCATTTCCTTCATGTCCATATGTAGGGCTATATAGCTCTCTAACAGAATGTTTACTGGATCAAAAACAAGGCAAAAGTCTCATTGTTCTAATGATGGCTTCCATCCCAAACTGTATTAGCTACAATAATTGCTTCCTAAATTGCTCAGTTGGCAAGGAACATCTTGGTTTAAAACCCTCTTGACCTTTATCTTATACAGAGCAAAGCATTTGTGAGCAAGATTTCTGGCAATAAGAAGTCTCTAAATTATACTACTTCTCTCTTGTTTCATCGCTTTACAGCTGAATGGAAAGAGAAGAAGTTTTTAAGATCAGATAGATAGAGCAAATCATTAGCAGCTCTATTTTATTTCCAGTTTAGGCTAAGCTAAAGGCAGCACTGCAGAGCTTTTTACAAAAAGGGTCTGAGTTGTGAGAATCACAGACACGCACAGCAGGAAAGAAACCCACGAGTAAAGAAAACCATGAGGTCACCTTGTTCATCCTCCCATACTGAGGGAAGATCAAGTTTGCCAGCAGTTTTACTAACCTCACTTAAAATCTTCCAGTGAAGGGCATTCCACAACACAGCTTAAAAAAGTCTGGGAGAAGCCACATAATCTATTACTCATGAAATGCTAAGAAACAGCGATGGGTGAAAGGAACGAGCAATAATGCTCTCTGCCAAATATCTGTTTTCCATTTGTTATTTCTTCTTTATAGGTCCTTCCTTTGTTTCATAGATGGATCTATAACTAACCATTATTAGAAAGGAATTAATTCGCAGGGCAAAAAGTAATTCTCTACAGATCTGCAACTATAAAGATAATTAAAAACAGCACAATAGAGAATACACAATGGCATGAATGAGTTTTTGTTCAAGCTCAAGAAGGATTCAGAAAAAAGTTAATCCTGAATTTTAAAACAAAAAGGATATTTAACCAAAAGGCTTGAAAACAGAAAACAGATTATTTATGCTTATTTCAATTAAAATGTTAAAAAATATGAATTCATATAAGATGCTGATTACTAATCCCAGTTACTTTTACATGAATATGACTAAGAGTCAAATTCTTCTGAACAGTTTTTAATTAAATGTAAAATAAAATAGTATGTGTTATCCTTTGGACCTTAATCAACCCTGTCCTTCACAACATCAGAGTGGCAGTAGAGAAGCAAGATGAGTTTTTTATTTGAATCTGATGGAAATAAACAGTGTTTTGAAAAACTGTAAATGAGAATGTTAAAGAACTAAAATGTGTAAGGACAGTATTAGTGAATGTGCTTCCTCTTCTCTGCTGGACTAACCTGTATGAGAAAACCTGGTTAATTTTACATTGAAGCAGTCTACGAGTATTTATACAAGAAGTGACTGCACCTCTGCTGAGGAGCTGGTACCAAACAGCTGACCAATAGCAACTAAAAGTGACACAAAGAAGAGCTGATGCATCCCACCAACCCACACCTGCACTCAAATGTGTTCCAGTGAAAAGATAGAACCTCTTCTGGAATGAACAAGCTGCAGAACTTTCTCAGTAATCCAGTTATGTCTAATGTTCCTTCTCTGAGCTTCCATCTGCAATCAATGTCCTTCACTGACAGTTTAGTCCGAAAGTTAATTACAAATTTTAACATCTGTTTGATACTGCAAATATTTTGTCTTGGATAAAATCTCAAATAAGCAGAATTTTCCTTGATTGGGAAGATAGATTTTCATGATATTTGAGGCAACAGAGAAACATCAATCCATCATCCAGCTATATAAGAGATCAAACTACAGTCACTGGTGCCTTAGGACAACTATACTGATTTGGGACTGTGAAGAACTTAATTCCATAAACTGGAAACAGAAAGCTTCTCTGATAACTCAGTAGTCACATATTTTGATCCAGGCTGATCACCAGAATATGATTCAGAAGGTACCATTGTGGACACCAGCAGGAGTTACTAGAATTATTTAAGGTGGTGTCACACTTCTCACAAAGGACAAGAGCCAGCCTTGAGGAGGACACAACAGTACTGATCGTGCTTTCAGGCTATCTGAACTTCACTGCAAAAATGAAACATTAGGTAAACTATAGGCCAAGAACCCAAATCTTCTCCTCCATCAGACAAAAGGGATTTATAAGAAAGATATCTCTAATTTGATATATAAAGAGAAGAACCTGGATCAGATTGGGAACAACAGGAGAAGGCCATTCAGAATAAGGAAGACAGGAAACCACTGTGTCAGAGGCAGAAGACAAAGGAGCTGGGAGCTGCTTATCTTATTTTGGGGTAAGACTTGACGAGGTAGAAGGAAGTTTGGGGTTGAAGGTTCATTTTATAAAAAAAAACAACACTGATTTGCTCAATTTCCCAACTGCCGAACCAGCCTTCAAAAAGAGTCTATTTGGACATCAGACAGCCGAAGTAGGGGTAGAAAAAAATGAAAGCATGAAGAGACACTGAACCAGTATTTCCGAACTTAATTATCATATGCATCAACTAATTCCCAAAGGACTTATTCACATTTTATTGTAGAACTTTGACAAGGTGATAATAAAAGTCTTTTATGCCTTCCGTTGAACCCCTATTTTGCTTTAGTCTGTTTTAATAGAATAGCTACATAAAATGATTCAAATGTGAAATTTGGTGGAGTTTTTCTGAAAATCCAAATACCAAAAGATATCTATCAAATAAAAGTAAATGATCCTGACTCAGACCTGGGTTTAACACTGCAAACATTCCAACAGCAAATATCTGGTTAGTTTCCTTATATTTCTACAGCCAGACAGAAGTATAAAAGAGGTTTTTCAACTTTCTTTGTTACATTTTTCAGGTGTGCTCATTTCATATGAGAATTCTGAGGTTCCCAGGCAAACTGTATTATTAAAGGGAGTATCTCAGTCTTTCAGACAGTGAATGAATGGTTCGGTCCTTCATGATTTTTTCTGTTTTAAGGTCAGGTGTGTTATGATGCCTTCAGTCCTGTTTTGGAAGCTGACTTGAATGCTTGAACTGCTAACATAATGTGTTAAAAGTTCGTCATACTCAAGCACTGGATTCAAAGGCTGAAAAATACATTTTACCTGCTCTTCAATATATTAGTACCCTTACCCAAGCTCAAGCCAGAATTTGAGACAGAAATATATCAGTTGCCAGAGGTTTGCATTTAAAGTACTGCTGTTAAGAAAATGGGATATTATATGTCATAAAATCATCACATAATCAGAGCAATAACAGTGAGTTATGATTTTGGCTCTGATCCACCAAAGTTTCCAGATGCTTTGCAAAATACACAAGCCTACAGTCTGTACTCAGTTACAATAGCTTCAGTTATTTCAGTGGGGTTACACCAGACTGGCACAGCAACAGCTGAGTGAGTGCAAGCTCAGTTCCCATTTTCTACAATGAAATATCAAAAATACAAAACAGCCTAAGAAAAAATGCTGAAAGTTTATTACTGATTACAGTAAACTGACTCATAATGTCATCATAAATTATGCAACATATCTGAAAAGAAATACATGAATACAAGTAATATAAAAACAATAAACTGTGCCAAGCCCTTCCTGTGTTGCCATCCTCCTAACACCTTCCCTTCTCTTACATGTAGGAATTTCATGTGGTTTAGTGCCAGTTTCCCTGCTGGGAGTTTCTAGGCCCTATGTCTCACAGCCTGAACCTGCCTTCGTGTAATTTGGAATATGTGTTAGTCATCACACGTCTTTCCAAGAGACTTCCCAATGTTTATTATTGGTTTTGAAAATGCATCCTAGTCCTGTGCCCAAATCAACTTGGAATGTGAGGCCAAAGCTGAGAGCAGAATTGAAATCAGTACATGCAAAAGTGTATTTTTCAAAGGAGCTGAAGAGGGCTGGGGTTCTGCAAGGCAAGCAACCTCTCAACCCCCTGCACAAACTCTTCCCAAACAAAAATCCCAGGGAATTTTACCCTGCCTACTGCAAGCTAAGAACTGCTAATAGTAATACACTATTAAAGTAATACACTATTGTAGTAAAACACAAGTTTCTCACTGTGATCTACGACACGTTGCTTTCTGTTTAGCTCATGCCTTCAACACGGATGTCTTTTCCGTTTTCCTTGGAAAGGTTTTTTGGTGGGTGGCACTGCCCTGTAACACCAGCTGCTCTGGCTGTATGCAAGAGTAAGCAATACTTATTTCTAAATAAACAATTTATTACAGTGCCTTTTCTCTATCTTTATCAGGAAAGAGTAGGCCTGGGACCAAATGTCAAGCCTTAGCACCCTGACAAACAAACTGTGGAAAGCCGTCCCTGAGCTCAGGGGCAAGGCACTAGAAAGTTCCCTCTTCCCAAGTACTTTCTGCGCCATCCAGAGAACTGGACAACAATCTATCTTTGCAGCCAAGGATTCACAGACCACACCCTTACGTCCCTTTCCTCAAAGCCCTTGGTATACAGTTCAGCAACAGCCCCTAAAGTGCTTAGTGATTTGGAACAATATTTAAGAGTGCAATAACCTTGTTTGCAACCAGGGGAAAAGGACATCAGTGCAGGTGTTGTTCTCTGTTCTGGGCTTCACCACCTGACCTAGATGACCTCAGAGTCTTTTGTACTCATCTTCCAATCATGCTTGGGACGACTGTTTATTTGCATGTTTGAAAGTTTTCCTGATTGCTGCTTTCCTCTTACAACTGGGGAACTTGAAGGTTCGTGAGAGTGAAAACTGTGCACGAACTTACCCAGTGATTGAGCTGACAAATGTTGTACTTGCTCCCTAAGGGAATGTGGATGAATGGGAACATCACAGCAAATTGTAACCTCATTCCCTCAACCTATATACATCCTCCTAACAAGATACAGTAAAATTCTCAAAGGAAATGAGAAAAGTGAGAAAGCAGAAAGGAAGAAGGAGGGAGAAAGGTAGAATTAAATTGGAGTTCTGTAATCTTCAGGCAGGAGAAACAAAGTGCCACAATGTTCTACTGTTACTGATTTTGTTTGTTTTGCTCTAAACAGGAGCTTTAGTTTCTCCAACCCTCTGTAGCAGTGAAAACATTACAGTGGAAGAGTGAATGCACAAATGAATAGGGAGCAGCAGCGGCAGAGGTTATCACAGACAAGAAGCTTTGAATACCAGAAATAAAATACTGAAATACCAGTGTAAATGCACCTGCCAGGGACTGAGATCTACTGCTGTAAATGTTCTCACATGGCTATTCTGTTCAGTGGATTTGCTGCTTGTAGAGACAACTGTAGTATTTTCCTTTGGTCACTGTAACCCATCTAGAGTATTTTGATCTCAAGGTTACAGAAACTCAAACAAATTCTTTGGTCATATGTTCCTGCCATTTGTTTAGTGCTATACAGTATGCACACTGCAGAGACCTACCTCGTACATCCATAGGCAGGGATTCTGCTCCTGACTGGCCCTGTCTATAGCTTTGACTTAGATTTCAGGTTTTCAGCCACAAGATTTGAATTTTAGCTTAAAAAAACCCAAACAACATTCTCTAAGTTGTTTCACACCCTTTAATGAATGGAAAAGTCTTGTCCTAAGATTTTAATGCAAAAAGACAGTCCTGCATCATGTATTTGCAGTATTTGCACTTTTTGATATTTTCCTTATGTCAACTACACATACAGAACTTTTGCTGCGTATTTTTTCTCAAATTCTATTGTGAGATTTCCAGATCCTCATGAAGACCTCAGTTTGGCCTCTGCTCTCATTGCTCAATCAGCCAGAGGATTTCAGGTGTTCTGTTTACTCCTAGGTTAGGCTTGTCAACTCATGCAGGGAAAGAATACAAAGGCTGGGCAGAGGGAAAACTCAATGTACTTAATTGCAAATGAAAAGGAACAATAAAAGGAGTGGTTGATTCAACTAAAAGAAAAAAATAAATAGTATCTTGCAGATTTCTGACAAATGAAACCTCTGTGTTGACCAAGGAATTTAGTAAAGGAAGAACATAAAAACATATTTGCCAAAACACATAATGTGCAGCATGTCATATCTTAAGGCATTTTACTATTAAAATTAAAATATTGCTTGATCAGGTAAAGCTTTCATTTAATATCTTTTTTATATTTCTTGAGTGAAACAGCTACAGAATTTTTGAAAGCATTTGAATACTGCTGGAAAAATATTTTCAGGGAGAAAATTTGAAGGTAAGTGCAAGGTAACTATTGCTAGTTGAGTACTTCGTTACTCTGGTCAATACAAAACATACACATCCAATTTTCTCTCTGTCCTTTATTTATAGAATCACAGAATCACAGAATGACCAGGTTGGAAAAGATCTTTAAGATCATTGAGTCCAACTGTTCCTGTCCTACCAGTCTTTTAAACACATCCAGGGATGGTGATGCAACCGCCTCCCTGGGCAGCCTGTTCCACGTCCTGACAACTCTTTTAGTGAAGAACTTTTTCCTGACATCTAATCTGAACCTGCCCTGGTGCTGCTTTGTGCCATTTCCCCTTATCCTATCTCCTGTCACCTGGCTGAAGAGACCATTGCCCATCTCTCTACTACCTCCTTTCAGGTACTTGTAGGCAGTGATAAGAATCCCCTCAGCCCAAGCCAAGCCTAAAGGCTGAGTGCCTGAGGGATGCTGACCATGCTGATTCTGCCTGACTGCAGAAAGCTTGGCTTGGTCTGGCTGCCCCTCCCTGCAAGAGGGTACCACTGGAGCCGGGCTCTGGGCAGAGGCAGCTCCCAGCTCCCAGCACTGGGATGGGTGCACTTGAGATGTACCCAGTGTGCTGTAGTAATGACTATGGGCTGGCCCTGAGTACCCTACTCCCCGGGATTTGGGAGCACCAATCACTTCATGAAGGATCACTGGAATCACTGGATCACTGGAACAGGTTGTCCAGAGATGTAGTGGAGGCCCCACCCCTGAAGATATTCAAGGTCAGGTTTTAGGTGGCTCTGAGAGACCTGATCTAGTGAAAATGTCCCTGCTTACTGCAGGGGGTTTAGACTAGATGACCTTTAAAGGTCCCTTCCAACCTAACACATTCTATGAGTCTACAATTTCTTTTTTCCTGTGTAAAGAACAGGGCCATTTTTCATAAATATCAAAGTATGTCATCATGAAAAAGAGCAAAATAAATTAGAAGAAAAAAATCATGATCATTAATACGCACTACAAATATGTTTCTGCTTTAGGAATAAATAAGTACTGACTGTCCTGTTTTAGCATTGGACAAATGTGAACATGGATACAATTATACACATCCCAGACTTAATAAATTCTGCTTAAGACTTTGGGCCTGCAAAGATGGAGACATATGGTATTATTCAGAACAAGTTATCCCACTGACTTCAGTGGAAATGTCCACAGTGTGTGAGTTAAGCGTGCATACCTCTTTGCAGAAAAATGCATTAAATCTTCGTGTTTTCCCTCTGAAACCTCATCAAGCCATGGGGATTAGAGCTCCCCTCAAGTATTTTCTGTGTCTTTTTGCTGTCACTGTAGTGTTGTTCAGTTCCTGGATTCTATTAGTGTTCCCTTTTGCCTAGAATTTACTTGGCAGCTTCTAGAGATGTTTGGTAACATCATAACCAATTTCCATCACATCCACCCTCTCACAGAATAAAATTCTGAAGTGTCAAACATCTGTCACAAAAAAAAAGCAGCAGCAACCACTAAACAAAAATTGTGCAAACTTTCTATCAAGCATTGCATCCCTTGATAATCCTCTTACAGCAAACTACATAATAATTTTACCTAGGAATGTTTTTGTTTTAATTAAAAGAAGATAAACCCTTCAGCAATTTTCTTCTCAATCCCTTCCTCCCCTCCTCATTTTCACCTGTAGCTTAATACCATGAAAAACACTAGGCTGTTGGGCCAGGAAAGATAGCACAACAGAGTTAGATAGCAAAAGGAGTTTCAGTAGAGTTTTTGAGTTGTGACAGCATACTTCATGAAATTCATACAGTCATGGGAATTACCTTAACCTATTGGGTAATCAGCCAAAACCATTCAGGGCTTGGTACAGGTACTGAAACATGGGTATCTAGTACCTCATGGGTTCATTAAGGCAGAAAAATTATAGTCAGCATACTAAGCACTTACAACTGACATGTATGCACAGTCCCAGTCTCTTTGGGATCTGTAGGTTGAGGTGAGATGTGATACCAAGTTTTTGATGTGACAAGAAGTACTACCAGGACAACCGATCCCTCTTCTCATTCTCTTTGGATTCTTTTCACATGGCTGTTCCCAGGAGGTTTCTTGATCATTTTATAAACTGATTTAATTGCCAAAGAAACAATTTTTGGGAATTTCCCTGCTGAAGCACTTCTCTTCCATGGAGGAACTCAGTCTAAGGGGTCCGAGTGATTGGAAGCAGTCCTAAACCCTTCACCCAGCCGAGCATGGTACGGCCAGAAAAGGCTCGTGCCTTTGTATCCCACTGAGATCAACAGACAGAGATCTGACTAAGGAGTAGGGCCCACCTTGAGATACCAGGATAGCCACTTCTTTAAGATTTTAACCCCTCTGAGTTCCTTCTAAGTTTTTGCTTTGTTTTATTTTCTCATAATCATACACATGGGGAATATCTGAAGAAAGAAGAAAATAATGGAACAGGAATGAATAGAAAACAAATCCCTGAATTGTAAAAGTGATGGTTCCATAGGAAAGCAGAGGAACTAATTCTGTTCTAACCTGTCAGTGGTAACAACTGAGGGATGTTGCAGCTGTCTCCAAGTATTTTACAAATCAAGACATCCTGCGGGACATAGGAGGGGTAGACATAAATAAAACAGATAATTTTCATGAAAAGCAAGCCAGTTTCTCACACCTGCAAGAGGGATACACCAACGGGTGCAATTCATTTTGAGGAAGTCTCAAAGTAAAAGTTACACCCAAAACACTGGCTGCAGGTTACGTGAATTACACAGGTTTACAGACCCTCTAAACCAAGTGACGCAGAGAAGACAACATATCTTCAGCGGGCACTTCACTGTCTGCAATGGAGGAAGGCTCTAATCTGCAATCTATTTGAGAAGAATTTTCCCCCTTTTTCAGACAGTTAGGCAGAGAGGGCACTGCTCATTCAGAGGCAAAGTCATAACCAAATGGCAGAGTGAGGCATCAGCCCACCTGTACCACATATTACTCAAATTCCTTACTGAAGCCCAGAGGACTTCTGTGTACGGTGGCTCATTGTCATGGCTGTTTCACTTTTCATGCCACGCTCAGACATTAAGCCACTCACAACTGGTCCTTCTTAAATAAACTCCAGAAGCCTTTGATCTCTTTTCTACAAGGCTTCCCAGCAGATATTGGCATCTACTTTACTTTTCAGACAGCACCAACGGAATGAGATTTATGAATAACTTCTGCCCTCTGAAGCAGCCTGGTTGCAAGCAGCTGAGCACATGCCACTCAATGGAAGAGTGAGGATCAGCAACATAAGTTTGTTTCCTTTCTAAAGCTTTTTGGAAAATATATTTTTCAAGGTGAGAACCACTGCCAGTTTGGTCAACACACCAGGGATAACAGATTCAGGCTGAAGACCCCAACTGTGGTTAATAGTAATGCTGAATACTTTTAACCAGATTAAGGAGCAAGGCAGCCCCAGTGTGAAGCTTACAGCAGAGTTTTAAGATTTATGCATTTTATTACAAAATACAGGCAGCAGCTTCAGAGCAGCAAGCATCTGAGTTTGCAGTATCAACTACAAGAAAAAAAAAACCCAAACAAACCTACTAAGAACACTGAAATAAATTACAGTCTCAAGTTCTAAAATTAATTTCCCCAGCACTGAATACTTTTCAATTTTTTTCCCCACTAGCATATTGCTGCTGTCTCTCTCATACAGAGCTGTGCATGTAAATGAAAGGAGTCTGAGATGAACAGAAACTCTAGCCAGAAAATGTGCTTGGTTCAACACAGTAAAATGAGAAACAGTGCTATATTCAATCAGAACTATATCAACAATAATAACATAAATAAATAAAAAAATGTACTGAAAGTATTGCAAAGCAGATCGCAATCATTCTTTATAAAGAGAACACATACAGTAAAAACCTAGGGACACAGACATAGCACTAGTGAAATGGTTTTGTCTCCTTTGAAACACAGGGAAATACACCCCCAATCAAAGTTTTCCTGCCAGTAGGTTGACTGTGTCTTTAGCGAAAGGGCACAGATTCATCCCAAGGCTGTTAGCACAGGCAAAAGAAAGTAAAGGACCTTCAGACTGCATTTAAAGTGCAAGTTAGTTTTCTTCTAGTAACTAGTCAGAACCCCAGGACACCCTTACTGAGGTACAAATGCACTCCATGCCGGTCTCTGCAATGAGGCCCACCTTTTCTGTACAAACTTAGTTTTAACTGGTCACCGTTTTGATTGCAGCATCATGAGACTAATTCCTGTAGGAACATTTTAAATCTTTATATTTATTTCAGTTTGAGTCATTAAAACAGATTTACTGGGCAAGGTTTTCACTGATAATGTTTAAGTTCACAAGTGCCTGTAATGTCTAGAAGTTCTTATCCTAAATGTAACCAGGCTGGCCTTGATTCTCACCTGATTGTGACTACTCTGAAGTTACTGATTTAATTTAAGCTCTTCCTTGTTTATACCTACACACCGTAACCCTGAGCAAAACCAAAACCACAGATCATACATCAGTCGTTCCATGCCCTTTTATGATACATTGCATTATGCTCTGTAAACACCTACTGACAACATTCATCACATAGGTAGCACATTTCATTTGTGCAGCTAAACAAAATAGGCTGAAAGCCCACAAAAACTTATTCAATGGCCTGAATTCCAGTTGGCTTGCTTGCTCCATAAGGTAACAATATCTGCGGAGATGATCGTGGCACGGTAGCAATTTCTCCTTACCAAATACATACAGTAGGAAGTTTTCCTCTGCTCTTTTGTCATCTTTGCTGCTCTCTTATTTCATGACCTCCGAGCCAATCCTTCTATTCTTCCTATTAGCAAGTTTAAGCAGGCAAACTTCAAACAGACTAGCGATGGGTCACAAGGTTTAATGGGCATGTAGATAATCATCTAAATTACATTTCTGGAGCTGATGGGCCAGACAGGCTTAGAGAGTAACTTTACCAGCTTTCACTGTTAATCAGCAAGGATTGTGTGTCTCAGTATGTATCTGCCTTTGCCTGCCTCCCTGAGGGGCTGGGTCATACTGACTGATTAGCAAAGGCAGCTGCATTAGCTTTCTTCTCCCACAAAGTGTGTTATAGAGGCCCAAATGACTTGAAAGGCAAATGTGACCACAGCTCAAACACCAAGCGCTCTCTTCTCATCACTGTGGAATTGCTGGCCTTCCTCTTGCAGATTATGATACTCGGCATAACAGTTGTTGCCAATTTTCATGATCTGTTAACACTTAGGAAGCCTCATGCTGAAGGCGGCTCTTTCATATCTATTGTGCTATCATCAAGGGGAAAACTCAATGGGCTATTTCACATTTTCTGATGAATTTGAGAGCAGTGTATGAGGTGAACTGAAAAGCATACAGTAATTGAACTGTCAATTGTGAATGCCCTGGATTTCAGCTTTGAAACACAAACTGTAGAGGGATAGGTAAAGAGAAGAACAGTTTTCTGTAGGATACAGACAATTTTACAGCTACAGAAACAGCAATGGATAGGTGCCGTGAACTCCATTTTCTCAGTGAAGGTACTTAGAAAATTGAGTGTATTGACCACGAGTCTTCTTTTTTCTTATATTTGTGATTGTGTTTTATATCTACCTTACACTCCAATAGGAACAAAAGCAGAAGACTGGATTCCTGACCTTGGCAGGACCTTGTTCTGCTGTTAGGCTCATCTTGCATAGTAAATACCTCTCAGTGATTCACTTTACTGCTCCTTATCAAAAGAAAACCCAGACCAATTAAACTAAGATTAGCCATTCAATAAGGTCTCACTGTCTTACTTAGATACAACATAGGTAAATACCAGCACTCTTTAAAACAGTAAAAACTGTTTCATATATTTATACCTGTAGACAGAAAAGAATCTAACCAGCTAAGCAGTTAAACATTTTCTATTTGGGATCTCAGTTAAGAACATACTGCAAGAAGAAACTACTGAGTAACAAAGTAAAATATTCATGAATATTGATTTCTTTATTTGCCTCTTGACCTTTGAGAAAGGAAGTTGGATTTTGACTTTCCACAAGTTTTCATAGATGAAACTATGAAACATCTACATCTTTGTGACCTACGTACAACTGCTTCTGATTCATGTTAGAGACGTGAATTATGCTAAATACATCTATAATTTTCTAGTCCATGAAGCTTACCATTTCTCAAGCTACTAAAAAAGGGTGACCAAATTTTCCACTTTCTCTGTGGCAGACTCAAAATGCAAGGACTGTCCCATATTGTGACAAAAACTTCAGGCCTTGGTTTAGTTTCAAGGACTCACTGAGACATGGAATTATCCCATTTCCCAGGTTTCATGTGGCAGCCTGAGTCATTTACACACTCTGCAACAACATCTTTGGTTCTTTCAATGAGAACAAAAATGGTCAAACCTATGTGCCAGATCGTAAAACCCCCAGCAGGACTTCGGTCATGTCACATCCTCTTTACCAACATAAAGCACAGGGAAAATGATCTGAATTTCAAATATGTGTTGTGAGCATATAGCTGGCAAGAGGTGATAGCCTTTACGCAGTGCAGCAATAAATCACTTCAATTGCCATTGTTCTACTGCACCATATGGCTGATTTGCAGAACTACCCATTTTGCTTTTATTTTACCAAACCAGAATTATAAGCTTATCGTTACAAGACTGGACAAATTACAATGAAGAGTTATGGAGTCATTACTACAACTCATTACTCTTCCCCTTATATCCTCCTCAGAACAATCTATATTCTCTACTTTGCACTACAGCTTTCTAATGGCAAAATGTCACTGATAATGTCCACTAGCATCAAAAGCTGAGATGATCAAAGCACAGTTATTATTTCTGGAGATGAAATAGTAAGCGAACTTTCTTTTCTGTAGACTAATGGTTTTTTGACTCCACATGCTAACAAAATAAGTCTAGTTGGATCTGAAATACATTGAAGTCAGTAGGAGTCTTTTTCACGTTCAAAGGGCTTGGATTAATGAAACTTTTCTTTTACTACTGTGGACATCACAAAAATGGGTCCAGAAGTTGTTACAAAATACAAACGACAGTCTGCTTGGAGAGACTCAGAGCTGGAAGAACTGAGGTGTACTTGCAGAACTGTGTACTAGACAACATGCAACTTTTGTATGCCCTAAACTTGGCCCTAGGCAAGGGGTCACACACACTTCACATGTCTATGAGCATGACAAAAGGTCTTGCAGACAGAAAGAGCTCAGAAACTGTGACACCACACTGACATGGAGCTGATCTAGCCTGAGTGCCACGTAGCAATGGCACCTTGTTTGTTCGCTGTACTTGCACCAGCTTGCTCGCAGCCAGCGCAAGTAGCTCCACAGCACTCTACTGTCAGGTCAGCAATTTAACAAATGCCACCATTCATAAAAAAATGCAGTTGAGGCACCACAGAGCCCTGGTGTGTCACACAAAGCTACTGAAGTTTAACCTTGAAACAATAACTTTTGCTCTAGTAAAATCTGCAATGACCATATGCTAAAAAAACAACAACAAACAAACCACAACCCCCTCCCAAATAAAAGACAGATGCACATGCAACATGCATTTTGCGAATACTTCACCCATCTGAATGTACTGATTTGTCTGCGACTAATAAACTGGCAGTCTGATCATGTCTGTGACATTTTGTGTGCTGTCACACAGTGCAAGTTATTTCTAATTGATGAACCTCCCCTCCATGAATCAGGTACACTGACAGAATGCAAACACTGACACAGCTATTAACCCAGAACATAAGCTAAATATTTCAGCGAGGCTTCAGAAACTCTGGATGACCTTGTCTTCCTCCCCACCCCATTTTATTAATGCACTTTTAAAGGTGTCCTTGCACTTCCTGGAGCTCATAAAGGAGAACTGTTTAACTCATACTTTGCAGTTCTCATGCTTACATGGCTCATCTCTGTAAGACATTACACTTTATTGGGGGGGTTAATGCTTGTATCCAGATATTGCTCAGCTAGAAACGGAGGTATAGAAAAATTCTGAGCATTATTCCAACTCCCAAATTTAACACAGTTAATGCAGATAAGGGAAAGCCAGAAAAGCAAGATCTTGGCCCACCAGGGTTATTGAGATGGTCTAAGCCATGTTGCCTGTGAAATCAAGGGAAAACAACAGCTGCTAAAGTTACTGAGAGTCCCTGAGTGAACGATCTGCTTCTCTCCAGAAATCTCAGGTGCCTTCCTAAAGTGAATCGGTGCTCTCCAATGCCCGGGGAGTAGGGTACTCAGGGCCAGCCCATAGTCATTACTATAGCACACTGGGTACATATCATGTGCACCCATCCCAGTGCTGTGAGCTGGGAGCTGCCTCTGCCCAGAGCCCGCCTCCAGTGATACCCTCTTGCAGGGAGGGCCAGCCAGACCAAGCCAAGCTTTCTGCAGTCAGGCAGAATCAGCATGGTCAGCATCCCTCAGGCACTCAGCCTTTAGGCTTGGCTTGGGCTGAGGGGATTCTTATCACTGCCTACAAGTACCTGAAAGGAGGCTGTAGAGAGGTGGGCAATGGTCTCTTCAGCCAGGTGACAGGAGATTGGACAAGGGGAAATGGCACAAAGCAGCACCAGGGCAGATTCAGATTAGATGTCAGGAAAAAATTCTTCACCTAAAGAGTTGTCAGGACGTGGAACAGGGAGATGGTTGAATCACCATCCCTGGATGTGTTTAAAAGACAGGTAGATGAGGTACTTAGAGATATGGTTTAGCACAGGACAGGAACAGTTGGACTCGATGATCTTAAAGGTCTTTTCAAACCTAGTGATTCTGTGATTCTGATTCATGGCTCCCTCTCTTCCCTAAAGGGCTCCAACCATCAGTCCATCGAGCTGTACCTCTCCTGCCCAAGCTGTTGTGATGCAGAAATGCATGGAGGAATTGCTTTGGAGGGGCAGGGAAAGGAAACAAGAATAACACTAGAATGAAGTCTGTGCTCTGTGGAGTGTTCTGCAGAAGTTACTGCTACCAGTTTTTTAGCAAAATGTAATTGATTCCAGTGGTGTTACTGAGCCTGTTTTATACTGAAATCATGCAAAATAAGAGCAAAAAAGGAGCTTAAGTGAAAATCTGTTCTAGATGTCTGGGATGATTGCCTGATAACACAAACAAAACCTCCATAGCTATCAAGAATTGTATAAAAACAGCTTTTTTGAGAAGGTTTTCCAGAGAACAGTATTCACCCACAAGCTGAATTGCCTACCCAGTGTTTACTGTTGTCTGTCTCCTTTCACAACCTCCCACAACGGTTCACTGCAATTATTTAAAAAGACATTTCAACCCTGTGGTTAAAGGCAAGGAATCAGAAAAACCCAAGTCCAGTCCAGTCTGTACTGGTAGTCCTCAATGTTCTCAGAGATGGCACTGTATCTGCAGAATCTGCATCCACAGCACTGCATATGCCTCAGCATCTCCCCCACCTGCAGCACCCTAGGGAGCAGGCATTGCAAGGCATCTGTCAGGCTGAAATGTCCAATCATACACCCTACTAGGGTGGGTGGGATCTTGTTCACTGGTTACAATTTTATGGGTCATAATTTGACTCCCTAACACTTTTAGTCACGCAGTTATGAGTTTCTGCTTGGCTAGATCCTGGGCAGATCTCTATCTCCTGTATCTTTAATGTGTCATGCACGCCAATGGGATGACATAAGTAATTGTGTGAAGGGGGAGAACAGCTTGAACACACAAAGGAATGGAATTGCTCTGTCAGAGTGTTGAGGCTTATTTTTTTTATGTTTTTGTTCCTCATAATGGTACAATAATGACAATTTTCTTTGGCAGCATAATAGCAAAGTAACCCTTTAAATCAGAAGTCACCTGAATGTCTTAGGATGGTGAGATGTCCTTAGTAAGACTGTGCTAACCTGAAAACGGAGAAGACAGAAAAAGAGGGGAGGAGATACTAATTTATCCATTACTGAGATAGGAGGTGTTACAAACAACACTGTCTGGGATCAATAAATTCAGTGGTGATGAAGAATGATATCATTCCTGATTTAAGAACTTCTTAACTACAAGAGTGCTGCCCAAGAAAAGGGAGCGTAGGAAAAATGAAGGCTGAAAGCTGCCTAAAAAATTGTTTCTCTTCAGGGGCTAATTATTGTAGCAATCTAATATTTCCTCTGGCTAGTGATTATAAACAAAATAAGTTCATTGGTGTCATCTCAGTCATTATTGGCTTAAGACGTTGAATCACTGAATCAGCATTCACATGGATTGCCTTAAAGCACTGGTGGCAAGTTATCCATCAGCAATCTGTGTAACACGCCATTTCACATGTACAATGTATCATAATAATGACAAATGTAGCTGCTGCAAGGAAATACCCCCTTTTTTCAGTCTCTGCCTGATACTTCTGGAGATGTTTCCTCCAGGATATCTGGTATCTGATATCTTGCATCACATGTTAAACAGGAAACTTAGATATACAGAGAAGGCGAAGCACAACTTACATAAAGTTAGGGCTGACATGAAGACTATATGCTTTTCTCCAGGCAGTTGGACCCAAGATGGGGTTGCGCCTCAAAGTTTGGGCTCTGTGACATGGTACCTCCAAAATACTGGAGAGTAAGATGATGATGGTCCTAGTCAGGCACAGCCTGCTGGAGATACAGGATGAAACTGTAAAGCAAACTTCATTCCATGCTTAGAGAAAGAGATGCCCAAGTAGAAGCACAGCCAAAGTTGTTCTTTCAGTTTCTTCCCACCTTATGACCTAGTTGTGCCCATTTTCTCTCTATGGCCTGTTCAGAGTCCAGCAGATGTCTGATGGTGAACAGTGATTGTGAGAACCCGTGATTGCCAGATGATACTGCAGACTATGTATGAAGTCAACCATGCAGGTGAAAGATGCATGTTTGATTTCTAGGGAAAACCTAGAGTGCTAATTAATTCCCCAAAAAAAGGCTAGATCTGTGCTGTTGACCTTTTGAGACCTTTCCTTAAAGCAGCAGACACTGGCCACTGCCTGAAATACCAGCCTAACAGCCAGCTACATCTGTGACGCTGAGATCCAAAAGTGGTTCAGCACAGAACAGCACAGCCCTAGCAAAGGTCCATCATAATGGTTAATTGTTCCTCTGAATCATCTATAAAGCAACGCCTTAAATCATCACAAAGGTTTTCTTGTAATTAGGAAAACGTGGCAAACATTGTCTCCCCAGTGGCAGAGATGTTGACAAAGCCAGAATATGCTGATTTAACAAAATATTTTGTTCTGAGACACAGATAGAAATTTAACCCTCCGCTTACAAATTAGCTCAATGTATTTATTATTGACACCTCTAACTTTATACTAACTTTATACCATCATAAACACACTGTTTAGCAGCATTAAATTGCATTGTTAGATTAAGGAGTTTGTTCAATTTATACTTACAGTGAATGGTGATTCTACATCCCTTGATCTTTAAATACTTTAGAACCCCTTCAAACAGTTTTTAGGTTTTCCCAAGCTGCAGTTTGACCATAAATATTTAAGAAAATATCTATCAATTTCAGCAGTTTTATGCAAGTGAATTTGGACACTAACATTGCCTGGCACATACAAAGGAAGAGAATTCTGCCATATGTTTCTATCAGGACAGGTACTCCATCAGTGTTAATTTGGAATCGCTCCCCTGAAGTTAACTGAACCATGTTGACATACAGCAATTGAAGACACAAGCCCTCCCCTCTTTTCCCACAGCAGTCTCTGTGCCACCTCTCTACATGTTTTGTGGCTTTCATCTGAAATGCCTCCAATTTAACCGTGTACTCAGTTTGCTACACGTTTGATCCTCAAGGTTACCTGAACACTGTGCTACCTTCCTTGGCAAGCAGGTTGCAAGACACAACCCCCAAAATAATTTAGGCTTTATTTAGTAGAATAATACCAGTGCAAATTTACTTCCAGTACTTTGTGTGGTTCTAGTATATTTCTAGTGTTCTGTGTGTTTTCACCCATAAATCACTTCTACAATTTCTGGACATAAAGCCCCTGTTTATTTAAAACCAGGTCTTGGGTTTTCTTTGTGCAGCCGTCACTATTCACTTGCAAGTGCTTTAAACACAGTATTTATTTGAACTCCTTTCACAGAGAAAGCAAAAGTTGCCTTAAACAGCACCCACTACCACTCTTATGTGCCCAGCTGCTAATTCCTGCCTCTACACCTACACCTTCCCTTGTGTCAAGACAGAGAGATTGGGACCCTTATCAAAAAACTAGTCCGTTAAAATAAAAACCAACCCCAAAACAAAACAAAACAAATCTTCTCCCATCTGGTTCATGAGTAGCTGCGGGCAGGGAGAAGGATGCTTAAGTTGGCATTGCTCCTGGAAAAAATTACTGTCATACTATGCTCTCACCAGTGTTTCTAAAGAAAATTTGAAGTATAAGCTTGAGTTAGTTAGGATCTAATAATGATTGAGCTTTTTGCTTGTCCCAGCCACTCCCTCCCTCAAAACAGAGTTAGTACTCTGGACTGCTCAATAGCTAAAATCTCTAACACAGCAGTTATGCCAATATAAATTTAAAATTTTAATATCTTTTAATCAAAGAGCCCTCTTTGAATTAAAACATTTCCTTTTGAAGAAAGCATATGCTTTTCTTTACATTTTTTTCCATAATCAGAAAGCTTTAAAAATAATGGGGTGGGGGGAGAAAGGACCCAAACATTTTTTAAAATTTGTGGCATTTCTGGTTTTTTGGGAAAAATTCAAAAGCACTGAAAAAAGTTCTTACCAGCTCTAGATCTGAGAAGACCAAAGAATGCAATGCATGATTGCTCCTATAATGGATATTCTTTTGTTCTCTGAAAGGGAAGGTAACTTTACAGATAAGATACAATCTGGTCGTGATACAATTAAGATGTATATTCAGTTGAGGAGATGCACTTTCCGTATGTTTCCAAGCAAGACACTCAACCCCAGAACTGCCAAGAAGGTTAGCTGCTGCTACAAGAAGCACTGTGAAACCTGAGAGCCTGCACATCATGCATCTTTAGTGTCCTCAGGACAGAAGAAATGGGTGGATTGTAATAAGGGGTCACACTCAATCTACTGCAGCTATTGGGAAATACAGAAGAGGCCAGTGTGCTTCAAGCCTGTCCTATAGGATCATAGAATCTTAGAATTATCTTAGTTGGAAAGGATCCTTTAGATCATAAAGTCCAACCATCACCCTAACCTGCCATCCACTACTGAACCATGTCCCTCAGCACCACATCTAACCATCTTCTGAACATCTGCAGGGCTGGTGACTTCACGCAGAGAGTGCTCTGGGCAGCCTGTTCCAATGCCTAACAACCCTCTCTGTGAAGAAGTTTTTTTAAATATCCAACCTAAACCTCCCCTAGCACAACTTGACACCATTTCCTCTTGTCTGATCATTTGTCACTAGAGAGAAAATGTCAGCCCCTGCCTCTCTACAGCCTCCTTTCAGGTAGGTGCAGAGAGCAATTACGTCTCCCCTCAGCCTCCTCTTCTCCAGACTAAACAACCCCAGTTTTCTCAACCACTCTTCATGACATGTATTCTCCAGTCCCCTCAGAATCACAGAATTGCAGGGGTTGGAAGGGACCTCCAGAGATTGGCAAGTTCAACCCCCCTGCCAAAGTAGGTTCCTTAGAGCAGGTCACACAGGTAGGCATCCAGATGGGTCTTGAATATCTCCAGAGAAGGAGACTCCACAACCCCCCTTGGCAGCCTGTCCCAGTCCTCTGTCACCCTCATTGGGTAAAAGTTCTTCCACATATCGGTGCAGAACTTCCTACGTTTACCAGCCTCATCACCCTTGTCTGGACAAGCTCCACCACCTCAACATCTTTTCTCTAGCAAGGGGCCCAAAACTGAACACAGTACTCAAGATGGGGCCTCACCAGTGCTGAATACAGAGGAACAATTATTCCCTAGTCCTACTCACAACACTATTCCTACTACAGGACAGGATGCCACTGGCCTTCTTGGCCACCTGGACAAGTTCTTTGTTTCTTTCTAAGCCTTTGCCTTTTTATTATTTATATTTTATGGACATTATTTAATATTTACAAGGTTCTCTGAAATCTTTGCATGACAGCACTAGGCAAAGGATAATTCATTTTTCTACAATTTACAGTTTTTACATATACTATCTGGTGTGAAAAGCATTGTAATTGTAATAGCACACAGTTTAGAATGAAGTAAAAACATTTCATGTCCTTGGGAACTGTATAGATAGAGCTAAAAAAGGAAAGTGTTCTCATACCTTTCATAAAAACAACAACAAAATTAACTTTTATTTTTTTAAAGGCTTCTTCCTTTCTGAACGATTTTCTCATCTCCATATCTCAAAGAGTACAGTATAGTTAAATGTAGCTATTATATTAGGCCTAGGCCTTAATTGCTTTTTCATCAACAGAAGTTGAGCAGACAGGAAGAGAAATCAACGCCTTGTTGTGGGCATCTTGTTGCCAGCTGCACTGCAGCCATTTGATGTTGCACAGTCAGCAATGCGATACCAGTGTCTCATTATTGACTCCACAGGAATCCTTAAGCTATCTGGGCTCTTGCAAACACATATGATAAAAGGGTTTATTATTATTATATTAGAGATAATAGTACTTAAAAATAAGGTGTTCTATAAAAATCAGGGAAGTTATTCAAGCGGTCCTCTCAGACCTGAGAAAGCCAGAGCCTCAGGCAACAGCATTGAGGTCATTCTGGGAAGTATTTTTTCATGTTTTGTGCGAACACCCAGACAAACACATACACTGGGTGGCTATAAAACACAGTGTTAGCTATCCATTACTCACAATGCAAATGCAAAACCAAATAAACAACTGTATTACTAAAATAAAAATATAAATAATACACCACACCCCCCCAAGACCCCCTGTGGCAGCAAGACACTGTAGGTACAAAAGTTACCAGTGTGAAACAAGGTTCCCTAAGCACACCACCAGTTACTTCTCGCAACTGCAGCTAAACAAAGATTAACAATAAAGAGGTAGCAACACATTTTAAGCAAAGCATAGATAAATCTGTTTGCATTTTCAAGACAATGGGCCCTGCAAGACCGAACAAAATATTTTGTTCTTTATGACAGTGTGTACGTAGTCTGGGATCCTTCACTTGAGGGTAACGCTGATACTGCTGTCTTAAGAGCTCACTGGTTTTTGCTGCTTGCTTTGTATTCTGCCTATCTTGTTATCACAGCTTCACAGGTGATAGTGAAATGGCACCGCTTCTCTCAAGGACACTTACTTTGAGTATTATCGATAATTACACAAAATTAAGTTGAAGCACAAACCAATAACCTCTCTACCTGCAGTTCAAGGAATACTGTCAGAATACAGAACACATAATGAAGGGCAACCAAAGGTCCTGAAGGTGCTATGGTGACGCCACGGTTTATCCCCTACTAATTTGGTTTTAATGAGGATATTGTAGCTGCTATCAAAAAGTAGAGAGGAAAATATTTTTTCCCTTTTAGGGGCTGCAAGGCTTGGAACCATACACTTTTTAATTCAATATCCTTGAAATTAATCCAGGATTATTCAACTGCATGAGAATTGTCAGAAGACTGGAAACAACATCCCACACTCTGTCTTTTTATTGTAACCTTCCTCATAGTATCATTTTGCAGTGAAACCTGAATATCCTAATGGGATTAAACATAAAAGAAAGTCAGGAAAAAAATTCACTGGATTTGAATCTTAGCTGAAGCCTTCTGTGAGAAAGACCACACTACTATCCATGACCTTTCTCTCCCCATGCATGATCCCAGTCGTGCCTAGTCAACTGTCCAAAGGAGACTCCATCAGTTCACACTGCATTTATCCTTTTGCTACTAAAACAGGTGTCTTGTTACTAAGAGAACAAGCTTTCATGCCACTGATCAGGGTGTATTAACCCACCCTGCAAGAGTGCATAATGTTCTCTGGTATGAAAAGCAGAATGTAAATACGCTATTTAAGACCTGAGCTTTGTATTGATAGAAACCATCACTCTAAGCAAAAGTTAATAAATTATCTTCCAGCAAATAAGGAAAAGGGGGAAAAAATGCAGGCTTTGGAGTGGTTTAGAATGCCATTTCTATCTCTAGCTCCAGCCTTTGTTTGTTTTTGAAATGTACTCTCTGATAAGTTTGCCCTTAACATATTTAAAAAAATGTTGTTTTAGAATCTCCTACTGTATCTTCCCAGCCCTCATTAGATACCACAAGAATGCTTTTCATCTCATTTTCACTCTAAACTCCTGAAGTCCTCCCTAGGTCTGAACAATTATATTAATTAGAGAGCAGTTATTCACAGATGAGCAGAAAACCGAGCTCAATCAAAAGAAACTTCTAAAACACATCTCATTTTTATCATCCTAGATCTCTGCCTTCACAGTGCTTCAAAGACTCATACTCAGTCTCATAAATGCTATGATAAAACATTAACAACAGTGTAAATTCTAGTGTGGGAGGACATGTATGAGGCTGAATTCCTCTTCCTATATCCAGATACATGCCTTAAATTGGGTGACAAGGAGTTTCCTCACATCTTCCCAGACAGTGTGTTTTCACAGAATCACAGAATGGTTTTGGGTTGGAAGAGACCTTAATGATCAAGTTCCAACCCCCCCTGTCATGGGCACGGTCATCCTCCACTAGACCAGCTTGCTCAAAGCCCCATCCAACCTGGACTTGAACACTTCCAGGGAGGGGGCAGCCACAGCTGCTCTGGGTAACCTGTTCCAGTGTCTCACCACCCTCATAGTAACGAATTTCTTCCTAATATCTGATAAAAAGCTACCCTCTTTCAGCTTAAGGCCACTACCCTTGTTGTATCTCTACACCCCTTCATAAAGTGTCCCTCTCCAGCTTTCCTGTAGGCCTTCTTCAGTTACTGGAAGGCTGCTATAAGGTCTCCCCGGAGCCTTCTCTTCTCCAGGCTTAACAAGGCCAAACTCTCTCAGCCTGTCTTCATAGAAGAGGTGCTCCAGCCCTCTGATCATCTTTTTGGTCTTCCTCTGGACTTGCTCCAACAGCTCCATATCTTACTTTTAGTGGGGACCCCAGACCTGGATTCAGCACTCCAGGTGGGGCCTCACCAGATGGGGCAGAATGACCTCCCTTGGGCTGCTGGTCAGGCTGGTTTTGATGCAGCTGGGTATACGCCTGGCTTTCCTAGTTGTTTAACACCTGTTCAACCTATTGCTGCTCTCCTCATCATATTAATTCACACCTAACGTGTCAGAATAATTGCTGTATATCTGAATTAAATCTTAGGTATTATATGTTTTTATACCTGTCTGTATTACTGTAGTGACTACCAGATCTAGTGCTGAGCCAGTACAAAGAGCAAGAAAATGATCCTTGACCTTTTGAGCTTGTAAGATATGTGTAAGAAACAGCAAATAGGTAGGGTGCCAGGCAGCACCAGAATCAGCTATTCAGATCAGCAGTCAGTAGGCTATCACTACTACATGTATTTTTTCTGAGACTTCTGATTTGCAGATTGATAATTATGGTCAACATGCAATTTACTATCAACGTTTATAATCTCTTTGGCTCCTGTTGTAAGCCCCTGTGCTTATTTCTCCACAAAAATACCAACCAACCAACCAACCAACCAACCAACCAACCAACCAGCCAACCAACCAATCCCCTCGTCATTTATCCCATCATGTAAAATGCTCTGTCTTCTCCTATCCTGGGCTCCCAAACTCTTCTGCAATATACAGAAAGGAACCAGAGAAGGGAAGTAAGCTTCATGGAAAGTATATATAAAAATCTTCATAAGGAAGATAAATAAAATAGGATTATACATTTGACATGGATACAGATGACACTTTCAAGTCTATGTTTTTGAAAATCCTGCTTCTGGGTTGCAAAATTAATTACAATGAAATATATACCTCCTGGAGGCTGTAATATTTAGAAGGAATCCACCAAACCTTTTAACCTGTCTAAAACCTCACAGAAAAAAGCACTGCCCTTGCTTATGATTTATCATGTTGCTTCCCTCTTTAAACTGACTGGCCTATCTTTGCCCACCACATCAAATACCAACTTTTCATCCTCAAACTCCAGAATACAAACAGCTCTGCTCCAGCCTGCATCTCAGGTTTGCTATCTTAGGAAAAATATCATAGTTTCACTAACTGAAATCTTCACTGTTCCTTTTTTTCATTATCTTACTTCCAACTTAGTGTCTTAGAGCCAGAGGCCTCTTTTTTCCCCCAAACCCCATCCTAAGCCCTATGGGACAGACTGTAACCCTTTTTTCCACCCTTTTTTTCATTCAAGAGACCTACTGCTTCCTAAGGATTGTTATTTGTTGGGAGTAATTTATTAGCATCCCCAGAATTACGTTCAGACAAATGTGACCTAAGCGGCAACAATCCCTTCCTTTGGAAACATCAGTGAGTTTTTTCCATGGAGTTTGCTGAAGAGTGACAAACACACCATCATCATAAATATCTTTCCTGGTAAAAGAATGCCCATGGTTCCAACGTCATAGATAGATAGTTTTCAAAACTGCAGTCTGCTTCACTGCATGGTACTGAGGGACTGTCCTCTCACAAGCAAACAGCTCTCTGATGGGTATGGTTTGTCTGATGAAACTAAGGATGGTTTAACCTGGACTTCTCAAATGCATGGTAACTGAAATGGATCTTACTTTTCGTGGCCAAAAAGTTCTGTAAACAGTGTATTTCATACAATTACAGCATTTAGGACTCATCTAATCTCACCAAAACTGACTCTACCACAGCTTTGGCCCATGTACCCTAATTTATACCAGTGTATGAACAGAAAACAGTTCAATTCACTATTAATTTGCAGAGCAAAAGAAAATAGAAACAATACCTGCACAAACCCACACATCATATAGTCATCAAACAAAGGGAGACTAGGGCGGTCCTCTCTATAAATTGTGATTTTGTAGCTGCTTACAACTTGAGGTCTGGGCTGTGAATCATCTGTTACAAGAACAACGATTTTGTTCAATCCAAGGCCAAGTGGGTAGTTAGCAATGCTGCAAGGCAAAACAGGAAAGAAGTGGAATAAATACAAAAGGAACAGATTTACACTGCTTTGTCTACAGCAGCCAAATTTTACTTGCTCCTTGAGGCTTCTATTTCTAACATTTTCTTTCTCCTACACAATACATATGATTTTAAATAAAAACTGGTGTAAAATAACATTTGTAAAAACAATTTACAGTTCTTTCAGGAAGACAAAATACCAGTGGAGAAACAGTGAAAAGAGCTTCGGTGGCACTGGCAACAATTCTGACATGAATCCTGTGAATGAAGTCACTAGGGACAATAATTCTTGGCAGGTCCAAGCTCATGGTGAAGTTGATAGGGAGACAAACAAGAGGAGAGGTGCCAGTTAGCTGTTGAAATTGTGCACTAGCCAAATGTGATGGAGTCCCAGACAAACTGCTCAGAATGATAGACAAGAGCAAAGCTGGACTGTGCTCTTCTTCCCTTGGCAGGGAAATGAGAAATACTGAAAGACAGAACCTGCACATGCAGGGCTTTTACTTTTCAGTGTGAAGAACATAGTGCTAGCCTGTTCTCCTTTTACAAAGAACAAGTCTCTTTAGCCTTTCACATGTGCCTGTGTTGACTGCCAAGGAGATTAACATGAAAACACTAAAAAGTTGGGTAGATTAATTTTGGGCGAACTTCTTTTGAAATGATAAATCAAGACTGATTTCTTACTGAAAATATAGCAAACATATTGGGCATTAGATCAGTAACAACTCTACAGACTGTCTGGTTATTAGCAGACATTCCACATCAAAGTATCTGCTTCACAGTCAGTCAAAAGACTGCATGTTGCATAGGCACATCATGCCATGGAGCAAAGTGAGTTCCGTAAGAGTTATGGATGCTTCCTCCCAAGCGGAAGGAAGAGACCTCCCTTTTAAATGTCTAGCTGTCAGCAAGGACATCTTTTATCCTGTTACTGATGGCTGCTAATTAAATAGGTCAGTTCTTGGTTCTGAGGTACCTGACCCAGATAAATAAACAGGTTTTGTCCCTCCCAACATCCCAAACCAGGTCATGCCCAAAATGCCTGTTGGGAACATTCCCTGGTACGTGATGCTGTCTGTGAGAGAGCTGGTTGGGAAAATCAAAACTGTACCAGGGATCACAGTAGCAATTAAACATCATGGACATTTTGGGGTCAGTGCTCAGACCTGATGTTTACTGACGACTTTGCCCTCTCTCCTCCAGCCTTACGCTTCTCTAAAAGATCAGATAAGCTGGAATTCTTGCTGATGACAATCCCTTACAATAGAATTCTGATGAAAATGGATCACTCTGAATGAGTAAATTTGAACTTATTTCTTCCCTTGGTCCCAGGTGCCCTACTCTGACCCACGCCAACGGACTGCTGGTTGAGAGACCAAGCCCAGTGGGTCAGTAGCTTCAGCCATGGTGCAGAATAAACAGCCAGATGCAAAAGCTCCAATTCATTGCGGCCCTACTGTGTGCAGTGTAATGATGGCCTGTTCCCACCCAGCTTTGATGTTGTGAGTGACTTGAGGAGCTGGGGAAGATGCTAACAACTGTGCCCTCCATATAGCTAGAGTTAATTTACTATTTGCTAACATACTACCCTTGACTTCAGGACATTGACATATAAATTCAAATTTCTAAGTGTTGAACTTCCCCAACTTTCCTGTGACTAATCTAGAGGCATTTTCTGCTTTTGGAAATATGAACCAATTCGGCAATATTCTCACATATTTTCAAATTTAAGGACACTTTTAGTTTTTACACTGATATTTAGTTGCTCATACCTTGGTCCTTTCTTCTCATCAAGGTGTACTTGGCATTGACAGTTAGAGGGCTCTGCTCCTATCTTCACTGTCACAATGTCAAATGGGACTTCTGCATAGTATTCCTTGATCTTTGGGTTAAACTGAGGATTCAAGTCCAGCTGTGGACGGGTGAAGATCTGCCTGATATGAGATAGGGTATCTTTATCTGTTCCAAGAAGGCATCAAAGAAAAAAATGTGAAATGTGTGAACATTTTCAAGTAACATGCAACTTCTGGCAGATTGATAATATGTACAGTGGCAAGATTCTTAATGTCTGGTCACTCTGAGACTGACAGTACTGTGGCAAGGTCTTAATGGAGTTTTCATAGATACTTGAGAGAAATTTTCAGGCCCTGGAGGGATTTTAATCATTCAGTGCCCAGTGACTCCAGTCAGAGTCACAGAACTCAAAGTCTGAGTAAGCCTTTGAAAATGCAAGGATTAGGTCTGGGAGATCCTGTCTCCAGTTGGTTAACTGGCACTTAAAGAAGAGTTAGGGCAAAATTCATAACCTACTTAGGTACCAGCCTGTGTACAGGGTTTATGTACATGTGTAATTGCCATTAAAAAATCAAAATAAATTAGACATTCTCTTACTGTTCATAAGAACAAGTCACATGGAGATATCTAGACTTGTGGGGTCATTTGCAGTACAGCTGGAAGAATGATTTATTAAAATTCCTAAATCAACAAATTCCAGCTCCTTCCCTGTGTATGAAATCTCCACAATCAAATCCTATTTGCTCAAACGTATCCTTTATTTTGTAGTGTTTGCCAAATGACTCATAAGAGTAATTATTTGCTGGCAACCCACTTACGACAAATATTTTAATCCAACCTATTTGATTCAGATTTACAGTATAATTACACATGCAAAATTTGCTCTCCATATAGTATGTGTTTAAAACTGAGCACTTTAGAAAGTACACCAGCCATTAAACTCTTCTACTGTAATATACCAAAAATCTTGTGGCTTGAAAGTGTCATAAAGGATGCAAACATTTCTATGTGGGCCTTTTCCACTTCAAGTTATCTGCCTTGAGAAACAAAACATGACAATTTCAGCACTCTCTTGCATGGATAAAAAGTAAAGGAAGTTATTCCTGTGGGAGAGCAGAATTCGGACTGGATTTGTAGGGGAATAGAGGCTATAAGTTGACATACGAAAGGTATGTAAAAAATCTTTCAGATGATTATAGAAGTTGTCCAGATCATTTACAGGTTATCATCTCACTGCTTGCTTAAAAATGAAGAGGCATTTTCAAAATAAAATCGGATTAAATTGGAATGGTGATGCCAGTCAGCCAGTCCAGGAGCATTTCTGGTCTCTAAATGATGAAGAGTTTTTGTAGGCACTCTAAGACCAGTAACAAGGGAAATGAATCTCAGTGGGTCGAAAAGCCTCTCTGTCACAAAGAAATTGTTCCATGTTTATAAAGTGACCTCTCAGATAATGTGTCAGTGAAGAAAGCAGCAGAAAGCATCACTCCCACCAAAGACAAATATACTTTAAATATGCTATAAATATTCCTACAAGCAGATATTTGAGAAAGACTCTTCATCTCTTAAGCAGCTCTTTAAAATGCCACCACTGATCTGAAGCCTGGCTCTATACAAGGTTAATAAAACTCCATACAAGTTTAAAGGTTATTCCACAAGAACAAATGTATGCTGAAGTTCTTGGAAATAAGGAGCAAAAGTCTATTAGAGTGCAGCAAGGGATCAATGAGTGCTTCAATACTGACATTAATATGCACACATAGCAAGGTTTAACTTTGTACTTGAGGACTATTTAACATAATAGTCCAATTATTAAGTTATGCATAAACATTCTTGCTACTTAAAAGTCCTTTTTATTTTTCAATTTAATATAATAGCCCACAGGCACCCCATTCACTGGAAGGTTATGTAGTAAATCCCAATAAATTTGTTCAAGAAATCTCTCTTCTTCCCCCTTAATGTCCTAGAAAAAACTTGACTTACCATAACTGCATTGTCTTTCTTTAATTCTACTGGAATAATGCAATGCTGAAAGATAAACAGAAACAACTAATGAATTTCTCCACTAAACCCAATACACAGTCACATAGGGGAAGGAATCCCCATTGTGTTAATTATTAAAAAAAACCCCATAGTGTACTTTTATTCTTTTCAGTGTGAAGTCTCTGCTTTAGGATAATGAACAGCGTTCATTGGTTCAGTAGAACAATTAATACAGATATGTAATAATCCAAGAGCTTCCAAATGGATTGTTAAACAATGTAATCTAATCTAAATCATACATGTTATCGGAAGTAGTGCAAACAGGAAAGACATACCATATATAAAAGGTCTTACTCCGATTCCTTACCTTCATGATGCTTCCTGAAGTCAGAAGGAACGTTCTGCCTCAGACTCACATTTTCTTCAGAAGAATTCCTGTCAATTTGATAGCAGACATTTTTACATGAATGGAAGGAACAGAATCCATGGAACATTTTTTCAAATATTTCTATAAAGCACAGCACATGGTATTTTAATATTCTCCACAGGCAAATGATCCTTGTGGATTCATGTTCCCAGCATTATCAGTGTTGCCCAAATTAACACACATTCCATAACAAATAGTAACAGTGGCATCTAACATGAAAAAAAAAACAAAGCAGAAATATACTTCAAAACTGTTGAATTGCTGGGAAATGGAAGAGTGGATATAGCCAACAATAAAATAACCCAAACTGTATCTCTGAAATGTTTGTGTGCTGCTTTTATATATATATTTGAAGTTAAAGCTAGACTTTGTTATAAAAGATTTAAACATAAATTAGGCCTGTGTCACAGTGACTATTTGTGTTGAGATTAGTGTGAATTTATATAAAGGAACATCCATGTGTTTCAATTCAAAACAAACCAGATGATCAACATACAGAATATGTATATAAATCCTCAATGCAAAAAGAGGAGTCAGTTGCAGTAATTCATTAGCACAGTAGCAGTGCCCATACTACCAACTCCACAGATTTTTTCTTTTATATAGCATTTAAATAAAAAAGGCAGTGGTTTTCTCTCCCACCCATGCACTGGATTTCTGGCTGATAAGACCTTTTCAGAGGTCCATTAGCATGCCATGAAGCTTGCCATGAAGCTTCCACATGGTTCCCTCCCAGTGTTTTCCATCAAAGTCCTCATAAAGCAGCCTCTTCCCAGATACTGCTGCCCATTCTGTTTGGATTTTGAAAGACACAAAATCACCGTCTGTGCCTAGGTAGGTGGCAATATTGTTCTGGGCAATCAGTCATCACTAATGCTTCAGCAGAAGCTGCTGAAAGCAATAGCGAAGTCAATCATGGTAAAAAGCAAATTGTCCAATAATAAAACAGAATTCAGCTTTATCTCACTGAGATAAGGAAAGAAGCAGGTGGCAGATCTGTGTGCATCTGTGTGTGCATGGATATGCAGTTTTGAGCTTGCACAGCCCTAATTTCATGCACATTCATGACCTCCTTTAAAGGAGGTACTTAAACTGTTAGAGAGTTTGTTTTCCAAGTTACAAGTAATTTTCAACCCCTCCTTCTGCCTGTCAGCGAGGTAATGGCTAACGCCTGTCAAATACAATTTTTCCCTTTGCTATTTCTTTTTGCTTGGGCCAGTCACACACCCTGTTGTAAGGTGGAAACAAGATGTCTTAACTCTATGAAATGCCAGGTGTTTGTTTAGTTAGAGGACACCTCAGGATTGTGGCAGGCACCACCAGTGCAAAGGCCCAGCTCCCTGAGACTGCATGATCTGCACGTCAGTTCTGTAAAGAGATGGCAATTATCATCATAAAAAATTAAGAGATGTATAAGTCCAACTAATTACAGCAGAGTATCAAGTTTTAATATTTTAAAATTACATTACAGAGAGACACTCAGATTATTGTATTAATCTCTGCTGAAGACTGGACTTGTATATCATCAGCACCATTGAGTTTTCCTTTGTCCAAGCTGCTTGCAGCCAGCAAGACTGAGGAACGATGTAGCGGTGAAGCTCTTCCTCAGGCAGATAGCACCTGAGATCCTGGGCTCTGCAGAGCACTTTCCTTCACACGCTCAAGGAGGGACCTTCGTCTGTATGAGTGGCCCCTTATTTATTTAATATCTCTGAGGAGCTATTAAGTGCAGATGTGCTCATTGCCTGCACACTTTGCAATTAGCTCTAATGGAACTAATGATTAAATGTTAGGTACCCTAGGTGAAGGCATGCTTCTGAATGTACCTTTTGAGAGATCCCCACTGTGTATATTACAAACTATTGACAGCGAGCCTGTCCTTGAGGAATCTCTCTAATTCAGCAAATGAACAAGCGAAAGGATTGACAGCAGCAAGAATAAATGTAGCTCTGATGGTCTAAGAAATGAGAGACATAAGCAAGGAAGGTTGTATAGAAATAGATAATATCTTTTGTAAGAATAAAATATAAAAGGAAAATATCTGGTGTCTTTTGGGGCCTTGATGGATTTGCTAGTTGTAGATGGTGCAATTTTTAATGGGTCATAAAGTCAACACTGAGACTATATTTCAGTATTTAGTAGAGCTGTGATTTTTATTACTTAGATGATGTTTTGTAGGTCTTTCTTGAAAATGAGGAGCCACAGTGGTAATTTTCTGAAACATGATTCCTACCAATTTTTTTCTGTTTGATTAATTGGCAGTGTGAGCTCTCTGTAGTATTTGCTTGGCTTTAGTCACAAAATTTTCATGAAGGAATTAGGGTCATTGAACAAAGTAACTTATGCTGATCTTCAAAAGAGAGATCCAGTATTGAACACTCAAGAGTGGGATTGGTTTCCTGGCACTTAATCACAATTGTCCCTTCCTTTCCTTCCTTCCTTTCCTTCCTTCCTTCCTTCCTTCCTTCCTTCCTTCCTTCCTTCCTTCCTTCCTTCCTTCCTTCCTTCCTTCCTTCCTTCCTTCCTTCCTTCCTTCCTTCCTTCCTTCCTTCCTTCCTTCCTTCCTTCCTTCCTTCCTTCCTTCCTTCCTTCCTTCCTTCCTTCCTTCCTTCCTTCCTTCCTTCCTTCCTTCCTTCCTTCCTTCCTTCCTTCCTTCCTTCCTTCCTTCCTTCCTTCCTTCCTTCCTTCCTTCCTTCCTTCCTTCCTTCCTTCCTTCCTTCCTTCCTTCCTTCCTTCCTTCCTTCCTTCCTTCCTTCCTTCCTTCCTTCCTTCCTTCCTTCCTTCCTTCCTTCCTTCCTTCCTTCCTTCCTTCCTTCCTTCCTTCCTTCCTTCCTTCCTTCCTTCCTTCCTTCCTTCCTTCCTTCCTTCCTTCCTTCCTTCCTTCCCATTGCAAATCCATGATTGTTGTCTTCTGCTTCATAGTTCAAATGATGCTTGTTTCTCAATCTGCCCAGGTGATGAGCATGACCAAGTTAAACTTCCAAGAAATTACTTTCAATCCCAATTCAGTTCGAGGGCTGCTGCTTCTACTTTGACCTAACAGAGGACTGTATAGGGCAAACAAGTAACACTGTTCCAAATACATCTGTTGATTTCATAAAAGCATCTGCAACCTTATTGAGCTGCATTTGTCTTACGCAAATAGAAAAGGGTTAGCCTTTCTCACTAATCTGATTCTCCCATGCTACTCTGCTGTCTGACACAGCCAAACTAACTTGCCACCGTACTTCATAGTCCGTATTCTGACAGTAATGATGTATGTCTTGGTTTTATCACAAGTTGAAACTGCACAGCATTGAAAAACAATGCACAGACTATGCAGAGAATTTATTTCAGTGCACGTGTTAGGTAGTACCACTCCATCACCTGCAAAGAACTTTGTCATGTTATACCAATATACCTGAGATTGACATTCTCACCTAGGCTGTAACCATTTCATCATAGTTTGAGATGAGTTTCTAGAGTTCCTCTCACTTCCCCTGTGGAGGGAATTCAGAGAGTTCACTAATACCATTTAAGGTTTCAATACCAGTCATATAGATGAAATGAGTTAAGAAAAGTACATCAGGAATTGTCTTCAAATTCTGTCTCCATCCCATGGAGGGATTCATGATCAGTGAACAGTGTAACTGTATAAGAACTAAGTCAGAAGCCTTTTTTTTTTCCCACAAGTATTTATGCTTGTCTGGTTTGACAGTCAGCTATGCAAATCACTGAATTTTGTAACTGGAAATACCAATTTTGCATAGCCAGAGAAATAAGAACTGTTAAATCAGTTGAACTATCTGGCCTTAAGTGCAGAAATTAAAGTGTTCTGATATACAAACTCATCAAAGCTGGGAATCTCAAAAAAGATTAATCAAAGCTCAAAGAAAATGCATACCTGAATTATTTGGGGAGTGAGCTCTACTAAGCTCTTTCTTCCTTGCAATTAAGTATAATTACACGCATATCTGACACATGCATCACCGTCATATGCGTGTAGCTATAGGAGTGGAAGATTATGATTTAGCAATGTCAAAACACATGGGGTTTTATACAGGGAACGAACAGAATGGCGTTATTAGCTTAGCCACTGCAGAAAAATACAGTGCAAAGAAGCAGATTGGCCTATGCCCTAGAGAAAGGTCATGGTGCTTCTACTTATTTATACACATACAATAAAGTTCAGCTTGAAGGGGGGGGGGGGGGGGGGGGGGAAGAAAAAAAGAGGCCAAGGGGCTTGCTCAAAGTGCGTGAGTGGCACAGCTTAGATTAGAACAGAAAGCTGCTCAAGACTGGTATGCTTTGATATGCAAACCTAAATATTTTGGCAAAAGGGCAAAGGCTTACACATGAATGCAAGCAGCTGCATCTTTGAGTTACTTTTCATGGGGTGGCCCATAGGAACAACAATAATACTTAGCACATTCGTGGAACTGTCTATTTTGAAAACACTAATAAACAGTTACCTAGCACAGTGGTAAAGTATCAGCTCCACTTTATAGCTAAGCAAACAAAGATGCAGATGACGATTGACTTGCTGAAAGCCACACCCAGTTCAATGAGGAACAAAATTAAAGCTTAAGAAATTGTACAGATGCCTTATATAATCACTATGGTATCGTCTCCACAAAATGTACAAAACAATGTCATTTGCCCATCTTACGTGAGACTCGGGGGAATTGAGCACACACGTTTTCTAATCTGCCTTCCTTCCCAAACCCTTGCTAGCAAAATAATTTATGCTTTAGTCAGTAAAGAACTATGGCATACATATGTATGGAGTGTCATTAGCCAGGACAGAATGAGTACAGAACACACATTTTTAATAAATTTTATACAAAACATATAGTATACCACAACTTTTCTCCTTCCCTTCATTCATTCCTTACTCATTTTTCTTTTCTTCCTTTCTTCCTTCCTTTCTCTCTCCCTCCTTTCCTCCTTCTAAAAGTTAAAATATCTTGACAGAAGCTCAATGGATCCAACATTGTCATGACAATATTTTCCCAGCTTTTCAAAAACAGTTATAATGAGGATCTCAGAGTGTGATGCTCTTTGATCTCTCTCTTGTTGAACAGGAAATTCAGAGCCACTAAAAAGTATTCATCCCTTTTGGAAGAACCTTCATTTGAAATTTTGTATTTTCTTTGCAGTTTTGCTTCTAATTAGTGAATAAATTAAAAGATGGTCTTAACCCTGGTTGGCACTCTTAATTTTGAGTTTACAATTGCTCAGAAACAACCTATTTTATTCACCTCATATTTCTTAGAAAAAATTACCTCAATTAAATTTTTAACTTAGAATCCTCTATACTAATGGCCAAAATCATCCTATGTAGAAAGCTAGCTGCAACTCTAATGGCAGAATGGTTGACAGTGCACCATGACAGGGTGATGGATCTTCTTCACAATTGCATTACATCTACTAAAGGATTATGTTTTATGATGCTCACTGGTGCTACTGCAATTAATATTTAAGAAACTACTCCCAAAGGCTTCATAAAATATCATTCTTACCATTCAGAAAGGTTTGTATGTGCCTCTTTAGTCATCAACTGGAATTGTTCAAGTAAACTGGAAAGCAACCAATGCAGAGTCAGGACCGAACCAAGCCGCCTCATTGGGTCTACCATGTGATAAAGGTCACGCAGCAAAGTTTGAATCTTGGGTGCAGCTGAAGGGAAAAGCTGAGAAGACAGACATTGATTAGAGACTCCATGTTATGAACTTTGTACAATGCAAAGGAACAAGAAAGGATCAGAAGACAATGTATATATCATACAGGTGGATTTATATTAATGGTCTTTCACATGTGTAGAAAACAACTGTTTTCCCCAGCCTTGCAAATCAGGATTGCTAGTATTGACATGGAAGTCTAACTCCTTTGTCTCTGATTCGACTTCCAGACCTATGCAACTCAATGATGCCTCAGAAAGCCTCCTCAGTATTCAGTCTCCATACTCATCCAGGAGGTCTAGAAGAAGGCCTGATTATCACACACTTTCTGAACAACAGAACCAGTGGCAGATCTTTTATTTCCCCAATACTCATAATTTTCCTCATTAACTGTCATGCCTATTCACTGACTGTTATTCCTCCATCTCTGTTGCTTTCCAAAAATGAACTCACTTGAAGTGTGAAGATGATGACATATTACATATTCCACCTGGAGGGTTTTGCCACTTTTTCATCTATATGTATTCTCCGGTCATAATCTCAATGTTGTGCCATCTCCAGTTCTCCCATTCATACCCGCTTTGCTGAATTAGAATTCTGTTTTCTTATACACTGATTAGTTATTCACATAATTTTCCTCTTTTTCCTTTCATTCTATTTTTGATCTCTGTTTCTGCTTTAGCTTGCTGTGCTGGTTTTGGTTAGGAGTTGAATTTCTTCATAGTAGCTACTATAGGGCTACATTTTGCATTTGTGCTGGAAACAGAGTTGATAATCACAGATGTTTTCCATACTGCTGAGCAGTGCTTACAAGACAAGGACTTTTAGGCTGGACCACACTGCCCTGCCATCAGGTAGACTAGGGTTGCACAAAACGTTTGGAGACAAAATGATCAGGACAGCTGACCACAACTGACCAAAGAGATATCCCATACTATATGACATCATGCTTAGCTTATAAGGCTGGGGGAAGAGGAGGATGTTCAGAGTGACGGCATTTGTCTTCCCAAGTAACCATTACAAGTGATGGAGCCCTGCTTTCCTGAAGATGGCAGAATACCTGCCTGCCCACAGTAAGTGGGGAATTAATTCCTTCTCTTTCTTTGCCTGTGCATGTGGCTTTTGCTTTACACATTAAACTGCCTTTATCGCAACCCATGAGTTTTCTCACTTTTACTCTTCTGATTCTCTCCCCCATCCCACTGGGGGAAGTGAGTGAGCAGCTGCGTAGAGCTTAGTTGCCAGCTTG